>NC_084480.1:223696113-224296113 GCF_030035675.1 Rhineura floridana
TGCCAGTGTGAAGCACGCCTATGCATATATTTATGTACACACCTAGAGCTCCTCCACATAAACAGGAACTTTGGCCATGTCACACATCAGCATAGAGGAGGTAATATCTAGCTCCCTGTCTGGCATATTAAACTATATACATATCTCTCACCGTTTGCACAAGCCACAGGGCAATTTACAACAAAGCTAATAGACAAAAACTCCATCAGATACATAAAAACAACACAATCCTTGAAAAACACATAACAAATCACTGTGCAATTCCTAATGGCGGCGACAGCAATCAGGTCTCTCCTCCTCCAAATGCTGTCTGAAAAAGCTACCAGAAACTACTACTGAACTCTATTATTCCTGCAGTCAAGAGCTCCATTTGGGTATTCAAATGTTCACACAAAGAAGGGGAGAGTGGGACTTTGTTCATTGGACCTTCCCCCTTTGCCATGCCCCTGCTGCCTAACCCCACAACCTTCCATGCAATAGAGGAGGATGTCTAAAGCACAGACCTTGCTCTACATGTATGTGTAGGCTGCCCACATGTCCCGTGCCTGGCAAATGATGAGGATGTGATGGAGGGGGTGGACTCAGCAAACCTGGCTGTGTTCTCCCTCAAAACCTTCCCTTGGGTGAATGAACACCCAAGTAGAGCTATAGAACAATGTTATTCAAGCCTGATTTTAAGAATAATGTGATCAGAGCTTCCTGCCTGTTTTTAAAACAGAAGCACAAATGTTTTAGTAATACAATACACCTCTGCTGGAGGGAGACCACAGGGGAGAGTTATGGGCCACTGTGTTTGCCCTCTGCTTCTGAACTCCCCAAAAGATAAACTATCCGGGTTGACACTGAGCACTGTATACAGACATGGCGGCAGAACAATAAACATATTTATTTTAGCCTCACAGAATTTATTTACTATCCGTAAAGATTTCTCTGACTGATTAAGGGTCAAAAGGTTAACCTAAAGTCTTCTTTAGCAAGACTCCTCTTTATTTTAATTAACGTGGGAAATGTGCATCAAAAAAACACTTTTATTTTTTTTTATTTTTTTTTAAAAATCTCTCTAGTGCTGTTAGGACAAATACAGTTTTGAAGGCTGAAAATGTCTGTTGGTTCATTGAGAAGCGGGTTATTAACAAGTAACATATCATTTTCTTTCAGCTATTTCATTTCTCATTAATTGATTTAATGTAATAAATTAATTAGCATTGCCATTTTATTTGTTTTCACAGCTGCTTAGCTACAATGAATATTATTTTCTTAAATCAAGCCATCATAAAGTGTTAATTATAAGTGTCTCTTTTAATAATAATCGTTCCTATGCAAGCAATAAAATCCTTGGGGAAAAAGTCATTGAAAGAAATAGAAGAATTTTCAGCTATTTCCACACAAGGAGAAAATGGGGTTTCTCATTAACTTGAAGCAATAATTTATTTTTTAGAGTAATCTCCATATTTTATACATGTGTTGACATGCAGAATAAAGCTTTTTTGCATACTTCATAACTTATTTCCTGCATGTAGTTGTGGCCTTATAGGGCATGTATAATCATTCAAAGATCAGCTGAATTTAATTGTAGGCTGCTGCCATTTTACACTGAAATCAACAATCTGATTTGTTTTATTTATTTATATTGATTACATTTTTATCCTATACTTACCCATCATTGATGAAGGCAGTGTACAAGCTCCCCTTTACCTCACAACAGTCATCACCATTTTATCATAACAGCTTTGTTTGGTAGGTTAGGCTGCAAGTGACTAGCTCAACACAATCGAATGAGCTTCAAGACTAAACTCAGGTTTCCCCTGACGCTCTGTTCACTATACCAGATTGACTTTCACCTGGAGTTACTGGATCCAATTTAATTAAGGTACAAACTGCCAGCAATCAACCCCCATCCTCACAACCATAGCCCCACAACCCAGCTTCCTACTTCCTGACCCTCTTGGCAGAATGACTGAGACATGGAGAGACTCCAGACTAGTTCACACTTGCATGTGAATCACTTGATGGTTGCACCACCAGCTCAAGAATTTGCCTCTGTTAATACATAGTCACAGATCAAGCATCACAGATAGAATGTTTATATCACTTCCCATCGACTAGAGAGGCATATGCAGGAATTCTACATACATGTAAAATCAACACAGGCAAAGTGAGGTAGCCCCAGGTCCACATCATGTATGTTAGGTACCTCTTTCTCTGGTGTCTGTACATAGAACTCAAATGTCTGCAGTGGGGGGTCTTTACACAAATAGCTATATGCATAAAGGCTTCCATGTGTCCTGGACCCCAGTCATGCAGGGTCCCAGGCTATATAGAACTCTTCACATGTACAGCTGAACACATGCAGACTCACTTCCTGCAGAGGTTCACACTGTACAGATGGATGTTAAGAGGAGGGGCTGCTCAGTACACGTGATATGAATGGTGACCTGATGCAGACTTCCCCCCTGCCCATGTTTATTTAACTTATTATTAGTCAACTTAACATACAAGGAGGGTGCCTGAATAGGGTGCCATTCTTCTGAATGGAGCCCTTTAATATACCTTCAGCTGTGAGTCATCAAGTGTTGAGTTAACCAGTGATGGGTCTGCATGTGTGACCTAGCCCTAAACCAGACATTTTATAACACAGTAAGATGTGTTCCCACAGAGAAATGTTAGGAGGAAGAATGAGAGATGGAAAAACAGCTGCAGGGAGTTGCTAGGCAAATACATCTAAAACAATAATAATCAGTTTACCTCTCTTTGCTGCCCACTCTCGATCATTCCGGGTGGACCTGATCCAACCTGGGATAATCTGGGACTGGCTCAGCCTGCTCCAGTTGAATCCTGTGTCAACCCGAATCAGCCCAATTCGGTTCGGGATCTGGGATTCAGCCAGAGCCAGTGCATAGCCCTACTAAACAATGTAATTGCACTAAGCCCCTTTGCCAGAAATGTTAGTACAATGGAAGTGTGCCTGCTTTCTTATTTTTTAAAAAATCTGTTTATTTTTAAATGTGTCAGCATTTTTTCTCCCAAAAAAAGACTGTCCATGGTGACTTATAATATGTAACAATAAAAATAAAATGTAAAAGAACATTCTCACTATAGTTGAGCAGAACACTGTTTCCAGCCAAAAAGTCAATTTGAAGGAATGAAGGATGGGATCGAAAGAACTGCTTTACTTGTGTCCAAGGACTTGGGTGATCCCACTGAGGGTTTTTCTTTTTCTTTTTGGAACTGCAGTTCTTCATGCTGTATCAGAAAATGCTTTTGGGATCCCCTTTGTTTCAAGGGTGGCTTTCCCTACAGTCTTGTGGGCTATTCTTTGAGAAAAAGAAGGCCAATGTTCCCTTGGGCATGCAGGAGCACTATGCTTTTTATCCCATCTAAAACCTGCATCCTTGACAATCTAGTCTCTCTAATAGATGAATAAGCCACTCCTGAAGATCTTATGGTGTTCAGAGAGGTGAAGGAGCTCCTGAAGTTTGAGTGAGTTGTTAATACAATATCTGAGCATTCATCTTGAAATTGAAAATGCCAGAATGAAAGAACCAGTTTTTCAAAGCAGGTCTGGGGAAGATTTTTGAGCATGACTGCTGCATTCCTTTATGAGTATCCTTCCTGAAGCCACATGCTTGTGGTAGGTGAGGTCAGAGACAAAACATGGGTGAAGACATGGATGTGACTCTTACTTTTGTATAGGTTTCTGCATCCCTGTATATGTACACATACCTCTCCATCCTCTACAGGCAAACAAGAGGCATTGTCATAGTCAGTGTTGGCTGTTGCCCATTGGGACTCATAGAGCCAAAGGCAGGGAGACCAACAAAGCCAGAGCCAATGACAAACAGAACCAACTCATTCTAGCTTTATCCCCATCCCTGCCCCTGCTGAGTTCTACAAGGGCAACTCTGAGACTAAAGAGGTAGTGCCAGCTCCTGGACCAGTTGTAAGTATGAAGGCAAGTGGGTGGGAGCTGGCTGAGGACAGACTGAGGTCATTTGCCCCAATGGGCCTGCCTCTGCTGTTGATAGTTCAAGTACACATTCCAACCAGGCAAAGGCACTTGAGGAGAGGGGAGCCATGTGTGGTGTGGCCTGAAGCACAGTGGAGGCTGGTGGTTTCCATGTCAGTGAGGCAGTAAATCCACTATGAGTTTTAGAATAAATTTTCAAGGATCTGTCCAAGGTGCTGAAACCTGTTCCCAAACTAGCACCTTGGACAGCTCCTGGAAAGTTCAGACTAACCCCTAGAGCAGATTCACTGCACCACTGACATTGGAGCCACCGGTGCTTACTGCTGGGGAGAATCTTGAAGGCTGGACAGAGAGGCTTGGAGGGCCACATTCAGTTCCTGGGCCTAATGCTCTACATCCCTATTTGAAAGTGAAGCTCCTATGAATTGCAACAAACATTATGGCCATCATACAAAAAAAAAGCCTCTTTGCAGTGAGCCATCATCTGCACTTCTATCTTAACATGGAATACAGTTATTGGTTGCATCCCCTTTTTGGCTGTAATGTGTGCTCTGAGTTTAACATTAGAGAAACCACAGAATAGAATGGGACTAAAAATTAATCTAAAACCTTTTCACAAATTAGGACTTTTCTCCATGTGTCCAACATATGTATGGAAGATGGACAGTGGCAGGCTTCATCCTCACTGTCTGCACACTGAAATGCACATCTACAGTATGCAACTCTATGTGCAAGTGTACATGCATAGTCAGGGCTCCGTGTGATTGGGAATGCTGCCTTTTCAGGGTTCAAATCATGTGGAGTCCTGACTACACAATGTAGAGTTATGTGTGTGTACATGCATAGCAGATGTGCATTTCAATATGCAGACACAATAGAAGTGGAGCCGAGCTAAAGCAAAGTTCTCCTGTCAGTTAATCATCAGAAGCCAACAGGTGTTTGGGGGACCTAAAAGGAAGTATGAAAGGTGAAAGTATTTTAATAGTTTCATCTGATTAAAGTTGTAGAACAGCCATCTTCTAAAGGTCCAAATGTCAATGGATCCTTAATTATAGGGCAGTGTTGGGCAGCATTATAATCATTAAACCCACTTCAAGAAAACTCTGCAGCGACCCTTGCATTTAATGCTGAACAAAAGCATCATCATGATTGTTGTGGTTAAGAGGCTTGTTTAAATTAACAGGCAGTATTTGGCATGGCTTTTAATTTCATACAGTTAAGAAAAGCAATGGGAAACTGACTTATTTGGGATCATATTATTATTTTCAACGTAAGTTACTTTGCTACTTTTTATCTCCTCCCATTTCATTTAAGCAAAACAGCTTGAAGGTTTTATTGCCTGAAACTCTCAACTTTGATTATATACTTACATAACCTGACACAGCGGATGGTTTTTATGGCAGTTCTTGTATGATTTGTATTTTTATAGTGCTTCGAGGACAACTGAGAAATTTCCATTTGTGTTTAGGATCAAAACCTGTGTTTTGAAGTTGGCAGGAGGTTTTCCATCAATCTGAATGGGGGGGGGAGAGAGAATTGGCCCCTGGTTCACTGAAAGTAGAGTGATTGAACACAATGCTGACTAACAGAGAATTATTAGTTACTAAGATCCCCTCCCCCTTTGCTTATCACATCAAATTAAATGCCTTGACAACCTATTGTTTAAGGTATGAAGAAATGTTTTTGTTTACATTACAAAACAGGCTATAAAACCAGTAGGTTCCCTGTATACCTGTTAAATAAATGATCTTTTAATAGGTAACTGCTGATTTGATACAACTCTTTTCTTACAAAAGCACTGAAGGTTTCAGTGGCCAAATTTTGTGTCACCCCCCCCCCCGTTCAACACCATACTTAAGTTGAGCCTTTTGGAACATATCTCTGAAGTGATCACAGCAGTAAATTGCTTGTGCTTGTCTGTTGATTGTGAAGGGAAGAGAGTGGTTAAGGATAGAAACTGAAGAACTCTATTTATCCACAGGCTAGCAAGATTAAGTGGTGCTGGAAAGGGGACTGGCTGACTCACAGCTTGACCACTGACCTCCATCTTGACCTTGAGTTTGACCTTTACTGAGGTTCACTTCCACCTCTGTAAGAGGGAAATAAAAGGCACAATGTGCCCATAGGCAGCTTTATCTCTGCCTAGATCACGAGAGGCAATCAGCTGTAAACAGAGCTAACTTCAGCTACCTGGTCTGCTTAATTTGGGACCTAGCTTTCATTTTCACAGCTAGAAGGTGTGTTGCCTGTAAATGTAGACCACCATTAGCAGTACAAAATCTCACAAACCATATTTGCTATCATTATCAGTGAGTAATACTGATCACAATAAGAAAAATGAGGTGCAATGGATATGCTGGCCATAGTGGTTTTTTTTATGCGGCCCTGTACCTGGATCCCACATCTAGGGATGGGCAAGAAATTCAATTCAGTCTGTGTTTCAAGCTGAATCTATCAAATTCATATTTTTTGAAACAACATGGGAACTGAAACATAGCCATCCTTTGAAATTCACACGTATCCAAATTTTGCAATGAAGGTCGCCAACCAATGTTTACAAAAATGCATCTTTTAGGGGAAATTGAGCACAAAAATGAATATATGAGTGAACTTTGTATGATGAGAAATTGCTTGCAAAAATGTGTACTTTAGTCAAAACTGCCTACAAAAATGTGTTTAGTAGGAGAAATTCACACTAAAATGCAGGAGAATTTTCATGTGGATTTTTTTAATTAAAAAATTGCAAATTGCTGTGGAGAACTGAATTTAAGATTGGAAAAATGAGAAACTGAGACAACTGAAATTGACAGGTTTCCCCATCTCTATTCACACCACACAACCAGCACTGGAATGAATGAATTATCTGAGGTTGTCTGTCACACAACTGCCTTGATAGTTGGTGTTGACATGGGTAGTATATGCCCCATTATCCTAGTGACCCTCTGTGATTCTTTCAGACAGTGCAACATGTGACCCAGCTGCAGAGAAATGGCATTGACACACATTACCCTAGTGCCATAGCTCAGTGGCAGAGCACATAACTTGCATGCATGAGGTTCGAACTATGGTCAGAAAAGACTGCTGTCTAAAACCCTGAAGAATCACTGCCAGTCAGTGCAGGCAGTAGGGGTGTTCAGACACTATTTAAGGAATGTACAATCTGTGTAAACAAAAAGTTGATCTGTACACTCGTATAGTTATTTACATGCAAAGTTCAATGAATATACAGTCTGTATAAGTACTCTAATGTACAAAATGGTTGAGTTGTACAAATCAACAAGTGTACATTCCTTCACATGAACACTTGTGTAGAGGCAGCTGGTATCTGTGGTTAGTGTAACGTGTGGGAACAAAAATGGAAAAAAGCACCAAGTGATGATCAAATAGAGAAGAGACAGGGTCTGGTGTTATGTATATGATTTATATGAGTGCTCTACGCATTTCGTTTACAGACATTAGCTCTATTCTTGGCTGTTCTCACCACCTTCACAGGATATCCTCTGTCATAAAAACATTGTGCTAAGGATTGGGGGCAGGAGTTTTTCAAGTAGCTATGCAGTGGTGAAATAAGGTGATTATTTATCTAGCTAAATGCTAGGGCATAGTAATATTTTCCTTTGATGTCATGTGATTATGGGATTATACTTATAATTAAAGTAAAAAAGTGTTTTTTAAAGGTCAGTTTTAATATCAAATGTGGTCTGTAAAATGTTATGTTCATATCAATGACCACTGTGTTGTCTCTAAGACAGTAATTTTGTCCATTTGATTGTGTCTGTTCTTAGCTCCTGAGGAAGGAGAAATATTCTCTGAAACATGTAGAGCACTCAGATAAATCCTATACATAGCACCAGAGCCTGTCTCTTCTCGTTTTGATGAGTGTAATGTGTGAACAAGCCTAATGTCGAAATGGATGGGCCAAAGATCTGATTCAGCATAAAACTACTCCATATGGTACATGGGCTTGTGGCAGACCACAGTGCAGATATATAGATTTATATGCAGGCCATACTTGGCCTGCCAGTGGTTCAAATTTGGTATATCAGGCTGTTTCCCCAAACCACAGCTCCACACTTGATGTCATATGTGACATCAGCTGAGGGGCAGGTAGAAACACAGCTTCCAATGCACAATCAGGAGCCTTAAATTGTGCTCCTGATTGTGCACTGGCAAGGAAAAGCAGGGTTCAGCTTGACTGTCCATCAGCTGGTGGGCAGTAGAGCCAAAACCTGCTGGATTGGCTGTGCATGGTGCTTTGTAGTCTTGACTTCAGGACTTCAAAGCACCCAATCACCTGACAACATTGTGACGGCCCACACACAAGTCAAATTTGGCCCACAAGGCTAAATCTTGATATAGATCTGGCCCATGGAGCCAAAAAGGTTACCTACCCGTTTTACATGCTGTATGTCCACACAGTGTGTTTATGACTGGGATGGAAGAAAGCAAACAAAATAAGTGATATAATAGGTTTTATTACTTTCTTTTCTTTACTCAGCAGGATTCATGCATGTGCAAGCAGCTCAGGTCTCACATTTTAACTGGGTAACAGAGAGAGAGAGAGAGAGAGAGAGAGAGGTCTATTCATGAGTCCCCACTGAGTACATTATCTTACCGGAAAATGATAATGAGAATTTTACTGCCTATGGGCTCCTGTGTTTTCCAGATTTAGCAGGATGGAAGTTTGACTCGCCAAACGGTGTTCCCTCCTGGCTCTTGTCTGCCAGCTTATTCAATAAAGGTGTGCATGGGGCCCAGTATCTATGTCTCAAGTAATTGTATTTGGTGGGGTGGTTGTTTATTTTTAATGGGATTTTTTATTGCCACAGAGAGATAAAGTGAACATGGTGTACACTCAAAATAAATTCAATAAAGGCAATGTGACACACTTTCTTCAAGCCCGAGCCCATTATTCCATGCTTACAAAAGAAAATAGGGGGAAATATATATATTTAATATATATATAGCATAGTTTTTATATATAATCTCCAATTCCCTGCTTTTATGACACTGTCAATAATTACATAAACAATGTGCATTAGTATGGTGGTTGCACCATGTCTGACCTTTCATTAGGTGGCAAGTTCAGTCAGAACCAGAATTAGCTACCACAAGCTGTAGCAATGGCCATCAGCTTGAATGGCTTTCAAAAGGGGATGGACAAATTCAGATTCATGAATTCAGATTCAGATTCATGATGGCTGTGTGCTGTCTCCAGCATCAGTGGTAGCATGCCTCTGAATATGCTTCTGACTGAATTTGCCACCTATACAAGAGTCAAACACCGCGTGACCACTATATGAACACACCATGTTTATATCATTATTGTCACTGCCATAAAAGCAGAGAATATGAGTTCTGGACTAGGATGCTGGACCAGATGGGCCCTTGGCCAGATCTAGTAGGGCTCTTCTGATGTTCTTTAACACACTATTGACTAGCTACCATGTCTCTTAGAGTGAAAGACGTCCCAAAGTGTTTGCAGTTTCCTACTTTGATTACACTCTGGCCATTCCCAGATTCTTTCTGAAACCAACAGTACAGAGTAGCCTTTCTCAACCTGGTGCTCTCACTGATGGAAGCTGTAGTTCAAACGTCTGGAGGGCACCCGGTCGAGCAAGGCTGCTCTAAAGGCTCACCATGCTCTGGGAAGGTGACCCTTGACCTCAGCTAGACTCTCTCAGATATTTGGTGGTCCCCTCAGATCTGATGGTTGAGCTCCTTTGCTTGGGCTTCCTTTTTGCATTCCCCTCAGGTCACATAAGTCGTTGTCAGGCTGCACAAGCAACTTTGATCCCATTGTGTACATATGTGTGCGTGCAAATGCTCAATAACATGTGAAACTCTTCACACAGCCCTTTAGATCTAGGATGCAGCACTAGGGACCACAAGTAGTCCTCTGCTACCTGTTCCGTATGCCTGCAAAGCTCTTGCACAAAGCTATTGTGCTGCCTTTGGGTATTTTACCATTTACTGGTGCAGCAGTAACCACTGCTGTACAACATGGAATGTAAGAAGAGCCCTGCTGGATCAGACCCAGGGCCCATCTAGTCCAGCATGCTGTTTTCACATTGGTCAACCGGATGCCTACGAGAAGCCCACAAGGAGGAACACGAGCACGAGCACGGTAGCCCCATTCCCATTGTTATTCCCCAGCAACTGGTATTCAAAGGCATGCTGCTTCTGATACTGGAAGTAATATAGCTATCATGACTAGTAGCCATTGATGATCTTATCCCCCACAAATTGGTCTAATCCCTTTTAAAAGTGTTGAAGGTACAACTTTTAAAACTGTCAAAGTTTGTGGCCATCTCTACATCTTGTGATAATTACTTCTGTGGTTTAACTATGTGATCTGAGCACCATAGCAACAGAAGAGGGGTTTTTGGTTTGTTTGCTTTTGTTTTTTTGTTTACACTGCAGGAAAAACCTAATTTTGAGACTGGATTCCTAATAATATGAATCGGCTTTATACTTAATCACACTACTGGTCTATCTACTAGTCCAGTATTGTTTCCTTGGAGTAGCATCAGCTATTTAGGGTCCCATCCCCTGATACCAAACAGTTTAACTGGAGATGCTAGGGATTGAATCTAGAACCTGGTGTATGCCAGATATGTGGAGCCTGAGGCCCTCCAGAACTAATCACTCCCAGAACAATGTATTTGACATAATGGAATTCTCTCTCTCTCTCTCTCTCTCTCTCTCTCTCTCACTCACTCACTCACTCACTCACACACACACACACACACACACACACACACACACACACACACACATTTCTCTGCCCAAAAAACATATTTTGTCCATATCATTACAAACTGTTCTTCAGCAATGTTATGAACTATAATTGAATTGAACTGAATTGAAACTTTATTTTTACCCCGCCCTTTTTCCAAACTGGAACTCAGGGTGGCTTACAAATAAAACTACATGTAGTTAAAAACATAGAAAAACATACAATTAAAATACAATTAAACTATGCACAACCTTAAAACCATAAAAGGCACTTAAAAATCTAAAAACAATTTAAAATAATACAGATAATAAAATAAAACAATAAAACAAGCCTTGTAAAGCCCAATTCTAAACACCTTCTATCCCAAAAGCCTGTCGGAATAAAAAAGTCTTTAGTTACCGACGGAAGGATGGCAAGGAGGGGGCCATTCGTGCCTCCCTAGGAAGGGAGTTCCAGAACCTAGCAGCAGCCACCAAGAAGGCCCTATCTCACATCCCCACCAATCACACTTGCGAGGGTGTTGGGACTGAGAGAAGGGCCTCTCCTGAAGATCTCAGGGCCTGGGCAGGCTCGTATAGGGAGATACGGTCTGACAAATAGCCTGGACCTGGGCCGTATAGGGCTTTAAAGGTCAAAACCAGCACTTTGAATTGTAACCAGAAACAAACTGGCAGCCAGTGGAGCTGTTGTAACAAGGGAGTTGTATGGTCCCTGTAACCAGCCCCTGTTAATACTCTGGCTGCAGCTCTTTGTACCTGTTTAAGTTTCCAAACAGTCTTCAAAGGCAGCCCCACGTAGAGCACGTTACAGTAGTTTATAACAGGCATAAGCCAATGTGTTGCCCTCTAGATGTTGTTGGAGTCCAGTTCCTCTCAGCCCTACCAGCATGGCCAATGGTCAAGGTTGATGGGAGGTGTTGTCCAAGAACATCTGGAAGGTCAGAGGTCCCCCATCTCTGGTATATGCTGTCCCACTGAGCCCAGCCAGTGCCTCATCAACTCCCAATTATATCTGCTCTCTGGGGCAGTAAAATGAGACTAGGTATAGGTTTTAGGGGTTGCAAACATAAGCATATTTGCTTTGGAGTTAGTCCCATTGGACTTGGACTTTCATGTACATAAACAGGCAGGCTGCTACCTTATTCAGTGATTTACTCTGCTTCCACCTTTTAAGAATTACCTGAAAGAGCAAAGCTATATGTTGGCAAGGAGGCTGCTTGTCACTTTTTGTCAGGGAAAATGTGCTCATTGCTGACTCCTGTGCTGTTTGCCATTAGATAATAGACATACAAACTTCTGGCTATTTGGACCTCACAATCTTTCATCCCCCAGAGAAAAACCATTGATCTCTTTCATCAGAACATACGTCAAAAAGTAGTAGCAAAATACCCAAGATGTCCAGCATTTTATTCCCTTGGGCTCTTCGTGTGAAGAAGGAGATTGGTTTTTTAAAAAACACTTTTTGGGGTGGGTTTAATCTTAAATTAGACTCCCTTTCTTTCTTTCTTTCTTTCTTTCTTTCTTTCTTTCTTTCTTTCTTTCTTTCTTTCTTTCTTTCTTTCTTTCTTTCTTTCTCGCAGCATTTGATTCTAGACACTTATAAAGATGGGACAAAACAGAACCTGCCATGCTAAGCAGATGGAAAAATCAAATTCCAACCTCCCCTACTCTGAGTGTTGAGAGAAGTCCCAAGTTAGTAAAACTTAAGGAAGGGCCATATCTCAGTGACAGATCACATGCAAAAAGGTCCAGGTTCAGTCTCCAGCATCTCCAGGTAGGACTGGGAGATACTTTTGCCTGAAACTCAGCAGAGCCATTGCCAGTCAGTGTTAGGGGAAGGGGCTATAGCTCAGAGGCTGAGTACCTGCTTTGCATGCAGAAGGTCCCAGATTCAATCCTAGCACCTCCAGGTACAGCTCAGAATGTCCAGCGTAGACAAGTAGACCAGTGAGCTAGATAGATCAATGCTAGACCAATGGTCTGATTCAATATGAGGCAGCTACCTATATTTCTATCTTCTGAGTTTTCAGTGGTGCATAGCATTGACTTGGACAATGTTTTAAAGACCTTCCATGCTACAACTTGGCTATGTTCTCTAACTACTTGAAAGACAAATGAAACTCTCTCAAAGTTTCTCATAAGTAAAAGTCACTAATTGTATGAATGTCTGGAGGAAGAGCTATGGTTCCAACAGATATAGCCCCTAGGTTAGCGGAGGGCACACACCAAACATACACGTGCAGCACAAACAGCACATTGCCATTAATAGCTGGCCACATTCCAAGTAAAAAAAGACTTGAACTCAGCACTAGTCTCAAGAGGATGATTATTGATATGTGTTTGCAACAGCCTCAAACAGAAATTTGCTATCATGTCCTATTAGTACCTTCTTGCCTTTCAAGCAAAGCCTCGGCCTTTGTGCAAATGGTTTCATTCTAAGTGCTGGATGAAATAATTGTCATTTGTGCAACAAATCATGAGGTGACCTAGCAAGGTAAGTCAATGATACCCTTGTATAATATAGAAAAAAACATTTGGGAGGTTCTAATAATGGATCACAAAAATCTGTGGTACTGGATCGGTATAGTACTAGGTCTACCTTGAAGCGTGCAATAGGACCTGGCAACTGTCACTCATGTCTTTGTATCTTCAAGGCTAGACTACCACTGTTCCATTGCAGTGCTTCCCAACCCTTTTTCCCCCCATGGACCACTTAAAAATTGCTGATGGTCTTGGTGGATCACTTAGTTATCGTAATGTGCTGTGTTAGATGCTGTATAATCTTCTATTTTTATTGTTTCTTTATTTAATTGTATAACAATGATTTAATTGTATAACAATGAACAGTCCATAGAGTTCAAATGGTAATGCAACAAAATACAATACAAGAAATAAAAGAAGCAGGAAAAATACAATTAAAATCCAATATGAATATTAAATGTGGACATGCCACGGATCATCTGGATGAAGTTTGCGGACCTCTGGTGGTCCACGGACTACAGTTTGGGAACCCCTGCTCTATTGTAATGTGGGCTTAATGACAGCAAAGCCTGCAGAGGTTCATCCCATGGCAACTTAGGGCGAGGGCCTTCTCCACAGTGGCCCCAAGCCTGTGGAAAGAGATACAGCAGGTACCTACTGTGCTGGGCTTCTACTGGGTACTAAAAACATATCTATTTACTCAAGCTTTTCCTGGCCTCTGATACCAGTTGAAGAATTCCTAGTTTATTTATATATTTATTTATTACTTGATTTATATCCTGCTCTTCCTCCCATTAGGAGCCCAGGGCGGCAAAACAAAAGCACTAAAAACACTTTAAAACTTCATAAAAACAGACTTTAAAATATATTAAAACAAAACATATTTAAAAGCATATTTTAAAAAAGCTTTAAAAACACTTTTAAACGCTTTAAAAACATCTATGTTTTAAAAAAAGGTTTAAAAACATATTAAAAAGCAATTCCAACACAGACGCAGACTGAGTTAAGGTCTCTACTTAAAAGGCTTGAGACTTCCGGGAAGGGTGACTTAGCCTGTGCCTGCTTTTGAGACGGGCTCCTGCCTCAAAAGAAGCTTATTCAGATATATCAGTCAGATTTTTTTTTTTTTTGACTGATTAAACTTCTCCCGGGTAGGGAGAAACGAAGAGATTAACCTCAAAGCCTATTTTTGTTGGGACGACCAGATCTCATTAATTTATGGGACGAGGTCCAGCCGACGAAGGTGGGACGGATTTTCAACAACAAGCTCTATCTGATAAAGCGAACGTTCATCTTATCTTCTAAGAGAGAACGCACTAACAGGCAAGCACCCTTCTTTCTATATTTTTCTTTTACTTGACTTAAATTGTTGCTGTTTAAAAGAGATTTGCCAGATTGATCGGTTTTTGACATCTCACTGGGGAGCCATAACTTCTCTCTGCTACTCACTAATTAATAGCTTATCTCTGTTTTTGTTGCAAAAAGCTGTCCTGGATTTGCATTCTAAAGATATACACAGAAGAGGGATTTCTATTCCAGATTTTTATTTTGAAGAATATTATATTGTCTGAGACTACTCTCTTTTTGGTCTATTTTATTTTGACGAATCTGTTTCCTGACGACCGCCATTAATTGTTTCGATCCTGGGAACTGCATTTTGTTTACTTAAGCATGGAGAGATAAGGCTGTCTGCTCTGTTTATACTGTGATGTCACCAAGTTTGGAGTATTAACCCAATTGTTGCTGAAATAAGAAGTGGTTTTCCTATATTTTTCTTTTAAAATGGCAATTAAGAAAGTGGCTGAGAATCTGGAAATAACTATGTTTCAGAAAATAATGGATGAGATTGAGATAACGAAACAAAACCTGCGACAGGGTTGTAAGGAGCTGAAAATTGAATTGAGTAAAATGACGCAGGAGATTAAAAATATAGGGGTCCCTGTGAGAGAGGTGACCCTGGAAGGGGTCCCTGTGAGAGAGGAGACCCCGGAGATTGGAACAAACGTGGAACAGGAAAAAGATTTGGAGTCTATGGACTTTAGAAATAAAATCTATTGTTTGGAGACACAGGAGATTAAAGACATAGGGGTCCTTGTGAGAGAGGAGACCCTGGAGACTGGAACAGGGGTCCCTGTGAGAGAGGAGACCCTGGAGACTGGAACAGGGGTCCCTGTGAGAGAGGAGATCCCGGAGATTGGAACAAACGTGGAACAGGAACAAGATTTGGAGTCTATGGACTTTAGAAATAAAATCTATTGTTTGGAACTCAATGTTATCTCTGAAGAAATTAATGAAGATTTTAGAGATAAAGTTATCAATGGCATGGATAATCTTCTGGACTGGAATGATGTGATGGAGCCCAATATAGAGAAAATCTATGGAATTAACTGCAGCCATGTGACAATGGAAAAACTTTCAAGAGATGACCCAGTGTATTTTGAAAAAAAGAACAGAGATATGATTTTACAGCAGTATTTCAGCAACCTATTCAGAATGGATGGCAAGAAAATATTTGGGATAGAGGTAATTCCCATCAGACTCTTACTATATGACTATGGCTTTGACAGCAAGATTATTATGGAATACTGATAATGGAAGATTGGATACTGAAATTACTGGACTTAACAAGACTACTGAAGATGGAAGATGGAAAATGGAACTAATAGGGATAATAGAACAATGGCTACTGAAATTACTGAACCTAACAGATTCTGATGTGATGGATTAATTGAAATGTTTATTTTGACTATGGTTATGACAATAAGATTATCATAATTAGTAATGAGATGGATTAATCGATATGCTTATCTGGAAAAAAAAAATTGATAGATATATTTCTTAAAGAATTGAAACCTCTCTTTGACTTTTTGTGGAAAGAATAAAGTAATGTTTATGAGATTTGATGATTAAGTAAGATAACTACTGGAGGAAAGTGATTTTATAATATGACTTAAGAGACAGGATTGTTATATATTATAGACTTATAACTGATTTGATCTTTGACAAATGGGAAGTCAATATTTTACTCTTTATTTTTTATTTTTGTTTTTTTTTTTTCTTTTTTTTTTTTGTTTAACTATTTTTGATTTTGTTTTTTGTCTTTGAATGTTTTATGATTTCGTCTTGTATGTTTTATGAAAATCTGAATAAAAATTATTGAAAGAAAAGGCTTGTTGAAAGAGGGAAGTCTTCAGTAGGCACCGAAAAGATAACAGAGATGTCGCCTGTCTAATATTTAAGGGACGGAATTCAACAGGATAGGTGCCACCACATTAAAGGTCTGTTTCCTATGTTGTGCAGAAAGGACCTCCTGATAAGATGGTATCTGCAGGAGGCCCTCACCTGCAGAGCACAGTGATTGGCTGGGTATATAAGGGATAAGACAATTTCTTTAATTGGAATGGTTTTTTTATTTGATTGTTTTTCTTGGATATTGAATAATTCTTGGACTGTAGTTTTGTACTGAATAGCTGTACACGGCCTTAGTATTATTTTAATGAGAAGCAGTATATAAATACTTTAAATAAATAAATGACTGTTCATAAACGTAGGGCTTATCCACAGGGGATCCTAATTTCGTACTAAAGAAACTGCTTTTACCATCGCAATAGTTTTTCAAGCTCTATACTTCTTGCTCAATGGTAGCTTCCAATCTGCTGTTTTCCTCTCACACAAGTAGGCATTCCTCTGGAAAGGTTTAGTATCGCTGTTTCCTTGTGGACCCCACCCCTAATTTAACATGTTTACTCCCTCTGGAGTATCAACATTGCTAATGGGGAAGGGGAGGGTTTTTTTGGTCAGGTTCATTGTCTCTTGTCAATTGCATGCCTCTCCAGAGCAGGGAGAGCCTTTGGGTGCAATTGACATGAAACTATATGAAACTGATTAGAGAGGGGGAGGGGAGAATTCCACCTTGTGGTTTTTCCCATTACAGGGTTGCAAGAACACCTGCACTTGGCTGACTTTCTCTTCTCCTAAAGATACAGGATCAGTCTCAGGCCCTCAATCTGGCAACCCTAGTTAGCCTGTCTCTTATCAGTAATTCTCAAATGTCTGTTTTGGATTCAGATTACTATCTACACACAGTTCAAGGCACTGGTTTTGATATTTCAAGATCTTAACTAGGGCTGAGCAGAATGCTTTAGATAGTGGCACAAGGCACTCTTCCTTCTGGTAATTATTTGGAAGCTGTGAAGAAAGAAGAATGCTATTCTAGATCCCATTATCTTGGTCGACTTATGTAACCAGTCCAGGAACCATTGCCTTCACTACTAATTGGCTTTATATGCCCTCATTGGTGATGTCATGTAGTTTAATCTGAATAGTTAAAGCGTACCACCACCATCACTACATAACTCCTAAGATCAAATGCAGCATAGCTGCGGTGACAGACTGAGGGAGTACTACAATGCCAGCATACACAAATTGCGAAACAGGGCCCAGATGCCTTATTCTCTGCACCATCAGGAAGCTCACTGGCACCAAGTCCTTGCTCCTCCCACTTCACCACCATGATAATGTCCAGAAGGTGTATTTCAGCTTGTCAGTTTAGCCAGATCAGGGGGTCTGGGAAGCCAATAGTAGCTCTACAGTTATTGTATAATTGCTGCCTCGGGTTAATTTCCTGGTCTGAGCAACTTGCTCTGTTTGTCTGTACTACTGGCTTTCAGAACTCAGTCACTTCCTACCTGTATTGGCCTATGTCACCTATGCTGGTTTTGGAACCTGACATGTACCTATCCTAGTTCATAATATTCATCCCAAGGATTAACAACCATTACTCTCACAGACCTCAAAAGCTAACTTATTGAGATCTGAACCCCGTCTCTCACCTCCAGAACCAAAGAGGGGGGATTCTCAGATCTATGGAAGCATTCCGAGAAACATTACAGGGCCCTGAATGCTTTCGCGATAAGAACTATGCAAGAGTTCAGTATGGTCCTAACAGTATATCCCCCACATACTCTCTTTTTCTCCAATGCAGCTGTTAAAATCGTCCTTCATGCATGCCTTCCTGTTTATTTTATCTACCTGCCTAAACAACAAAACCATACAGTCATTCTTAGGGATGGGGGAGAACTCGGCTTTAGTTCGCATTTTAATGTGAGTCTACCTAATTCACATTTCCTGAAACAATGCATTAACTGAAACACAACTATCCTAAAAATTCACGGTTCTCAGAATTTTGTGATGCGGTTCTATCAAATTCCAGTGGGAGAGAATCCTTGATCCTGACAGGAAGATTTGCTCCTCCCTTGTTCTAGAGATTAATTAAATAAGTGAAAATTGTTTGCACATGGTTGATGTGTTTTTTTAAAAAAAGCATTAGAGTATGTTATATTTATGGCTACAACCTTGTTCTCATTTCCCTGGAACTCAATGGGTCTCACATCTGACATGAATAGGATTGCATTGCCAAAGAACCTGCATCCCATAAACAGGGTCGGTGCCAGGGGGCAGCCAGGTTGGGCCCTGGCCGAGGGCCCTTGTGGCCCAGGGCCCCCCCCAAAGGGGCCCTCCTTAACATGGAAGGGTAGCTCTCCTGTTCCACTATCTGTGGCAGTTGCGGCTCCTGACCCTGCTGCGGATTGAGGAGAGGGAGCTTCCAGGCATCCCCACACACAGATAGTGCAGACTTCAATAAGCCCCCCACACACACCACCTACCTCTTCCATCATTTTACTATCATATGCATGCACAGTGTGCACAGCATTCACAGTGACAGGAGAGGTAGGTGGGATGTGCAGGTGGGCACCGCAAGCCTGAGACAGGCTGGTGCTCAAGGGCCCAGTCATGCCTGGCACCAGCCCTGCCCAGAAATACTTTAAAGTGATCTGCGTTAGGCTTTCTCATCTAGAGTATTTAATCCAGATCCTATTACTTTTTATATTTACAACAGAATTATTGAGTTTATTCTCCCATATCTCCCATAACTCTGTCACTGATTTTGTTTAGCACACTTCATATATCAAGTTTTTGGCATCTAGCCATAACAACTTCATAACAATTTTGACTGTATTGTTTTCTGACATGCTCTAAAAATATGGCCTCCCTGTATTTAAAAAGGCATTATTTTGGATATGGGACAGTATTTCATGGTGATATAAGAATAATGAATCTAAGTATTTTGGTCCACTTTAGACTTGCATTGTAGCATTACATATGAAAGGAGTTCAGGCCCACATTAGATCCCAGGTACCAGTTTCATAAGTGGGCACAAGGCATAACCTATCTTTTGATAATACACAACAACTGCCCGCCCCCCATATTTATAATAATAATGTCGCCAGTTCACTTACCAGAAGGAGCACTCGACAAAGCAGGACATGCTAGCATGAACTTTGCTGCTCCACTACATGCGTGCGTGCGCACGCACACACAGTGCAATTGGATCAGATGATCTGGGGAGCCAATAGGGCTTTGCTTGTCTTCTGTAACTGCTGCCTCAGGCTAGGCCACAGTTTGGTTCCTTTCTGTTTGTAGACGTTTGGAGGCCATTGATTACCTCTCCTCTCAAATCTATAGGCAGTGACATCCTACAAAAGGAGGGAGTAGGAACACATTGAGATTCCTTGATACAGCTACAGTTTACAGGTGCAGTGGAATCCCAGTAGCATGACTATTGCCTAGAAAGTACTGAGTGAAAGGGGATGGGATGCCAGGTGGCAATTTGGGCTAGAGTATCTTGCAGTTGCAAGAAGGATGTCTTTCTATGGTTCTGGGAGCTGAGTTAAGGGGGCGAAAACTCTCTTTCCCTCTAACTGTGAAGTGAGCCTCCAGTCTTCATCAATAAAAATAGTGTACTGGATATATCAAATACTTGGGACTAAGTACTGCAATTAATGACATGCTACAAATTCAGTAGTGAATCCAGTGTTAATGTGCACTATCAGAACATGCACAATAGATCTTGTCACACCTAGAGACACTGGCACATTCTGCCACAGATTTCACTGCCACAGATTTCATTTTCTGGTCCCCTTTTACTCACCTCTGGATCAAAATGAAGGCATCCAAGAGACATCTATTGCTTTCACAGTCCATATGCCAGTTTCCAAATAAGTTGTCTCATAGCAACCAGTTTAAAATACATTTTCCTACATTATTTTTTATTATTACATTAATTTATTAATTTCCTTCACATGAGCCGCAAGGTTATTTACAAATGATTAAAATAGGTTTAAAAACAATACAAAATAAGCACCTAAGGCAGAGACCTTTTTATCCAGCTGAATATGAAATTATGCAACGGAGTCCACTTCCTGCAACCATCATCTACCCAGTCTCCCCACATTGTGCTGCTGAGAGAGGCAGTGGATGTCCCTGCTAGGAGCAGCTATCATTGCCTCTCGCTAGTCTGTGATTTTCCCTTCGAGCAGCACAGAAACTTAGGCTCCTGCTGCCTCCACTTGCTTACAGAGTACCTGTAAAGATAACTCGTGTTAGCAATGTGCCATTGTGAGCCTTGGCTGTTCGCACGGTGCCCTCTCACCATTGTACCCTAACCAAGCTCTTTAGATATGTGGAGCAATCATTGTAGCATCATGCCATGAACCTTGCTGTATGAGATGTATGTTTCTTGGCTGAGTCATAGATACCTGGTGATGTGGCATGATCAGTGGGTGTTGTAAGAATCTAATGCTTCAATGCAGCTGTGAGGCTGGAAATGGAAGGGGTGGAAAGCATTTGTCTGTGGCTTTTCCCAGTTGCTACTGTAATGTTCCTCCCACTGGCACCACCTGTCAGGCTCCCACCTGTGGCTACCAGCAGTCAGAATCACACTTTTTATTTTTCTTTAGCACACCCTAGCACAGATCTCACAAGATCCCACTGCTAGGCAGCACCACCAGCCACTCCCTATTTCACAATATTGCCTGGGGACTTTGCCTTAGTCTCCCTATGGCTTATTGCTACTTAGTGTCTGGGTGCACTTGCAGGCCACAACCCCTCTGTATCTTTGTCTATAAAGCATACAGCCCTGGGTTGCCCTGGATACTTGATGATACACTATATCTTCACCGCTGCCACCATTGATACTGTTTCCCAACCTTGGTAATTACCCTGCCCACCCTTCTGGTCTGTGAAAGCCCCAGCCAAGGATCAGGCTTTTGGTAAACCAATAAAATATTTATTTATAAACACCAGGAAATAACAAGATTACTTATAGGATATTTAACAAGCGTATGGTTTCATATAGTGTCACTCTTTATGTTTCCAGTCATATATATATTGCCTAAATATCAGCCAAATACAATCCAACCCACAACCAACTCCAATCCACACTCCACAACCAACCATCAGCCACTCCCCCACAAAACAGAACCCTGAACCAACTGTCATCCTCTCATTTATACCTTCAGCCACTCAAACGCTCAGCCAATCATCATACAGCATTCTCCAGCATTCTAGCCCATGCCCCCTCTCACTCAGTCACTTACCATATATCACTTAATAAACCCGCACTTACCATATTTACAGATATTAAAATACAGGGACATCACAGCTACATCTGGGATATTTTGACTTGCACCACTTTTGCAGGCATAGCATTTGGTAAATGTTAGAATTAGTAAATGTGCTCTGAACAAGTATAGGACGTATCCTGTATCCTGCCCATGTACCACTTACTTGTTAACTAGTTTGTGCTGGTGATGTTCTGTCAGTGCAAAGGTATCACTGTGCGCCATAAACTTTTCTACTAGAGTAAAGCTGAACTCCACCCTCATAAAGAATGAGGGAATAATCCTAATCACGGCTATGAGATATAATGGAGGAATGGTTAGAAACAGCTGAAAACTTCTGGATACATTAAATCAAGGGTGGGGAGAAGATATATCTGAATCTGTTCATAGATTGTTGGGTTGTTTGCAATAGATTGACAAGAACATCTGATTCCCAATTGTAACAATAGCACCAATAAAATGACTCTCTGCCCCAGACCTAAATTATATTGCTGAAATGAAGAAAGCTTTGAGTAACCAGAAATGGATTTCTGCCTGGAAGGATCGGGTGCCCTGTTCAGGTCTGGTAGTCAAAAAAATCCCCGGCCTCAGAATTCTTAAATTCTAAGTATATGTCTTTTGCAGCTAGATCTGGTTCTGGATATTGAGATTCTAGTAAAAAGAAAAAAAGTAGAATCCATAAGCATAAACTCTGTCCTTTCTTACACTAAGTTACTGTGCCTTGAAATACTAAGGCCTGGTCTCTACATGGTGAGACTGAAGTGGTAGAATCTCAAGGTTTCAGTGAGTTGTACCACTTCAGATTGTAGATGCAGTAATGGCCACCAGCTTGGACGGCTTTAAAAGAAGATTAGACAAATTCATGGAGGACAGGGCTATCAATGGCTACTAGCCGTGATGGCTGTGCTGTGCCACCCTAGTCAGAGGCAGCATGCTTCTGAAAACCAGTTGCCGGAAGCCTCAGGAGGGGAGAGTGTTCTTGCACTCGGGTCCTGCTTGCGGGCTTCCCCCAGGCACCTGGTTGGCCACTGTGAGAACAGGATGCTGGACTAGATGGGCCACTGGCCTGATCCAGCAGGCTCTTCTTATGTTCTTATGTTCTTATGGGAGGGATTGCATTTCTGAACAATGTCAAAAATGAAAAAATCTCTGCAATTAGAAGATGAAGAAAGGGAATGGGCTAGAATCCTGATATGTGCATTTAAAAACAACACTAGCATAAAAAATGCCACCCACCACATACAGCCTTATGTACCACAATCGATACTACTACAAGAAGATTCAGAAAACTCAGTCTGCTGCAAGTGTAGGCCAGTCCTCAGTCACTGGTTGTGACACTTACAGCTCTGATGAAGAAACTGCAGAGAAGCAGAAATGATAGGTCAATCTTTCCTACAAAAGATGTTGAAGAGATGCCAGAAAACAATGAAGAACCATTGCTTTCCGGCAAAATAAGAAATAGATAAAAACCATCAAAAGTCAGTTGCATTCCCATTTTACAGATTAGGAAATTGAGGCAAGAAATAATGTCTTGTCCAAGGTGACCCAAACATAGCAGATTCTCGCAACCACTGCTGCATATGGTAAGACAGTGAGGACGCTTTTGGTGTCTAGGACAAAGGCATTCACGAAGGGTGTGATACAGGGCCACTGAGGGGTGTGGCCTGGGGAGGTGAGACATGGTCTCAGGAGAGTCACATAGGCTGGATAAAAGTTCTGGAGGGTTGCATGAGGCTCCTGGACTGGAAGTCTGCCACCCCTGCTGTAGCAAATGCTATTTCCACATGACACAACTATTCTACTCCAGATCTACAGTGCAGAAAATCTAGGAACTGGAATGCGATCAATCAAAGTTGGGAAGGAAAGCACATGCTGTTGTTGGCCAACTTTGGGTGGTTTTTTTCCTCATCACAAAGGCAGAAGGATGGAAGGGGAAAGCAAGACCATTTGTATTACAGTTATTTGCAATCTAATTTACCAAGCTAAGGGATAGCTGCAGTGATCTAATTCTCAATATACTACAGGACTCAGGTGAAGCACAAATCATCTTAGAGGATCCAATAATTTTGTTTCAATTGATCAGTTCCTTAGATGGTATCCTTCGGTGAAGACTTTGCAGATAAGTGAAGTAAATTAGGTTCCAAAGAAAACACACTTTTCTTGTTCGCTCTCAAATGTGGGACTTTGCCATGCCTTCCTAGTCCTCCAGGAACTCTGTACCCTTTGCTGTATGTGCTGGGGGCCTACTGAGCTGCTTTTACTGTACTCTATCAAAACCCGGCTCTTTGCAGTTCAGTGAATAAAATACTGCAGTTTCTCCCATTGACTGACTGAAATAAAATAATCTATGATGCATGAACAAGTCTAAATGAAATAATAATATCCTTAGCAGTGAAAAACGGATTGGTAATACAGTAATTGAGCAGATTTATTGCCATCTCCTTGAGCTAGCCTGCTGAAACAGCCTGCTATTTTATTTAATCTCATATCAGAGGAATTACTGGCTGGTAATCCATTGTTAAACATCGTTTAGAATGATGGATGAAAATGCCAGCTTTTCCAACATAATCAATTCATATCTCATTAGCACATATTATTTATGATTCTCATAATGGGACCTGCAGGGGCCTCCGGGGGAAATGGAGACCTCAGCTGTTGTTGAAATGAGATGAGATATACTGTAGCTTATGAGTTAATAACTGCATATAAAAATACTTCCCCACCATATTGATTGTCCTTACCGTTTTATAAATGAATTGAGTGCCTTGGCCTTCCCTCTTGCTGTGTGTATGGCAGATCTTCCTCCTACTCATTCAGAGGCAATCATTCAGTGTATGTATATACGCTTTGTGTGTGTATGTGTTAGAAAGACTGTTTTAAAAAATAACTTTTAAGACCCTCCAAGTTGGGAAGAGGAAGGATGCCTTTGAATGTGAAGTAATAAGAAACACTTTACTGCTCTGTTGCTGTTTGTTAAGGACTTTGGGCCCTTTTCCCCTTCAGTTCCTATGAAGACAAATCGACATATTTCTTCAGCTACAGCAGAGTTGCATTTTAAGGATACTTTTCCACCACACACCGCCTCAAAGCCCAATGAAAAGCAAACCTTAATGTAGTTGATGGTGCAGCTGTAATCATGGTCACAGTGTCAACTGCTGCCTCAATTAAACTACATTTGAGAATCATTTTATGCTTCAGCTCATAAACATCAATAAAGGAAAATGAGTAATAAATGACTGTCTAGAGTACAAAGGACCAGCTCATATTTCAGATGAAAATGAAGACAAAATGTAGCTTTTATTTGCCTGTGGAATTCCCATTAACTGCATCACTGACAGGAGGGAGGTCGATCAATAGTTGGCCGGCTGCAGAAAACAGTTTCTGGCTGTTCAGCAGCCAATGCAAAAGGAAAAGTGTCATATTGTGATCTTTATCAGGTAATCTTCATTACACCAGACCAATGATATATGTATATACCGGTCAGCTAGGGGCACTTCTAATTCTTGGGTCTATTTGTGTCCTGAAGTGCAGAGAGCTCACAAATTATTTGTTTACAACCATGAAAAACCTTCAATGTTCATCTCTTTTATTCTTTTATAGGTAATCCATAACTGGAAAGTTTCTCTCAAGACTACTTTATTCACTCAGAATTTTCAAGGCAACACTGCTTTAAAACTTATATCTCATCCTGCTTGAAGGACAAAAACCTGCTTTTCTCCTCTGCCTTTTATTTATTTATTCCAATCCCCACCTCTTCTGGTGCTGTTTGAATGAAAGATTTACAGGCTATCTTTCTGGAAGCATTTGCACCCTTTTTGTGCAAGTTCTCCTCGGTTTATTTGAACAAAGGAAGAGTGTGCCTTGTGACTAAAACAGTCAACAGATGGAGAGTTTTGACACACCGTGGCTTGTGCAGACCACAGCCTATGTGGGGTGAAAAGCAAAATGATCAAAACACTGAAACACATTTAGCTTAATTTTATATAAATGGCATCATTAGGGGCCAGATATATAAATGCAGAAATATATACAGCCATCCGGACAGCGTTGCCAAGAACAGGACAGGACTCAACTAACAGACAGAAAGACTCTGCGCTTAAGTATGTTCTAGGGCCCCACACACCTCTTCTCTGCCAACAAGAAATTTACTATTACCCACAATATCATTAATATGATAGCTGTTCTCATTAAAGCCCATGACAGGGGTAACCAAGGCAGTGCCCTCCAGAGGTTACTGACCGGAACTCCCACCACCCCCAGCCAGCATGGCCATTTGTCATGGATAATTGGGTCTATAATATAGCAACATCAGGAGGGCACTACGTGAACTACCCCTGGCTTATGATATGGCCTGCATACACTGACTTAGGCTGTGACTCTACTTTGCATGGTGAAAGAGTGAGTGCATGCCCCTTCTGCCATGTAAAATGCTGGGTTGTGGAATGTTGTTGGACTCCAGTGCCCATCAGCCCTAGCCAGCATGGCCCAGGGTCAAAGACAATGGGAGTTTGAGTCCAACAATTCTGGAAGAAGCCACAGGTTCTCCATCACTGTTCTAATGTTAAAGTCCAATAAGTAGGTCCAGATGCCTATATAGCCCAATTTGTCTCTCTTTCTCTCTCTCTCGATAGTGATGAACTATGTAAATCAGGCCTACACATGTATGGCAGAATCCACAGTCCAGACAGGTATATGGCCTGTATCAACCCCCACCAGAAAAAAACACTGCCCTTGGTCCCATCCTAGTACATATAATTAAGGAACAGCTGCTAAGTTCAGCACTGCAATCAGTGTTTACAGAAGTTTACAGGAAGCATCGGAACCTGGAAGTAATTAGTTACAAAAACCGAATTACTTGTAATTCATTACTTTTTTGAGGAATGAGTGGGTAATTCCTTTACATTTTGATTGTAATAGAATGAGGAGTAATTTTATTACTTTTGACAAGTAATTGTAATGTTTCCAGCTTTACATTTGGGCATTACTTGAGGGGGGGAGTAGGGGAACTCTTCTGCTCCTCTGATTTGTGGATGAAAATCATGTGCCTCAAACTGGGCTTCTGTGCATCGTTGCTCTTCTCTCGTACTCTGTGGGTGGGTAGGAGGCAGCAAGGGAGGAGGTGGAGAGTGAGATGGAGTGGAGTGGAAAAAACAATTGTTTAACAAAATGGACAGTGGTGGAGAAGAATGGAGTGGAGGGAGAAAGGAACCAGAGGGCAAGAACATGGATAAAGGAGGAGAAGGACGCAGCAGCAGAATGGAGATAAAGAACTGTGGAGGTGAAAGATAACGTGCATGTGTGTGTGAATACTGTGTTTGCACTTAGCACACAAAGCAGCCTCTGCCTCCCTCCCTGGGTACTTTGCTGCATTTGCAGTGTTTTAACTTTTTTACATCTCAGGGGAAAATGTTTGCTTGCGTGGATGTCCCTTAGTTGGTGGCAGAGCAGGGTCTGGGAGGTGGTTGACTGAGATATATTATGCTTGCTGGCTGAGAGAGTGTATGTGTGTGGGGAGGTTGCACTTGGTCTGAGTGGTGGCCTGTGCCTCCCTTCCCACCTTCCTTACCAGCAGAGAGACCACCACTGCTATCTTATGGATAAAAATAATTATTCTACTACCTCTGTGTGTGTGTGTTTATTTTTATTTTAATGTTGTTTTAGGCAACTTGGGTGTGCAGCAGCCAAGGCCAGCACATTGTAGGCACTCTAGTTTCTTTTTAAAAGTAGCTTAAGTGTAATTGTAGTGATTACTCTTGAGTAATGGTAAAGTAATCAATTCCTTTTAGAACAATTGTAAATGCAAAGCTGATTTATTCCTTTTTGGGGCCATGTAACAGTAATTGTAATTTATTCCTTTTAAAAAGTAATCTTCCAAGCTCTGGGAAGCATAAAGCAGAGTGTGCATGTGGTGCTGATCTCTCCCTACCCTGAGAGACGTTCAACCCTCAAACTGCTTGTTTATTTATTTATTTGTTTCATTTATATCCTGCCCTTTCTCCCAGTAGGAGCCCAAGGCAGCAAACAAAACCCCAAAAAACACTTTAAAACTTCATAAAAACAGACTTCAAAATATATTAAAACACAACAACCTTTAAAAACATGTTAAAAGAAAACATCTTGAAAAACATTTTTAAAAAAGCTTTGAAAACATTAAAAAAGAGAAGGTTTAAAAATATATGAAAAAGCAATTCCAACACAGATGCAGACTGGGGTAAGGTCTCTACTTAAAAGGCTTGTTGAAAGAGGAAGGTCTTCTGTAGGCGCCAAAAAGATAGCAGAGACGGTGCTTGTTAATCTCATAGCTTTTTTAAGGATTAGGATGGTCCTTTCATACTGTTCTGAGTTGCTTACACACAGGCTATTCTTTCATGTTGATTGGCTCCTAGTGCCATCTCTTGTAGTTGAGTATGTACACGGAGAACAAGGGAGATAAGGGAAAGTAGAAAAGGCAATGCACCTGTGAGGGGGCATGGCTGCGACAGAGCTATCATGACAATCCTGATGGGACCCTGCATTTATGAATTTGCCACTACACTACTGCTGACATGACAGTAACTTTTTGTTTTTTTAAAGGAAGTCAACCACCTGTGAAGGTCAGTTCTATAAATATTCACTCAAATGTAAGGGCCCCTCCAGACAACATGTTTATTCAGTATTCATCTTGATTTGCTTGCACAAATTTTACACAGTGGTTAGAATATGTCTGGTCTTTATTGAACATTCATACTGATTTGTTTACAAAATGGGTATATGACAATGAGCAGTCATCCTGATTAGCTTTCAGGGTGAGTGTACATTACCATGTCTTCCTGTTAATCATTTGTTCAGCCCACTTCCCCCCCCATCACTTTCCTAACACAGAAAAGTCCAGTTGTGCTTTTTTTTAAAAGTGGATTTGTTGCACAAGGGCAACAGAGCACTTTAATCCATCTCAATTGTGCAAACCTAAAGCTCCTTCCACAAAACAGTGACAGTCTAGAGGCACCCTAAGTTGCCAGTGAGGCTTACTTCCATTGCATAGGATTGCAGCTGTACGAAAAGGAACGCAAGGAATGCATCCAAATATGGCATCACTTCTGAGCACGCATATCTCAAGTAGACATCAGTTAGTAAAGTTAAGCAGATCTCGTGGTGCTTATACTCTTGTCTCTGTCAAGGACAGGGAAGAAGTGGGCCAGGTATCTACTTTCTCATTTACTTTAGCAACAAATATTTATTTCCCCAGTGAAAAATACTGCAATACAAATATTTACTACCATTTTGTGGCACATATAAATTAGGCATGCACTGGCTTTCCCACCCCTTTTTGCACTTAGTAGATGCGAGGTTTTTAATATTGGATGGAAGGGCAGGTAACACTGTTTGATGCTAGCAGCCATCAATAAAGGGTACTCTTAATATATTGAATGAAAGACTTCATAAATCCTAAGTTATATAAGGGATCATGGATGCTTTTAGCAAATTTCCAAAGACTCATAAAAACTATAAATCAATGTATTTTTGATTAATCAAGCCATACTGTCAGGTTTTTGGATTAAACTGTGTGGTGTTTTCTTCAGGCTATACAGAATAGATCAGAGAGGGAGAAAAAGCAGGCATGAAGCAAAATCATGGCCACACCCAATCTACCTCACGCTTTGTGCCACGAGAAGAGAGAATGCAATGCCACCCACACTATCCAGCCTAAGACATACATTAATTAATCAGACTACTCAGTTTCTTATCCTACCATTCCTCCAATGACTTCAAAGTGACATTCATTGTTCCGCCCTCCCTGCCATCCTATTCTCACAACTCCATGAGGTCAAAGTGGCAGTGAGTGGCCTAAGGTCACCTGGAGTGAGTAAGGATTTGAATCTGATGTACACACCAGACCTTTAAAGCACACAACTTCCCCCAAATAATCCTGGGAACTGTAGTTTGCCAAAGGTGTTGGGAATTGCAGCTCTCTGAGGGGTAAACTACACTTCCCATAACTCCAGAGGGGGGATGAACGTGCTTTGAATGTGCTTAAAAGGCTTGGTGTGTAGTGTATTTACACTGGATCTCCCTGGTCCAAATGCTGTAATATCACAGTCAAATTGGTAATCCTGTGTCTAGTTGGCAGACAGGAAACCCAAGGCCAGTGAACTGTATCTTGCCTTCCAACATTTTTCACAGCAAATTCTGAGCTGGTACCAGGACAGGGCTGCATGTGTAGAAGGTCTGGAACTAACTTTCAAGCACATGTTGCTCACCCTGACATAGTTGCTTAGGCTCAATGCATTTCATACAAACATGTGTCATAATACTACTCAGATTCATGCTATTGTGGCAAAGAAAATAGTTGCAAATACAATTCCTGCTTTGTAGACAGTACCAAGTAGGTCCTCTTAAAGCAAATGAAAAGCTTTATCAGGCCAATCTGTTCTAAGGATCAGGAACTGATCAACAATAAATAGCAACATTCCAAGAGAATTCCATCTAAGAAATCCCTAGGAGTCTTTAAAGAACAGATACTGGTAGCAGATTTTTCAACTGAAAATGCTGTATATTTTCATGCACTTTGTAAAAAAAACCTCTGACATCAATATTTAATTTTATTATTGATGCTATGGGTCCCCCAAAGAAAATGATGGAGTTTTCAATATTGATTAGCATTCAGCAATCCTGGTGCAAGCTATTCACAAATCTGCACCATTACAAATTAGCATCTGAGGTTATGATATTTGTTCATAGTATTATGATCAGCACATAGCTTGGCCTTTCCAAGTTGTTACCTAAAAACACCATGTGATTTTTAAGACCTTTAAACACATTGACCTGTTCTTTTAAAGCTCATTCCATTCTTCTTCAGAATGCGACAATGAAGGTGAGTTATGGTTTTGGCATCTTGTGCAAACACTGTAATTGGGTTCTTTCAAGAACACTGTCCTGAAATCTATTTCTGATTGAGGAGCACAAATACCTCAGAGGGGTGGGGTTGTTTTCTGACTTGCAAAATGAATCTAGAATTCATTACACGTGAAAATATTGAGCTATAGCTCTAAAATGAAAGCTTCACATGCATAGAGCTTTTATATGGGTATTTCAGTGAAAATGTAGCTTTACATGCACATCCTTTTCCAGCCATACAATCATTTATTTATATTTATTACATTTATAAACCACCCTTCATCATGAGACCACACGGTGATTTACAGCATAGAAAATCACAAAAATATATACCAATAATTAACATCTTTATCATAAAAAATTAAAGCAATTATAAGAAGAAATATATAATAAAATACAAAATCTTAGATTCAGCTGTAAAACATAGTACAAATATAACAGCAACAACCTAAGAGGAAGAGGAAATCAGGGGCAGGGTACATAAAATACAGAAACGATGTACATAATCTGTTGTCTACAGGTATACAAATGTAGTACTTAATTCATTGAAGAAAAGGGTATGCCTGACAGTTAAATATATACAAACATAGAAAGAGAGAGGGATGTTGCAGTCTCCTTTTTCAGGTTGCAGGTGGGATTTTGTAAGTACGAAGGCCACATCAAAAATACATTACCATAGAATAAAAATAGCCAAAAATTGTAAACTGCTCTTGCAATTTTTTTTTTGCCCTTTTGAGTGTTTTTATCTTCAAGCGGCTAAACATCTGTGCCCAGGGCAAATAACTACTCACTGTTAACCAGGAAGCAAAAATATTTTGACATCAGCAACACGGTGTGAAACCTTCAGCATTGTATTCTACCACACCAGTTCCAAAGTAACTAAGAAATGTGGTGATATACTCTCTGCTCTTATGATAACCCTGAATAACATACAGGACCTTGTTCGTTAATAGTTGGCATATATGGAGCACAAAGTATGCTTTGTTGCCACCATTGCAACAAAGTCCTCCTCATTTACTTCAGCGGATCATGAGCGACCTTAGATTACTGTACTCAGAAGTAAGCCCCATTTAATTCAATGGAACTTACTACTAGGTAAGTGGGTATAGAATTGTATCCTTGAATGGTTTTAAGGGATTTTATGTGCAATCCTTTAAATTCAGTGGGTATTTTACTATTGATTTTTGTGGGGTTCACATAACACAGATTCTGTTGTTTCTCTGTTCTCCATATTCTACCTTGCTTCAATCCAATCTAAAACTAAAATAAGGGCTATATTAGCAATTCCATTGGCACTCTTATCAGCTTGGCAAAATGTTGAGTACTGGGTCCATGGTGGCCAGAAGAAGGGATGAGGGAGAAATTCAATCCAGTTTGCATTTAAAGATGTATTCACACTTTCCAAAACAATATGAGAACCAAAATACAGCTATCCTTCATTATTTGTAGTTATCCAAATTTTGTGATCCAGTTCTTCAACCAAACAATGTTTACAAAAATGCATATATTAGGGGAAAAGATTTATAAAAATGAACATATTGTAACAAACAATTGAAACTACACTGTCCCAAAGATCTGAAGTCACATTGAACTGCAAGGCTATTAGAAGCTCTTGCAGAACAATTACAAACAGAAGCAACTAAAACATACTTTCCTTGAAACTACATACTGGTTTTATAGTCACAAATAATTGTATTTTATGTTATATAATGTTTAAAAGACCCTATATATTATGAGAGAAAGAACAGATATTCTTTTCCTCAGAATATATAGGACAAATGTTCTCACAAGGTGGCATCCAGAAATAATAAAACACAATAGCTTAAAACAACAATTAAACTCCTTATCTATATCTCATGCTCTGAGTCCAAAGAAAAGTGATGGTGATGCTAGTCATCCTAAAATAGAAATCTTGTGCATCATCTAGGAATGGAAGGATCTGTCAATTCTGGTCCTCTTAGTTTCTCAATTTTCCAATCTTATATTGAGTTCTCCTAATTTCTATAGCAATTGGTGGATTTTAAAAAAAAAATCCTCAGAAAACTTCTTCTGCATTTTAGTGCTATTTTCCCTAATACACATATTTTTGTATGCACCTTTAACTAATGTACACATTTTGCAAGCAATTTCTCCTAATATAATGCATTTTATATTATTTTTGCTAATACACATTTTAACGCACACCCTAAGATATGCATTTTTGTAAACATTTGTTGGAGAAACACATCACAAAATGGAAGTGCAAATTTTGAAGGATGGTTGTGTTTTCGTTCTCATATTGTTTAGGAAAATGTGGATTTTATTGATTCAGCTTTAAATGTGAATCGAGTTACATTTTTCTCCCATCTCTAACATCATCTAACACTGAAAATCTTTACACACATATAGGTCACAGCATACACCTCAGAACAATTTCATTCTTTCCCTTCTCCACTAACATTCTTTCCCTGTTATTTTAGCAGAAGTCTCTCACAAAAAAGCAATGTATTTGCTCCACTGAAATGTCTCAACAATGCACACTGAACTGCAGAATTTACTTGCCAGCTCAGACCCATAAGCTCAGCACTGCCGTATGGGAAGCTAAAGCAAAGCGAGAGCACAAATGAAGGCAACGCTCTATTCATGTGTGAAAATGGACAAGCCCTTCCTGTAATTATGAATTGACTGACTTTCCCTGAGCTCATATGCTAGTGACTGCTTATCGCCTCTTCTCTGATCTATAGAAGTTGCATGCATGGTTCTGTTGTATAGTTCTGCTATATGCAGATGCCTCAGTGACAGTCCTCTCCTGGGGCAGGCAGCACCGGGAGGAAGGAACAAGCCTGAGCCATCAATAATTTTTTTCCATGCACTGTGTAAAAATTAACCCTTCTCAACAATTATATACATCCATAGACTTTGTACAGGGCACGTGAGAAAATGATCCAGAGCTAATAGATGCTAAGGGGACTTTTGTTCATTCTGGTTGTCAGTTCATTCATCCAAAATTGATTTAGGTTTTATTCGATATCTATGCCACCTTCTCCAAAAAAAGACTTGAAATGCTTTCATCAACATACAATATCACAATGACACTTAGCATTCACATGATGCATTTCACATGCATGCACACACACACTTTTCACACTTTTTTCTCAGAAATCCTTACAACAGCCCTGTAAGGTTGGACTATCAGATGTTAGATTTGAAACAGGGACTTCTCAGCTCATGTTATGCTTTCAGTAACCCTGTGAGGTAGGTTAGGCTAAAAGATAGCAACTGGCCCAAAGTCAACTCCATGTCTGAGTGGGGACTGGACCTCAGTCCCCCCTAGTCTAACGTTCTAACCATGGAACCACTCTGGCTCCCATAAGAAATTTCCATCAAAATGTAAAAAAGAACATCCAGTACAGCAGAAGTGGCTAGAAGTTTGGACTTGAAGTATATGATTTAATTTAAGACAATATTAAAACAAAACACAAAATAAAATTATCCCAGATTAGTACATTTAATCTTAGAGCATTTAGTTAACCTCAGTGTTGTCCAATCTGAGTAGCAACAGCTCTCCAGGATTTCAGGAAGGGATGTTTCACATCAGCTGCTACCTGAGCCTTAAGTAAGTGTTCTGCTACTGAGCTGTGGTCATGGAGAGGCAGGGGGAGGGGGAGGAGAGAGAGAACAAACACACACTTTGAAACAGAAGTGTCCTCCCCCACCCCATTTCTTCCAGCAGCTCCCAGCATCCTAGCCTTGACATCTCCCCTGACAGTGTCTTCTTATGTGTGAAAATCAAAGAGGTTCCCAAACCTAAATGCCACAAGCTGTCAGTGCGTAGCTGAAATCATTGTCACTGTGTCCTTTCCACAAATGGAGAAGCAGCATGGCTGTGCTCTTCTTCTGAAAAAACTGGAGGCTGGACTCACGCAAAAATGTCCTCTGATAATCAATTATAATGACTGTCTTCCTCAAGGAACCTTACTGGAGTGTCAATTTTGCCCTCTCCCACAAGGCATTGTGTCTTGGTGTAAAAGTATTATCTTGTATGTGCATTATTACCTGAAGGGATAGAATTTAACCAAATGTTCCTTGTCCAGTACCCAAACAATTAAATTCCTGGAAGGCTAGTAGACTTCAATCCCAGCCTCTCAGTGGGGAGGAAAATTCGAAAGGTTTCACAGTATACAGTCCAGGAATTTGCCACTAGTTGAAGACTCCACTGATGCTAACACCTGCCCTGGGTCTCCTCACTGGGCACTGGGCAATGACAAGTCACCGTGTTAACTTTCCCACAATGTCAGAGGCAACTACATTGGGCACTCTGCAGCATGGCTTCAAATAGCAATGAAGGACACCGCTACAGGTAAACAAAGAGCAATGGATGCAAGAGGGGGTCTGCAGAGGGCACTTTGCTGAGGCCTCCCTGACTTGGAAGTAAAAGACCTATTCTAAGAAATTCTGAGAAATCTTGGCAACACTGCTGGACTAAGAAATTGAACATGCTTCCTGCAAGATGAAATAAACACTTGCCAATTTATCTTACAGAGTAAATTGGATTTAAATAGGATTCATCTAAATTATTTCAATTATACTGCAAAAAAAGCTGTCATAGAAACAAATATCAGAATTTGAAAGCACTTCAGTCCTAATAGACAAAAATCAAGGATACAAAGAGCAGTCTTTAGAATTAAGAGCTTCTAAAATGTTTATTTTTTTCTCAGCTGACATCATTTGTTGTGGTTTCATTCATTCTGTTCTCTCTATACATTTATCATCCTTGTAGATGGGGGTGGAGGGGGGAAGGAGAGGTACCACTGAAAAGAACAGAACCTCTTTCTTTCTTGCTTGCTTTCTTTCTTGCTTGCTTTCTTTCTGAAATGGTATTACACAAAGCAATGGCCATGAAAAGAAAGAAGAACCACAGGCTCAGAATGGCAGGGAGAAAACTCTGAGGAAAAGGTTAGATTTGGGCCCATCTTACCATTTTAATGCACTTTCTAGCAAACCATTCATAAAACTTTGTTGCTCCAGCTGACCCTCATAACTGTGTTGCCTTTTAATGTATCGTTCTCGGAACACTGGAAATTGCAAGAGACTGCTTAGTTATAAAACAAAAGGGTAATACTCGAACCTGCCAGCTTTGATTTGTCCAATGAAAAGTTGGTGTAAATCCTTCAAAACCATGAAGAGCCTGGGAAAAAGCCACAGTATATCAGTCAGTTGTTTGATTTATATCCCATCATGGCCACATTCTTCAAATCCAGTGGACTGTTCTGAAGTAGGTTGTTCATATCTCAAATCTCATATCTTGGAGCAGGATGGAATGTAAGTTTTCATGTGGTTGATGGAGCCACAATATCTCAACTTTACATAAAGCAGCTTACATGTCCCCATGCCCTATTGCAGGGATAGCCAACACAGTGCCCTCCTGATGTTGGACTACAGCTTCCATCAGTCCCAGTCAGAATCGCCAATAGTCAGGGATGATGGGATACAGTTCAGCAACATCTAGAGAACACCACATTGGCTAACTTTGGCCTATTGTAACTAAGCCAAAGTACATGTAACTAAAATGATCACATCTTGTTCTCACACTTCCTCCTGCCTCCATTCCCCACCCCTTTCCCTTGTTGTTTCCTTGTGTCTATTTCTAGATTGTAAACCTGCGGGTAGAGATGCACCCCCCATTCTGTAAGCATTATGTAAATAGACAGCATTGGCCAGAGGTATTCAAATCATTAGCTCCATCCATTCCAACCCAAAGAAGCTGGTTCTGATGTAACATTAACTGACCAACTGGGGTTAAGGAATCAGGAGCAGGCCACAGGCTCATATGATCCTTCTGCCAAGGCCACTCCATTCTTGCTTGCATATCCTCCGCACCTTTGTTAACATTCCTAGTTCTAAAATCCAGCTTCAAAACATCTCTGAGATAAGAATATAAGAGCCCCTCTGGTTCAGACCAAATACCTACTGTATCTAGTCCAGCTTGCTGTTTCCAGAGTGGTCAACCAAATGCCTATAGGAAACTCCTAAGTAGGACATGAACACAATAGCTTTCTCTGTAGGAGTGAGGAACCACTTATGTCTAGTGGGCTGCATCAGTATATAAGAGCACTGGTTATGCCATACCCTCTATTAAAAAGTCAAGCACATCACTACAGGGGAATCAGTGTTGTGATGCATTGTTTCAATCTGATGCAATAACTTCACTGCCAAATGATCCAGACTGGGTATTAACACAGAAATGCTGCTGTGCTTTGATGCTAACAGTATTAACAAGATAATTTCTGTTGAAGTAGGCAGACAGAAGGCATGACATTTGTTTGCATGGCAGGTGTGACTATGGTTTAACTGAACTGGTGTCCATTTACTTCAGGCAAACATGAGAATACATACCAGTTTGTGCTACAGAATGTTCCTGTATAAAATGTCACAAGTTGCAGCAATGTTACAAACAGCAATAATATAAAAATAAAATTCTAGTAATATCAAGTTAAAATTAAACAATTCTATATATCTAGGACACAACATACAGGGGGAAAACTACAGAAATGAACATTGTCTTTTTCAGTGCTTCATCCCATGCTCAATTTACAACCACTTCTACCCTTCTGCATATGTATATATTTCTAAAATTATACATACTGCTGCACAAGCAATGATCAGAAATTAAGCAATCGTCTTTCAGTGATAATTTCAGATATGGAATCTTCTAGTACAACACAAGTTTGCACATCTGAGCTGTTTGTTTATTTTTTTAGTAAGTTGGAAATAGGGATCAGGGAAAAATTGATTAAGTTTGCATTTAAAAGAGAAGCTATCAAATTCACACTTCCCAAACAATATACAAACTAAAACAGAGCCATCCTTCAAAATTTGCATTTCTCTGAATGTTGAAATGCAGTTTTCCAGCCAAGTCACATGTACATATATGTATATACGAGGGTAAAGTGCATATAAATTGTATATTTTTGTGAAAATAACATATATGCATTGTATCTGAGGAGCTGCTTTGCAAAAATGTATATATTAGGCAAAACCGTATACAAAAAAGTTTCATTAGGAGAAATTCACTCTTAAAATGCTGACAAATTGACATGAGGATTTTTTTAAAAAAAAATTCAAATTGCTGCAGAAAAGTGGAAAACTGAATTTAAACTTGGAAAACAGGGAGAACCAAAACTGACAGATCCATCCATCCCTAGTTGGAAGTAACAGACTGGATATAACAAACTGGACAAACCTACTAGAATTCAATATCCTCTATATTTGTCTCCCCTTAAAACCTACTGGCTCTGTCTTTTGAATCTACTGCTCAAACAGAGATATTCATGATCAGAGTAAAGTAAATTGATACCATAATCCTAAAAACGTTTACCTGGAAGCAGGGATGGTCCAATCCATGTTATTTTTGCATGTGTTCACATAATTAAAATTCCAGAAAGGTAAAAGGATATCCCACGTTTAAAAAAATATTTAGAATCAGGGAAAACTTGTTAGAACAGACAACTCTTCAATTGTGATTTGAAACTCATCACATTTGGTTCCTCCTAGGCTGTGTATGTTAAACCAGGAGGTGTGGATCAGGTCAGTTCACAGTGGAATTCTCAAAGACTGAATTCTACAAACATCCCTATTTGGAAATCGGGCTGTGTTCACAACCAGCAATTCCCAAAGAGATAGCTTTACAGTGCAATCCTATATGACTCCTAGGTACCTGTTTATGGAATTGCAGCTCACATGTGAACCAGTCACTTACACAAGGAGGTCTCATCAGTTCCAATGATATCAGCTGCCCTTTTCCAAACTGCTGTAGTCACAGAAAGGGCTGTAGCTCTTCCAGTATAAGCAGCTAGTTTTTTCATATAGCCATGTCCCAAGTACGGGATCATATGGAGAAAATAAGTCCCATTTGTGGGGTGACCTCACTTTATGTCACTTCATAATCACTTTCAAGTAAGCATCCTTACAATACAGTGTTTGCTTGAAAGTAAATGTAATAAGATTATCTCAGATTCCTGGCTAAGAATCACAGAATTCGGCTGCAGTCCCAAATAAACTTAACTGGGAGTAAGCATCACACTGCATTTTTTTTTTTGAGCAGACATTATAGGATTGCCATGTTGGTGTAAAATGCTATTATTCTTTATTAGTTGTACTGATTGCTTAGTCAAATGGTATTTTTATAACTTGCTTGGCTTGAAACTGGGAACCGGGGACTGGCTGGATTGCACATATACACACCACAAACACACACTTTTATTTTTAACATTGACTGATTTATGACTCTGTTGCTGTAAGGAATCTTATTTATTGGTTTATTGGATGCATTTATATCCTGTCTTTCTTCCATTGAACTCAAGGAGGTATGCATACGGTCCTCAGTATCTTTTCCAGATACTGGCCAGAACCAGATCTGCTTAGTTTCAGCAAGGTTTCTGTATTGTGTGCTTTCAGACCATGTCCAACCCTTCCCCCAAGGCTCCCAAGTGACGGCATGAAGCAATCCCCTCACTCTGATTTGGCTTCAGAATGAGGACAACGCTTCATTCCCTCACTTTATAGCCTTCTGGGTAAATAATGATGCCTACCAACAACTTGTACTGATATTTATACCCCACATTCACCTCTTTATGCCCTCCCAAGATCATTAGAATCACACACATACACTTTGTAGCCTGTAAACAGGGTGAAGAAGTAGGGAGGGCTATTTCAGGTCAGTACTAGGTGCATTTTATCAGAAAAACAACCAATAGCAGGAGAAAAAGTGGGTTATAGTACTGGTACTTCAGATTTGGACAGACATTTTTCTATATGCCCATCCTTTGCTTCCCCAATAGAAACACAGAGCTATGGAGTTGCTCTCTAGGACAGTGGTGAGTAAACTGAAAGGGGGAGGGCAGATATTTTAATGGAGACCATTGCCAATTAATGGATCACAAAGAATATCATTGAACAGCCTCTCTCTCTCTCTCTCTCTCTCTCTCTCACACACACACACACACACATACACACACACACACTGACGGACGGACACAAATTGAAACTTATCACATGATAATAACCTGGTGAAATAAAAGATTATTATTATTATTATTAGTTGTAGTCGTGTTCTTATTATTATTCCCTGGATACCTATGAGATCTAAGCACTTAACCATAAAATAAAAAGGGTTCAGTTCTTAGGTTCATACACTATAAACCTGGCCTGCACTTTAGCTAATTTCTTCATATGTTAAAGTTGTAAACATAGTTCTTATTATTCACCTGAACAATTTGCTTCATGCTGCATAGCTTATTTTGCCTTCAATGCAGAAATGGCGATATGTACAGCCAAATTCTGTGACTGTTTCCTTTAAAGCTCAGTAGAGCATACTCACGAGTATGTGTTGCGTCTGCGTCTGTGTTAGAATTGTTTGTTAATATGTTTTTTAATAATATGTTTTAACTCTTTTTTAAAGATGTTTTTAAAGTTTTTAAAAAATGTTTTTAATGTTTTGTTTTAATGTATTTTAAGGACTGTTTTTATGATGTTTTAAAGTGTTTTTAGCATTTTTGTTTGCCGCCCTGGGCTCCTGCTGGGAGGAAGGGCACGATATAAATCAAATAATAAATAAATAAATAAAAGGGTCCAGGGCACTGCGCTTAATCTGGAGCATCCCATCAAACTCATAGAAAACATACATAGGACCAAGCCAACAGAATTTTCAGAACACAAGATAGCGTGTACCAATCTGTACCCTGAAGGCCAACACAACAATCTGTTCTTCAAACACTTAATAATACTAGGGGCCCTATGTGAGAACCATGGACATTCACCTGGCATTAAATCCAAGTAGTTTAAAATAGTTAAACAATCTATTACTAGTGCATTAGTGAAAATACAGTTCAGATCAAACGCCTATTTGTAGCTGTGTTCTTCACAATAACACACATGCGCAGCTTTTACTTGTACCACAGGAATATTTTTGCTTATATTTTCCCAATTAATTTGATCATTCAGCTTTAGGTCTGTGTGTATACTTGGTCTTTAAAAAGAAAGCTCTTAAAACACCTTCATTTATTCAACACACTCCTGGGAAAACCCACCCAAACAAAGCTCTTCTCTTTGAAATTGATGCAAGACTGCCACCAAACGGCAAACAACAGATGAAACAGCAAGTTAAGAATGCCCTTTTCAGCTAAAAGGCAGTTGCTGTGATAATGTTCCTACCAATGTTGCTGTATGCTCAAGAGGACCAAAGTGGATAGAAGGCATATGGTTATAAGCATCTTGTTGGACAAAATGGCATCAAAGAGTGGGTGGGGGAAGGTAAGGAAATAGTACTAGTTCAGTATTTTGTCTGTCTCCTGAAAATACAATAGTGCAGTTTTTTCAATATTATTTAATTAAACCTGCAATTGGGAGAGGAAGGCAGGACAAAGCTTTCACAAAACCAGGTAGGATGGAGCTTTTGCTTTGGTCTCCCAACCTTGCCATGAATCCCTACCTATAACTGGACACAAATCTTTTATAACTTCTTCTTAATCCCTCTGTTCATGCGTAACTCCCAGGCAGTAGTGTAGTTACAAATTGAAAAATTCAGAGTCCCTTCATGATAGTCACAGCTATGTTCCCCATATTTTTGCTGCTGGGTTGAAAATGAGATCCTTGTTACTGCCTTCTCCTATAACAACAAATGTCCATAGGAGCCAATAAGCAGGACGGTGGGAGGAGTATTCACTACTTTAAAAAGTCTTCTAACTGGCTGATTCACCTCCTTTCACTGATTGGCTCAAATCAGCAGGAAAGGACAAGGAGGCATGTTAGAAGAATCTTCTCAGTGACTAACACATTCCCCTTCCATGCCAATTGGCTCATTGGATGCTGGAAACATAGGGTTCCTGCTGGGACCCTGCTCCCAAAAGAGTAGGGGTCTAAGACCTACCCCAAGAGCCCGGATGACTACACCCCTGCTCCCAGGTTCAATCTCCAGCATCTAGTCTAGGTATGAATGGGAAAGACCCATGCCTCAAACTCTGGAGAGCTGCTGCCAATCAGTGAAGACAATACTGAGTTGGATGGACCAATGGTCTGACACAGGCTCAGTGTAAGGTAGCTTCCTACGTTCTTGTGTCTTCCCCTGTGAGGACAGCAGATGATTTGCCACATTCTTCACCGGGGGACGGCGGTGTGCAGTGACATTGCTAATCTGCAACACCATAAAGTACTTCTAAAGATTACAAAAACATGGAGGACAGTTTTTAATTTTGAATCCTAAAGACAAATTGATAGTTTTATCACTACATGTCAGTGGCAAAAAGCACCTCTCACTCCACCACATACAAATTGGTCATGTCAGCTTTGTGTGACAAATTAATACATCAATTTCAGGGCTGGTGAATTGTCACAGCTTGCCTATTTCATGTAAAGTGTCCCAAGAAGCTTGTATTAAATATAAATACTCCTCCAAAGCTCTCTATCAAGAAATTGTACTTGTCATTATTGAGCTCAATGCATCAAAATGAATACAATTTTATACTTGTATCGCCAAGTGTTTGCCATTGAAAGGCAGAACTGATATAAACAATCCTTGATTGTTCATAATTCTTTAATGATAGCATTACTATGTACATAATACAGTGACAATGCTAAACAACAGCAACAACAATAATAATTAAGGAAAACTTTCCATCACTTTCTTTAAAAGCCTTTAAAAGCCATTTTGGGCAGGTCATACTTGTTTATCGGAAAGTGAAGGAAATGTCTGAAATTTTCCTGTTCTAAGCCATATGCTCCAATTTCTGCCATATTGTCCTCATAATGCTCTTCTGGTCTTTTCCTCAAGGGAGTCCTTTAACCAAGTTATCTAAGCAGAATGCTACCAACTGTGCCTTTTCTGAAACAGCTTAAACATTGCTGGGTTTGCTTCAGCAGCTACAGCAAAAGAATACTATTGTTTGAAGTGACGTTTGGGAATATTGTGGGTGGTGGGGGCTGAGCACTATGAATGGTTCTGACAGATCATATACAGCTTTCTATTGAAGCCTCATAAACACTATTTCTATTTCATTTTAAGCTCACAAAAAGACAAGTCAGCATGTTCCTTACATTAACTCTAATCAAAATGCCTATGCAAGTTATAATTATATGGGCTGTACTTCATATTTCTTTTTTAAGCAAAAATCACTAAAAATTGTCTCCATGTTAAATTTCAGTATTAAAACCATGCTTGTCATTACTAAAAAGTTCAGATCATATCCTTGACTATAGCCAGTCACTAACTGTAGCCTTAAAAATATCTAGTCAACATCAATTGTTTGCATTGCAAATGTGTAATAAACTTTCTGCCACTTTGCATGTTGCTGGCAGGAAAACTCGGTGGATGTTCATTGTCCTAGCTATAGCTGTTATGCACTCTGTCCATGCATCATGGAGAATCAGAAAACTACAAGTGGGATTTGCAACAAAATATTGTAGGGTAGAGTGCTCCTTTTTAAGGTTCCAGGTAGTCAGCCATGTCCACTTCCAGAATCCTGCCTTCTCCCCTCCGCCTGCCATCCCAGTTTACCAAGTTCACCCCTCCAGCAGTCACACATCTGTGCTATGACCACTGAAACATGTTCAGTCCTCATTCAGCTTAGGTTCCCCTCCTCCCCCCCCCCATTTATTTTTGTACTTTAGCAAATCTTGGGATTCTCCCCAACCCTGCTAAATAGATGGTGTCATTTTGACTATATCAGGACCACCACTCAGAAAATGAGTTCATTATTAGTAACGATTATTGGAAAAGTTACTTTAAAAAAAATTAATGGTTTGGATAAAAAACACATGAATGGTTTGGATCCTCAATCTGTTTTTCTTGTTTCACTTGCTATCAGTATCAGACTATATCTGGTTGCTTTTGTTCAAAATAAATATTCCTAGCAGACTCTGCTGTGGTGTGCATCGTCCTGATTAATTTATAGGCCAGGGAGGCAAGTTTTTTAATTGATAGTGATTAGTGAACTTTCTAAATCTGTAAAACTTCAGCATGCTTAAGCTTCCAAAAAATGCCAGCATCTATTTTTACACCACTATTTCCATTTAACAGAAAAGCAAATACATCAGCAGTCAGCTGCTGATGCTGCAAACACCCCAAAGTCTATTATCCCACCTACATTCTAGTAGGAGTGGCTCTTATTAGCATCATTGAGGGTTTTTTGGCATTATCTTCATAGATACTTCAGGGAAGAGATCAGAATGCATGTAAAATAAATCAATTCCTTTCACCCCTCCAAAAAAAATGTGATCCACCTTCAGTTTAACAGAGACCTTAAACTGGGGCCTGACCTTTTAAAATAGTCTTAATTTGTGCCCAGGGCAAACCACAGAAAGTTACAAATGGTAGCTTTAAGGACCACTTTGCATGCTAAAGCAAAAGGCAATTTCCTGCATCTCTGACACATCTTTTCTGTAATGCTTGAAGGGCACTGTAGCCAGGGAAAAGAGATGCATTGTATTGAAACATGTCAAGGACCACATATAGAGTTTGTCCTACTGGGATTTTTTTTTTCATGGCAGTCCAACCAGGTTCAGTTAATATTTTATGATATATTTATTTGACCAGGAATGGGGTACCTGTAGTCCTTCAGATGTTGTTGGATTCCAACTCCCATTATCCTTACCCAACATGTTCAATGGTCAGGAATGATGGTCTAACAACATCTGGAGGGCCACAGGTTCCCCATCCCTGTATTTTTACCATGCATCTGTGTCTGATGCAACATTTTGAACATTCCATGGTGAAGAGGCATGCTTCTTCCTCAACCCTTCTTGTCTATTTAAAATGTACAAAATTGCTGCTTTGCATGCCTGGGGAGTCCCTCAAGTATGCAGAAACATTATCTGGTCTGTGGGTGGCCCACTTTTGCTACCCCATTGATAGGTTCAGGATCACTAAGTTCAGTATGAAGAAGGAACAAGTGAAGATGCGCAACAAAATATTGTGGTGTATGTATCCCTAAACCCTAACAAGAATGCTCTTGTTCAGGGCTCAAGCCAGCCAAGAAGAGGAGCCTTGTAGCACTGTTCAGTATTTATGGGAGAGGAGTCAGGAGAGGAGAAAGGTAAAAAGATACCTTTCCTCATTCCCAGATTCCCAAAATTGTTTCAGACTGTGCTACATTGCAATAAAGTGTTCAGAAGATTCCTTTAATGCTATATCACTGGAACAGGAGGACAGCATTATGGAGAGACACACTGTGTATTGCAGGGGAAAGAGTTCCAAACTCCCCGCCTTGAGCCTAATTTTCCCCCTCCAAAATGCTAAACACTGCTAGGTGCTTGAGAAGGCAAATCCACCCTTCCCATATCTATCTATCTATCTATCTATCTATCTATCTATCTATCTATCTATCTATCTATCTATCTATCTATCTATCTATCTATCTATCTATCTATCTAGAGCTGAAGCTCCTGCCCTCAGCATTTAGTGGCTTTTGGAGGTGATGTTCTCAGTCTTTGGCTAAGACAGGAGTGAGAAACCTGTGGCCCTCTAAATTGCATCACCCCTAGAGATTTGGGTTGATGTGAATTAGAGGAAATTGCTTGGAACCCTGGCTGGGGATGACGGAAACTAGAGTCCAATTAAATCTGGAAAGTCACAATTAGGGGTGTCCAATTGCAGACCGTAGCTGGGAAATGAAGAGGCAAGACAAGATGAAATGTGGGTAAACTGAGGGCCACGTTTATATAAATAAAGCCAATTAAGTGCTTGATTGTATAACAAATGATCTGCAGACAAAAGTGTGGGACCAAACTGTTACCCAATCAGGCGAGGACACCCTGCTGTGGAAAAGGGAGTGGTCCAAACCCAATCCTCTTCTCTGGGCCCCATCCCCACAGGGTGGTTAGAGAGGCCTTCCTGCTCCACACCCCCAGGGCCACACAACCTGAGTGTGTTTTACAGGTTGGCCCCAAAGATGAACCTTACCCTGCCAACAGGCCTCACAACCCGGAAGGCAAGCCTCAGATCACACCTTTCACTTTAAAGGGTGCCTAAGGGTGCTCACCAAAACCTACCCTGTGAAATTCCCACACATATCTACCAAACATGACCAAATTAAACTATTTACAGGATTAAACTACTTGGCCAAGCAACAAATCAGCCAAATCAAATTAAGGCAGATTAGCCAAATAAAGATAAGCCAATCAGCCAAATTAGAAGAACGGTATAGGTAGGCAAAAAACTTTCCAGCAAACAAAGGCCAACGAGCTAAACATTCCTACCCAGGCAACCAGTTAAGCTTGTACTGCCCTAAGGGAAGGTAGATGGGTGTCATGCAAGGCCAGAAAGAGGCTGAGCGAGGGCTGAGCAGGGCTTAAAGAGCCACCCTGCCCCACCCCCTGCGTGACATGGGGTGCGTGGCTACACCACAAAGGGGGGGGGCCTTTGAAGCCATGCCAGGTCTTTCCTGGCATGGCTGCAAAGGCCCATCATCGACAGAGCCCTCAGAGTCTGTAGATGGGTGGGAAATCTGTCAATTTTGGGTTTTCTGAGTGTCTTGTTTTCTCAGATCTTGATTTCAGTTCTCCCCATTTCTGCATCAGTTTACAGGAATCATTTTTTTTAAAGGTACACATAAAAATCTGTATGCATTTTCATATGCATTTCACCCAATATATGCATTGTTATACACAATTTTGCCTAATATATGCATTTTTGCAAGCAAATTCCTCTAACATATGCATTGTTGCAACATTTGGAGTGGTGTGAATTTTGAAGGACAGCTGCATTTCTGCATTGGTTCAGAAAGTGCAAATTCGGTAGGTTCACATTAACTGATGGTATGGTTAATTTTTATTATGAGGGTTATGCTGCTGGATGTTGATTTGTCCTTATTAGAAAAGAGAAGTGATAGCTCACCTTGGAAAATGAATTTTAAAAGTAAAATAAGAGTGTACCTAGAGTGATTTGTATTTTATGGGCCTTGCTTCTGGGTCATTGCCTCCTTCAGGTGATCCCATTTTAAAAGATTTCAAAACCTTTGGAACACCAAGTTCCATTCTCTTTAATGAAACCTACATCCCAGCAACACTCTTGGAAAAAGATATCCACCCTCAAAAACTCTCATTAACTTCAGTGAGAATGTTACCTGAATAACGATTGCTCTGAACAATTGCTGACAGAAGCTATCTTTGCCCACAATATACAGCAAATTCTAGTCTGTTATGTTTTCTTAAATGGCCATAAGTAAGAATGATCTTTCAGTAGCAGAGACACAGGTGTCTGACCAAACTCGCAAAGAGGCTGACACCCTGATGTATATTTTATGTTCAGCACTCAGTATTGAATAGAACTAATTTACCCAGTTCTGGTGTGCGCTACAATAATAAATTGTTGTTCAAGCACACAATGTGCCACACAATGAAACATACTGAGGACAACACGAGTCCTGTTTATTTCAATGAGGGCTGTAGCAGGCTTAATATTGCGCAACCGCAGTTCAATCACTATGGTGAACTTCACTCCGGAGCATATAGGTTGTGAAAACTACTTTTGAAAAGGAATCCTTCAAGGTCAAGATTCCCAAAATTGCCACCACAGCATCAGGTCAAGCACTACCACCCTAAAAATAAATAAATAAGTGATGCTAGCAGCTGGAGTCAACTATGGTAGGTCGTCAGGGCTCAGGAGCCCCAGAATTTGCTCCATCATGCCACGTGCTGATTAACAGGCTATTGGATGAACAGGAATCAATGAAATGGGTTGAACTTGCAAACAGGAAGTGTTCACAAAGTCACAGAATCTGTAAAAAGCTTTAATAATCCTCTGCCTTTCCACCCTAGATGAACTGATGCTGCAATTGCATTTTAATTTTATTTCAAAAATACCACCACAGATCTAAGTTTTTTGGAGGGGAGAGACATGGGAGAACAATGCAGACAATGTTAAAATTAAACCATTTGACAACAGTGTCATCAAAAGCAAGCAATCCAGCCAGAAATCCGCCACATCCATCTCCCCTCAGCCTGAGTAAATGCAAGTTGGTTTGTGCCCTATGTTTATTTAGGAGTCTTTGGTAAAGATCTTTAACAAAAGCTTTTCGGAAGTCCATGTAGACAATGGCTATTGGATCACACTCTCAAAGAACTCTTAAAGGTTAGTGAGACAGGACTTACCCTTAAAGAAGCCATGCTGGTTCTGCTTCAACAAGACTTCTTCCTCTATGTGTTTGATAATTCTATCTACAACACTTTTCACCAATTTACCCAGAAATTATACTAAGGAGCTTGTAATTTCCTGGATCCCTCTAGAACCCTTTTTACATACTGGTGCTGTGTAGGTTGTAGGGTGCAGGGATAAATCTTAGGGACAAGTTATATATTTAACAGAAAGATTAGCAATTTCACATTCTAGTTCCTCCACTTTCAGGTGTATACCATCCAGGCCTAGTGAATTGTGAATTTTTAATTTCTCAATAAGACTTCATTTCTTGTCAAGGTTATTTGCCCCACTTCTTCAGACCGCTCACATAGCTCCAAAGCTGTTATTGGCAGAGGTATTTAATTGGCAGAAGAAATTTGTTTAAAAGTCATCTAACTTCTGCCTAGCAAGGAAAGATTTGATTTACAACTGTAGGAACCATGACAGAATTATTACAAAAGAAAGTGAATTCTAAACATTAGTCTATGAAGGTATCCATGTAATTCCTACACTTTCCATAAAGCCATTTCTTGGCCTGGCACTAAAGGGCAAAGATCCATAGCAAATGGGTTTTTGGGAGGTCAATGATCCAAGGGCTGGATTAAAAGTAATGTCAATAAAAAGATAAAGAAAGAGTTGCAGGTTCCAAAGGAAAAATCTGATAAAATTAAAGTGTAATAGACACTTCAAACTGTGTGATCTGACCTAATAAGTTATTAATAGGGAACCATTACTCCTCATACATTTTTTATTAGCCAGGCATTGCCTTTTTGTCAAGATTAGTGGATTATAAAATATTTGTGCTACACAATATAAATGACCCTACCTATTAATAAGTCTCTGGAAAGATATGCTTAAATTGAATTACATTAAGGGGAGAAGTGCCAACCGAAAATTAGGCATAATTAATGGGAACACATAAATAAACCAGAGATAGAGGGAAAAGGACATTCTCTCCATTGATCATTTGGAGGATTAATTGCCAATATGCTCTAATGACATCCTGACTATTACTGTTTTTATAAGAGCCATTTCAGAGGATGAAATGTTCATGGTGGTATGAATTTCACACACGCCACTTTATTGCTCAAAGGGAACTGGACTGATCACATGACTCTAAAGTAGTCTGTATACTTCTTGAAATGCTTAAAACATCAGCTTCAAATGTAGCTTACAAGAAAGCCTTGTTAAATGCTTTCACTCACCGAGTTAGAGCAGCAGCTTTGCTAATATTCAAGTACTAAGTTTCCTGTGAGCATGGATTACAACTAATCAGAGGTTTTCCTACTGAAAGACACCGCGAGGGCACACCACTTTATTATTTTCCATGGGTGAGAGCCAGAGATCCACTTAGTGCAGCGATGCCTTAGAGATACAGGAAATTATTTTTCACATCTCATTCACATAATGGATAATGTGAATTGAATTACACAGTGAATGAGCACCCTGGATCTTCTCTATTTGCTAGCATATATATATATAAGGTTTCTCTGGATCTCATAGCTGTGCCTCCAATGAGCTATTGTGTAACCAAAGCAAAGTTTTCACTTCCCTCTCTTTCATCCAGTTAAAGAATGCTTGAATTAAAAAAAAAAAGCCTGTAGTGGTACTTTCTTTTGCAGGTGGGTTATACCAAATGAAACAGGTTGTCACAATGAAATCATAGCATTGTGCTCTGTTTTGGAGGCTGAAAACAAATCTTTGTAAAATAAAAGCAGATATTTTAACATTAGAAAGGTTTCTGGAGTTATGATCTTTTTTAAAAAAAGAAAAGCATTTAAATATTTGAGAAATTCCATGCACTGTTATAACTATAGGCCTCTTGATAGATATGGAATAATTCTGAGGATGATTTTTTATTATATTATTTGAGTAAAAGAAACATTTAGGCTGCAACTCTATATGCACTTAAGCTGGGAGTAACTGTACTCATTGCGACTTGCTTCTGAGTAGACATATAGAGAGTTGCATTATTAGATAGATAAGCGTAAGGAGCCCTACAGCCATGAACTGCTTACCTCCAGCCAAGTTCTTACCACCAACACATTATTTGTGTAAAAATTCTTACAAACTCTGAGTTATACCCAAATGTTCTAACAACAACGCTATCCTATATTAATCTATTCACAAGAAAGTCCCTCTGAGTTCCAGTGTCCCAGGGAAAGGATTGCAGCCTAAGAAGATTTGCTGGAGGAAACATTACAGGTTTGCTTAGACAGTGTTCATTTGCTACTTTTAAAACTCCAAAATGTTTAACTGTTCTAAAGTCAACCGTATAAGAACAGTTTACTTCAACTACAACTTTGAATAGTTCTCAGATTTTGTGAACATAAGCCTCTCCCAAATAAGGGAAGAAAGGAGAATCAAGTCGTCGCATAAAAGAAAAATATATATGGAGAAATGTTCAAATTAATAACAGCTAGCTTCCACAGGAAAATATCCTATTAAAATGCATCTTATGCAGTCATATTAGTTGTGGATTTCAGTCACTTGTTATTGTTTAATAATCATTCCCTCCAACTGTTACTCCTAAAAACTCAGATTTTCCGAGCCTCCATTTTATCTTCACAACAACAATGTGAATTGGGTTATAAGGAGATATAGTGAGTGTCCCAGGGTAACTCAGTGATTTTCATGGCCAAGCGGGGCTTTGAACCTAGATATGCCCAGTCCTATTCTGACACTCTAACACTGGCCTGCTTTGCCTGACCACCCTTGATGGTAAAGAGTCCTGGGAGAAGGAAGAGGCCATCCCACCTGTCTGTCCTCCTTCTGCCCAGTTGCCCTACCAGCTGCATGCTGAGTAAGAGATGACTCCAGAAAAGGAGGAAGATAAGAGATTGCAAACTGTTCCAGCAAATTGACTGGCATTTCAACCTACAGACCAGATAAGAGGATTGTTGCATTGTGGTGGTGTGGTGGGCCAACCCCAATTGGGTCAACCCTGAAGGGGAAGCACCAAAGGAAGTGGTGGCACCCCTAGTGGTGTCACTAGGGTTGGTGTCACCCGGTGCGGCAACTCCTTGGCAAGCCCCCAAATGTCCTGCTGAGCGCGTGCATGTGCGCACACACACACAAGGCCAGTCACCCATGCCCCTGGGAGGGTGTGCGCCAGAGGGGCACCCAGTCAGAGAAGCAGGCCTGGGAATGCTGGCGCGCCTCCTTCACCCCGCCGGCGCTGCTCCCGGTCTCGCCCGCCCTCCTGCCTGCCTCCGAGGAGGAGTTGGCTGCTCCGACGCCGACCCAGAGCACTTCTCGGCTCCTTTGCTGGCCAACGGCATGGGCACTCTGCCCCGCGATGGGGCGGCTCTGGGTGTCAACCCCCTCATGGTGTCACCCAGGTGCGGTCCGCACTCCCTGCACCCCACTAGTGACGCCACTGGTCACCCCCTTTCAGGTCACCATGACAGTGAGGGCATGACACCTTTTCATTTTAATTTTTAAAATTTTATCTCATAGGCAAGACTGAGTATTATTGGATGGTAACGGGAATTTTGTGTGTTTCATTTTTTGCTGCCCAGAATGAAAGTCTGGGTTGTAATGTTTTTGAGTGTTCTAAAGTTAACCAGTACCATTCAGTCTGGTAGACTGAACCAGTACAGAGTAAGGCCCTGCTAGGGTGGGAGATGGGTAGTGAGTGGTTATGTGGCTGTCTGTGTGAAACTGTATTGTCCTTAGGGTTGCCAGGCTCAGGGCCTGAGAATGATTATGTATCTTTAAGAGAAGAGAAAATTCAGCCAAGTGCAGGTTTTCTTGCAACACTGTAATTGGAAAAACCACAAGGTGAAATTCTCCCTTCCCCCTGCACAACTTTTAAAGATACAGAAGACCTCTTGGAGGCTGGGCCTGGCAACCAAGAGGTCTTCTGTATCTTTAAAAGTTGTGTAGGGGGAAGGAAGAATTTCACCTTGTGGTTTTTGTTGCAAGAAAGCCTGCACTTGGCTGAATTTTCTCTTTTCTTAAAGATACAGAATCATTCTCAGGCCCCGAGCCTGGCAACCCTAATTGACCTAGATGGAGGTGGGTGGATGAGCTGGGTGCAAAGCTTAATGCTACCAGAGATTTTTTTTGTGGGTGCAACTTCTATTCCATTTATTTTGTTTAATTGTAAATTTTGCTTATATATGGATTTTTATTTGTAACATTTTCTTTTTAAATAAGAGAATATCTTGTTTTTTATTAATTATGCTTCGTTAAATATGAATTAATTTGAATTGGCGTCCTAGGCTCCTGCTAGAAGGAAAGACGGGTATATAAATAAAATAATAAATAAATAAATAAATAAAATATTGTATTTATATCTGATTCTCATTTGTAGTGCTTTGGTTTCAACTCCTCCTCCCGCCCCAAACTATGCTACATTATGTCTCTGAAGGGGTTTTGTGATACCTTCAATATGGGTTTATGTCACAGTTGTGTTTGTTAAAGAGAAAACCTTCAAAAAGAAAGTTGAACAAAACAGAAACAAAATGTGGAGCCATCACACAAAATGTAGGGAAAAAATGGAATCTAACCAGAACAGTTAGCCATGCCCTGCTATGACAGGGGGAGGAAACCTTGGGCCTTCCCGATGTTGCTGAACTACAAATCCCATCAGCCCCAGCAGGCATGACCAATGGCCAGGGATGATGGGAGTTGTAGTTCAGCAACACCTGGAAGACCAAAGTTTCCTCACCGCTGTGCTATGAAGTGCACCAATTAGTACTGTGTTGATATTTTCACCTGGAGGTTTTTTTTGCCATTTGTGTGGGGGACAGTCAAAAAGAAATAGGAGTCAGTTTGAGAACCTCAAATACAGATTGGGGGGCCACCTATTAATCCTACCTTAAAATCACTATGAGGTTGCTGAGTGGTATCTACTTTTGCTTTTAAATTTCTTTTTTTAAAGTAGCTTTGTACTGACCTCTGTCTCCTGGCCTCCTTAATTGTCTGCTTAGAGAAAGCTATAGCAGGATGCTCTCCAGAGACTGTGACTGACTAGGAAGCTGTCTGCAGAACACTGAAGAGCTCTGGAGCACTTTTTATTAAAGGAGAGCAGTGGAAGATTTTTTTTAAAAGTTAAAAGCATTATTTTTTAAAAAACAAAAAAATCCCCACCCCTGTCCCTTTAATGAACTTGAGTTGCCTTGAGCTCCTTGAAGAAAAGGCATGATGTAAATGTAGTAAGTAAATATGATTAAAAGACACCCATATAAGTTTTGTTATTGGGTAGCACACATATGCACTAACAGATAAATAGTTAAAACCAATCAATATGTTCAATAAAAACTGATAATAAAAAGCAACAATTAATATCCAGAATTCCAAGAGAAAAAACCCACCAACAATTCTGAAAGGCCTTCTGAGATAGGAAGATATTCAGAGTGCACCTGAAAGCTTGGTGGATCTCTTTGGGGAATGAGTTCTAAAAGTCATGCAACCACCACTGTAAAGGCCCTGTCTCTGTCGCCCACCAATCAGATCTTAGCTAATAGCAGGACCCTGGGAGTGCATGTGAAAGGGAGATACATAACAGTAAACATGGCAGGAGGGCATGTTTGAAGAAGCTGCATCCAGTGACAGTTTTGCCGACTAAGTGTACATGTCATTCTGGGAGATATGCATCTCCTGCTTCAAACATTACAATGTTTGCCACCAAAGAGGTGCTTGATACTGGAAAATGCAGCTGTCACAAAAAGCGCAAGGAAGTCTTGATTCCAGCATGGTATTAATTTCATCAAGCTTGGCAGCTTTCACATTCTTTTTTTTTTTAAGCAATGCTCCCTAGAACCTCCACCACCTGGTTTAAATAAAATATCAGAATGATTTTGAGATCCACCTGCCTTTTTTGTTAAGCAGTTAAAAAAAAATATGAGGGCCCATTCATTAGAAATAATCCACCTGAAACAAGACACCCAACACTAATCCCCTAAAAACCTTATCTACTCTTTGACACTGTTGTAACAAACACTTCCAAAGTCCCCTGCCAACATTGCTCATGTGTTCACTGGATTTTAATTAGAGCTCCAAGAGGTTGGGAAAACTGGCTGACGGACCAGGCTTGCTTATTTTACAAGGTACCATCTATACCAGCCTTTTCATCGAGCTTTCTGCTTTCCTTACTCTACTTAAGGAAAGAAAGTAGAGTAGCCAGTAAAAAGAATACAAAATACACCCCAGAGAGGCAATTGAAGTCATTACAAAGTGCAGGAACAACAGGTATTTTCTGAATGACACTTTCAGCTTGTTAACAGTGGCCTTGCAAGCAATTTATTTTAATATCAAACCTTAGCAAAAACCTTATCAAGATGAGCAAGAACCCTCCCTACTAATTCCAAAAAATGAGTTTATAGGTTTGTCTAGTTTTCAGAGATATTGATCTTCCTTTCCCAAATGCAAAGTCAAAATCTGAAATGAAGAAATCAGAAGGAAAACAGAATTTGTAAGGGTGGCTGTGTGTCCTCCTTTGCAGTCCTCTATTTGAAGAGCTGTCAAAGGACAGTCCTCTGTTTGAAGGGGCTTTTTATTTGAAAAGTTGTCCTGTCCAATTTAACGTTGAAGAACCACAAGAAGGGAGAGTAGGAGCCTTGAAGATCCCCATCAAGAATAAGCCCCTGGAGAACAGATTGAGCAGGCACGCTGGTCACCAGTACCGTGAGCTGTATCTCATTTCTGTTTAAATTATTATTTTTATATATGCATATTTACTAGCGATGGGCTCCATTTCTGCAGTAATCAGATTTGCCATGGAAATTATTATTTCTGATATTCACTATCTTTGTGGAGAGAATTTTGAAGTAGCAACTCTCCGCACCTAGTTTCCAATTAGTTCTTTTCTTCTGATTTTTTTTTAAATCTCTTTGAAATCATCAATAGTGTGATACTTTTATCCATCTACTTTCTATGTGAGGCTCTTCAAATGTGTATTCCCTTTCATGGATGTCAATGAAGTGTTGATTGTAACTGACAGAAAGCAGCAGGGGGGAATGAGGTATTGATTGTAAGCAGCAGGGGAAAGACACTGTCTTGATTATCAGCCTTAATCTGCTCTGCAGTGCTCTTGAAAAGGAATGTAAGGCAATAATTACAAAGGTCAAAATAAAGATTGATACCAGTGGAGATTCATGAATAAATAGTGATTATAATATTGATAATTCTCTGCAAAGCAAAACAACAACAAAACATTCAAGGAGATGGTAAAAATGAAAAGATATCAGAGGAAAAAGGAATCAGATCGTTAATGACCACTAGAGGGCCACACTTCAAAATTAAACGTAAAAAGGGAAAGGATTCCATCCCTAATCTTTACATAAATTAGGATATGCAAATTTTATGCTTACTGATGTCCTCTTTTTTGGTGAGGTATATCCTGTTTTGGCAATGTGCAAGAGAAAATGTGAAGTGAAATGTAATATTTCCAAAGAATTTCTTCTGCTTGTTTTTCTTGTTCTTGACACCCACAACTCAACTGGAAATAGAAGAATGTGGCATAGAATCCCTCCTCTACCCCAAACGTAATTTTATTTATTTTTATTTCTTTAAAATATGTATGGACTGCCTTTATAAGGTGGTTTATACAAAACTAGGTAAAAATACAATTCCCAACAAATAACTTTTGTGGAGCTATTCATCCCCTCATGAAAATAGGGGTGATTTTTTGCAACTTGCATTGGGGCCTTGGTGAATTCTGATAGTTTTGGGATGGCTGGCTGATTTCTGATGAGTCAGCTAAGGTCTTTATTGTATAAATATGTTCTCCTGCTATTTTAATCAGCGGCAGAGAAGTCGAACAATGTCCCTTCTTATATCTGAAGAAAATACCCCAATAAAAATGATGCTCACACTGTGAAATGTTGTCATTCTAAGGAGCATAACCAAAGGGGAAAAAAATAGCTGCCCCATTTGGCAAAGTCATTTTTGTAGGGGGCACAGTCTCAGACAACCTGTCAGGTGGGGAGAGAGAGAGAGAGAGAGAGAGAGAGAGAGAGAGAGAGAGAGAGAGAGAGAGAGAGAGACGCACGCACGCACGCACGCACGCACGCACGCATGCACTTGCCAAGGCTGCAAAGATTATTACAGTTTTCAAGGGCCATTTTCAAGCCCACCCTCAAAAACTGATGAAAAAGCCTGGGCCAAATTCTTCAGCCAAGGTTAAAGCAAGGAAAATTGTATTTTTTTCCTGTTTGATGGCAAGTGACAACAGACATCTCTCATACTTGAGTAAAAATAATGTTCTTTTTAACGTTATAGCTGTTCTCCCTGGGACGTTATTTTTGTGAAAATATTTGTAAAACTGAAGAGAGCATTACCCACAACTGTGAAAATGAAAAGAGCATTACAGTAGGTACCATTATTCCTCCTCTTTATACCTGCTGTGAAAGCAACCTCACAATTCTATATCAGAGAAAAGAACCAGGGACAAAAGTTCAGTACCTTAGATGAATTATTTTCTGACTCAGTTATTACAGCCTATAGTGGTGTTGTTATATTTAGCACCTTAAAGTGGCATTTTAAGGATGCTCTGGCAATGACAGTAAATAGCAGCAATAAATGCAAAATGAAGTTTTATTGAGGTGAAAGCTAAGAACTTCATATTAGGAAACAATAGTTATTTTACTGTTCAAAATAACTGCACTGCAACTCTTCAGGTAGAGTTTAGAGTGGGAGTGAGCCATCTTTTTTCTGACAAGCATTACATTCCCTCAAGCGAAATCTGTCAGGGATCACATGCTTGTGGTGGGTGCATTAAGATACAACTGTGCTCTGGATTAACTAATCTGGAATAAACACACACACACACCATCTTGAATTTCACCATGACTACCACACATTAGAATTCCCAATCCTATTTGCAGACTTACTCAGAAGTAAGCCTCACTAAGTTTGATGGAGTTACTCTCAAATAAGAAAACAGAGGACTTTTTAAAGTATAACAGACCAAAACAACAGCTGTTCAGGAAAGCAAGTGAAAGTAATTCCTTTCTGATTTTAGTATGCCATACACCCACACACATATGGAAGAAGTATATAATTTGTTATCCGGGATAGGGCCAGCCTGTCATTAGACAAAGAGAGGTGACCCCCAAAGCATTCCTCTTACATCATTCCTCTGTTAGAGAACGGAGCTATGTATACAACATGCCTTTTTCCTGGTCCCCTAAACTAGCCTGCTGCCTTCAGTTCAGTGGCGGATGCTATCCTGTAATCAGTGTTGAAGAAACAGTCCAGTCAGCTTCTGTTCATGAAAGGAACAGGAAACCACTCTGTCTTGGAGTTGGCTGTGAGGGCCTGCACCTGGTGTCGGGCCAAGGAGACAGTAAACTAGGGTTGCTGCTGGTGTACCATCCACCCTGCTGCCCAGCAGCTTCTCTGACTGAGCTGGAAGAGGCCATCTTGGCTGTGGTATTGGAGGAGCCCAGAACTATAGCCCTGGGTGATTTCAATGTCCATGCTGAGGGTGCCTCTAGTGTTCCAGCTTGGGACTTCATGGCCTCCATGACGACCATGGGGCTGTCTCAAGTTGTCACTGGCCCAACGCATAGGGCACGGCACATCCGCTACTTGGTTTTTGCTCCAGATGGAGGAAGGGGTGGTTTGGAGATAGGGGGGTGGATGTCACTCCATTGTCATGGTCAGATGACTTCCTAGTGAAGTTTAGACTAATGGCTCCGATCCTTCCCTGCAGGGGACAGATTAAGATGGTCCACCCCCAGAGACTAATGGAATCCACAAGATTCCTGATCGCCCTGGGGGAGTTCCCAGTAGATAGAGCAGGTGACTCTGTTGAAGCCCTTGTTGTACTGTGGAACAGTAAGGCGCGTCAGGCTCTTGACACGGTTGCCCTTGAGTGCCCTCTCTGGCATTGTGGAGCCCGGTTTGCACCTTGGTACACCAGTGAGTTAAGGGCAATGAAACAGGCTGGATGACGGCTAGAGCGCAAGTGGTGAAAGACGTACTGTGAGGCTGATTGGGCACGAGTAAAACATAACTGTGCCTACTGTGTGGCAGTGAGGGCAGCGAAGAAGGCTTCTCTGCCTCCATCACATCCTCAAGTAGCCATCCAGTGGAGCTTTTCCATATTGTCAGGGGTCTGTTGAGATCAACTCCAGTAAATGGAGTTTTAGACCCTTCAGAGGCCCACTGTGAATTGTTTGCAAGGCACTTTGAGGGTAAAGGCACTTCGAGGGTCACCTGTTCTATCTGCTGGGAATTCCCCCAGGGCATTCAGGAATCTTCTGGATTCCATTAGTCTCTGGGGACAGACCATCTTAATCTGTCCACCACCCCTGCAGGGGAGGATCGGAGCTATAAGTCTAAACTACACCAGGAAGTCACCTGACCATGACAATGACTGACATCCATTCCCCACCCCCATCTCCAGACTACCCCTTTCTCCATGTGGAGCAAAAACCAAATCTAGGGTGTGCTTTGCCCTATGTGTCAGGCTGGTGACAACTTGAGACAGCCCCATTGTTGTCATGGAGGCCGTGAAGTCCTGAGCTAGAACACTAGGGGCAGCCTCAGCATGGTCATTGAAATCATCCAGGACTATCATTCTGGGCAATACCACAGCTGAGATGGTCTCTGCAGCTCAGTCAGAAAAGCTGCTGGGCAGCAGGGTGGATAGTACACCAGTAGCAACCCTAGTTTATTATCTCCTTGGCCTGACACCAGGTGCAGGCCATCACAGCCAGCTCCAAGGCAGAGTGGTTTTCTGGTGACACAGATGGAAGTTCTGTAGACTACAGCAACTGCTCCCCTCCCCTGTCCCTGTAGCCTGTGCTGGTGTTTCACTGTGTATCCAGGTGGGCAAAGCTGGCTCAGATCAACTCCTCCTAGCTCACCCACCCAGGTCTCGGTAATGCACACCAAATTGGCACCTTCATTCATGATCAAATCTTACTGTGTACCGATCTGGAGTTAAACAACAACACACACAGGCCAGTGGGCACAGCAGATTAGCAACGAGGAACCCATGCACGAGAGGAGTAGGAGCGAGTAACAAGGCATAGATAGCCTTGCCCTTGTCTTTGATGGTAGTTCACCACCTCCCCATGGCTATACTTCACTCTGCCTCTGATAACTGAAATTGAGGTGGCATCACCCATGTTCCTCCTTACTAAGACTCCTCCTAAACACCTGATATGGGCCCAACAAGACCCCACCAACAAAACCTACATGAACCAGTTATTCCAGTAGGCCTCTGAGAAAATTGGGAACTGTCAGACCCACTCAGTACACAGGGCACATCTACTCCCCCCCCCGTCTCACACCCAGGGAGAGCCAGCCTTCTGCCAGTTGCAGACTCTCCTCTGAAGGCATCTGGTGACTTTCTCCTATCATTCAGTTCACTGCACAGGCTCTCACCCTGTGCAGGAACGACACATGTGCCATACACCTCCCCGCTACCAATATCCTCTAGATAGGTTAAAAAAGAGAGAGAGAAATAGAAGGGGGTAGCGCCCTTGCCCTCAGGACTCCCCAAGGGGCTCCCCAAGGAGAAATCCCCTTTGGTGTCACCCCTTTGGTGGCAAGGGCAACCTGCCAGCAGCAGACTCACCACCCAAGGGTAACTGGGCTTTTATGCCCCCTGACCCAGCCAGGAGCTGATGCAAGAGGCTGCAAGATTAACTGCAGCCTCTCTCTGGAGCCAGGGTCAGGCAGGGGGTCCCAGTCCTTGCAGCACTTATCATGGGCTTCACCTGTCTCAAGAGACAGCAACCCAGAGGAGTGAGCAGCAAGCACCCAGATGCTCAGAGACTCACTCCCAGGGCAGGTCTTCTCCAGTCCCCCAGTGCTGCAGCTGTTCCCCCTGTCTTGTGGTGCCCCTAATCTGACCGCTAGGGTGGGAGGGATTTCTTTTCCCCATGCTATACAACCAGAAAGAAGTTTGGGTTTTTTAAACAAACAAACATCAATTTATTTTTATCAAATAAAATACTGTCCCTTCCAATTAGTCTAAAACTATGTAGAAAGACAGGGAGGGAGTACATTTAAAGGTCAGTAAAAATAAGGGAGAAATGAGCAGGAAGGGACTTTAATGGGATGGATGAATGGGGCCACTCTAGGAAGCCTCAGGGACCATTAGTGGGTCAGTGTAGGCCTCAGGTTGCCCGCATGTACTTTAGAGAATGATCCTTTACATGGTAATGATACCCTGAAGCTCATGTAATGAAAAGCATGGGTTAGTTCTTCTGTTGGGAGGATAGCTTGCTGTAATGGGAAGAAGCATTAATGGGCAGCTTGCTGTAATGGGGAGAAAATTGTTTTAAATTTTTAAATTGTGTTTTAAATTGTTTTTAAAAGATGTGTTTTTAAATTTGTATATTTGTTTTAATGTTTTTAGTTACTGTAAACCGCCCAGAGAGCTTTGGCTATGGGGCGGTATATAAGTACAATAAATAAATAAATAAGCACACTGGGAAATGTGCACTGAAATACGCTCATCTCCCATTGAAAACAAACCAATTGCCAACTGCAGGCTGATCAAAATGGCACAGGGTAGACAGAGAAGAGACTTGTCAAAGGTCTTGTGCTAATGTCACAGGCACATCCAGCTAGTGCAGGGCTGAACTACATGTCTGCTAGCAATTTTTTTTGTGCTGCACATATGGGCTTTGTGGTTCCTCAAATTATTTCCCAAAAGCTTTGTACCAGTTTGCTGGTCTGGTAGCCGTGATGACCTGTCACACTGGTATAAGTATTCGTTTGGAAAAATACCCCTCCTTTCAAGTAAGAGTGATGCTACCAGCAAGCAAATCAGATTTTGCTATATTATCTCATCACTGAAAACAAATGCCACCATTCTGCACTAACTTTGCCCTCAGTGACATCATGAGATGTTTTGACTTTGGGGCTATACCCCCTAATGTGAGCCCTGTCTACTGTCAGAATCAGCAGCTGTGGAAATATCAGCATGAAATACCAGATTTCTGAAAGAAAAATACAATATTACTACTAGCAAATGTACATGCAAATACAAATAAACTGTTATGGTATGTTGGTTTTTACCATTTCTTTTTCCAACTCTGACAATTACTCCTTCTACTTAGAAAGAAACATTCAAAAGGAAGTATATCCATCTGAAAGCAGCTTTCTCTACCCTTCTGAATATTCTGAAAATGCGTAGTCATTTGTAGAAGAGAAAAGATGAGTTAGTCTAATATTGTTAGAGAAGCCAACACTGCCATCCACTGAGCAATGAGGGAACCACAGTGGCAACTGAAGGAGGATCTCATCAAATGACTATTTACTATTCAAAGCTGTAATTTGCAACTTCCTGCATATAAATTCTTCCCATCAATTTCTTACTGCAGTAAAGTAGACCAGGATTCCAAACGTAAAATGAGACACCTGATACAAACACTGCAGCTACACAGAGTACATTGCAGATGTAGGCCCCATATTTCAAGATCTCTAGAAAACCTTTTGGAGCCTAAACTGGATTTGGTGGTAGGGAGAAGATTTTCTCCATTTCAGTCTAGCAGATGCTGCATCTTGGACAAATGTGTACCCTTAATCCTTTAGGTTCTTCCTAGGATTTTCAAAATTACTATACAACATGTCACTAGATTGTACTATATGCTATGACTTTCTTCTTATGGTTCTACCATATACTTATAAGGCAGGGGTGGGGGTCAAATGGCCTTGGGACTCTTCCCATTCCACACAGGTTCCCCAGTCACATCCTCTCTCCCCACCCTCTTTGCACATCATAGAGTGTTTTTGCCAGATTGAAATGTGCCCTCAAAGTTTGATAATGCCTTTTACTTGCCTAGGTGGGGGACAGAGAAGGGTGAGCAAGGGCATGTAGAAACAAGTCTCCTGTACAAATGTAAAATGTATAGTTGTTGCTTTGCTGACTTTTGCCTCTGGCTCTACCCACCAGGTTGCCCAGAAGGAATGATGAAAAAGTTCATCACCCCTGCTAAATGGTATGACCTATTGCTTTGACCAGTCTGAGCAACACTGAACATTCTGCTAGAATTGACCCAGACCAACCTATCGCTGAAGTGTGCTGTATATCATCCCCTTTAACAGCAAACTCAGGTGGCTGAGCACCTTGGAATCAAAACAGGGCCATCTGACAATACGATAGTGATTTATTCAGTCGACTGCCTAGCTGTAGAAAAAAGATATGCCTTCAAATTAAAAGAGAAGCTTTTTCCTTTTTTATAAAAACAAACAAGCCAGCCTGACAGGGATCTGTGCAAGAGGAAGAGGATTGAGAGAGAGGAAGAAAGGTTGAGAAAGAAAGAGGGACTGACATACCCTGTCCCCTATCCAAATATCTTGGAGTGGGGTGAAGGGGTAGGCGGAGGAATTCAGGTTAGGAGGATGTGTGTCACCAGTCTTTCTGGAAGCTGGACAAACAGCTTTCCCCACTTTCCAGAACTGCCACCCCCTATATAGTAATAACCCTATAAAGTAATGAAAGACTAAATCTAACACTGCAGAGTGATAAAATGCTCAGGCAACCAGACCCAAGTGAGCCCTTGAGCACTATATAACAACAGGGAAAGGCCTCGGGGGTCGGAGGAAAGGGGGACAGGTCCTAGCCCCTTTCCCTTCTCCTTATGGCTCCACCTCCACCTTGCCAGGCCTGAAAGGACAACAACACTTCTGATCTATGGGAACAAAATCTATTTGTGTTGACACCAGTGGCGGCTTCCTTCCCAACACAAATAGCTTGCTGGGGGAGGGGGGCATTTTCATCAGGGACACAGCTTATTAAAGAAGCCATCACCCGTAGCTGCTGTTTAGAGGAGAAATAAAATAAATGAACACACAAAGCCAAACAACAGGTTTTCATGTAATGCATAGCTTGGCCCTGAATGCATCATGTATGCCCCATATAAATAGCACATGCTTTCCAGAAGTTCAGAGTAAACTGATTCTTCACCTTTCCCAGTTTAAAAGCACCTGCCAATCATGCTGCAATTGCTGTGCATCTTTATGCTCTCATCCTCATCATGCCATCAAGCTCAGTCCCTTTGGCTGCTAACGCACAGTAACCCTAGACACGCCAACGCTCTGAGTAAATAAAGCCGCAGAGCTTTAGCCGCCGTCTTCCAAAAGAAATGACACAAAGAAGGATGGTTGCTCTAGAATGTGTTGTCCTTTGAAACCACATGATGCATTCAGAGAATTAAATTTTCAACAAGTCACTTACTGATAGCCACTCTGCGAGTGCTGCTTCCCCCCCCCCCAGCTTAAGTTTCTGTGGTTCCACAGACATTTATAGGACAGGGCTGTGTTGTGGAATCATGCTACAGAGGAGAAAGTCTGTTTGTCTTTCTCTGCCAATGTTTGTTCCCACCAAACAAGGTCAGGTTTAAATTAAATAAATGATTTCTTACCATTTTCATATGTTTCTTCAGCTCCCCCTCTCATTTTATACTGGTAGCAAATTCCACTTTCCTGCCACTTATTCACTCACTAGTGATGGACAGCATCTGTACACAAAGATGATCTCGGAACAGGTTTGTCCCTGACTGAGCTTGTTTTCATTCTTTCTTTTGTGATCTTTATCATTTATGTAAAGGAAATAAGCTTAATTAGAACATCCCTTTCAACTTCAATATGCTTACCAATCCATTTTAACAAGGTTACATAACATTCTACGCAAGATCATGTCATGTTCATCTGGGTTTCCAGGTTGCTGGCACAGTCAAAGCATGTCCTTTGTCATGGTTATTCATTCACAATTTTAAATTAAGTAACCCTTTGAGCAGGTTCAACGATATCACACACTATTTGTAATTTGAGAATATCTTTATCATGCTAATCCTGCTACACATGGAAGAAAACTGTGTCTTCAACCAATTCTGTCCTTCTGAGATATATTACCTTATTCTCTAGGCCTCTAAATAAGAGTCACAATGGCAAAAGAATTCTTAGGCTGTCTTGTTCATACCACAACAAAACACACCTAGATCTATTTGTCTGCGAACAATATTTCAGATTTTTAGAAACCAACATTTGATCTTGAAAATCCCAAGATACCAGGTTTAGAGTTTTCCAGTTCCCGTATACAATCACATGAGAGGCACTCTGGATAGAAATGCACCACCAAAAAATAGGGGGAAAAGAGGACACAGTTAACATATTCATGTGCTAATTTATATGTGTAGATGCAAATTTAGAAATAATGACAATTTAAATAGCAATGCATCTCACCATACTGGGGAAGACTGACCAGGTCATCTGTGTGCCTGCTCAGCCTGTAGTGGACAGGAAACTTCAAGTTCCCTGTTTTTCCTTATCTCAGACTTGGACTAGACAGCCTTTCAAATGGACTAGACTTGGACCAGACCATCCTTTGTAAAATATCACACATGGTCACCCTAGAGCCACTTCCCCATGGTGCTGTCACCAGAAACAGCTCCCTCCTAGAATGATGGGTTGATGCTTCATGGGCCAACTGGGGAACTTACCTTAGTCATGCTGGCATCAGCTATTTTTCCCCCCTTCACAATGCACGGCAAGTTGAGTTGTGCAAAAACCATGACCACCGCTACAGAAACATATCGGCTACCATGTTGGCTGCTCCAGAGCATGGTTGAAAACAAAGAAGGAAGCTGGCTGGCAGGAGCATGTAAATTTTATTTATTTATTTATTTATTTATATCCCTCCCTTCCTCCCAGCAGGAGCCCAGGGCAGCGATTTTAAAAGGGGGGCAAGACACGTATCCACAGTGAATCCTGATGTGGTTCTGGGGCTCCAGCAGCCATCTGAGGAGCTGTCTGCCAGGCCTGGCTATCACACATAGCTGCAGAATTTGTATGTGCATGCTGTAACCATGTCATCAGGTTCAATCACATAGGACTTTCCAATCCAGACAAAACCCCTATGGGAGAGACACACACTGAATCTGCATGGGATAGCGTCATAGGGAGGTAGACCCTAACTCATTGTGACAGTATGTGTATGTATGTTAAGGGCCCAGGGTGTTGAAAGCATGCTGAAAGCAAAATAGAAATTTTATGGAAGTGGCCTATTATACTTTAACAGATTAAATGGAAAACTGTAGGTCTTTGTGGTGTTGTTGCAAGTTTTATTTAAATTTTCTTGATTTGTATTAATCATAGACTCAGTGCTCCTTATATAATTACTCCTTGCCATTTACCTTCTTTGTTAAACAATAGGTCCTCTTGCCTGACCTTGACCTATAACTAGACCTTGGCATTTAGTCATACTGTGGTTTGTGGTAGCAATAACCACAAAACAGGATCTTCCCAGTGGCTTCCAGCCAGAGTGTTACTCACTAGCTAATGGTTGGAATGGACTGATAAAAGATATGGGTGGGGGAGAGCCACACATCTTGTATTTGCTAGTGTGAAATAAGTAAGAATAAGCTGATAAAGGGACACACTGGAGCCTCTGTTGCTTGGTTATGCAAAAGAGGCATAATATGGCAAAGCTGTATTTCACATTTTGACTTCAGACACACACTTCTCTCTATTGGTCATTTCTATTTAAAAGTCATAGATACTTTAATTTAATAAGGTACACAGGTTATGTACTGTGAAGGAAAAGCTGATGAAAGTTTTTCCTCTGCCTCTTCTTTTAGATTATAGACACAGAGGCTACGGTCCTATACACACTTACCTAGGAATAAGTTTTATAAGGCAAAAGTTCTGGCTAGAGAAGTGTAAGATTGCACTGTGAGTATAGTTTTATTTGAAGGGTTCAAAATGGAATTCCACTTTCTCCATATTTGACATTTAGATCTAGTCACAGAGTTGTAACCCAGCTAAGTTACATTAGACCCATTGAAATCAATGGGCATGACTAACTTAAGCACACTGATTTCAATAGTTCTACTCTTGAGTATGACTTAGTTGGACACAACTGGTAGTCCCGTTGTACCAAAATCACACGATGGGCATAACATAGCTTTTGGCAATATCACAACATATGCGTGCCTGAATTTAGCTGAATTCAGATGTGTATCCCAACGGGAGGCTATATCAAAACCATAATATGATGTCAAGTGCCCTGGATCCAGAACACTACACAGTTAATTCTGTGTGCCCAGGAGAGCTTTGAGCTTGTGTTTCTTGAGTATCAGCTGCCGGTGTTGAATAGCAAGGCTCCGCTAAAACAGAGACCAGTCTCAAAAGAAACTGGCAATGTGTAAACTATTTGTCGGAATTGTCTTTAGGAATGCTAAAATTTGGTCAAAATGTCACTCACCACAGTAGGCTCCTAATATATTTGTTTTGCATTAGAAGCTTTCTGTGAATAAACCACATCAAGTGACCTTAACATTTAAACATGAAGAAAGTTTATAATACTTATTCTTTCAAAGATATTTTTACAAATGACAGGAATTACAAATGTCTTTCACAAACCTCAGAGTCCAAACTTTGAAAGGTATTTTCTCCATTCACAAAGCTGAATGTCAAAAACTGAGAAACAAAATAATATGCCATTCCATCACAAAGATTAATATTTCCCTGCTGATTAATAACAGCACTAATTTTAATAGTAAAATATTTTACATGGAATTTCCAAGTTTTGGCTGAATGATTAAAGCCAGATTGCCCCAGAACATTTGGGGGAAAAGTCATTGATTAAACATTTTGAAGGTTCTTCATATGATACAAAAGTTGTTCTTGGGCATTTTCTTTACCCATTATGCAAATATGTCAACTCATTAATAATTTAAAAGTGGTAATACATTAATAATTAGGATCCCCATTAGAAATCTGACCTTTAATTGAATTCTATAGAAAGGACACTGTGAAAAATGAGTCTCATGATTTATGCTAAGAATAAAGGTTAAAAAGCGTTTTCCTAGTAGATGTGATCCTACCTACCCCCACCCCATTATTTCCTAGACATTGTTTAAGAAAAAAACTTTCCTACAAAAATCAAATTTTTGCCAGTGCTGCTTCCAATGAAGTAAAATCATAACTCTACGTGGTTTTATAGGGAAAAGAGTGAAATATGTTACGGAATACTAGATAATGGGAGGGAAACAAATGAAGGCACTTTTATCATCTTCTTTTCATAGATTAAGACTGCATTAGGAACATAGGAATCTGCCTGAAACAATTCGTTTATCTAGCTCAGTACTATTGACACTGACTGGCGGCAGCTCTCCAAAATTTCACCCAGGATGCTCTCCCAGCCCTACCTGGAGATACCAGGGACTGAGCCTGGGACCTTGCACATGCAAAGCATGTGCTCTACCACAGATGCATCTGCACGCAAAGCAGATATGCGTTAAGGCCCTTCTCCACATTCTGCCTGCTAAGGGGCCAACAGAGAGGGAGACCCACCAATGGGACAGCACTGTACACCCACAGATGTGGTTGAGAGAAGACCAAGAAAGAATGCATTAGGGAGGAGTGTTAGGAGATGCCATGGATCTGCAGGATCCTAAACCCCAATGTTCTCCCAACATGCCCCTAAATAGTTTGTGATACTACATTTTTGGACCTGGTGTAGTTAATTCTCTGTGTGGTCAGATCATGTTTAACTTGTTCCTCCGTCTTCCAGTGTAACAGGTTCACTTGTACCAGCTTAAACTGATTATTCCCTGATCTGGCCATTGGTTGCATCACAAGCCCAGAAGGAGGCAGGCAGAGGAAAAGCCAGAACAGAGAAGGATATGCCAAAGAAAGGAAGTTCCATGATTCCTCCAAACTACATGTTCTGGTTATTCCCAATATTAAGCACAAATGCTGGCCTCTTCCAGGCTAGCCTTTCAGGATCAGCATCTGCTAGGTATATAACATGATCCAGCTGGGTTTGTTCATATATAACAGTGGTGATGAACTAACTCCTCTCTGCTCAAGTCTGAACTGAATGATTTGCCAAGAGTTTTCCTCCAAGCCCAATTCCAAATAGAACGATGATGATGATGATTTGAATTTATGTCTCACCCTTCCTCCCAAGGGAGCGCAGGGTGGCAAACATAAATAAAACCATGTAATAACAAGAAGAAAAACATACTAAAACAGTTAAAAATCACTCCAAAGCACAATTTCCATTAAAAAGGCATTCTAAGACATGGCTAAAAATATTATAAAACACGGCTAAAATCATGCTTTCATCAGGGATTTTCGGCTTAGCAGAACAGTCCTCTTCAGCCACCAAATGCCTGGGTAAACAGAAATGTTGTCAGATTCATCCTGAAAGTTAACAGCCATGGGCTACTGAAATTTATATCCTGCCCTTCTTCCTAGAAGGAGTCCAGGGCAGCAAACAAAACACTAAAAACTCCTTTTGGCTCCTTTTAAAGCTAAGAAATGTCCATAGGTGTGAGGTATTCCTTTTTCTGACAATCCGCTGATGAAGAGCGCATTCTCAAAAATACTTTGCGATTTAAGCCCTATGCATGTTACTCCCATGTAGTGCATACTTGGTTGTGCTGGTGTCCCAAATGTGTGGAGCTCCCCCACACAAATAATCATTCACACATTGGTCTTCCTATATAGACAATCATGTTATTAAAAAAAATAGCCTAGATGTTGGGGGTGGGGCTAAAAGCACAGCCATGCTCCAGTCTGTACTTGAGTATGGCATACATACCACTAACATGTGAATAGTGCATTATTATTGTTGTTGTTGTTGCTGCTGCTGCTGCTGCTGTTGTTATTTACCAGCCCTTCACCCAAAGGTCCCAGGGCAGGTTACAACGATTTTAAATACATAATTTAAAAACAGTTAAAAACAACCTAAACAACATCACAGAAATATATACATCTTAAATATATACATCTTAGGTGTCGAAGGCCAGAGTAAAGAGATGCATCTTTAACATTTGCCAAAATGAAGTTGCCAGAAACACCTCTGTGGGAAGGGAATTCCACAACTTAGGGGCTGCCACAGAGAATGCCCTCTCCTGGGACACACATCCCTGAATTTCCCAGGGTGGTGGAACTACCAAAAGGGCACCCTCTGGTGATCTCAACACCTGAAAGGGTCTGTAGGGAAGGAGGTGGTCTTTCAGATATTTGGGACCTAAGTTGTTTGGGGCTTTAAACACTAGCGTGAGCACCTTCAGCTGGGCCTAGAAATGAACTGGCAACCAATACAGCTGTTTTAAAACAGGGGTTATACGAGTTCTAAAGGGAACTCCAGCCAGTAATCTGACTGCTGCATTTTGGACCAGTTGAAGTTTCTGAGTCGTCTTCAAGGGCAACCCCATAAGAGTGCATTGCAATAAGCCAGTCTGGACGTTACCAGAGCATGGAGCACTGTGGCCAAGCATTCTCTGTCCAGAAGGAGCCAAAGTTGGTGAACCAGCCGGTGTTGGAAAAAGACACTCATAACCACTGAGGTCACCTGAACCTCCAGTGACAGTGTTGGATCAAGGAGTACTGTATTCCCGGGCTGCGGACCTGCTCCTTCAAGGAAAGAGTAACCCCATCCAGAACAGGCCGTCTTCCCACCTCCTGGACATGAGAACTCTGAACACATAACACCTGTCTTTTCAGGATTCAGCCTCAATTTATTGGCTCACACCCAGTCCATCACTGCTTCCAAGCACCTGTTCAACACCTCAACTGCCTCTCCTGATTCAGATGGAATAGAGAGCTAGAGCTGGGTGTCATCTGCATACTGATGGCATCTCACTCCAAATCTCCTGATGACAGCTCCCAGTGGCTTCATACAGACGTTAAATAGCATGGGGGACAAGATGGAACCCTGCAGAACACCACAGGATAATTCCCATGGTGCTGAACAATAGCCTCATGTAACAACTTTTTGGAAGCAGCTCTGGAGGTATGAGCTGAGCTACTGAAGCACAGTGACCCCAACCTCCACCTCCTTGAGATGTTCCACAAGGATACCATGGTCAACAGTCTCAAAAGCCACTGAGAGATCAGGGAGACTGAGCAAGGTTGCATTCCCCCTATCTCTCTCCTGACAAATGTCATCAACTGGGGCAACCAAGGCAGTTTCAATGCCATGGCCAGGCCTGAAGTCAGACTGGAATGGATCCAAGTAATCCGTTTCCTCCAAGCTTGCTTGAAGCTTGACCGCCACCACCTTCTCAAGCACCTTGCCCAAAAAGGAGATATTTGCCACTGGGCAATAGTTGTTTAACAGTTCTGGGTTCAGTGAGGTCTTCTTAAGGAGGGGATGCACCACCGCCTCCTTCAAGGCAGATGGTATCTTTCCGTCCTCCAGTGAAGCATTAATCACTCCCTGGACCCACGCAGTCAGCCCCCTAGCACTAGTTCTCAGCAGCCAGGATGGGCAAGGGTCAACGGGGCAGGTGGTGAGCCACCTTCAAGCAGCTTGTCCACATCCTCAGGTTGCAATAATTGAAATTGATCCAATACAGGTGGAACAGACAGTGCACTGGAAGCCTCCATTGGACTTGCTCTAACTGTGGCATCCAACTCTGTCCAAATCTGGTTGATTTTGTCCCTAAAGTGCCTTGCAAAATTGTTACAGCAGGCCTCGAAGGGTGTCAGAGCAATGCTTTCTTGCCAGATGACAAAAGCCAATTAACAACTCAGAAAAGCTTTCTTTGCCTCTGCCACTGCCACATGGTAGTCACGATAGTGCAGCCTTACCCATGTTCAGTCAGGTTCGAACCAAGATTTGTGCCATCTGTGCTCCAGCCACTGACCCTCCTGTTTCATTGCATGCAGATCACTGAAATATCAAAATGACCTACATGTGGGGGCACTCAGAAGTATCTTTGTCAATGGCTGTACGCACCTCACAATTCCACAGTGATACAAGAGCCTGGACAGGAGCACCAGCCATGACAGCTGGGAAATCCCTCCGAGCATTCAGGAATCCATCAGATTCCATATGTCTCTGAGGGAAGACCATCTCTATGGGTTCTCCACCCTTGGAGAGTGGACTACATTCATCCCAAACCTTACCAGGGAATGGTTCATCCATTACAATGGATGCACAGTGAGTCCTCCAATCAACGGAGTAGTACCAATCTGCTCTGTGGCAAAGATCAGGTTGAAGATATGTCCAGCAAATTGTGCTGGGCCATTGATGTATGCAGACAGCCCCATGGTTGTCATGGAAGCCATGAAGTCCTGAGCTGGCCCATTTGAGGCCGCCTCAGTGTGGATATTGAAGTCCCCCAACACCACCGTGAAAGGGTTCTCCGCTTGGAATGTATACATTTGCCTCCTGAACCTCTTCCATTATGAGCTAGGCAAATGCGTACTCCAAACCAGGTAATTATGAAGTTCATCAAAATTATGAACAGTATTTCATTTGTCCTTCACTCTGTAACCCCTTACAACTGCTCCAAAGCTTGGGGTAGCCTCTAGAATGGTGTGTGGTACATGTAGGGATGGGGCATTTATAAGCAAATCTACTTAATTGGCACTTTCTGAAACAATACATGAACCAAAACACAGCCATCTTTCAAAACGTGTGCTTCTTTGAATTTTGCACTGCAGTTCTCCAGCCAGGTAATATGTACAAAACTGCATATACTAGGATAAAGTGTGCGTATAAATGCATATATTAGTGAGAATAACATACAATAATGTTACATTAGGGGAAACTGCTTTGCAAACATGTGAATATTAGGCAAAATTGTGTATACACATATATACATTAGGAGAAATTCACACTAAAATGCTGCTGAATTTCCATGAGGCCTTCTTTTAAAAATAAAATATCAAACTGAGGTGGAAATATGGAGAAATGAACTTGAGTGGAAACATAAGAATCTGAAAGAGCCCAAAATAGACAGATTCCCCCATCCTAGTGGTGCAGCATGGGGCTATAGCTAGCAGGAGCATCAGTGGAGATTGGAGAGACCTTGTGTGAACAGAAATGGCTTTCATTGGTATTTAGGGCTCTTTGGAAGTAAGCTACCTACAAATCTTTCAGTATATCACTTAATATACTGAAATCCTTACCAGCAGTTATTTTATTTAAATGTCCATTAAATTTTAGATAATTAGTCATCATTCTCATGATCTCAAATAAATGAATCAATAATCAATAAATTTCAGTTAATTAACTACCAACTTTAATCAAATGTACTAGATAATCTAGTTATTATCAGTTGCTGAGAATCAATCAAAGTGAATCTACATGTATATATAATTTTGAATGCTAAAGATTATTAACATACCACCTGAAAAAATGTAAATAATTTGTTTGTAGGAGACATTCTAAAATCATCTGAAAGTGAAAAAGGTTCAGTTAATTAATTAAATCCATTGATGAGATTAAGTTAGGGGCAATCAACTGTTTTTTTGACCTGAGAGCCACACTGAAGTTAGCCAACTGTCTGAGGGCTGCATGCCACATGCACAGACTTACATGCACACACATATGGCATATACAAACCCACATATGCAGACCACACACAGATACAAACACTCATGTATACACATGCAAACACATAGCACTTTCCCGCTGACACACATGCACACACATACATGCAGGCACACAAATCACACACGTACATAACACACACTCACTCTTACAGAAAGACATCTCAGTACTTCGTTCTTTTAGGGGATACTAAAAATGTATAATGGAGGGTATGTAAGTTTGGGGCAAAAACCCTGTGAAGGCTGTTCAAGCATGTTCCCCACATGTACCCTTTTAACTATAACTGGATGACGGAGAGGGGTAATGACCTAGTTAATCCTCATCATATATATATATTGTCCAGTTTTGGATTCTGACCTTGATAGTACAGATGGGGACAGCAGGCAGAGATCTGAGAGGACTGTTACGACCTGTGTATTTATATGGATGGCAACATGTTTAAAGGAGAAAATATTTATGTATAGCAATAGAGCATGTTCCATTACACCTGCGGTCCTATTAAATAAGAGATGCAAATTGCTACTCCATTGGTCACCTGTGGTAAGAAGTAATTGCCAAGCAGAAGGGTGGCAAATAGCACTGGGCTGTTCCAGATGCCCTTATAACAACTGCTACCAAATACATCATGTGCATGATTATATATCTCTTCCATACACACACACATCATACTCAAAAAAACAAAAGCACCCCTTTCTTTGGAAAGGTGATTCTGCAGTGTATCAGCTGTTTTTCCCAAGTCTGAGCATGAACTGGTTTATGAAGATCAGAGCACATAAACCATTTAGAATTTGCCCCGCTGTTTTATATGCCCCACTATTGTATGAAAGGATCTCTTCTTGAGATCACTGAGACCGAGAAAGAGTACAGCAACCTACTAAATACATCTCTACTTAGTTAAAAAGGCATAAAAGGAACAAATGTTGGAGGAGGAGGACATCTAGTGACCACATATATGTTTGCATTCTTAAGCTATTTGTTGCAGTATACCACTAGAACAGCCTTCCCCAATGTGGTGCCCTCAACATATTTCTGAACTACAACTCCCATCATCCCTGACTATTGGGCTGTGCTGACTAGGGCTGATGGGAGGCGTAGTCTAAAATATATGGAGAGTATCAGGCCAAAGCATTAATTAAATAGGAAAAAAAATCTAAACTGATTCAAGCAAAGGAAGATTCCAGAAAACAAGGAGGAATACTGTGGAATAGCTGGCTTGTTAAATAATTTGCAGGATTCTGTCCAAACATAACATTTGCTCAAGGATCAAAAATTTTCACATGAGAAGAGTTAAGGCTCTCACAAATTTACTGATGCTTCATAAAGTCTGCTTTCTCCTAAGCTCAGATAACATGTTTCCTCCCCCTCACCACTCCCTGTGTACCACCTGAAGCTGGGGACAGAAATTGCTTCTGAAAACACATTTACATGGTCTTAATCCATTTCTCCACTGTAAGCAGAATTTCTTCTTCATTCACAGTCAGGTAGTAGTTGTCTTCAAGACCATTCATCTCTTACCTTTCTTTCCCCATATATGAGTCATGCAAGCAAAGGTTTTAGCTCAGCATAAAAAAGCCCTATTCCTATCCCTAGCGGCCTTTGAGCCTTCTCCCCACCCCAAATGATTCTTGTTTCCCTGAGTCTTCTCTGTACAAGTCCCATAGCCCAGGGATGGGTAACAAGCCCTCCAGATATTGTGGGATGACTCCCATTATTCCTGACCATTTGCCATTTTGGCTGGGGCTAAAGAGTTGGCTAGGAGTTGAATTTCAACAACATCTGGAGGATCACAGGTTCTACATTCCTGCTATAGCTATCTGCCTTGTTTATATTCACCCCTTCTCACTTCTGTTGTCTCCAACTCAACAGAAAGCATATACCAACAATGCACATAATAGTTACTGCTTCTTTATATATGGGTATGCATTACCAAGCTATCACAATTTTTCTGTTACATACATTTATTTATTTATTTATTTATTTATTATTTAATTTATATCCCACCCTTCCTCCTAGCAGCAGCCCAGGGCAGCAAATAAAAGCACTAAAACACTTTAAAACACCATAAAACAGATTTAAATTAAATTAAATTAAAACATCTTTAAAAACATTTTTTTAAAAAGCTTTCAAGACAACTTTTTTTAAAAAATAAGTTATATATATATATATATATATATATATATATATATATATATATATATATATATATATATTAAAGGTTTAAAAACATATTAACATACATCCCTATGGAAATTCAGGACCTACTTCCCATGAAGTGCTCCCCACCTTAGCAATATTGCAAATCCATCCCAGTAGGGCTGTGCTGAGGAGCAACTGATTACCAAAACGTTCTAGACGTCAGCTGAGGTGGTGAAGTTGGGGCTCCACAGGTCCACTGGCAGAGCTAGCATGGCATTCCCGGTTCTTCCATTGTCTAATTCATATACAGGGCTGACGAGAGGGGGAAGAAGCCAGCACAAATTACCTGTGGCCACCGCTCTGGAAGGGGGCCTGGAGCCCGACTATCTTGCATATGTTTTTGTCTTTCTCTGTAGTATCATATTTGTTTGCTTGTTTGTTTGCACATCAATACAAATCACGTGTAAAGATTTTTTAGCCGGTCCGCCTTTGCTGGGGGAACCAAAAAACTTTTTTCACCGGGGCCCAAACCCGCTGTCAGTGGCCCTGTTCATATATGCTACTCATTAATGTGACACTGGACTTGATTTGTTTAAATTAAAGATGTATTTTGCTTATTTACTGCTTAAAATAAAATGCTGGGCCTGTGTAGAAATGTAGCACAGTAAATTGACAGTTAACTTGCTTGTGTGTTAATCTGCTGACAAGTTAATTTACTTGTGTGTGTGTAAAGAGAAATGCTAATTTGCTGACATGCATTATCATTGTTTGTTTAAAGCTGTGTTTGCAAAATAGCTATAGCTGGGAAAATCAGTGGTTGTTGCAAACTGCAGCTGTACTGTAGAAGAGTATCAAACTATGTTGCAGATATACAAGGCTAAAATGAACATAACAAGATAACAAGTGTGAAAAATAATCTCCTAATATGGTTACCAGGAGGAAATGGGTATGGACTAATGATGTAGTTATGATGTAGTTATTATGATATTGATGCATGCATAATTAGTAAAACAAAGCTTATAAAAAGGCCAGCACGGCAGTGTTTTGCCAGAACTGGCTTGGCCCTTCTCCACGTGCACGTGTTAGCAATAAATATACTCCATCCTCCATCTTGTTTCGTTCGTTTCTGAGACTCTATTGGGTGAGTATTGGGAGCGGATCCAAGCTACCAGGACCCCTAAAAGGGACTGGGGCGTTTTGTTTTTGTAACAATTAACATTATTTGAAAGTCTAGTATTGAGATTCAAGGGTTTGACTGACAACACATCAGTATGTGAATTATGGTCATTTATTATATATTGTAAGATTCCTAATATTCCTTGAGTTTATCTACTGAGTGTCCACTGAGGTTGGAAGCATACTAAATAACTTCTTAAAGAAAGGAAATTTTGCTAGCCATTGGGCCGTATTACAAAAAAATTGACCTTAACCATACATATAATTGAAATAAAACTTCCATTTCTTTCACATTGACAATTTTCTTGTGCACAGTGGGTAGTTTCTGTGTAAATGTTCCAACTTTTCCCCATGACGATTGCTGAACAAAATTGGTCATGACACCCTCTGATTATTGGTCACGCTTCTTAATTTTAATATTTTCCCCTCCTGACAGATGTATTTCTTCCCAAATAATAACATAAAAAATCCTTCTTAGAAGAAAATATAGCTTCCGTATTTCCTTGGTCTGCAAATTACCAGGTGCCAAGCTATGAACATAAGGAAATTGAAGACCCTTGAGGGTGACCTTAAGAACCACAAAGGTGGGGAATTGTGATATAGTGGTTTAGGCAATTTCATTGCAGCAGTTGAGCTCTGGAAAAATGAGAAATGGGTTTTCTATTACTAAATATAATGAATTCCTTTTCTGTCCTGTCACAAATTGTCAAACTTTATTAAAGAAATGAAAGATGTGATGCATACATATAGAAATGCTTAGCATGACTATCCACATTTAAAATGAATAAGGGGTACAAACACAAACAGGCCTCTTTGTCAATATATGGTTTAAAATTCCTTTCACATATAATATTTCAGACTTTACAGCATTGCTTTGAGAGAAATATTGACAGCTACTGAACATGGGGTTAGTTGTTTGTTAATTGAGTTAAAAATAACAGTACATCTTCACAGTTTTTGAACTATTAAACAGAATTAAGAGTCCCTCTCCACACATTTCACCTAAAGTGAATTTCAAGGCACAATTGAAAGGTTTCTGCTTGGGCAAAAGCTGCTGGGAGATTTTGAGTGACACTAAACGAGTTGCTATCAGACTAGCAAAATTTCTCAGGTGGAAGAATGTCTGCACAGAACTAAATGACATGAGTAATTCAACATTTCCTGTGAAATTCATGAGGCTCACACACCTAGAGCATTTTTTTTCTTTTCCTTATATCCCAAATATCTACTGGAACCATTTCTGTGACTCTTAACTAGTGCTTGGAATGAATAGTTTTAAGCAAAATTCACTGAATTGATTCAAAACTCTCTGAAATGCACCTGAAAGAAGTTGCCATAAATGCCAAGTGAATTAAAAGTGAATTACGTTCATTTGGGGGTAGAACTTTAAAGGATTTCTAGTTTATCACATTCATTTCACACACACACACACACACCCTAAGCTGGAGGCCCAGTCTCTTACCTTTATTTTCCTTTTTAAAGAAGATAAGTCTATCAGACATATATAAAGTTAGAAACCAAAACATGTAAGCAATATTCTAAGGCATATTAGGCAGAAATGGAGGTGCTGCTGTTGCTAAGGATGCTTAGTCAATCACTCTTGCTAAGCAATCAGAAGGAAGAAATGTGAGGCATTTCCCATATCTTCCATACTGAAGAGATTTACTCTCTTCTAACAGGAGCAGCTCTTGCAGCAACAAGTACAAGAACAAAATGAATGCCTTGTGTCTTTTCCAGCTGTGTGTCTGGTCCAAATTAAACAGGGTATACTTTTTCTAGTACAGAAATACAATTATGGGGAAAACTTCACTTGTTGACATTCTGTCTGACAGACATCATTAATTGTGTGTGTCCCCAGATTTACTTTTGGACCCTATACTTTAGCACAGCAGCTTGTAACATACTGAGTGCTGGAAAAATTGCAAAGGTTGAACTTTTTTTCTTTTATTACGGTCATAGACCCGAACAAAACATGAAAATACAAATCCTTGATAGATATACATAAACAACATTTATACAGGAATATACTTTTTATAAAAACAATTTTTATGAATAATTTTTAAAAATGACTATATAGATGTAAGATAAAGCACAGTTTTGATGTTAAGGACATTTGATCGATATTAGAGCTGTTTTTTCCGTAAGGCTTGGGCAATATAAAGAAATTTAGCAACTAACTTAGTATTATTTTTGTTTTTATCTGACAAAAGAAACCGAACTACCCCTTCTGGGGAACTTTCCTGATGCCTTGAAATAAGCGGCAAGATGTATTTGGTTCTAGGTTCATTATATAGCTCACACTGTAAAAGAACATGATATAAAGATTCAGGAGAATTTGAATTACAGACACAATAACGATGTTCTATAGGAATTCCTAGGTATCGGCCCGTTAAATAAGCAGAGGGTAAGCAATTAAACCTCGCACGAGAAAACAAAAATCTATAATGGGGAAATGTTAGTTCTGTTAAATATGACAGTTGAGATGAAGAACAAAAACTCAGCCCAAAATGTAATGGGGAGCAGGATGTAGTTGCCTTAGAATATAAATACTGATAATCAAGATCTCTTATTCTCTGGCTGATGATATAATTGGCCTTTTCAGAGTCCCAGGATGATAAGAGTTCTGTGGACAGGCCTAAACATTTTAGCTTATTATTGTAGGTTTTGATCCACGAGCTTGTAAAAGGGTCTCTCCATATTAAGTGGAGGTACCCTAAAGAAGGACCGGAATAAGCTACCTTGATCCAAAATCTAAAGGCATGTAGCCAGGCTGTGTGTTCTATTGAGTTTATTCCAGCCTCAAGTCTGAGACCACCTGGGGAAACACAGTTTGGCATACCGAAAATGGCCCGTAAAAAGCTCGAAAGAACCCTTTCTACTTTTTTATTGAATTCTGTAACCCAAATTGGTACTCCATAGAGAAGATGTGAAAGTATTTTAATTTTAAAGATTTTCATGGCATCAGGGATGTAACAGCCTCCTTTAGTATAATACAATCTAATAGAAGCTCTGGAGACGTTTTGTGCTGATTGAATTGCAGTCTGTATATGAAGGGACCATGAAAGTGAGGAACAGAATAAAATACCTAGGTATTTAAATTTTTTTACTTGCTCAAAAGTTTTATCTTTTACTTTCCAATGGTGTGTCAGTTTTCTTTTGGTGAAAACCATTATTTTAGACTTTTGGAAATTAATAGCAAGAAATTTTTTTTCACAATAGCACATAAAGGCCCTGAGAAGCCGTTTAAGGCCAATCTCCAAAAAAGACATCAGAACCGTATCATCAGCATATAATAGAAGGGGTCAATTTAATCCTGCTAATTTTGGGGCATGAAAATTTTCATTGCAGCAAATTGTGCTTAAATCATTTAAAAAAAGATTAAATAAGGAGGGGGCCAAAACACAACCTTGCCGCACTCCTACTTGTGCTGGTATAGGTCTGGTCAATTCACCATTTATCCCTTATCTCACCCTCAGAGAAGTACTATGGTATAACTGGCTGATTAGAAATAGAAGACGCTTATCTATAGAGGTCGCATTTAGTTTGGCCCATAGAAGATTCCTTGGGACTGAATCGAATGCAGTCTTGAGGTCCATAAAAGCGACAAAAAGACCCCTATTTTTGTTGCTCATATATTTTTCTGCCAGGAGTCGTAATATTAAACAGTGTTCAATAGTGGATCTATTTGGTCGAAAACCTGCTTGCTCGGGACCCAGAATATTTTTTTCTTCTATCCAGGATTGTAGTTTGACATTTAAGAAAGATGCATATACTTTGCCCACTACAGATAGAAGACTGATGGGCCTATAGTTTCCAGGATCTTCCTTATCTCCTTTTTTAAATAAGGGAATGATGACCGCTTCAAGCCAGGATGAGGGTATCTTCCCAGTTGAATTTATCTGGGTAAAAAGGGATGAGAGCAGTGGAGCCCACCATTGGATGTTAGTTTTGAGCATTTCTGGTAAGATTGTATCTATTCCAGGGGCTTTTCCGCTTTTTAGATTTTTAATTAGACATATTACTTCATCTTGGGCAACCGGTGGCCAATCAGGACAAGAATCTGAGCTGACCTGAGGCGATAGTCCATAGGAATTTTCACTATATTTATCAAACTGCAGGGAAAAATGATGTACCCAGGTATCAGCTGGAATATTACATTGCTGAAAGTTTGTAGAACCTAAAGCATTAGTAACAATTGCCCAAAAAAGTTTGGAATCGTTGTTTAGGGAAGCATTTATTAGAGTCTTCCAACTTTCTTGTTGTACCTGGTCTTTTTGGGGGGGCAATTAGCTTTTTATAAGTTCTTTTAGCTGAGTAATATTCAGGAGGGAGAATTTTTGCTTTTGTTGCTCTATAGGTATTATAAATTTCTCTTAGTACATATTTAGCGGCCTTATTATCATACCAGCTGGGTTTCCTTTGGTTTATTGGACTGCGAGGGCCTAGCATTTTTTTGAAGCTTTTCCAAAGCAAAGGATAGCTTAGAATATTCTAACAAGATCTCTGCACTAGAGTTCGAATTTATTATTTGATCTCTAGAGTTTAGGGCCGTTGGAGAAAATAAAAATTTCTCAAACTTGGAGCTGGTCCTATCGGACCACTGCATTCTCTTATAATAAACGTTTCCCGGTGTTAAATTTTCGTATAAAAATTTCGTGAAAGAATTACGGGCCCCCATAACAGAGATATTTAGTATTAAGGGGAGATGGTCACTTTCTAACCTATCACCAACTGAAAAGGTGGTGATATTTGAGATTAGAGAAGGAGATAGCAGCACGTAGTCCACCACGCTGCTGCTCCGCCCAGAAATATACGTGAACTCTGCAGATGAATCAACCTCTTTATGCCCGTTGATAATTACTAAGTTTAATCGAGCCACTAATTGGACCATACAGATCCTGGCAAGGTTAATTTTATGGTCTTTAGAGCTTCTATAATAATGCGGAATTAAAAATTCTGTGTTAATTTCACCCCAAAGGGGGGAAGCCTTCAGAGTATCATTATTTGGACCGATTCTAGCATTTAGATCTCCTAGAAGTATGAGTTGGGCCTTTGGATGTTTATGGGTTGAACTTTTTATGAAGAAGTTCATTTGGATGAACTTGAACATAACTAGTTTGTTCTGTAAAAGGACGGACTTGAACTAGAACTAGTTCCTAAAAATGAATTTTCCAAACACTGTATGAGCAGCCACTGTATGCAAACAACAATAATATTATATGGAAAAAGTATAGGCTACAATTGCCTAACAGCACCAGCATTATAAACTCCTATTCAGTATGTGTTCACAAAAATATTATAGATCTAATACTTTTCCTAGGTGCTCTAATTGCTTCACAAAGTACCAGTCCTTTTTAGAATTAATCATAAAATAGGCTCTTCTTCTTCATCATCATCATCAACAACAACAAATTTTTACCTGTACAAATCCACAAGAAAAACCCAACCAGATTCAGGTGAAAAATCCATCTATTCCAGTATTCAATTTCAATGAATCCCAGAAGCAGGGCAAAAAAAAGACAGCAGCTTCTCCAGCTGATGCCTCCTAGCAACAGGTTAGTCAGTATTTCCTCTGAAGGAGACAGTTCCATGAGCCATGCCAGCTAATAGCCATTGATACATCTATCCCTCATGAATTTGTCTAATCTCCCTTTAAAGACATCTGAGTTCCATAAATTAATTGTGATTTCTTTTTAAAAAAACACAACACCTTTATTTAGCTCTATTTGAGCATTCCCCTCAATGTGATTGCAGGGTTTGTAATCACAGGGACAAGCGATGTGTTTACAATTAGTGTCCCTTAGTGGCAGTCAGCAGGGAATGTGAAAACAGGGGTTGGGGTCAGTGGTCAGTGCACCCTTCTCCCTCCTCCATGTTAGGCTGATCCATTTTTTCTTTTTCAATTGCTTTTTTGCATAGCGTTACATAATCTTTTTTTAAAAAATGGCATTACATTGGCTATTTTCCAAGGCAGGCAGATTTAGTGACAGGTTGCATATTTTTTTCTCAGCAAATTTATTGTCTCATTCTATTTCTAGACCCTCCCCCAAGGTCCTCTAGTGCTTTACAAAACTCAATAAAATACACTAATACAATATGATCAATGGGTTGTTTCCAACAAAGTCATCCTGTTAGCAGAAGGCCTTCTGCCTGTGCAATGGAATTCCTCTCTCTCTGCTTGCATGGTCCTCATGGCTTCACAGGGCAGATCTGGAGGGGAGTGAGGGACATGAAGAGAGAGGAACTCATGTTGCGTAGGCAGAAATCCTTGCACTAATAAAACAACTTTGTTTGGTACTTTCCAATGAAACAATCTTGATACATATGACATGAAAACTCAATCTCACATTTGATTTCTTTCTTGTGAATATGTTCACAATAAACTCAGTGACTTTTGAATGTTTGACTTGTCATTTAATCTTAAAATTTCATGTCTTATTCTCACATTTCTTTGGCTTAATTTTTCAGTTGCTCTGCCTGAAAGAAGCTACTTCAGCATAGATGTTGCCAGCATATTCTGTTGAGGAAACTGACAATCATTCAGATTTTAGGCGATCTTTTCTCCTTTAGCGATCCTTTCACTCCTTTAGTCATCTAATGGTCTAACCACTTCCATGACTGTCTTCTTGCTTCTGTTGACTAGAGAAATCTCTTTTTTTTTTTAATAATTTTTATTCAAATTTTCATACAACATACAAAACTAAACATTCAAAGACAAAAAACAAAATCAAAAATAATTGAACAAAAAGAAAAAAAAAATAAAGAATAAAATATTGACTTCCCATTTGTCACATATCAAATCAGTTATAAGTCTATAATATATAACAATCCTGTCTCTTAAATCATATTATAAAATCACTTTCCTCCAATAGTTATCTTACTTAATCATCAGATCTCATAAACATTACTTTGTTCTTTCCACAAAAAGTCAAAGAGAGGTTTCAGTTCTTTAAGAAATATATCTATCAATTTTTTTCCAAATAAGCATATCAATTAATCCATCTCATTACTAATTATAATAATCTTATTGTCATAACCATAGTCAAAATAAACATTTCAAACAATCCGTCTCATCAGAATCTGTTAGGTTCAATAATTTCAATAGCCATTATTCTATTATCCCTATTAGTTCCATCTTCCATCTTCCATCTTCGATAGTCCTGTTAAATCCAGTAATTTCAGTGTCCAATCTTCCGATAGTCCTGTTAAATCCAGTAATTTCAGTGTCCAATCTTCCATTATCAGTATTCCATAATAATCTTGCTGTCATAACCATAGTCATACAATAAGAGTCTGATGGGAATTACCTCTATCCCAGATATTATCTTGCCAACCATTCTGAATAGGTTGCTGAAATACTGCTGTAAGATCATATCTCTGTTCTTTTTTTCAAAATGCACTGGCTCATCTCTTGAAAGTTTTTCCATTGTCACATGGCTGCAGTTAATTCCATCCATCACATCATTCCAGTCCAGAAGATTATCCATGCCATTGATAACTTTCTCTCTAGAATCTTCCTTAGTTTCTTCAGAGATAACATTAAATTCCAAACAATAGATTTTATTTCTAAAATCCATAAGCTTCAAATCTTTTTCCTGTTCCACGTTTGTTCCAGTCTCCAGGGTCTCCTCTCTCACAGGGACCCCTATTTCTTTAAGCTCCTGTGACATTTTGCTCAATTCAATTATTCCAGTCTCCAGGGTCTCCTCTCTCACAGGGACCCCTATTTCTTTAAGCTCCTGTGACATTTTGCTCAATTCAATTATTCCAGTCTCCAGGGTCTCCTCTCTCACAGGGACCCCTATTTCTTTAAGCTCCTGTGTCATTTTACTCAATTCAATTTTCGGCTCCTTACAACCCTGTCGCAGGTCTTTTTCCTGTTCCACGTTTGTTCCAGTCTCCAGAGTCTCCTCTCTCACAGGGACCCCTATCATTTTGCTCATTTCAATTTTCAGCTCCTTACAACCCTGTCGCAGGGTTCGTTTCGTTATCTCAATTTCATCCATTATTTTCTGAAACATAGATACTTCCAGGTTCTCAGCCACTTTCTTAATTGCCATTTTAAAAGAAAAATATAAAAGAACCACTTCTTATTTCAGCAACAATTGGGTTAATACTCCAAACTTGGTGACATCACAGCGTAAACAGAACAGACAGCCTTATCTCTCCATGCTTAAGTAAACAAAATGCAGTTCCCAGGATCGAAACAATTAATGGCGTCGTGAGAAAACAGATTCGTCAAAATAAAATGAACTAGGAAAAAAGTAATCTCAGACAATATAATATTCTTCAGAATAAAAATCAGGAATAGAAATCCCTCTTCCGTGTATATCTTTAGGGTGCAAATCCAGGACAGCTTTTTGCAACAAAAACAGAGATAAGCTATTAATTAGTGAATAGCAGAGAGAAGTTATGGCTCCCCGGTGAGATGTCAAAAACTGATCAATCTGGCAAATCTCTTTTAAACAGCAACAATTTAAGTCAAGTAAAAGAAAAATATAGAAAGAAGGGTGCTTGCCTGTTAGTGCGTTCTCTCTTTGAAGAAAAGATGAACGTTCGCTTTATCAGATAGAGCTTGTTGTTGAAAATCCGTCCCACCTTCGTCGGCTGGACCTCGTCCCACAAATTAATGAGATCTGGTCGTCCCAACAAAAATAGGCTTTGAGGTTAATCTCTTCGTTTCTCCCTACCCGGGAGAAGTTTAATCAGTCAAAAAAAAAAAAAATCTGACTGATATATCTGAATAAGCTTCTTTTGAGGCAGGAGCCCGTCTCAAAAGCAGGCACAGGCTAAGTCACCCTTCCCGGAAGTCGACTAGAGAAATCTCCATGCTGACTGGAAAGTGTGCAAAATGAAATCTCAGGTATACAGGGCAAGGAAGTATTTATATTTGCTGTCCTTCATTTAAAGTGATCAGTGAATTAGTCTCAGCTGACATGCATACCAACATGGAACTCCAGAACATATACATGCCTTTGTCCATCCACCTACTTAAATCATCCCAACCACTTCCTAACTGGTAATCTTAGAAGCCTGCCAGAGGGAGCTGGATGCCTACCATGACAAGCAGGCATAGTAGCACTTCCTATGTGTAGACAAGGACATGTGGCAATGCAGTACTTTGAAATCTGTCTGAAGAGAAACTGTTATGTTGCGATTTGATTTATATCTTCCTGGTTCACATTTGTACCAAGGGGGAGGGGGATAAAAAGAAAAAATTACATTGCCTAAGAACAATATTTAATACCCTTATTGTTCCCTTTTCTTGCTTGCTTCCTAGAAGGTTTAAAGGCATTTCTTTCAGCAGATGTGATTCAAGAAGCCAAAATTACGGTGTGTGTGATCATGTGTTGATGTTGTATGGAAATAATTGGGTACTATTCAGCTAAAAGGTTGTGCTAGCACAAGGGTTAGCACTCTCCTTCCCCATGCAGGCTCTGTGCTGTCTTCACATCTGCTCTGGAGGGCTGGAGAAACCCCCAGAACAAATTTATGGGGCATGGAAGGGGCGAAGACGGTGATAGCATTCTGTAGCACAAGGAGAAATCCTTGCACTGACAGAATGATCTGTTCAGTGTTATGTTGAAGGCAACCCATGGCTTTTAATGTTTTGTGTTGAGAGGGAGCTGGACAAAGCCGATGAAACTGGAGTTCAGCTACATCTTCCTTCACTGACATTCCTCACAAATTGGGGCCCTCTGCCATTCTACGCAAAAAGTTGGATATGGTTCTCAAGGCAAGAGAGGGTGTGTTGGAAAGGAGGAAATGGTGGTTCCATCTTTCCCAGGTAGGAATTACACAATGATAGGGTTAAATTCTGATAAAGGAATCATGGATCAAAGCATAGACAATTTTGGACAGGCCAAGAAGCATGTATGTACTGGATCCCACTCCTTTCCTGTCTACTGTTAAGCCTTCAATTAAGCATGAAACAGGGAATGTTTAAAGAGCAGCCTTCGTCGTTCCATTTCTACTGTAGTTGTAGTTTGCTCCTCAAGCTCATGCAAACAACACTGACCCAGGGTCCACAGTCCAGATGTCTTCTCAGCATCGCCCATGAAGCTTATGGTAACAGGATGTTAGCAGCACAAAATTCATGCAGCCTGCAAAACCTTTGACTCTCACACACATGCATAGTGCCCTGTGTGATACTTCTGAAATACGGTTTACTTCTACTGTTGCCTTATCATCTTAGGCCTCAGATAGCCAAGTTTATTCTAGCTGCTAGAGTGGGTGTGGCTTGGCCAAAATGACCTTGCAGGCCAAATGGGGAGACCTAGTGGGCCTAATTAGGTCTGCAACTTGAAAGTTCTGCACCGGTCAGCAACTAGTCTTCAGAAAAGGATACATGATAGTGGGCCAGGTCCCTACTTGTCTGGCAAAGTAGTCCAAACACAAGTCCCATTACCGTAATGACCACTCCTTCCGCATACCCTTCTTGCTACTGTTAGGTCTGACAGAAATTGGACGTCCTTATCTGTGACTCCAAGTACAGGCTGCAAACGTGTGTGTGTGTCTGTCTCTCTGTGTGTGTATGTTTGGCTAACAGTAAGTTTAGAGGTGTCCTGAAATGACTTTCAATAATATTGCAATAAATATGGGGGCCAGTTGCTACAAATTCGCTGAAGCTCCACCCAGCGCCTCGCTATTGCTAGCTGTCATTTTGGTTTCTGCAGAATTATATTTTCATCTGTTTGTATCATTTATATACCACTTTTTTATTCAAAGAACATTAAGGCGATATGCAACCATCTACAATGCAATTAAAACCAGTACGCTAAAATGAGAAAACAAATAGATGACACATAAATAAGACAGGATACAGCAGACTCCACACAGAGTTTGAATGTAGCAATGAACACTTAGGGGCGCCAAATGCCTGAGGGAATAAATAAAGTTTTCAACAGATGCCAGGAACAGAATGTCCCAGAATAATGCTATATCACAATGTTGTATCATTCCAGAAAACATTGAGAAGTGTGGGGAGAGTGTCAGTGAGCTTTGCTCCCCTGAACTCCAAACTTACTTCCTGGCCACTAGTGCACCTTAGGGGCCAAAATCTGGCCTTGATGCCCAGAGCTGCTGATCCCTTTGAGCATGAATCTTCCTTTTTCTTGTGTTGGGTTCTACAAATCCTGAGACCTGATGTCTTCATTGTGTTGTATGAACAGATTAAAATATATCAACTAGCACAGCACTAAATTTAAATACCTATTTAAGTGCTGTTTCCCCCTCAGAACAGTGTTCCAGGAGGTAAAGCAGGGCTGTCAAAATTCTTTGTGCCAGCAGGTGGTAGCAGTTACATTGTGTTCTGGCTAGATAAAGATCAGTAATGATTACTGTACTACTTGCTAAGAAAGAGCAGCTTTCCTGTAACCGTTTTACACACTGCTGATGTAAGTCTTTATTATGGTACTAAATACCCATATCTTTATACCCATATTTATACTTTCTGTACATTGGTGTCTGCATATCTACATTTATGTCTATACAGAATGATTGAAATAGGAGTATAAGTAGGCTTTATGTAGAAATAAAACAGACTATTCACTAGCAGGCAAAAAACCTTGCGGTTTAAGAATGTACCTATAGCCCACAGATATTTCTATCAATCTTTAAAAAGCAGGGAAATTGTGCAACTATAGTGAATGCACCAGGGGAGCAGGAGACCTGACCTCCTCTCTGAGATATTGGACTGCCCTACAAATTTGTCAAAATGCAAACACCATTTGGGTTGGTCTTTCACAGTCCAATCCACTTGCTGTGTAGCTTGGAAGAATTTGGTAATGTGCCTCTGAGCATATGGTGAGTGGTGGCATGGGGAGGAGGAAGGGGAGGAAGAAGGGGAAGGAGGAAGGGGGAATTGGAAGGGGATGGGGAAGGAGGGGCAAAGGGAGAGGGAAGGAGGGGCAAAGGAAGGGGGAAGGAGGGGCAAAGGAAGGGGGAAGGAAGGGGCAAAGGGAGGGGGAAGGAAGGGGCAAGAGGGAGGGGATAGGAGGGAGAAGAGAGGGTGGGTTTGATCTAGGGTTGCCAGGCTCAGGGCTTGAGAATGATTCTGTATCTTTAACAGAAGAGAAAATTCAGCCAAGTGCAGGTTTTCTTGCAACACTATAATGGGAAAAACCACAAGGTGAAATTCTCCCTTCCCCCTGCACAACTTTTAAAGATACAGAAGATCTCTTGGAGACTGGGCCTGGCAACCCTAGTTTGATCATTTGCATACTTTTTGAGTTCAATGGGATTTATTTCTGTGCAATCATGCTTGAAAATGGAAATGGATTGCCTTCAAGTCGACCAAACTTATGGCAACCCTTTGAATAGGGTTTTCATGGTAAATGGTATTCAGAGGTGGTTTTACTATTGCCTTCCTCTGAGGCTGAGAGGCAGTGACTGGCCCAAGGTCACCCAGTGAGCTTCATGACTGTGTGGGGATTTGAACCCTGGTCTCCCAGGTCCTAGTCCAACACTGACCTGGGGGAGGGGCAGGAAGGGGAGGGGGAGGGGAGGAGATTGGGTGGGTGGGCACTGGGCTAAGGGGAAAATCCTTTCCTTTCCGAAAGGAAAACATTGTGAACAGTATCATTGCTTTTCAGCATTTCCCTCACCTTTTTATTCTACACCAGGCACAAGTAGTCTCCCACCCGAATTTAAACCAAAGCTGCCATCCACACCAGCCCTTTTTTCACTTTGGACAGTCATGGCTTCTCTCAAAGAATCCTGGGAAGTGTAGTTAATGAAGGGTGCTGAGAGTTGGTAGGAGACACCTTTTCCCCTCACAGACCTTCAGTCAGAGTGGCTGACTGTTAAACCAGTCTGTCCACTGGAGCTCTGTCAGTGGAATAGGAGTCTCCTCTCAGCACCCTTTACAAACTACACTTCCCAGGATTCTCTGAGGGAAGCCATGACTGTCTCAAGTGAAATCAAAGTCTGGTGTGGGTGGGGCCCCCTGATTTGTTGGCATGTGTGCGTTGTTGTGTGAAACAGCATACATTACGTTGGAGTTAAGTTGAGCAAGAAACTTCTTCAGAGCATGTTAAGAGTCTTTATTGAAAGACATTAAGGCCAGAGGCTTAAGAGTAAATACATGTAGAGATTCTTCAGTCACCCCCCTTCTGGTACATCTCTCTCCATAGATAAACACAAAAGACAGCCTCTCAGCTCAGAGGCATAATACAGAAGAACGACAACACATAGACTCTGTTAGAACTTTCCCAGTCGCTATCAGATGGCTACCATAGCAACGGCCCTGGCAGTCCGTTCCCAGACAGGGCATAGACATAACTCCCCCTTAACCTCAGTTACGTCTTCAAACTTGCAGGCTTCATGGAAAACAACTAGAGACAGTAATGCCTACTGGTCACCAGCCCAACATGATTAGCCAAGCCCAGCAGATGTGAGGCTTTTAGAACACTGACAGTTGGTTCTTATTGAGCATGCCCACCCTTATCATTGGCTTCCAGCCAATATTTCTTAAATTAATTAAAAATAAGCCAGGCATTTCTTTTTTACTTTTAAACTGCAGAAGATGAAGGTCAGAGTATGGGGCAAGGTCTGTATTAGGATTACAGGTACTCTGTGAACATGGCTTTTTAATGAATTTCAACAGATTATGAGAACTCTGAGAGATAAAAGTCCAAAAGGGCTCTGGGTTTTTTTCCTTTCTTTTTAGACTTTGAACTCTCTATTCTCTCTGACTGTTTTGTGTATCGACATGAAAATTGAGTGTGTTGTTAAGCAAGCGTTTAAGAGTTTAGGACTATAAATTTTGTAAGGTTTTGTTTTGAAATGAGCTTATGGGAAGCATCAGAATGGCATGGGGGGTATTTTCAATTTAACATTGCGGAATGTGAAAAATCCACGCTGGCTATAGTATACAGCCACTCTTGTGGCTGTATAATCATGTTTTTTTTTTCTCAGATGGGAAAGCAAATTGGGGAGGGTGATCAGAAAAATGGCTTGTGGAGAATGGGTTAAGCATCCTTTGGCCACACTTCCAATCCAATATGAGCTCTGTTATGGCTGTTGTTAATTTGATTTTTTTCATTGCACACATCTAGGGATGGATGAATATTTTAATTTCGGTTTCTCTGAGTTTCCAGTCTTAAGTCCATATTTCCACATCAGTTTGCAATTTTTTTTAAAAAAAATCTCCATGAAAATTTATCAACATTTTATTGTGAATGTCTCCTAATACATACATTTTATATGCAATTTTCCCTAATATAATTGCAAAACATTTTGCCCAATATAAACATTTTTGCAAAGCAATTTTCCCTAATATACTGCATTTTTCTATGTTGTTTTCCCTAATATATGCACTTATATGCACACTTTACCTAGCATATACATTTTTGTACATATTACTTGGCTGGAGATCTATGTTCCAAAATTTAGAGAAGTGCGAATTGCAAAGAATGGCTGTATTTTGGTTCACCTATTGTTTCAGAAAGTGTGAATGAGGTAAGTTCACCTTTAAATATGAACTCAGTTGAAATTCTCCCCCATCGCTACTCTGTAATGTCTACTTTGGCCCATAGGCTGTCTTACAGAAAAGAATTATACTATAGCCAGCATGGACATTTGCATTCCGCAATGTTAAATTGAAAATACTACCGTGCCATTCTGATGCTTCACATAAGCTCATTTCAAAACAAAACCTTACAAAACATATAGTCCTGAACTCAGAAATTCTTGCTTAACAACCCTCTAAATTTTCATGGTGATACACAAAACAGTCAGAGAGAATTGAGAGTTCAAAGTGTAAAAAGAGAGAGAGAGAAACCAGATCCCTGTTGGACTTTTTTTTACAGAGTTTTCATAATTTGTTGAAATTAATTAAAAATCAGCTATGTTCACAGAGTACCTTTAATCATATTACTGACCTTGCCCCATACTCTGACCTTCATCTTCTGCAGTTTAAAGGTTAAAAAAATGCCTAGCTGGAAATTAATTAAGAAATTTAGCATTACAGTCAATGATAAGCCAGGGCATGCTCAGAAAGAATTGTCAGTGTTCTAAAAGCCAGACTGACAGCTGCTTGGCTTGGCTAATCGGGGGGCCACACCCACACCATACCTTTATTTCACTTTAGACAGTCATGGTTTCCCCAAAATAATTCTGGGAAGTGTAGTGTGTGAAGGGTACTGAGAGGAGACTCACATTCCTCTGACAGAGCTCCAGTGACCAGAGTGCTTTAACAGTCAGCTACTCTGACTGAAGCTCTGTGAGGGGAACAGGGCATCTCCTACCAATTCTCAGCACCCTTCACTAACTTCACTTCCCAGGATTCTTTGGGAGAAGCAATGACTGTCTAAAGTGAAATAATGGCCTGGTGTGGATGTGGCCAGGGACAGCTTTGGTTTAAATTCGGGTGGGAGATAACGTATGTCTGCTGTAGAATAAAAAGGTGGGGGAAATGCTGCAAAACAATGATCACAAGCTTTTCCTTTTGGAAAGGAAAGGGACTTCCCCTGTGATCAGTGCCCACCCATCCAATCTCCTCCCCTCTCCCTTCCTCCCTCCTCCTCCCCCAGGTCAGTTTCACCTATCCTAAACATGAGTGCACAGGAGTAAATCTCATTGAACTCAAAAAGCATGGAAATAATCAAGTCTGCCCCTTCCCTTCTCCCTCCTAACCCCTCCCTCTTGCCCCTTCCCTCCCCCTTTCTTTGCCCCTCCCTCCCCCTCCCATTTCCAATCTCCTCTTTCCCTCTCTTTCCTCTCCCCTGCCCCTCCTCTTTCCCCATGGTCAGTTTTATTTATCTTAAGCGTGATTGCATGGGAGTAAATCCCATTGAACTCAATAAGCATGCAAATAATCAAATCTCCCCTCCCCTCCACTCCTCCTTCCTTCCTTCCTCCCCTCCCCTCCCTTTTGCCCCTTCCCTCACCCTTCCTTTGCCCCTACACTCCCCTTCCAATCCCCTCCTTACCCCTTCTGCTCCCCTGTTCCCCCTTTCCTCCTTCCCTCTACTCTCCCCTCCCCTCGTCCTCCTCCCCGGGCAGTTTTACCTATCCTAGCCATGATTGCACAGGACTAAATCCCACTGAACTCAATAAGCATGCAAATAATCAGACCTAGCTTTCCCCTCCTTCTCCTCTCCCTTCCTCCTTCCTTCTTCCTCCTCCCCTGCCCACTCCAGGCCTGCCTCCACATGGTCGGTTTTACCTATCCTAAGCATGATTGCATGGGAGTAAATCCCACTGAACTCAATAAACATGCAAATGATCAAACCTGCCCTCCCCCTCCTCCTCTCCCCATCCCATGTGGTCAGTTTCACCTATCCTAAGCATGATTGCAGGGGAGTAAATCCCACTGAACTCAATAAGCATGCAAATGATCAATATATTCTCAGCAAACTTGCACACGATCACATTTCTTACCTCCCAGATTAAAAAGCAGAGAAAGTCACTAATAGGCAAAAAATCTTGCCGTTTAAGAACGTACCTATAGCCTACAGATATTTCTATCCAACTTTAAAAAGCAGGGAAATTGGGCAGCTATAGTGAATGCACCAGGGGAGCAGGAGACCTGACCTCCTCTCTGAGATATTGGACTGTCCTACAAATTTGTCAAAATGGAAACACCATTTGGGCTGGTCTTTTACAGTCCAATCCACCACCTGTGTAGCTTGGAAGAATTTGGTAACATGTGCCTCTGAGCATATAGTGAATTGTGGCAACACCTGCAATCAGCCCAAATAACAGAAACAAGACATGTGCTTTATTGGTCTTGTTTTATGCTGTACTGATCTTGTTTTAGCAGCGAGGAAGCAATAATATTAAAATAATTGATATAGTTCAGATAGTCACTTTAAATATGTTTGATTTACTTTGCAATTCTAGTGAACTTTCCTATAGTAACTCATTTTCTTTTGCTTCTGTTTCTGTGAATACGTGAAGTTTAAGCATAGCAGACTGAAAACATGCATCTTGGGCAGGCCAAGTTTGTTTTTTCCAACAGCTAGAGTCATTGCTTAAGTAGCAACATATTGTAGTAATCAGTCTGATTTGACATCAAACTGCAGTTTCAGATTCAACTGTTAATGCAGACAAAATAGAAATAGAGCATAACCTCCAGCTGGAAACACAAAAAGGCTGTCTTCACCATCATATGACACTGACCAATAAAAAGGCTTTGAAATTAATAAAAATAAATTTGACACAGATTTCAAGGATGAATAATGAGAGAAATGTTATTTTCTAGTTTAGATTCTCTGTGAAAACAATAGTAGCATAGGAAAGAAGCAAAGTAAGAAGAACACCAACAAACATACCAAAATGATTACATCTTTGGAAATGGCAGGTGTTGCCACCACTCACCAAATTTTCCAAACTGCACAGGAAGTGGATTGGACTGTGAAAGACCAACCCAAATGGTGTTTGCATTTTGACAAATTTGAGGGGCAGTAGAATATGTCATAGAAGAGGTCAGGTCTCCTGGTCCCCTGGTACATTCACTAGAGCTGCCCAATTTTCCTGCTTTTTAAAGTTTGATAGAAATATCTGTGGGCTATAGGTACATTCTTAAACCGCAAGGGGTTTTTTTGCCTATTAGTGAATATTATTCACACATAAGACTAGATGTTATTAGTAAGTTTTGACAGGAGCTTACAGTAAATGTGTACAATTTCTTTAAGGAAGGTGTTACATCCTTAACTACATTCATTTCACCTAAATGAAATTCCATATGCCTATTACCCCAGGTAGCTCTCCTAAAAAGACACAGATGACAAAACTTGAAGTTCTCCTTCTAAACAGGGATTTACTGGATAAGGTCAGGGTTGAACAGAGCTCCTCAGCTGTCATTCAAAACAGACTTTCAACATCTTGGAACAAACACACTTTCTCTGGAAGGGTTGCTTCAGCTCTTCACTCAAAGTCTTCCTTCTGGTCAGGGATTTGAATTGCAGGACACAATAATGAAGATGACACACAGTTCTCATCTCTGAACTTTCCCTGTTTTCCAAGGCCAACTTCCTACTGCAGACACTCTGGCCAGATGCTAGCCTGGAGAACTGTCTCTAGAGTCTTCCTCTCCTCACTAGATATTGAATCTTCTGCCTTCAATGATCTCAATTCTTCAGCCTCTCCCTGGGTTCTTCTTCTGCTATTGTCTCCACTTGCTTTTGTCTGCCACCCTGGGCTCCTACTGGGAGGAAGGGCAGGATATAAATCAGATAAATAAATAAATAAATTAAAAACCACCAGACAACACTGTCACATACTAATCCTATTGCATCTGCCCTTATATACAATTTATTTCAGGCCCCTCTGACAATGACCTTGAATTGCCTCTCTCTCTCTCTCTCTCTTCAGCCTATTGGCATATAACTGTAGACCAATTAGATCTGATAGAATGTTCAACAACTGGTCTATCAGTACTTGACCTTTGAATCCTCCTGCTTAGTGTAAAAGTTGACAGATCTCAAAAAAGGCCTGTAACAGCTTTCTTTGTAACCGTAACAACTGACAGTAGGATGCATACAAAGGTCAAGCTTCAGCTACAGCTGACCTTTCTGCCTCTCACTGTTACCCACTTATGAACACAATAATACTGTACTCATAATAACCAAAATTTTTATATTTACAAACCATTTAAAAAATGTTTTACCTCAGACACTTCTGATTCTCCATCACCACCTATAGACTGCTCTGAGAAGGACTTGCTCTTACCTTTTGGGTAAGAGTCTGGATCAAACAATCTAAGCTTGAGCCTGTCAGTCAGGGATCGTTCAAGCCAGGGACCTCTGAAATGGAATTTCCAGAAAGAGTGAACCCTGATGATAAACGAAGTCCCTCCACATGGAGCTCCTACCTCAATATAGGCAACAAGCATGGAAGGAGCTTGCAGAGAAAAGGTAGAGTGCTGGACTCCAGGCCAGATAACTGTCAATTTAAGGCCTTGCATTCTTTGGGGAGGGCAGAGCCTGGGAGACAAGATCTGTCCCTGGAAGAGTAAAAGCCTTAGATCGCGTTGGAACAAGCTGCTCACTTTGAACCCCCTGATGTAGGACTTTGCCCTATGCTCAAGGATTTTGTCTGGTTGACATTTTTCAGTGGACTGATCTGATTTGTACTTTCACAGTTAATACAAGGGGTGGTAGTCAATGCTAATTCTACTCAGAATAGACCCAGTGAAGTTAATAGAAATGGCTATCTTAGGTTCATTAATTTCAATGGGTCAACTCTGAGTAGGACTTAGTTGAATACAACCCATGGATTTGAATACAATTCTCTTTCAGTTTTTCAAATTTTGTGATATAATTCTTATCCCCCCAAAATGTACCAAAATGTGTATTCTGGGGTTAAACATATACAGACATTTGTATGCTGTGAAAAATATATTAAAAATAATGTGACATTTCATGTGATTTTCTTTTAAAAATTGCTGATTGATGTGAAAATCAGGTGTAATAGATTTATGAATGAACATTTGCAAAATTGGCATGACCTAGAAATAGAATGGATCCATCTATCCGCTCTGATATTCAGTAACTCTAGTCTGCCTTGTTAAATGTACTAGAGTCTTCTTCTCAAGGTCAGGACATGAGACAATGGCTGTATTTACATATCAGAATTTATGTGAAGTTTGCACTTTTTCTGTGCAACTTTTGCTTTCATAGAATCATAGAATAGTAGAATTGGAAGGAATCTATAAGGCCATTTGGGTTCAACCATCTGCTCAATGCAGGAATCCAAATTAAAGCATACCTGACACGTGGCTGACCAGCTGCCTCTTGAATGCCTCCAGTGTGGGAGAGCCCAATACCTCCCTAGGTCATCGGTTCCATTGTTCTCCCGCTCTAACAGTTAAGAAGTTTTTTCCGATGTTCAGCCAAAATCTGGCTTTCTGTAACTTGAGCCCATTATTCATGTCCTGCACTTCGGGGTGATCAAGAAGAGATACTGGCCCTCCTCTATATGGCAACCTTTCAAGTACTTGAACAGTGCTATCATATTTCCCCTCAGTTTTCTGTTCTCCAGGCTAAACATGCCTAGTTCTTTCAATCTCTCTTCATAGGACTTTGTTTCAGGTCCCCTGATCACCCTCGTTGCCCTCCTCTGAACCGGTTCTAGTTTGTCTGCATCCTTCCTAACGTGTTGTGTCCAGAACTGGACGCAGTACTGTTACGAATGGACCTTGAACTTCCTCATGAGCATAGCTCACTAGAAATCCAAGTTCCCCTATTGAAGCAGGATCTTTTGCTGGAGTTACCCACATGTCACCCCCAGAGCATGTATAGTTCTACCCTTAACCCAATGACACATACACAGAAAGTAAAATAAAGAGTGGTTTTATTAACAGAAGAAACAAGGAAAAATATTGCAGTTTACAAGTACAGTTAACAATGAGCAGCTGTCTAACTATTATTCATTCATTCAGCAACACTGGATAGACTAAAGCAAGGAGACTAACCCTATGAACATTTTCACATTAAGCTCACCCACACAGAAAGAAAAAGGAAAGAAAGAGGCTCAGAAGTTGCATATACCTTTCCTGGAGAGTTGCTGCAAGACTAAGGCTGCGAGAGAGACTTTCGTATCCTAGCCCAATGAGACAAAGCTCCACCCTTGTGTAACCAGCACTAGATTTGAAAGATCTCACCTGAATCCTTAGCTCTGAAATTGTCCCAAAGATGCTAGGGTATGTTGGTAAGAAAAGCAGCTGTTGAGCCCTCCAGAAGGAGGAACTGCCGACCCCTCCCAACCCCTATGTTTTATACCTTTGTCTAACTAAATTGACCCCAATGTAAATGTGACCAGGAAGATATGTTCTCAGGGGTCACAGAGAGGCTGTTTCCCAGGAGTCTTTGGTGTTGCAGGTTTTCCAAACTCTGGTTTGCTAAGGTGAATCAAAGATTAAAAATTCCCAATATTTGATTCCTTACAGCACTCAAGATGAGGCCTAACCAGTGCCAAATAGAGGGGAACCATTACTTCATATGATTTTGAAACTATACTTCTGTTAATGCAGCCTAAAATAGCATTTGCATTTTTTACAGACACATCACACTGTTGGCTCATATTCAGCTTGTGATGAACAACAATCCCAAGATCCTTCTCACATGTAGTATTGCTGAGCCAAGTATTCCCCATCTTATAACTGTGTATTTGATTACTTTTTCCTAGGTGTAGAACTCTGCACTTATCCCCGTTAAATTTCATTCTGTTGTTTTCAGCCCAATGCTCCAGCCTCTCAAGATCCCTTTGAATTTTGTTGTCTTCCAAGGTATTAGCTGCTCATCCCAATTTTGTGTCATCTGCAAATCTGATAAGCATTCCCTGCACCTCCTCATCCCTGAGATCTTGTACAGAGTCTAAAATATATGGCTGTTTACTGTCCAATGAACATACCACCCTAAAGATATCCACCTTCATTTGATTGTGGCTGCTAAGGAGGGTTGAACCTGGTTAGTACTTGTATGGAAGGCCACCTGGGAATACTGGGTGCTTCAGTTCAGGGATCACTAACCCAGCACCTGCGTGTGCCGGCTTGGTGGTCATCATGTATTTTTAGATGATGATGATAACAATTGGATTTTCCCTAGTTCTCACCACACAGTTATTTGACAAGAATGACTGGTTTTGACCTGAAGAAGCACGGTGTGGTTTGGTACCAGGATATGTGAAGCCTGAAGGACCATCTTCTCTCACAAAAAGCTGCAGATGTTTAGTTAGCATAGGCATCCTAGTTGTAAAATACTCTCCTCAGACACACTATCACCTTTCTTTGCACCAGTTGAATGTATTTTTGTTCATTTGATGAATGCCTTGTTGTATATCCCTTTGTTTGCTTTTGTTGCTGTTCTATTGTTTTTTGAATTTTTAAAAATTATGTTATGGTTTAAATTTATGCTTGTTGCTGAATTTTAGTTTCTTATTCCTAGCTGCCTGAAAGCTTTTACTGAAGATTAGGTTCAACATTTTTTCAGCAATTCAGTAACAACTACAACAACAACAACCTCTTGGTGTGAAAGCAAACCAACACCGAACAGTTAGATGGCACCTTTCTTAATTATAACCAAGGAATAGTTTCCACCTGTTCCATAATATACTATGAGATCCAAGTCAGGTAATTGGCAAACTAAGCCAGAAAGATAAGTGATGACAATATGTTATTTACTAAACTTACACGGGCTCTGTGTCTACCCTCTTGCAGCTAAAGGGTTATATGATTTAGCATCATTAGATGTTTAGAAACAGTTGTTTATCTCTCATATAGATGTATCCTCTGTGAATAGCATCTACTGAGTGATAGATGCCTACAGCCCCATTTTCTCTCAACAACAGATAACTTTCAAAGCATGATTTGAACAAGCAGGGGAAATGTGATGGCATACACATGGCCCAGCAACTCTGAAAGACAAAATGTACATGAGTGCTAGTTGCCATAATATCAGCTGATAAATAACGATGAATAAAACAGGAATTAAATGACAAGAAGGATATTGTTGCCATGGCAATTGATCAACCACTCAAGCTTTGAGAGAGCATGAAACTGCTTCATATGTACTCTCCTGGCAGCAGTTAAGAGTTTCTTAAATACTGTTGGAAACCGTGTGGTGTTATGATCTCCTTGGGAGGATTAATCAGGCTAGATGACATTTACATGGCTTACATAATAAAATGTTGCTTACAGATACCTTTGTGCCAAACCTTGTGTGTGAAATAGGAAAGTGATGGTTCTGCTTCAGTACTTAAAACCTGGTTCTCAACATGTTTACTCAAATATACATGCTATTGAATTTAATGGGGCTTACTCCCTTGTAAAGCTCCCTTGGATTGTGTCTTGTTGATCTGGGAGCCATAGAAAGAAAAAGACTGATTCTTAGGAATCAAACAAATATAGAGCTTGGTATCTCAGGTTTCATCCATGCATATAGCAATCACTCTGTGGTTCTCTCTCTCAGTTCCCTTAGTCCTGCCATTCCTGGGGTAGACTATACTGGACTTAACAGAGGGCATTCTGACACACTGGCTCAGATCAAGGAATGGACCGAGAATACAATACAGATTTCACAAACGTGTGGAGTTTTTCAGAAAGAGCATTTCCTGAATGCCAATGTCCAGAATCCTATCCTGCTTTCAGTAAATCACATCATTGATAAATAATGCATTCTTTCTCATTGTGGAATGAGCTGTAGTGTCCTCAGAGAACATGGAAGCAGTATTCATTCTGTAGGTACCAAACAGTAGCAAGAAAGCTCTCATTTGTGTTTACTGCAGATATTTTGTAATCTTCCTGACCTTGAATTGCATTAAATTCCTGGGCTTGGTAGTGTGGCCTAGGACCCATCTGCACTTTACATTTAAAGCAATACCATACCAATTTAAACAGCCATGGTTTTTCCCCAAAGAATCCTCGCAAGTGTAATTTGTTAAGATTGCTAAAAGTTATTAGGAGACAGTCTTTGCCAACCTGGTGCCCTCCAAATGTTTTGGACTATAATACCCATCAGCTCCAGCTGTTATAACATCAAATTATGCACAGTAAAATGGCTGTATTTGTCATGATAGAGCACTACTGTATGCAACACTTCCCTGTGTCTCTGGGGAAATATTTCCTGCCAGTAATAACTGAGTCTTGTGAGTCTTGAACTGAAAGGTAGCCCATATTATTCAGTAGTCTTAGACTGATGCTCCTCTTTTTTATTGTGAAAACCGTATAAATTTGTCTTCCTACAACATGCAGTAAGTTATATTCACCATATTTCATACCCATAATAGATCTTTGAACTGTGTGTTTGCACCAGTTTGTACCAATCTACAACTAAAGTTTTAGATAATAAAGCCAATGAATCACATTAAACTTAGAGATTGTCATTTTTAAATGACCACATACCACAACTTGTTGTAACTTTGTTATGGTTTGTAGAACAATGGTTTATCATTCCATGCTTCATTTGTATATAGATAGCCCATAAATATGACAAAGCTAGCCTAGACCCATCTACATTATATATATTTTTATTTAAAGCAGTATCAAACCACTTTAAACAGCCATGGCTTTCCCCAAAGCATCCTGGGAACTGTAGTTTATTAAGGGTGCTGAGGTTTGTTAGGAGACTCCTTATTCCCCTCAGAGAGTTGCAATTTCCAGAGTTTCCTGGGAAGAGGGATTGCCAGTTAAGCCACTCTGTAAATTGTAGTTCTGTGAGGGGAATGGGGTCTCTTAACAACTCTCGGCACCCTTAACAAACTATGGTTCCCAAGATTCTTTGGGGAAAGCTATGACTGTTTAAAGTGGTATAATACTACTTTAAATGTGTAGTGTAGATGGGACTTCATGTATACTCTAACAGTTTGTTTCTAGCCTTAGACTTACTCAGCTGCCACACATTCCCACTGCTTTAGAGATGGTTTTCCAGCTGGAAAAACTGTCACGCTATTTTAGTTGAGTTCTGCACAAGCTAGAATTAAATGCAGTGAAATGGTGGATGGGACTGCCAAGATTGCGACACAACTTTCCTTTAGGTATACAGAAAACTGGTGATTTTTACTTCCATCTTCAAATCTAGACTGATGGCTCAGCAATATTTTCTGCAAATTCAGCACCTGATCTCCAGCATGTGGGTTGAGCTTCATTTCTCTGTGAAGAGGAATTTATTTTCATGCACACATACAATTACATAGATAGATGGACTGTCTCTCTTCTTTTTAAGAACTAGGGAATTAATAAAACCTGGTTGGTAAACACAGCCAGCCTACTATTTTAACGCATCGCAGATGTGGAGTAGGGATGAGTGAGAATTTTGATTCAGTTTGCATTTCAAGCAGAATTTATCAAATTTGCAATTTCTGAAACAATATGAGAACTGAAACACAACCATCCTTCGAAATTCGCATTTATTAGAATTTTGGGATGCAGTTTGCCAGCTAAACAACATTTACAAAAATGCATGTATTAGTGTGCATAAAAGTGAATACATGAGTGAAAATAACATACAAAAAGGCATGAAATGATGAGCAATGACTTGCAAAAATGTGTACCTTTATCAAAATTGCCTACAAAGATGACTTCCCGGAAGTGAGTGCTCAGCTGGTGATTGTCTCTGAGAGATCTCTGCCTCAGAGGAAGCTTTTTTCAGTTTAAAAGCCAGCCAAGAGGAAACTTTGACTGGCTTAAATGTTCTCCAAGGTATAGGTGAACCGATCAGATTTTCCACAGGACTTCGTTGAGCTGTCGGCTGCTGGAATTGATCAGGAATTCCCTGAGATAAGAAGGCATACCGATCGGCTGAAGACGGAGTCAGGACTTCCAACAAGCTGTACTGAAAAAAAGCGAAGCGTTTTTTTTCTTTCTAAAAACGTTCTTAACCAGCGAGCCTCCTTCTGTCTAAATCTTATCACTTGGCTCAAATTACTACAATAAAAGGGATTTGTTTACGAATCAGCAACTGAGAAATCTGGGTGAGTCATACTTTTTCTCTTTTAAATATAATTAAGGAAGAAAGAAAATGTAAACAATTTATATATATTTTTTTACGACAAAAAGCTGGCCTGAATTTGGAGTTTTAAAGATTAAAAACGGATGAGAGGTAATTATTAATAATTAATGGAAATATATTTTGGACTATTTTTCTCCTTGGATTATTTCTTTTTGGACGAATCTGCTGTTCGTATATGTTACTAATCGCTTGGTGTTGTGAACCAGAATTGTTTTGCATTCCTGGACGTAGATAAGAACTGTGCTGGCCGAACTATAATAACAGGCCTGGAATATTAACTCTTTTGTTGGTGGAGGAAAAAAAAAAAGAAATAGACTGCCTCTAGGTTTTGGAACAGTGGTTAATATCAGAAATTAAAGGCTTCTTTTGAGAATGACAACTAAAAAAGCAGCTAAGGCTCAGGAGCGAAGAGGTTCAATTGATCCACAGGAAGGGGCTATACCCCCAGATATGTTTCAAAAAATAATGGAAGGGATTAGTGATATAAAACAGGAAATGAAAACTGAACTGATAGACATAAAAGACTATATTAAAACACAAGTGGATGAGATTAAAGGGACAATTGGGCAAATAAAGGAGGATGCAAAAAATACTAAAGAAAAGGTACAAATCTTGGAGAATAGAACAGATATATTAAATCTGGAATTAGAAAAAAATTTGGACTACATGGCTGTGATTGAGTTGAGAAATAAAGAACATTGTTTGAGATTCCGTGCAATCCCTGAGGAAACAGGTGAAGACATCAGAGATAAAATTGTTAATGCTTTAGTAAAATTTCTGGATTTGAATGAAGATCGGATGAAATTTGAAATAGATAAAGTTTATAGAATTAATTCCAGATATGCAACAATGAAAAAAATTCCAAGAGATGTGCTTGTTCACTTTATAAAAAAGACGACCAGAGATATGGTATTACAACAACACTTCAACAATACCTTTAAAATTGATGGGAAGGAAATACTGGTGATGAAAGAAATTCCTATTAGACTTTTACGTAAGAGAAAAGAATATGCTTTCTTTACAGAAAAACTTAAGCAATGCAAAATTCAATTTAGATGGGATGTTCCAGAAGGAGTGATTTTTACATTCAGACAACAGAAATATCGATTGAATACTGTTCAAAAAGCAAGGGATTTCTTGAGAAAAGCTTCAAAAGACATGGAAGAAGATAAACTCAAAGATATGGATATAATTCCTGGGAAACAAAGTCAACAGGAACATGCAGAGGAGGGGAAGGAAGATGATGGATTAAAGGGAGCATCAGGTACATTTTAAAATACACGCTTAAAGATGGATTACAAATATCTAACTTGGAATATAAATGGAGCCAACACAGCGCAGAAGAGAAAGAAAGTGTTTCATTATTTGAAAAAATTAAAATTGGATATAATTTGTTTACAAGAAACTCATATTAAGAAGAAAGATTCCAAATATTTGATTTGTAAAAATTTGGGTGAAGAATTTATTTCGGCTGGATCAAAAAAAAATAGAGTTGTTCTTTACATTAACCCACAATTGCTTCCTAAATTGATATTACTGGATGATAGTGGTAGATTTGTGGGGGTTGAAATTACTTTACAGGGCATAAAAATTTTGATAGTGGGTATTTATGCCCCCAATGAAGATAAAACAAGGTTTTACACAGGACTTATGGAAAAATTGTCAGAGTTTTCATATGATCATTGGTGTGTCATGGGTGATTGGAATGGGGTAATCTCACCAAAAATTGATAGACTTTCTGAAAAAAATATTAAAGAGACACAGGGTAAATTACCAAAGATTTGCTTTGAACTGATGGAAAATTTAGAATTGGTGGATACCTGGAGATATATAAATGATAACGCAAAGGAATTTACTTATTTTTCAGAAAGACATAAAACATTCTCGAGGATTGATATGATTTGGATGTCTAAAAATCTAGTGAAAGATATTTTTAAAATGGATATATTACCAAAAACTTTTTCGGACCACAATCCTGTGATATTAACTTTTTTTAAAAAAATCTTGGATTTAGATGGAGACTAAATGAATCTTTATTACAGAATGACAAAGTAGTACAAGAATGTAAGAAGAAATTAAAAGAGTTTTTTGAATATAATTTACATAAAGGAACAAATGAAAATATTGTTTGGGATACAAGTAAGGCATTTATGAGGGGATATTTTATTAAATGTAACTCTGAATTAAAAAAAAAGAAACAACAGAAAATGCAATTAATTTTGGAAGAAATAAAACAAAAAGAGGAAGAATTGAAAAAGAATCCAACTAAAGTTTCTATTGTAAATCAAATTAAAATGTTACAGAATCAAGTATCAATGCAGACAGTTAGAGAAATTGAAAGGAAACTAAATTTTGCTAAACAAAGGACTTTTGAATTTGCAAATAAACCGGGGAAATGGTTAGCATATAAATTAAGAAAAGAACGTCAAAAAAATCTTATTTTAAAGATACAAGAAGGAGATGAGATGCTGACAGATAATGTAAAAATCAAAAAGATTTTTCATCAATATTATTCATCATTGTACAAGTGTCAGGAAATCCCATCTGAAAAAATAGAAGAGTATATATCTAAACAGAATTTACCTAAAATTACAGACTTTCAGAGACAAGCTATTAATGGCCCTATCACGTCGAGAGAGATATCTGAAGCTATAAACAAAATTAAATCAGGAAAGGCGCCAGGACCAGATGGGTTATCTGCAATGTACTATAAATGTTTGGAGGAAGAACTCTTGCTACCTTTACAGTATACAATGAATTCTATTTTGCAAGAGGGAAAGATACCGGATAGTTGGAAAAATGCTAACATAACATTAATACCTAAAGAGGAGCAAGATTTAACTAAAACAAAAAATTATCGGCCGATATCTCTATTGAATAATGACTATAAAATTTTTACAATGATCTTGGCAGAAAGAATGAAAATAATATTGCAACAATTTATCCAGGAAGATCAATCGGGGTTTTTACCTAAAAGACAATTACGTGACAACGTCAGGAATGTCTTGAATGTGTTGGAATATTTAGAACAACGAAATGATGAACAAGCAGCTTTGATTTTCTTAGATGCTGAGAAAGCATTTGATAATTTGAATTGGAAATTTATGTTTCAGGGTTTGGAGCAAATGGATTTTGGAGACAATTTTATAAAATGGATTAGATCGATTTATACATCTCAGAAGGCTCAGATAATTGTTAATGGAGATTTAACGGATTCATGTGAAATACAAAAGGGTACAAGACAGGGATGTCCATTATCTCCCCTTCTATTTATTCTGGTCTTAGAAGTGCTGCTTAGAGATATAAGGCAAGATAAAAGGATTTCGGGATTAAAGATAAAAAAAGAAGAATATAAACTGAGAGCATTTGCTGATGATTTGATAATTGTATTAGAAAACCCTTTGGAAGGAATTAATGTATTGATGGAAAAATTAAAAGAATTTGGACCGTTAGCAGGATTTAAGATCAACAATCAAAAAACAAAGATGCTGGTGAAAAATTTAACTTTAAGGGAACAGAAAGAGTTAATGGACAAGACAGATTTTACAATAGAGAAAAAGTTGAAATATTTAGGTATCATTATGACAAATAAAAATTTAAAGTTGTTTCATAATAATTATGAAAAATTATGGACAGAGATTAAGAAAGGTCTGCTAAAATGGGATAAACTACAATTGTCATTAATGGGTAGAATATCTGTGACAAAAATGAATGTATTACCGAGAATGATGTTTTTGTTTCAAACAATACCTGTAATATCCTCTGATTTACCTTTTAAACAATGGCAAAAAGATATCTCTAAATTTGTATGGCAAGGAAAAAAACCAAGAGTTAAATTTAAATTACTACAAGACGCCAAAGAAAGAGGAGGACTGGGATTACCAAATCTGAGACTTTATTTTGCTGCCTGCTGTTTAGTCTGGATAAAGGAATGGATTTTATTGAGGAATAAAATACTATTGGATTTGGAGGGCCATAACCTGAAGTGGGGATGGCATGGATATCTATGGTATGACAAAGTAAAAGTAAATGTAGACTTTAATAATCATTTTATAAGACGTCCTCTGTTGAAAATATGGAATAGATATAAACCAAGGTTCTATTCGAAAATACCATTATGTGTCTCAAGTCAAGAAGCGTTTTACAGAAGAGAAATGGCTGGAAAAGAGAAATGGTTAACTTATCAAGAACTATTAGAAAATGTACATGGAGAATATATAATGAAAGAGAGAGAACAACTGATAAAGGAAGGATATAGTTCTCAATGGTTTGCCTATTTACAATTGTTAGAAAGATATAAAATGGACAAGAAAATGTATGGGTTTGAAATAAGTAAATCTGATTTTGAAATAGGTTTGTGTACAAATGATGAAAATATAATTGCGAAAATGTATAAACTCTTACTGAAAATGGATATGGAAGAAGAACAAGTAAAAGAGTGTATGGTAAAGTGGGCAAAAAATTTTGGTTATAACATACAAATGGATCAATGGGAAAATATGTGGAAAAAAGGCTTGAGATTTACATTATGCTATAATCTTAAAGAAAATTTCTATAAAATGATGTACCGTTGGTACATGACTCCAGAAAAGTTGTCAAAAATGTATAGTAATGTTTCTAATGTTTGTTGGAAATGTAAACAACAAGAAGGATCATTTTATCATATGTGGTGGTCGTGTAAAAAGGCAAAATCATTTTGGGCACAGATAGGTAGGATGATGCAAAAAATTCTAAAGATAAATATTCAGTCAAAACCAGAATTTTTTTTACTGGGTTTTATGGATAAACAAATAGAAAAGAAATATGGAAGAATAATATTATATATGATTACGGCAGCAAGATTATTATATGCACAAAAGTGGAAAATGGAATCAACACCAACAACGGAAGAATGGCTATTGAAATTAATGGACTTAGTAGAGATGGATAAATTGACATGTCTACTTAGAGAAAAATCGACAGACACATTTCTTAAGGAATGGAAGCCTCTCTTAGACTTTTTGTTGAAAGATCAAAATAAAATGATGATATTGGGATTTGACGATTAACTAAGATAGCCTATGGAGAAAAGTGATCCTGTATGTATATATTAAGGGACAGGTTTGATGTATATTATATACTTATAGCTGATGTGCGACAAATCAGAAGTCAACTATTTTATTTTTATTTTTTTGTTGTATTGTTATGTTTTTTGACTTTGTTTTGTTTGTCTTTTGAAAAATTTGAATAAAAATTATTTAAAAAAAAATTGCCTACAAAGATGTGTTTATTTGGAGAAATTCACACTAAAATGGTGGACAATTTTCAGGAGGATTTAAAAAAAAATCACATATTGCTGCAGAAACGTAAAGAACTGAATTTAACATTGGAAAAAAATGAGAAACTGAGAGAACCGAAACAGACAGATTTTTCCATTCCTACTGTAGAGTAATATATAATTTTATTATGTCTACCTGTTTTTTAGGTTTGTGGATTTTATCAGTATTTTTAATAACATTTTATACTATATTATGTAAAATCTTTAGGGATATATTTTAACAAGGTACTTAGAATTTTAAATAAATAAATGAAATATGGAAGCATTATTAACCTATTGTAGGACTACTATGTTTTTTCCAGTATATCTGGAAGAAGTTTAAAGAAGCAAAAAAGCAACAATGGCCTTGACTTAAACCAGTGGAAGACAGGCAACTGCTGAACAAATGAGTGCAGCATATGGTAAACGGAAGGGCAGCTCTCGAATGGGAAGTGACCCAGGCTTCATGCAGACAGTGGTTTATTCCACTTTTCCCATGTTTCCTTACCTGATAATTTTCACATTTATTTGATTTTTCACATGAGGTAAAAGCCATTTCTGGAAATCTAGTGGAATATAGTGATATAGCTCATTTCTGTGTTAACTGCTTCCAGAAAAAATCTGTTTGCAACCCCATTAACCCAGACAATCAAGGGAGTGAAGTGACAAGATTTGAGGTGGTATACTAGCATATGGTCCCTTCCTACTGTTCTCATGGGGGTTTCATGGGAGAACAGAAGTGCACATGTACAGAAAAGGTGGAGGAGTAATGGCACATCCAGTGACATTCATTGTTGTGTCACACCATGCCCACTGGTATGAATGAAATTGTCATGGCAGTATGTTGGTCAAAAAGCCCCATAATTCAACATGTGTGAAAGGAATGTTAGAAATCGAGACAGAAGAGTTTTGTAATTAGTAAAACTAATGCAATAAACCCCACGTCTGAATGCAGCCTCAGATAGTAATCCCTAAAATGATAATAGGGGTGTTACAAGCATATTCCTATTTTTGCCTGTGAAATGTTGGTGGTTGCATATAACTCAGGGATAGGCAATGTGATGTCCTCCAGAATTTATTGGACTCCAGCTCCCATCAGCCATAGCAAGTATGGCTGATGGTCAATAGATGTTTTAGTCTCCAACATCTGGTCTCCGCATTGACTGCCCTTGGTTTAACTCCTTACCAAACAATCTACCCCTAAATATTACTCATTTCATTTGTCTCAGGTTTTACAAGGGTCAAGGATTTGTTCTAGCAGTACAATCCCAAATGCACTGACTCTTATGGAATAAGGCCCATTGAATGCAGTGGGCCACACTTCCAAGTAGACACACATTAGACTGCACTGGTAGAACAAGAACTGAATACTTGCAGAGTGATCCTGTTCTCCTGATTAGGTTCTGGTTTAGCTTCTTTTGAAGGGTATAGGACTCAAAGGAGTCCATAGCCAGAATGTGATTCAGGTGAGGACTGAAGGTGACTGAGAGGAAGGCTCTCAGTCTTTTTTACTGTCTAAAGGATCAGACAGATTGATGGAAGTTAGTGCTATCAGTGCCTACTAGCCATGATGGCTATGCCCTGCTTCAATAGTTAGGGGCATTATGCTTATGAGTACCAGTTGCTGGAAACCACAGGAGGAGAGAGTGCTCTTGCAGTCAGGTCATGCTTGCAGGCTTCCCATGGGCAACTTGTTGGCCACTGTGAGAAAAGACTGGCAGACTAGATGGGCCACTGGCCTGATCCAGCAGGCTGTTTTACTTTCCTATGTTTATTCTTATGGACTAGCCAACTGCCTAAGAACAAGTTTGTAGGTTAGTATTTGGTACACACACACAATCTCACTGACCTAATTAATATTTGTGATTGCATTTAAGCTGATAAGTTGGACACACCTGTGTGGAAAAGTAGCATACAAATTGAATAATAGAACAGCTTCAGATGTGGATATGCTATTGTCTGTTCTCCACACATACTACATGTGATATCTAGAGATGCCTCTATCAAGTTTATAATGGAATAGAGCAGCTCATATTTGGAGGTCATTTTGGAATAATAACATGTAAATTTTGTAAAAATAATAGTAATTAAGACAAATGGGGCAGACTGCTTAACCAAAAGCAGCTGGCTTGCCAATATCAATGTCTCTCAGTCATGACGGCTATATTACCACGACCATCAGACACATGATACTTCTGAATAGCAGTTGCTGTGGATCATGAGCGGGAGAGTGTTATTGTACTCTGCTTGCAGGCTTCCCATAGCCATGTGGGTGGCCATTGCGAGAACAGGATGCTGGACTATAGGCCTTTGGTTTGATCCAGTATGGCTCTTTTTATGTTCTTATATGCTATGTAAACCTCAAGTACAGACTCAGTTTCAGCAATGTTTTTATAGAAATGAATCATCAATAGATATAATATTGGGTTTGTGGAAATAGTTTTTACCTGTAATTAGGAGCAAAACCAGAAATACACAAACTTAATGCTTAGCTACATTTCCACTTCTAGTAGCTGATATGTTAATAAGACCATATTTAAAAGTGGCATTTTTCAAGCTAAGACTTCCAAGTTGACAGACTTTCCTTAACCAGAGATTATCAGTCACTGTTCCATAATTTGACATGGCATTTCAGAGGAGCAGCATATGCTTCGAAGTACATTGGTTCTGAAAGCTTCTCATTGTAATGTTATTCACGTCTGAAGTAACTGAGAGAGAAAAAATATTTTGTAAGCTAGTATGAGCACTGAGCTGTGATGGTTTTGGGATGGAAATGATATGAAAAACATCAGCTAAAGCCACAAGGTAGCTTAAAAAAAACCAGTATCCAATATCCTTTCTTCTATCTTAATACAATTGAATAGAGGCAGACCTGGCCTGAAATACTATTTTTTTTTATGATTATATGAAAAAATTGTATGAAATGAAAATGGAATCATGGAGAAAAATGAGCACTGTTATGAACAGGAAATGGTTTCTCTACACCTCCAAATCAGTAGTGGTTGGTGCTGTGGGGCAGAGGTGCCCTCTCAATGACACTGACTCTACAGCTTACCTGAATGGAGCAGGTGTGGAGCAGGGCAGCAGTGGGGTCAGGGGTGCTTGGATACACAGGAGGGTATCCAACCTGCCTTGCGCCATCCCCATCCAGCTAAGCTTTGGCAATAGCACTGGGGGGGGAGGGTGGTTCCTTAGCTCTGTCCCAACACACCACCTTCTACTGTTCCAACCACATTAATAGAAGTTTAAAAGCCATCAGGATGAGAATGACCCTTGCAGCACTCCACTGGTCAATTACCATGGGGCAGAGCAGAAGTCACCCAATGCTACCTTCTGTGCTTGGTTGGGTAGATAGGAGCGGAAGCCCTCCAAAACAGTACCACACTCTCCCAGTCACAACTACCCCAACAACCATCTCCAAAGTAATTTGATGATAGTTCTATCAAAACCCAATGAGAAGCCCAGAAGAGTCATTGGGGTCACACTGGTTCTGCCCACCTCTAGATGCAGAAAGCCACCTCTAATTTAGCATTAACACAAATAGAAACTGAGATTTTTAAAAGCATTCATTCAGTTCCACTATTGATTAGGTAAAGTTTAAATGTAAGAAATCCCTTACAATGTAACAGAAGAATAAAACAGATTTATTTTGGATGTGAAACAAAGAGATCAGCTGCTGATCTTAGCACATGGGCAGATTGATATGGGAGGACATGCTCCTTCAAACAGCCAGGCCCCAAGCTGTTCAGGGTTTTAGCATCTTGAACCTGGCTCAGCAGCAAATTGGCAGCCAGTGCAATTTTCTTGGGATTGGGATAATATGATTCTGAGGAATTGAAACAGTCAGCAGCCACTGGACCATTCTGCTCTAGCTGCAGAGTCTGGATAAAGCTCTACAAAAAGCTCATTATAGTAATCCAATTTCAAGGTTACCAGCACATGCATCACAGTGGCTAGGCTTTCCCTGTCCAGAAATGTCTGTGCTGGTGAACCAAATAGAGCTGGAGGGGAAAGGCACTCCTTACCTTACCGGTAAGGTCACTTGGGCCTCTAGTGACAATGCAGGATCAAGGAGCACTCCCAGTAAACAACCTGTTCTTTCAAATGAATTGTAACCCCATCAAGAACAGGCCATTTACCTAGTTTCCAAATCTGGGAACCACCAATCAAGAATTCCATCTTGTCAGGATTCAGCCTCAACTTTTTGACCATCATCCATCTCATCACTGCATCCAGGCACTGGCCCAGCCAGTACAGCCTCACTTGATTCAGATGGAGAAACAGAGGTAGGTGTTATCTGCACATTGACCTCACTCCAAATCCCGATTTACCTCTTCCAGTGACTTTGCATAAATGTTTAACAGCATCAGGGTCAAGATGGAATTCTCATTTGACTACCATGGGGCTGAGCCCTCTGAATCCAGCCCTAGAGATAGGAACAGAACCACCAGAAAACTGTGCTTTCAAATTCCAGTCCACTGAGCTGATCCAGAAAAATACCATGGTTGATGTCATCAAAAACAACAGAGACCAAGAAGTCACAACAGGATCACACAGGGGGAGTGGTTCTGCTCCCTGTAAAGGTTATCCATCAGAACCTAAACCCAGGCCTGAACCCAGACTGTACTCCTTCTTGTAGTGTAGAGGCAAATCCAGAAGTGCAGGGTCTCTTCATGATAGTCACAGCCACACACACTTCTAGTATTATATAACCTTCTAAGATTATAGAATAGTCTGGCCATGCTTGAATGTTGCTTTCTGCTCCTCTATCACTGTCACCATTTGACTGTCCTTCCTCACTGTCAAGAGATATTGCTTGAATTACTGAATTCAGTGTTAGCATGTTTATTTTCTGCTGCTACCAAACTACTTGATGGTGTAGATGGGATGCTGTCATCAGGATACACTATCTCTTCTTCTGCAGTTGCAGTATTCTCACTCTCCACAACTTGGCTTTTTGAAGTAGGAGCTTAGGAACTCCTTTGACTCTGATTGGCTCCAGCCAGCAGGAAATGACAAAGAAGCAAGTTAGAAGATACTTTTCAGTGGCTAAATACTCTTCTTTTATGCTGATTGTCTCATGGGATGTAGGGACCCTGCTGGGACCTAGCTCCCAAAAAGGAAAGGGATCTAAGACCTCCTGAGACCCTGGATGACTACACCCTTCTCCTTCCTTCTCTATCTATAGACATCAGGTAAAAGCAAAAGTGTTGTGTGCTTGATCATGGTGTTTCCTGAGGATATCTTGTTTCATAGTATTAATACTGCTGTGTTGATATATTGTTTCTTTTGATGTGATTATATGGAGCGTTTGATTGGTTTCTGTGTGTATGTTTGCTGTTTACTTGCAGCTCACATTTTTATGGGCACTGCGAGCTGCCTTCAGGATCCCATTAAAGAACAAAAAAGCAGAATATAAATATTGTTAATGTCTATCTACCTATCTGGCATTAATATCATTATATTTCTTAGTACTTTTAAAATGTGGCTCTTTAAACACACACACACATGAGTAAGCAGTCAGTCTGTAAGCACTGTGAAAACCATGCAGTGATTACTAGCAGCCAACATGGATTTATCAAGAAGAAATCCTGCCAGACTAATCTTATATCATTTTTTGATTGAGTAGCTCCCCTGGTAGACTGTGGGAATGTTGTGGACATAATATATCTCAACTTCAGGAAAGCTTTGACAAAGTGCTCAATGATATTCTGATTAGCAAGCTAGCTAAATGTGAGCCGGATGGAACAACTATCAGGTGAATCCACAGCTGGCCACGGAATTCTCTTCAAAGAGTGCATATCAATGGTTCCTTCTCAAACTGGGGGAAGGTAATGAGCGGGGTACTGCAAAGTTCGGTGCTAGGCCCAGGGCTCTTCAACATTTTTATTAATGACTTGAATGAGGAGGTGCAGGGAATGCTTATCAAATTTGCAGATGATATAACATTGGGAGAGATAGCTAATGCCCTGGAAGACAGAAACAAAATTCAAAGGGATATTGATAGGCTGAAACATTGGGCTGAAAACAACAGAATAACATTTAAAAGGGATAAGTGCAAAGTTCTACACGTAGGAAAAAGAAACCAAATGCACAGTTGGGGGATACTTGGCACAGCAATACTACATGAGAAGGATCTTTTGATTGTTGTTGATCACAAGCTGAATATGAGGCAACAGTGTGATGTAGCTGCAAAAAAGGTAAATGCTATTTTAGGTTGCATTAACAGAAGTATAGTTTCCAAAATGCATAAAGTATTGATTTCCCTCTATTTATTTATTTGTTTATTTATTCTTTGATTTATATCATCATCATCATCATCAAGTTTATTGTAGGGCCATAGGCCAACACAAGATACAATACCAAACATTTAATATATATTAATAATTTAAAACAGTATTAAAAGTATATGTATATATAAATCATATAAAATTTAAAAACGTTGAATTGTGCCAAATCTAGTAAGCTCTCACATGGTAACAATCCAATAAGAATTAAATATAGGCTCCTATCTTGTTTGTAATTCTAAAACAAATTTAACTCTTAATTTTTGAACCGCTAGTGCAAAGAGAGATACGTCATGAGTAATCTCTGGATTTAAGTCAGAGAGTAAGAGGAATATTTTGTCTACTTCCGTGCTCGTCCCGCCAATGTCAAACCACTTCCATAGCAGTTTTGCTCTAGGGATCTGGTATATTGGGCAATTTAAAATTATGTGTGGAAGGTCCTCTGCCCCATTATAGCCGGAAATACATTTTCTTTGATCCTTAGGAATGTTTAATATTCTTCCCTCCCTTTCTGAGTTGGGGAGAGTAAAAAAACGGATTGCCGTAAATGCATGCCTAAGGTGCACAGGTAGTGTCTGAAGAAGATAAGAGGAGCATGTGTGGTCTTGCTTGAAACGCCAATACCAGGGGGCAGTTCTGCAATTGAGAAGGGACAAACGATCTAAGTATTCGGAGTGTTGAAACATCTTTGCTCTAAGGCTTTTCTGTGAATCTATTAAATTAAATTCTTGTATCATTATATGGTATCTGTGTAATATGGCTTCAATTTTAACACCCCAAATAATTTGTGAATATGGGTGATTTAGGCATAAATTTAATAATTCCCTACCTTTCTGTAACATAGAAGATCTTATAAATTTTAACAGCGTTAAATGAATACGAGCACCTAGTGATGGTAAACCTGTCTCTGCACGAAGCATTGCCGCAGGAGTTCCTTGGGGCTGCGACAAAAGGCGCCTCAAGAAATTAGTTTGAATTGTCTCAAGGGCCAAAACTGCTTTATCATCCCATCCCCATATCGGTGCGCCATACAGAATCTGGGAAACTACTTTGGCCTCGAAGATTTTAAGAGCCCGAAGAATTAAATATCCACTGCTGGTGCGGAAAAATTTTAAAATTGCACCCACTGTTCTTATTGCTAGTTGCTTAGTCGATAGCCAGTGAGGTTTCCAGCTGAGGGTGTCCGAAAAAATCACCCCCAAATATTTAAAAGTATGGCACTGCTCTAGTTGGTGCTTACCCATCAGCCATCTATGGCTCACCGGTCTTTTCCCGAAGACTAAAACTTTTGTCTTCTGGTAATTTATGTTAAGCCTCTCATGGTTACATAGAGCTTTGATTTATATTCCTCCCTTCCTCCCAGGACGGCAAACAAAAGCACTAAAAACACTTAAAACATCATAAAAACAGACTTTAAAATACATTAACACAAAACATATTTAAAAACATTTTTTTAAAAAGCTTTCAAGACATCTTTAAAAAAAATGGTTAAAAACATATTAAAAAGCAATTCCAACACAGACACAGACTTTGATGAGGTCTCAACTTAAAAGGCTTATTGAAAGAGGAAAGTCTTCAATAGGCGCCAAAAAGATAACAGAGATGGCACCTGTCTAATATTTAAGGGGAGGGAATTCCACAGGGTAGGTGCCACCACACTGAAGGGCCATTTCCTATGTTGTGCAGAACAGTTGGTATCTGCAGGAGGCCCTCACCTGCAGAGCACAGTATATAAGGGATAAGACAGTTGTTCAGGTATCCTGTTCCCAAGCTGCATAGGGCTTTGTACACCAAAACTAGAAACTTGAACTTGGCCCAGTAGCAAATGGGCAGTCAGTGCAATTCTTTCAGCAGTGGGGTGACATGTTGGCAATATCCTGCCTCAGTGAGCAGTCTCGTTACTGCATTTTGCACCAGCTGCAGCTTCATTACCAACCTCAAGGGCAGCCCAGCACAGAGTGTGTTACAGTAATCAAGCATAAGGTTACCAGTGCGTGGACAACAGGGGTCAGGCTATCCCGGTCCAGAAACAGCTGCAGCTGTCTTACCAGCCAAAGTTGTTAAAAGGCGCTCCTAGCCACGGAGGTCACCTGGGCCTCTAGCAACAAAGATGGATCCAGGAGCACCCCTAGACTATGGACCTGCTCTTTCAGAGGGAGTAGAATCCCATCCAAAGCAGGCAACTGACCAATTATCTGAACTTGGGAACCACCAACCCACAGTGCCTCCGTCTTGCTAGGATTCAGGCTCAGTTTATTGGCCCTCATCCAGCCCACCACTGAGTCCAGGCAGCTGTCCAGGTCTTGCACGGCCTTTCCCGATTCAGATGTTACAGAGAAATAGAGCTGGGTATCATCAGTGTACTGCTGACACCTCACCCCAAATCTCCTGATGACCACTCCCAAGGGCTTCATATAAATGTTAAACAGCATGGGGGACAAGATGGTACCCTGCGGCACCCCACAGCGCAACTGCCAGGGGGCCGAAAGACAATCACCCAATGCTATTCTCTGAAAACGACCTCGGAGATAGGATTGGAACCACTCTAAAACAGTGCATCCAATACCCATCTCACCAAGTCAGCCCAGAAGGATACCATGGTCAATAGTATCAAAAGCTGCTGAGAGATCAAGTGAGAGTAACAGGGTCGCACTCCTGCTGTCCCAATAAAGGTCATCCATCAGGCAACCAAGGCCGATTCAGAGAGTACTTGCAGTTGCTGCGCCACAACCCTCTTCATCACCTTCCCTAAGAAGAGGGTATTTGCGACCAGACAGTAATTGTTGCAGACCAATGGGTCCAGGGTGGGCTTCTTCAGGAGAGGTCGGATCACCGCCTCTTTCATGGCAGCTGGAACCACTCCCTCCCACAATGATAAGTTGACCACACCCTGGATCCAGTTGGTCAAACCCTCTTGGCAAGCTTTAATAAGCCAAGAAGGGCAAGGGTCGAGAGGACATGTTGCTGGCCGCATCATCGCAAGCACCTTGTCAATATCATCAGGCCGCATCAACTGAAACTGTTCCCAAGAAGTTGCAGCAGACATTGCACTGGACACCTCATTAGGGACTACAGTAGATGTGAATGGGGCATCAAGACTGCTACGGAGCCGAGCAATTTTACCCTCAAAGTGCCTTGCAAACAATTCACAGTTGGCCTCTGAAGGGTCTAAAACTCCTGGAGCTGATGTCAACAGACTCCTGACAATACAGAAAAGCTCCACTGGGCAGCTACATGAGGATGCGATGGAGACAGAGAAGTGGACATTCTTTGCCGCCCTCACTGTCACACAGTAGGCATGGTTATGATATTTTATTTGTGCCCGATCAGCCACACAGCATGTCTTTTGCCACTTGCGCTCTAGCCATCGTCTAGCCTGATTCATTGCCCTTAACTCACTGGTGTACCAAGGTGCAAACTGGGCTCCACAGTGCTGGAGAGATGGTGCTTGGGGGCAACCATGTCAAGAGCCCAACATGCCTCACTGTTCCACACTGTGACGAGGGCTTCAACAGGGTCACCTGCTCTATCTACTGGGAACTCCCCCAGGGCATTCAGGAATCCAATGGATTCCATTAGTCTCTGGGGGTGGACCATCTTAATCTGTCTGTCCACCACCCCTGCAGGGAAGGATCAGAGTCATAAGTCTAAACTTCACTTGGAAGTGGTCTGACCATGACAATGGGGTGACATCCACCCCCCCCATCTCCAGACCACCCCTTCCTCCATCTGGCATTTGTCACTGGTTAGGCCTCATCTCGAGTACTGTGTCCAGTTCTGGACATCACACTTTAAGAAGGATGCAGACAAACTGGAATGGGTCCAGAGAAGGGCAACGAAGATGATCAGGGGACTAGAACAAAGCCCTGGGAAGAAAGACTAAAAGAACTGGGCATGTTTAGCCTTGAGAAGAGAAGACTCAGGGGAGATATGATAGCACTGTTCAAGTACTTGAAAGGTTGCCACACAGAGGAGGGCCAGGATCTCTTCTCGATCATCACAGATTGCCGGACACGGAATAATGGACTCAAGTTACAGGAAGCCAAATTTTGATTAAGCCAGACCAATAAAAAGGCTTTGAAATTAATGGAAATAAATTTGACACAGATTTCTAAGATGAATAATGAGAGGAATATAATTTTCTAGATTAGATTCTCTGTAGAAACAGTACTAACTCAGGAAAGAAGCAAAGTAAGAACACCAGCAAACATACAAAAAATATAATTCTCCATATTTGAAGATGTAGTCCTGAATGCAGGAGTTGCCACTGTGGAAAATGGTTTTAATTTTGTTATAAGTTGTTTGTTAGGATATTGAAAGAAATAGACGCCCACATCACCCTGGGAGAAATTCCTTGAAGTAGCCCTTCTAGGGAATCCTGTAGCATCAGGGAAGATGTGTGACAAAGTTCATGTAGTAAAGGTCAATGTTTAACTTACTTGAGTAGTGTATCTATGTAAAGGAATGGCGCCTATACTCCAGCAGCGCCCTAACCTGAAGAAGAAAAACAAGACCATATAAGGAAAATAGAAACTGAACAGGGGTCTACCATGAGGGGAGAACGAAACCACACGTAAGGGATTTCCTGTAAATGGGCTGATTTCGGGGAAATGGGCATGTGCTTATGTTATACTTTCTATACGTAACCTTCCTGTAAATAAAAAGGCTGGCTGCGTCCAGCTAAGGTAGAATCAGTTTGGCTGCTTCTCCACTTGCAAGTGTACTAATAAACTTTGGCATAGTTTTTACTTACTTGTTTCGTCGTCTCCAGGTTTATTAGGACCTTGTGATCTGGGAGCGAGCCTTAGCCTTTCAATATTCAAATATTGAGGCGTTATTGTTAACACCACCATTCACCATATACTCAGAGGCACATGTTACCAAATTCTTCCAAGCTACACAGGAAGTGGATTGGACTGTAAAAGACCCACCCAAATGGTGTTTGCATTTTGACCAATTTGTAGGACAGTACAATATTTCAGATATCTCCTGCTCCCCTGGTGCATTCACTATAGCTGCCCAATTTCCCTGCTTTTTAAAGTTTGACAGAAATTTCTGTTGGCTATAGGTACATTCTTAAACTGCAAGGTTCTTTTTGCTTATTAGTGAATTATTATTTAGCCTCTAGCAGAGAAGATGGCTTACTGAACACTAAACAACATTTAGACATGGAAGGCTGCTTTCTAGAAGGTGAGGCAATTATCTGAAACATTGAGGGGGGAGAAGGTGTGTGATTGCTTATACAGCAATGAAGATTAACCCTGAAGTCAATATGCTGTCTCCTTTATCACACTATTGAATAATACACAGAAGGATTTACTATATTCATTTAATATTCTAGATATAAAGATTCTAAGATCTTATTGACTCACTCACTAATGGCTCAGCTCCCTGGCTCTCCAGAGAGCCAGGGCACGATGAAGTGACAGCAACAATGGCTAGAATGACAGTAGAGGGACTTGCAACAAATCCAGCTGAACATGAGCTAGAGCCGATTTTAAGGCTTACTCTATGGCAGTAATGGCAGCAAAGAAATCTTATTTTCCCACTGAAGAGATTTGCTTTATGCCAAATGAGTTCATTGGAGATATAAAGGAATATGAAAGAGAGTGGTGTTTATCTGAAACAAAATAAACTCATTTTATTAAAAAAAAGTACACGTGGATAGGAAAGCCTAATAATCTACACTACCGGAATTCAAAAGGTAGGAAGAAAGAGAATTGTGGTACGAAGGAGGAACTGGAAGTGATGATAGCCCTGAGAATATCAATCTGACCAATCAGAGGCATGCTTAAACATGAGGAAAGTAACAAGGAGAGAATTCATGCAGGGGCCCTTTCACCTGACTAACTATATCTATTGCCCCTAACAGTCAATAGATTCAAAGCACACAGCGAGACAATGCACTGATTGAAATGAAACTTCCAACACCCATCACCATTGCATTTCCACACACTTGGTCAGTACATTGTTGAAAATAATGCTGTGTTGAAAATTTATCCAACAGGTTTTTTTTACCTGTTTGCCATGAATAGATGAGAAAATAATATGAATTCAAAAACTGTCAAAAGGGAGATGCCATTTTTGTGAACATCTCATGAGCAAGGTCTAGAGATTTTTATACACTTGCTTTGAAAGTGGTTTTGTAAGTTACATTCCTTTCATTCTGCAACTAATCTCTGCAGCCTTCCTGGCCTCCTTATCTTCCTGAAAACCTCATGAAAGTTGGTCTTTCTTGCACTGGTGTAGTTGTCCGGGGTCTCGGGGGAGGGTTAGACCTTTTACTTTTTGGGCAGCAGGGTCCCAGCAGGGTCCCTATGTATCCTGTGAGCATCCTACAAGCATTCTACGAACCAATCAGTATGAAACAGGAGTGTGTTAGCCAGTGAGAAGAGTCTTCTCACATGGTTCCTTGTCCTTTCCTGCTGATTGGAGCTAATCAGAGTGAAAGGAGGTGAATCAGCCACCTAGGAGACTCTTCTCACTAGCTAACACTCTCCCCTTTCATGCTGATTGACTCCTAGGGATGTCTGTTGTAGGAGAAGGCATTAACAAGGATCTCATTCTCAATCCAGTAGCAAAAAGCGGGCAGGGGGCATGGCTGTGACTAACATGAAAGGATCCTGCATTTCTCAATTTGCCACTGCGCTACTGCTTTCTGGTAAATGCAAGAAGATGGCAAGGCTGCCTAGTATGAACCTGACGGCTGTTTATTTTTATTTTAAAGTAAAGAAATCATTGGAGAATTTTGTTTACAAGGTAAAAAAATGGTGGAGATTTTTTTTTTTAAAAAAAGCTTTTCCTTTAAACAGAAAATTCATAACACACCAATCTCAGATACTCAGTAGTGAGCATCTCTGACTTCCTGCACTTCAGTTAAATCTAGGGTAAGGCATCATGAGATAACCCCTGCACTGGGGCTTTTTCAGATCAGGAAGTGCATGCAGCTGGAGAGAAGAAATATTTAATGAAAATAAAAACATGCACTCTCAGCCGTCTTGATAAACTCAACCCAAAGGTATTACAAAGAAATTCTAAGGCGCTCTGTTAATGAGGGTGAAAAATAGAAGCCTCTTGCATTGGGAAAGAAAGCTATTGAGAAATTTTAGTACATATTTGGCACAGCATTAGCTGAAAACCAACTCTATCTCTCCTTTCCATCACATCTCAGGGAGGATGTGGGGTGTTTATGTCTCAGTTCATTGCTGCACTGGATGTGGATAACAAGCTGAGAATCCACAGAAGACAGAAGTTTCCAATGTAGTGGGAGTGATTATTCAGAAATAGGGATAAAGCATATTTGGGGCAGGGTTGCACTCCGCTTGAAGAATCAGACTCACAGTTTGGGTGTGTTCTTGGATCAAGATTTTTCTCTTGGAAGGCCAAGTGGCAGCCATGGTCAAGAACATTTCCCCCCCTGCATCTTAGGCTGGAAAATCAATTGTCCCCATCAAGGCTGGCTCCAGATTTCTGGGGGCCCTTGGGCACAGGGTATTGGGGGGACCTTGGCCACTCCCTTTCATCCTCAAATCACACCCTCCCTCTTGGCCTCACCAATTATTACCAGTCAGTTACTATAAAAGATGGGCCTATTGAATCTGCATTTGAGCTCATTATTACTTAATCCATTATTTTGAATCTCATTGCCATTCAACTACCACTTTATCATTTTCTCCTTAATATACCTGTAAACTGAGAATTCACACATCTGACAAAGTATGTTGGTTTGAGTCCATGAAAACTTTTTGCCATAGTAAATGTGTTAATCTTTAATGTGTCATAGGACCCTTTATTGTTTTTACTTGGAATTACAAATTCTGGATCCAGGAATTTATTTTGAGACCAGGGACTGAATGGTGTTCATAGTTTGGCTTCTTCCACACAAAAATCTACCAATGGTTAAGCTTTCTCCATTTCAGGAGTATAATTTTGGACCAGAGGGGCATTTTGTTGACCCTATAGTTATACTATTGGGAGTCAAATTTCAGATGGAGTAATCCCTTTTAATGCCAATGGGCACACTCTGGACTAGGAAATTCTGCCTGACTGGACTGCTAGAGTCAATGAAATTATGCAACTGTGACTTATTAAAAGGGCTTTTCTCATCAGATAATGATAAGCATTTATGCTTTTAAATTTGAAGAGAGACTTTTGTCAGAAGAAAAACTACAGCATTTTAAGAACAAGAATTAAGGCACAAATTAAATATTTTAATCACTTTGGCCAGTGGACCCTTTAAAGCCTGCAATATATTGGTTGTTCACCAGAGTGTCAGCCAGTTTACCTAGAAATGAAACAACTTCAAAGGGTTTCTGCTCTTGGTGGCACAGAGGCTTTCCTTGGATCCCCTTCCAGACCAGCCCCACGCCACTCCTTGATGTCTGCTTCTAACCAACACAAACACAGCGCACAACTCCACCAGCCAGTCTCTTTCTCGCTCTCCCTACGCAGTCAGCTTTTTCTCTACCAGCTCCAGCCCCAGCATGGCTTGGCAGCTCCAGGAATTCAGCAGCACCATCCTCACATGGCAGGGCCCAAAGCTTGTGGGCCCTCAGTCAGTGCCTCACCTAGGACCCCCTGCTGCTGACCCTGTCCTCATTCCTAGAGAAGATAGACTTGGCCATGCCTGTTTGCATTGTGTTAATGCTCTCTGTGTAGGCTACCTTTGAAAGGTGTTTGGAACAGAAATTTCAGCTGCCGCAAAATGCAATAGATGGAATCTTGACTGAGGCTGGGTTTTGTTTTGTTTTTTGCCTTCTTCTGTTATTGACTCTTTTGTAGGGTTGCCATATTGCCCGGTTAGCCGGGTTTTACCCAGATTCTTTGCATGCCACCTGGTGCCCGTTTAGCCCATTAGGTGGCCAGGATTCTCAGCTTTAATTTAAAAAAAAATTAAGTTCCTAGGTGGTCCGGTTCTCGAGATATACATGAAAATAGCCGCCCCGACTGTTAAATCTTTCTTTAAACAGTACTGTATAGCACTTCGTAGCTTTAACCCCACCCGTTCGGGATTGCAGCCAATCAGTGAAGCCAGGGTTGCATTTCATTGACCTGAGGCAGTGTCTAGAAAATCTCATTGCAATGCCAGAAAATGGTGGTTTCCCCTCCGTTTATCTGAAAATCTCATAAATTGGGTAAGTATATACATTTCAGTTTCTTTTCCTCTTGTGTTCAGGAGTCAGATCCTGGGCAGTGTTTTGAAAACCTTCCCAATACTTGCTTTTGTAAAAGCAATGCTAATCCCATATGTCCAGAGTAATCCCATTGAATTCAGTAGGACTTACTTTTGAGTAGACATGGTTATGAATGTGCTGAAAATCAATGGGACTTTGGAGTGAATGTAAAAAAGAATTGTGTTTGTGTTCTAACTCTTTCTGTCTCCTCCCCTCCAGTCCTATTTTAAAGCAAGTAGGCAGGGCTTACTTAGGTATTACAGTTTTTATTCTGTAGGAAACTAATACTGATTTTTTAAAAACTAATACTGATTTTTCTGCAATGACCAACTGGTTTGACAATAAATTATTATATGGGCTGTATGTATTTATACATCTGCAGTGTGTGTGTGCGTGCATGTATGGAATGTTTCCAACAACCCTGTGAGGTTGGGTTGGAAACAAAGGCAGCTCACAACAAGAAATAAAGCCATTTAAAATCCAATAACCATAAAAACAAGTATAAACAGTTGCAAAACAGCATAAAGTGGCATGATTCGGAATTTTGGGTTGTGTGAATGAAGTTGCTTATCACTTGAGGTTGCAGTTCTGTTCCTGTTTGAGTAAGCCCCACTGAATAAACTGGGACTTGCTTCTGAATAAATAAACCTAGGATTGCATTATAAATATCTTTACAGTTTGTGTAAATAATAAATATATTTGATAGTCATGCTTATATAAATATTTCTTCATTTATCATATTTTTGGTTTTTGGTTAGGAATCCTGACTGGTTGTGAGATGCTTAGTTTTCTGCCTTACTCATAGGAATCTTGTTGTGGTTGGTATGGTGTTGCATTTAAGAAATCATGGTACAAAATGGCCTGAATCAGTATAAGGCAGATTCCTTGGTTCCTAAAAGTGGGAAGAGACTCAAGGGCCACAGTGACTCCAACATTTATTTATGTATTTTTATTTACAACATTTATATACTGCTTTATTGTAAAAAAAATCTCAAAGTGGTTTACAGAAAGAATTAAAACAATAAAATTATTGGCAAAAGCGTTAAGGACAGATACTTAAAAACATTCAAAATAATAAAACCAACAATGAGTTAAAAACATATTTAAAAACACAATACAGTAGGCCCCTGCTTCCTGGCGCTTTGCTTCCCGACATTCCGCTAACGTGGCGGCTTTCATTCCCCGTTTTAAAGCCGCTTTTGCGGCATTTTGCAGCATTTTCATGCAACGCGCCCCACTATACTCAATGGGGTTCCGCTTTACGGCAATTTCCACTTTACAGCGGGGGTCCAGAATGGAACCTGCTGTATAAGCGGGGCCCGCCTGTAGCTTCCACATGCCTGGAGAGGCTTGCCTCAAGAAAACTGATTTTAGCAGGTGCTGAAAAGAGGCGCCTGCCTAATGTCAATAGGCAAGGAGTTCCAAAGTGTAGGTGCTGCCACTTTACAGGACTGATTTCTTACAAGAGCAGAACAAATACTATGTGGCACCCATAACATGGAAAGCACAGCTTGAACTTGGCCTGGTAGCAATCAGCAACCAATGCAGATTTCAGAGCAGAGGTACTATGTGCTGATAGGATCTCACTCATGTCAGCAATTGTGCTGCAGCATTCTGCATTAACTGCAGTCCCCAGGTCAGGTTGTGCTGCATGGGGATTTCTGTGTCCTTGGCTGACTGGCTACTAGGATTTTTTTAGTTTGGGTTTTTGGTTATGAATCCTGACTGGTTGTGGGATGCTGAGTTTTATGCCTTACTCATAGGAATCTTGTTGTGGTTGGTATGGTATTACATTTAGGAAAGTGTTACTGCCTTTTGTGTTTTTTATTTCCTATTTGCATTTCACTTATCTTTAACCTCACTCCGTTACAGCCATAGAAGCAACAGCAGCATATGCAAGATAATTAACTCCTATTAGTGATAAGAGCAAGAATTTATAATTATTATTTTAATTAAAACAAGAGGCTTATGAGTACTTTGAAGAGGACCAAATTTTTATTTTCTTTCTGAGCGCAGGACTGGGTCTTTCATGATGCCCGGTGGGGGGGGAGCAGTGAAGTACAGTAGGGCCCCGCTTATATGGTGGGTTAGGGACCCAGCCCCCGCCGTAAAGCGGAAATCACTGTAAAGCGGAACCCATTGACTTTAATGGGTCACGTCATGCAAAAATGCCATAAAATACTTGTGGTGTTATTCTCTTCACCGCTGCCACCATTTGTTACCCTTCAGCCTTGGTATTTACCTTACCCTCCCTTCTGGTCTGTGGAACCCCAGCCAAGGATCAGGCCTTTGGTAAACCAAATATATTTATTAAATAACAGAGATAACAAGATTACTTTATAAAGGCATACTAAGACCAGTACCTCAGGAATAGATGAAACCATATGCTTAAGTGCCTTTATAAAGTAATCTTGTTATCTCTGTTATTTAATAAATATATTTGGTTTACCAAAGGCCTGATCCTTGGCTGGGGTTCCACAGACCAGAAGGGAGGGTAAGGTAAATACCAAGGCTAAAGGGTAACAAATGGTGGCAGCGGTGAAGAGAATAACACCACAAGTATTCAGAGCAAACCAGGATTATCTGCATTGATACAAAGGGATTGGGACAGCTTAAGCACGCAGTCACAGAGGTAACCTGATAGAGAGACTCAGGCAGAGTCTCTGGGAATACGGGTTATAGGACGTGACTGGTGGTGCTGCCTAGCAGGGGGATCTGGTGAGGTCTATGCTAGAGCGGGGAGAGAAACCATAAAAAAGGACAGTCCGGACTGGTGGAGTCCCTGGTGGTGCCTAGTGACAGGCAGTAACCACGAGCAGGTAGGAACCTGACAGGGAGAGCCAGGGAAGGGCATCACATGTGGTGGCAGTAGCGGTGGGATACGAACAAAGGAGACTACATCACAGGTGTTGGCTGTAGCGGTGGTACGAATACTAGAGAATCCCTAACAGTGGTGTGGCAAACAGAAATAACAAAACAAGATTACTTGTGAGAGTGACTGGCAAAGAGTGTGTGGCAAAGAGTGAGTGAACTCAAACACCATGGCTGAATATATAAAAATGAAAAGAGAGGAGCTGGTGGAGAAGTGCATAACATTCAATTTACCTCATGAGGGTAAAGGGGTAGATGAATTGAGGGTAGCACTTATAGGATTTGCAACTGCCCAGCAAAAACAACCTGTCAGGGAAGAGACCCCAGAAGGATACTTAAGCAATCTTGCTTATATAGAGTATTTGAGAGAGAAGTTAAGATGGGAGGCTGAGGAAAAAGACAAACAGCGAGAGTTAGAAACTAAGAAGTTGAGGATGGAAACTGAGAGATTGAGGATGGAAGCTGATGGGAAAGATAAACAGCGAGAGTTAGAAACTGAGAAGTTGAGGATGGAAACTGAGAGATTGAGGATGGAAACTGAGAGAATGAGAGTGGATGCTGAGATACAAGGGGAAAGATTAAAATTGGATAGAGAGAAATTTCACTCTGAGGAGACAAGGAAAGACAGAGATGGAGCAAAAATAAAAATTACTCCAAAGGACTTTGCTGTGTATGAGCCTGGTCAAGATCCTCAAATTTATCTCACAACCCTTGAAAAGGCAGCTCAGTTGTGGGGGCTACCTGAAGATAAATACATGCAGTATTTATCAAACCTGATCAAAGGGGAATTGGCAGAGGTATACCAATATTTCCCCTCAGACAGGCCCATCACCTATGCTGAGTTTAAAGAGGCAGTCTACAAAAGATTCAGACTGGGACCTGACTATTTTAGAAAGTTATTCCGAAACTGTCAGATCCAAGCAGGGAGGTCTTTTGTTGAACTGGGAGCAAAGCTGATGGATATATTTGGAAAGTGGATGAGTAGTGCCAAAGCTCAGTCAGTAGAAGAGGTGAAAAGCCTCATGATACTGGAACAATTATTCCATCAGTTACCACCAGAAATAAGGCTCCTGGTCAAAGACCGTTCCCCTACATCGGTGCAGGAGGCCGCAGAGATGGCGGATCACTTTGCCTCCAATAGAACTGGCTGGGTGGGGAAAACATCAAGAGATTTTAAACCCAGACCATATAGTGGCGGCAGAAGGGATGTGGTACCACAGCGAGTGAGCCCTCCAGTAAAATCTGAAGGGCACAGGACACCCCAGAGTGGATCTGTGTACCCTAAAACAGAGGAGAAATTATGCTATAAATGTGGTAGACCGGGGCACCTACGTTTTCTTTTTTTTTTTTCAATAATTTTTATTCAGATTTTCATAAAACATACAAGACAAAATCATAAAACATTCAAAGACAAAAAACAAAATCAAAAATAGTTAAACAAAAAGAAAAAAAGAAAAGAAAAAACAAAAATAAAAAATAAAGAGTAAAATATTGACTTCCCATTTGTCAAAGATCAAATCAGTTATAAGTCTATAATATATAACAATCCTGTCTCTTAAGTCATATTATAAAATCACTTTCCTCCAGTAGTTATCTTACTTAATCATCAAATCTCATAAACATTACTTTATTCTTTCCACAAAAAGTCAAAGAGAGGTTTCAATTCTTTAAGAAATATATCTATCAATTTTTTTTTCCAGATAAGCATATCGATTAATCCATCTCATTACTAATTATGATAATCTTATTGTCATAACCATAGTCAAAATAAACATTTCAATTAATCCATCACATCAGAATCTGTTAGGTTCAATAATTTCAGTAGCCATTGTTCTATTATCTCTATTAGTTCCATTTTCATCTTCCATCTTCAGTAGTCTTGTTAAGTCCAGTAATTTCAATATCCAATCTTCCATTATCAGTATTCCATAATAATCTTGCTGTCAAAGCCATAGTCATATAGTAAGAGTCTGATGGGAATTACCTCTATCCCAAATATTTTCTTGCCATCCATTCTGAATAGGTTGCTGAAATACTGCTGTAAAATCATATCTCTGTTCTTTTTTTCAAAATACACTGGGTCATCTCTTAAAAGTTTTTCCATTGTCACATGGCTGCAGTTAATTCCATAGATTTTCTCTATATTGGGCTCCATCACATCATTCCAGTCCAGAAGATTATCCATGCCATTGATAACTTTATCTCTAGAATCTTCATTCATTTCTTCAGAGATAACATTGAGTTCCAAACAATAGATTTTATTTCTAAAGTCCATAGACTCCAAATCTTGTTCCTGTTCCACGTTGGTTCCAGTCTCCGGGATCTCCTCTCTCACAGGGACCCCTATTCCAGTCTCCAGGGTCTCCTCTCTCACAGGGACCCCTGTTCCAATCTCCGGGGTCTCCTCTCTCACAGGGACCCCTTCCAGGGTCACCTCTCTCACAGGGACCCTTATATCTTTAATCTCCTGCTTCATTTTACTCAATTCAATTTTCATTATCTCAATCTCATCCATTATTTTCTGAAACATAGTTATTTCCAGATTTTCAGCCACTTTCTTAATTGCCATTTTAAAAGAAAAATATAGGAAAACCACTTCTTATTTCAGCAACAATTGGGTTAATACTCCAAACTTGGTGACATCACAGTATAAACAGAGCAGACAGCCTTATCTCTCCAATAGTTAAGTAAACAAAATGCAGTTCCCAGGATCGAAACAATTAATGGCAATCGTCAAGAAACAGATTCGTCAAAATAAAATAGACCAAAAAGAGAGTAGTCTCAAAACAGTATAATATTTTTCAAAATAAAAATCTGGAATAGAAATCCCTCTTCTGTGTATATCTTTAGAATGCAAATCCAGGACAGCTTTTTGCAACAAAAACAGAGATAAGCTATTAATTAGTGCGTAGCAGAGAGAAGTTATGGCTCCCCAGTGAGATGTCAAAAACTGATCAATCTGGCAAATCTCTTTTAAACAGCAACAATTTAAGTCAAGTAAAAGAAAAATATAGAAAGAAGGGTGCTTGCCTGTTAGTGCGTTCTCTCTTAGAAGATAAGATGAACGTTCGCTTTAACAGATAGAGCTTGCTGTTGAAAATCCGTCCCACCTTCGTCGGCTGGACCTCGTCCCATAAATTAATGAGATCTGGTCGTCCCAACAAAAATAGGCTTTGAGGTTAATCTCTTCGTTTCTCCCTACCCGGGAGAAGTTTAATCAGTCAAAAAAAAAAGAAAAAACTGACTGATATATCTGAATAAGCTTCTTTTGAGGCAGGAGCCCGTCTCAAAAGCAGGCACAGGCTAAGTCACCCTTCCCGGAAGTCCGGGGCACCTACGTTTTCAATGTGAGGTTGCCAACCCCATTAGTAATCCTGCTCAGGCAAGGGCAGTAAAAATAGAACCAAAAATCTAACCACGAAAAAGGTTCAGTTCTGCCAGATAAACTGGACAGAAGTAAGACCTTGATTCAAGTCTGAGAGAGGAAGTGAGTGTACAAGGGGCAAATTATTGGGCATTGCTTGATACTGGTGCTGCTCAGACGTTACTGAGGCCAGATTTAATAAAATCTGAGGAAATATTACCTCAGGAAACTGTGACTATTCAAGGAGTGAGGGGTAGACCAGAAAGCTTGCCTAGGGCCCTAGTGAAAATGGAGTGGAGAGGCCGAGAGGGCAAATATAAAGTAGGTATTAATGCCCAACAACAAGAACCAGTGATACTGGGAAGAGATGTTATGGGGGCACAAGGGAAAATATATGTGGTGACCAGACAGCAACTTGGCAGAGAAACAGAAGCCATGTTAAAAGGGACTGAAGGAAACAGGGTGGAATCTGTTAGCCAGCCTCAGGTCACCATAGCAACCCTTGGCAGGCCTGCTGAAGGAGACAAACTGTATCAAATGGTCTCTGGGGAAGAGACAGAGCATTTCAGAGACGAACTGGATAAGGATACCAGTTTGAAGCAAATAAAGGAGCAAGCCCTGACCCAACAGATTCCTTTCACTGACAAACTGAGGAATCAAGTTGTGTGTGAGAATGGGATTTTATATAGATTGTAGATGCCTGCTGAGAGAAAGGATGAATGTGAACCAGTGAAGCAATTGATAGTACCTAGCAAATACAGAACCAGATTGCTAGAGGTAGCCCACGATGTCCCATGTGCAGGACATCTGGGAATAAAAAAGACCAAGAGGAGATTGGCTGTGCACTATAATTGGCCAAACATCTCCAAAGATGTAAAACAACATTGTCTATCTTGTGGTATCTGCCAAAAGGTGGAAAAAAGTGGAGTAAAGACTAAGGCACCCTTAAAGCCCCTTCCTATAATTGGACAACCCTTTTATAGAGTGGGAATAGATTTGGTAGGCCCTTTTTCCAAACCCACAAGGCATGGCAAGAAATATCTATTGGTGGTGGTGGATTTTGCCACCAGGTACCCAGACGCAGAAGCACTAAGATCTGTAGAAGCCCCTGTAGTGGCAGAGGCTTTATTAAAAATCTTTATGAGGCTGGGTTTCCCTCATGAAGTGCTGACGGATCAAGGCAGTGTATTCATGGGAGAAGTCATGCAATGTATGTGGAAATGTTGTGGTCTAAAACATCTAAAGACCACTACTTACCATCCCACCACTAATGGGCTAACAGAGAGATTCAATGGGGTTTTGAAGGGCATGATAAGAAGCTATGTTCAAGATCACCCACAAGACTGGGATGAACGGTTGCGATGCTTCTTATTTGCATACAGAGAAGTCCCTCAAGAGTCAACAGGCTTCTCACCCTTTGAACCTGCTCGTGGTTACTGCCTGTCACTAGGCACCACCAGGGACTCCACCAGTCCGGACGGCCCTTTTTTATGGTTTCCTACCTGCTCGTGGTTACTGCCTGTCACTAGGCACCACCAGGGACTCCACCAGTCCGGACTGTCCTTTTTTATGGTTTCCTACCTGCTCGTGGTTACTGCCTGTCACTAGGCACCACCAGGGACTCCACCAGTCCGGACTGTCCTTTTTTATGGTTTCTCTCCCCGCTCTAGCATAGACCTCACCAGATCCCCCTGCTAGGCAGCACCACCAGTCACGTCCTATAACCCGTATTCCCAGAGACTCTGCCTGAGTCTCTCTATCAGGTTACCTCTGTGACTGCGTGCTTAAGCTGTCCCAATCCCTTTGTATCAATGCAGATAATCCTGGTTCGCTCTGAATACTTGTGGTGTTATTCTCTTCACCGCTGCCACCATTTGTTACCCTTCAGCCTTGGTATTTACCTTACCCTCTCTTCTGGTCTGTGGAACCCCAGCCAAGGATCAGGCCTTTGGTAAACCAAATATATTTATTAAATAACAGAGATAACAAGATTACTTTATAAAGGCACTTAAGCATATGGTTTCATCTATTCCTGAGGTACTGGTCTTAGTATTAATCCGAACTCCACACTCTCCTCACATCCACCAACTCTCCACCCAATCTCCTTTCAAAAACCCACCAAAACAACCCACTCACGTTCACCGTCCACCCAGATTTAACTGTCATCCTTCCATTTATACCCTCAGCCATTCTAAACACTCAGCCAATCATCCAGCATTCTACTGCCCATTCACTCCCCCTCCTCTTTCATTCCACTTACCATGTATCTCCTATACAAACAGCACTTACCATATATACACTAATACATGAACATCACAGGGGAGCAGGGAAGTACAGTAGGGCCCCGCTTATACGGTGGGTTAGGGACCCAGCCCCCATCGTAAAGCGGAAATCACCGTAAAGCGGAACCCATTGACTTTAATGGGTCACGTCGCGCAAAAATGCCGCAAAATGCCACAAAACGGCAAAATCGGCTTTAAAACAGGGAATTTTCCCTGATTGAAAGCCGCTGCATCAGCGGGACGCCGTTAAGTGGAATGCCATAAAGCAGGGCCCTACTGCAGTTGATAAGACAGACATCCTGACATTGGTAATCTAATTAGCAAGGTATATGTGGGGTTGTTGCACACTTCCAGGCCCAGTTCGTTTTGAGTATGGAGGTGGAAACTGTAGATGTGGTTGATCAAAGGGAGAATAAATTTTGAGTTAAGCAATGCTCTGCTTTTATAAAACCTAAGAAACATACAGATACTTTGAATGTCTGAGTGCCTGCACCAGTGGAATACTGGAGGAACTTGTAAAACTTGCTGCAACCGTATTTAGAACTGAGCATGTGGTGTGAAAGACTCCTTTTCCTAACATTTTGGCTTCTTGTTTTTCTCCACCCACCACATCTCTAAAATATATCGTATATGTAATGGTTAAACATACTAAAAAACGTAAATAAGTTTATTTCGGTCAATGACCAGCAAAGGTTAACTATACTGCTGCCCTGACTTACTTTATGTTTGTTGCTATTTTGTGTTTTTGTTATGTTTTTATAGTGATTGTGTATTTTTATTGTTTTTATTATATTTGTAAGCTGTGCTGAGCTCTGTTTTTAACAGCAGAAGGGCAGGATATAAATCCTCTTAATCAATCAATCAATATTCCATAGTGTTGGAAACTAGAGTCTAGGCATTTAAGGCTGAAAATGTTGCTTTTAAAAAAAAGATTTCTCACATCTTTCCCCAGTTTTTGGTGGTAATTCCTAGGCACAAAAACAAAACAACTGGACAATCCAAATATTAATATGCAAATAATTTACATATTATGCAAATAATATGCAAATAATTTGCATAATATGCAAATTAGCCTGCCCAGATTTATGGAACTGGAATATGGCAACCCTACTCTTTCAGCTTCATTGGTTGATGCTCCATTTCCAAAGTGCCAGTCACTTTCATTAAACCTCTAAATAGCTTCAAACCTGGGTACATAAAAGAGCATCTCCTGCCTCATGATCATAGCTGCACACTCAGGTCAGCAGTGAAAAAGCTATTCCATGCTCCACTACCAGCAGAGGTCTTCATTAGCAAGGTCCCCAGATTATGGCACCTCATGCTTTAAAAGATTCTGCTGGCCTCCCTCTTAATGGCCTAAGTAAAGGCAGATTGGTACAATGCTATGCTTTGTCCAACAGCGCCTTCCTGATTCTCCACCCACCCATATACCCTGCCTTCACCCATCCTTAAAAGGGCCTCCTGGCCAATCCCTCACTCTTGGAAACACGCTCTCCTCTTCGTCTCACCTTTTAATGGCTGGTGGAGCAAGGAAGGGCAATGGAGAGAAAAAACAGTTTTTCAGTAACCTTTCAGAGAATTACTTTCCCCATGAGGCACTGGGCTTTGTCACCCAGCATGCTTCTAGTCTCTGCACCAGAGAATCTAATGCCAAACTGGATGCTACATTAATCATGTAATTAGCAATCAAATCAGGGGATTTTGAAAAAGTAATACTAGACATGGGGGGGGCGATTTTCCTTAAGACTATAGTACACAGGCTGACCCCTTCTTTCCTAGCCACAGCCTCAAGGGGGGAAAAACCACATTGTGCATGGCAGTTAACCTGAGGAAAAAAGACACCTTGGATTGACATGGAAAAGTTATCACATTGTTCACATTTTCCCTCCAGGGAAACTTTGATAATTAATGAGTCAATCCCAGACAGGATTGAGAGAGCCTCATTCATCCCTAGTAGGCTGTGCACCAGATTGGACTGAACGCCAGGCCAATGTTGGTTCCATGGGCTTTGGCCAAGTTGGGTAGAGGCAGCCCTGGATTGCCCCAATTCGGGCCTCCCAGAATGATATGGGCTGTCAGGGGATGGGGCATTGGGAAGGAAGGAGTAGCTTTGTCTGCAGACACCTGTTCCCAGCAGGGGACCATGCACCTGCAGTCCAACTCAACAGGACTGAATCCTCCACTCACCAGCTGGTGAGCAGAGGGTGCAATCCTGCAGGTTGCAGGGGTCTGCTTCACCAGCATATTCCTCACAGCAAACACACCAATGAAATAGCATCCAGCAGGATTGAAATGTCCTGCTCTTGGCTGTGCAGTTGGAGAAGGGGATGGAGTCTCTCCTTCTTCCCCTGCCTCCTCCTGACCATATGCTTAAAAAGTCTGACTTAAACATTAGCCCTGCCTCCAAATTTATTTGGGGCCCAGTCTGAACTGGGTGTTACCTGTTGTGTCAGGGAGCAAGGGGCTGTGTACAGCCCTAATCCCAGTATGAGTGTGCCTTTCACATGACCATCTTGTGTGCTTTTCACCACCTGGATGATCAAATGTATGCTGCCAGATTTTGCTCTTTTAAATGTGTATTATTGGGTTTTTTAAAAAAACACAAAACATTGTTTTTCTTTGCTCTTTGGACATCCCTGAGACAAAATGCAGTTTATAGTGTGTTTGTAACAGAGACAGAGACTCAAGATGCAAGTTGGTGGTGCCTTAGAGTACCCCCAGTAAGAAGATTTCAATATGAAATGTGTTGGGCTCAGTAACATTTGCTTTGCACCTGGAGGCTCTCTCCCTTCTGTTCCTCCATTTCCAGTTTTTCTTTTTCTTTCTTTCTGTTCCTGGGTGGGGAGGGCCCAGGCACAATTAATTGAAAGGGAAGAAGACCTCATTAATCTCATAAAAATGAGTGATTGCAACCAAAGTTTTCTCAAACCCCTGCTTATGAAGAATATGTCTGGTGGTGACGGTGATGATAGTTTCCATAGCTTCTCTCCTGGAGACCATGGAGGACAAATAAAAGCCCTGTTTGATCATTCAGCGATGTTACAAACGTCTGACTAGGAAAGCAGTGAGCAGATGGAAGAGAAATCACACCAATACAGTATGTTCATTAGCAAAGAGAACATATCTGACCACTTTTTGTACCCTTCTCATATAGCACATATTTTGAGATCACTCAAATGGCTTGCTTTTTACCTGCACGCCATCTGCCTTCCAACAAGCTTTTGCTGTACTTTCCAAGGACATTATTGCCCATTATCTCTAAATGACTAACACGAACCTGGTTCAGCTCTTCCTAGGAGTCCTCTCCCCATGGACAAAGTCAAAACACACTGTTTTCTAGAAGTGTGTTTCCTTTTGCACAGGCACGTGCTTATGGATGCCTGGGTTAACAAGGCTATTGAGCATATGTGCCCTCTTACATGCCCTCTTACACATGTGAGTGACTAAAGCACAGTCTGTCTCACTTTTCCAGCTTTCCCTGGATATTGACAAGCAGCCAATTTTCACCCATGTCAGAGTATAGTGTAGTCTGGGCATTGTACCATTACGGCTGTAACGATAAATCTCTTCATTATATGTTTCCTTGGTCTGTACACATTTGTGTCATAATATTAAAGATGCTTATGCAAATAAATATTAGGGAATATGTTTAAACAATGGAACTCTATGCATGGATACATGTAAAAGCTTATTTTCCCCTCAAGTGCATCATTTTAGAAGCAAATTTGTTTATTTACATTCTTACATTTATATCCCTGTTTTTTCCCCATGATGGAACTCAAGATGGCGTGCATGTGATTCCCAGACAGTTACCCATCCAGGCAGACTCAGGCCTGCTTAGCTTCAGGAAGGTGATGACCTCATGTTCCTTCACACCTTACTGTGGGACCTAAGCTGAATATTTTTCGTTCTAGATTTAAAGTACTGAAGTACTTTTGAAACAGAATATTGCATCGTCTACCTTTCTGTGAAGTAATATTCACATTCGTGTGAATATAAGGTTTTAGGTGTTTCACCCAAACCTGTTAGAAATGTGTACAACTGAAAAACTTTTCTCTGCTCATTACGCATATGTTAAAAGGCTGCTTTTCTTTCTCTGTGCCTTAACTTTGGGTTTTGGCAAGGTTTATGAGTTGCTGCTTCTGTTGCTTTTGAATTTGGGATGTTTATGATGTTAGCATTTTTTTTTATGGTGGTTTGATGCAATTTGTCAAATGGATTTCCATGGGGCTTATTCCCAGATAAGTGAGTTTAGGATAGCAGCCTGAATTTGCTCTGTCCCATTTTCTGCTTTGAAGGATTTAACTTTGGAGGAGGAGCTGACTTAGTTTGCTTTCATTTCTCAGGCCAGGGGTATGGCTATGTGGTTTGGGGTTTGTTTGTTTTTGGATATCCAAAGCCACAGAGCCACTCAGAAGCTTAGGGTCTTTGACCTACCTCAAGAAGCCTTGTTAACAGCACCATTCAATAACTTTCCCCAACTAACTCTTTCATTTTGTAGCACATTACACTAGCTACAGTTTGTGGCCCAACCTCAAGGACAGACCCACCTAGAGTGCATTGCAGTAGTCCAGTCTGGAGGTTACCAGAGCATGAATCACTGTAGCTATGCTATCCCTATCCAGGGGAATGGCTGTAATGCCTATCTAGGGGGATGGCATTTGGCTGGTAGTAGATGTGCCTCACTATGTGCCTCTGTCGACAGCAATAGATCTTAGATCACTTCCAAGCTACATATCTTACAAGACCTGGATACCTCAGGGAAATCCCAAGCATTTTTCCTGACAGGAATTACCTGATAGCCCAGGCCCAGGGGTGGGGTGGGAAATAGAGCATCAGGCCCAGAGAAAGCCCAGTCACCACCCTGTTTGGTCCCTGATTTTTCACTTCTGAATGCTCACAGCTATGAATGTCATGTAAGAAACACATTTCCAAAGGTAATTTCATACTGTTTTCAGCCCACACCTGTCAGGGCAATCCAACGAGACCTGGCCTAATTCTTTTTCTTGCATAAGTGTTCTTCTATGCTTCTGTCGTTGTTGCCTTGTTTGCTTGAAATAGCCAAAGGCAGGTGCTAAATCTGCTGTTTGTTCATCGATGATGGCAACAGGCAATGCCAGATTTAGACACAAGCCACGTAAGCCATGGCTTACAACCTCACATTATGAGGGGCCTCTAAGTATGTTGGAGATAACTAAGAAGTTTTATTATATTTGAAATCACTTTGGCTCCTATAAAATCCACCAAAATTCTGAAACCTGATGTCCCCATCCCAAGCCCAGGGCTGCTGGAATACTCACATCCACAGGTTGCCCAACCTCTCCTCAGGCCTCAAGAGGAATAATTTCCACTAATCCCCTCCTTGCCACTTTCCCACTACTTTTTTCTCTTTGTTTTGTATTGGTATGGGGCCTCTGAATCTTGACATGGCTTAAGGCCTCAGCATGCCTTAATCGGTCCTGGCAACAGGATTAAGAAACAAGAATTTAGGACAGTTCAGTTCTGTGTTATCAGAGAAGCAAAAGGAAGCAAATCATTCTAGTGCTGCAGTTAATTACTGGTCTAACATTACACTACAATATATGTATTCCAGGTGAATCACAAAAGATATAAGCCGCTTGGAAGAATCTTATGTGCAGGTCCCATTAAAATCAATGGGAACACTTTTTATTATTCTAATATGTTCCACACGGAAGTATCTTTTGCCTTATACCAAAAGCCCAGATTTGGATAAGAAGTTCTAAGTTCAAAAATGAAGCCAGTGGTGACATTTAGAACTGACATCTGATTGAAGCATTTAATACTCCTGGGGAGTTTGGGATGTGGCTTTTTGGTTTGATTAAGCTTTTTACTAATTAAAGTGGGAATTAGCTTTTCCCACATTAATTCATCATCTAAAACTGTTCAGACACAGCATGAGCATGATCTCAACAGATTCAAGGTTGCTGTCACCCTGTGCTCCAGTGTACAGTCAGTGTTCTTCTATAATTACAATGTTTTGTTGCTGTTCCCTGGGTCTGAGATTGGGGGACAACCCCCAGCCCTGACTGTGTTATCTCCCTGCTGCTTCCCTTTGAGCCTTCTTGGCACAGCCTGTCAAAACAGTTTCATTAATAGCTCTGTTGCAAGCTGCAGTCACATCACAGCAACTCTCTTTTCTCTCTACTTACCCCCGTTTGTCCTTTTCCCCTCTGTTTGCTCTGTCACTCTCCCAGCCTTGTCCTCTCAAGCACTCTCTCACACACTCAAATCTTATACTCTTGTCTCCTACACTTTGACGCATCTTTTCCTTCCCTCATCTCCACTCACACAGTTGCTCAGACAGCTTCTTTCTCACTCCCTTCTTCTACCAGTCTTTCTTCCTGGACGTGCTCTCTGTTTCTCTCCTTTGCCTGCCCAGCACCCACCCACCCTGTGCAGCTAGCCACCATTTTCTCTCACAGCTGATAAGGACTTGTCTCTCTGTTCACTCTCATAAGCCACCTCCGCACTTCTGGGTTGCCAGGTTCTACATTTCTGTGTTCCTCCCCACCACCCCCCAGCAACCCCTTGAGCAGCCCATGGCCACTCTTCCCCTTCACAGACTTCTCCTGCTGCCAGCCAGAGTAGATAATAGTGACTGGATTAAGTAGACCTAGCATAAAGCACAAACAAACAAACAAAAAATTGGACATACTTTTTGTATTTGTGGTAGGCTTCCATATCTACAAAACGACATGTCTTGAAAGCTCATCTTAGACAACAAGCTCATTTATTGTTGTTGTTATATGCTTTCAAGTCGATTATGACTTATGGCAAACCTATGAATCAGACACCTTCAACAGCATCTGTCATGAACCACCCTGTAAGTTCAGGTCTGTGGCTTCCTTTATGGAATCAATCCATCTCTTGTTTGGCCTTCCTCTTTTTCTACTCCCTTCTGTTTTTCCCAGCATTATTGTCTTTTCTAGTGAATCACTGTCCAACTTTCATATCCATACATAAAGATCGGGAATACCATGGTCTGAATGATCCTGACTTTAGTCTTCAGTGATACATCTTTGCATGTGAGGACCTTTTCTAGTTCTCTCATAGCTGCCCTCCCCAGTCCTAGCCTTCTTCTGATTTCTTGACTATTGTCTCCATTTTGGTTCATGACTGTACCAAGGTACCGATAATCCTTGACAAGTTCAATGTCCTTGTTGTCAACTTTAAAGTTACATAAATCTTCTGTTGTCATTATTTAGTCTTTTTGACATTGAGCTGTAGTCCTGCTTTTGTGCTTTCCTCTTTAACTTTCATCAGCATTTGTTTCTAATCATTACTTATTTCTGCTAGTAGTATGGTATCATTTGCATATCTTAAATTTATTTATTTATTTATTTATTTAATTTCATTTATAAACCGCCCATAGCCAATGGCTCCCTGGGCGGTGTACAACATACAATGATACAATAAATGAACAAAATCACAGATAAAAATACAAATTCATAATAACACTAAATGATATTAGCATAGCTAAAACATTAAAACAGTAAAATACATAGAAATATATTAAAATGCCTGGGAGAATAGGAAGGTTTTAGCCTGGCACCGAAAGGATAGCAGTGTAGGCGCCAGGTGTACCTCCTCGGGGAGACTGTTCCACAATTTGGGGGCCACCACCGAAAAGGCCCTAGATCTTGTCATTACCCTCCGAGTCTCTCGGTGAGACGGTACTCGGAGGAGGGCCTTAGATGTCGAACGAAGTGTACAGGTAGGTTCATAGCGGGAGAGGCGTTCCATCAGATATTGCGGGCCCACACCATGTAAGGCTTTATAGGTCAATACCAGCATCTTGAATCTGGCCCGGAAACAAATCGGCAACCAGTGCAAACGGGCCAGAACAGGTGTAATATGTGAGGACCGCTTGGTCCTCGTCAGTAGTCTGGCTGCTGCATTTTGCACTAGCTGCAGCTTCCAAACCATCTTCAAGGGCAGCCCCACGTAGAGTGCATTACAGTAATCCAATCTAGAGGTCACTAGAGCATGAACAACTGAGGTGAGGTCATCACCGCCAAGATAGGGGCGTAGTTGGGCTACCAAACGAAGATGGTAAAACGCATTCCGAGCCACCGAGGCTACCTGAGCCTCAAGTGACAAGGAAGGGTCGAAAAGAACCCCCAGACTACGAACCTGTTCCTTCAGGGGGAGTGTAACCCCATCCAGAACAGGATGAACATCCTCCATCTGAGCGGAAAAGGCACTCACCAACAGCATCTCAGTCTTGTCTGGATTGAGTTTCAGTTTATTAGCTCCCATCCAGTCCATTATCGCGGCCAGGCAACGGTTCAGCACATCAACAGCCTCACCTGAAGCAGATGAAAAGGAGTAATAGAGTTGCGTGTCATCAGCATACTGATGGCAACACACTCCGAAACTCCAGATGACTGCACCCAGAGGCTTCATGTAGATGTTGAAAAGCATGGGGGACAGAACCGATCCCTGAGGGACTCCACAATGGAGAGTCCAGGGTATCGAGCAATGTTCCCCAAGCACTACCTTCTGGAGACGATCCGCCAAGTAGGAGCGGAGCCACTGCCAAGCAGTACCCCCAACTCCCAACTCCACGAGTCTCTCCAGAAGGATACCATGGTCGATGGTATCAAAAGCAGCTGAGAGATCAAGGAGAATCAACAGAGTTACACTCCCCCTGTCCCTCTCCCGACAAAGGTCATCGTACAGGGCGACCAAGGCTGTTTCTGTGCCACAACCGGGCCTAAAACATGTTTCCCTGTTGATTATTCAACATCCCTACTTTGGTTTAAATTTCCCTTTAATTTCTCTAATCTTTTGGAACAGGGCTCTTGTTCTACCTTTTTTGTTGTCCTCTCTATTTTCTACAATTACTGATATTTCTCCCTGCAATTTTCACACCTCCATTTTGGTCCAATCCCGTTTTCCATATGATATGTTCTGTGTATAGATTAAACAAATGGGGTGATAAAATACACCCCTGTCTCACACCCTTTCCTATTGGGAACCAATCCATTTCTCCATATTTTGTCCTTACAGTAGCCTCTTGTCCAGAGTATAGGTTGTGCATGAGGACAATCAGATGCTGTGGCACCCCCATTTCTTTTAAAGCATTCCATAGTTTTTCATGATCTACACAGTCAAAGGCTTTGCTGTAATCTATAAAGCACAGGGTGATTTCCTTCTGAAATTCCTTGGTCCATTCCATTATCTAACATATGTTTGCGATATGATCTCTGGTGCCTCTTCCCTTTCTAAATCCAGCTTTGATGTCTGGCACTTCTCGCTCCATATATGGTAAGAGCCTTTGTTGTAGAATCTTGAGCATCACTTTACTTGCATGGGATATTAAGGCAATAGTTCGATAATTACTGCTTTCTGTGGCATCCTCTTGCTTTGGTATTGGGATATATATTGAAAGCTTCCAGTCTGTGGGCCATTGTTTTCTTTTCCATATTTGTTGACAATTGTTTGTCACAGTTTGGACAGATTCAGTCTCAGTAGCTTGTAGCAACTCTATTGGTATGCTGTCTGTTCCTGGTGATTTGTTTCTTCCAAGTATTTTACGAGCAGCTTTCACCTCACATTCTAAAATTTCTGGTTCTTCATCATATGGTTCCTTCATGAATCTCTTTTATAGAGTTCTTCAGTATATTGCTTCCACCTACCTTTTATTTTAACTTGATCAGTCAATGTGTTTCCCTGTTGATTATTCAACATCCCTACTTTGGTTTAAATTTCCCTTTAATTTCTCTAATCTTTTGGAACAGGGCTCTTGTTCTACCTTTTTTGTTGTCCTCTCTATTTTCTACAATAACTGTTGTAATAGTTCTCTTTGTCCCTGTGTACTAGTTGCTGTATTATTGAATTTAGGGTTCTAACCATGTTTCTGTCTCCTTTTGCTTTTGCTTTCCTTCTGTCTTTAACCATTTGAAGAGTTTATTCAGTCATCCATTGAGGTCTTTCTCTCTTTTTAGCTAGAGGTATTGTCTTTTTGCATTCTTCCCTGATAATGTCTCTGACTTCAATCATAAGAACATAAGAAGAGCCTGCTGGATCAGGCCAGTGGCCCATCTAGTCCAGCATCCTGTTCTCACAGTGGCCATCCAGGTACCTGGGAGAAGCCCTCAAGCAGGACCTGAGTGCAAGAACACTCCCCTCCTGAGGCTTCCGGCAACTGGTTTTCAGAAGCATACTGCTTCTGACTAGTGTGGCAGAGCACAGCCATCACGGCTAGTAGCCATTGATAGCCCTGTCTTCCATGAATTTGTCTAATCTTCTTTTAAAGCCATCCAAGCTGGTGGTCATTACTGCATCTTGTGGGAGCAAATTCCATAGTTTAACTATGCGCTGAGTAAAGAAGTACTTCCTTTTGTCTGTCCTGAATCTTCCAACATTCAGCTTCTTTGAATGTCCACAAGTTCTAGTATTATGAGAGAGGGAGAAAAACTTTTCTCTATCCACTTTCTCAATGCCATGCATAATTTTATACACTTCTATCATGTCTCCTCTGACCCGCCTTTTCTCTAAACTAAAAAGCCCCAAATGCTGCAACCTTTCCTCATAAGGGAGTCGTTCCATCCCCTTGATCATTCTGGTTGCCCTCTTCTGAACCTTTTCCAACTCTATAATATCCTTTTTGAGATGAGGTGACCAGAACTGTACACAGTATTCCAAATGCGGCCACACCATAGATTTATACAACGGCATTATGATATCGGCTGTTTTATTTTCAATATCTTTCCTAATTATCGCTAGCATGGAATTTGCCTTTTTCACAGCTGCCGCACACTGGGTCGACATTTTCATTGTGCTGTCCACTACAACCCCGAGGTCTCTCTCCTGGTCGGTCACCGCCAGTTCAGACCCCATGAGCGTATATGTGAAATTCACATTTTTTGCTCCAATATGCATAATTTTACAATTGTTTATATTGAATTGCATTTGCCATTTTCCCGCCCATTCACTCAGTTTGGAGAGGTCTTTTTGGAGCTCTTCACAATCCCTTTTTGTTTTAACAACCCTGAACAATTTAGTATCATCAGCAAACTTGGCCACTTCACTGCTCACTCCTAATTCTAGATCATTAATGAACAAGTTGAAAAGTACAGGTCCCAATACCGATCCTTGAGGGACTCCACTTTCTACAGCCCTCCATTGGGAGAACTGTCCGTTTATTCCTACTCTCTGCTTTCTGCTTCTTAACCAATTCCTTATCCACAAGAGGACCTCTCCTCTTATTCCATGACTGCTAAGCTTCCTCAGCAGTCTTTGGTGAGGTACCTTGTCAAAAGCTTTTTGAAAGTCTAAGTACACTATGTCCACTGGATCACCTCTATCTATATGCTTGTTGACACTCTCAAAGAATTCTAATTCTAATAGGTTACTGAGACAGGACTTTCCCTTGCAGAAGCCATGCTGGCTCTGCTTCAGCAAGGCTTGTTCTTCTATGTGCTTAGTTAATCTAGCTTTAATAATACTTTCTACCTGTTTGCCAGGGACAGATGTTAGGCTAACTGGCCTGTAATTTCCGGGATCCCCCTTGGATCCCTTTTTGAATATTTTGAATATTTTTGAATATTGAATACATTTGCCACTTTCCAGTCCTCAGGCACAGAGGAGGACCTGAGGGACAAGTTACATATTTTAGTTAGCAGATCAGCAATTTCACATTTGAGTTCTTTGAGTCCTCTGGGGTGGATGCCATCTGGGCCTGGTGATTTGTCAGTTTTTATATATATATTTATATATATACATTATATATATATTTATATATATTTTTATATATATATAAATATATATTTTTATATATATTTTTATATTGTCTATTAAGCCTAGAACTTCCTCTCTCGTTACCACTATTTGTCTCAGTTCCTCAGAATCCCTTCCTGCAAATGTTAGTTCAGGTTCAGGGATCTGCCCTATATCTTCCACTGTGAAGACAGATGCAAAAAATTCATTTAGCTTCTCTGCAATCTTCTTATCGTTCTTTAGTACACCTTTGACTCCCTTATTATCCAAGGGTCCAATCGCCTCCCTAGATGGTCTCCTGCTTTGAATGTATTTATAGAATTTTTTGTTGTTGGTTTTTATGTTCTTAGCAATGTGCTCCTCAAATTCTTTTTTAGCATCCCTTATTGTCTTCTTGCATTTCTTTTGCCATCGTTCTTCTCTGTCAACTAAGTTTAGTTAGTTCTGGTTCTCTGTTTAAAGCCTCAAATCTGTTCCTTATTTGATCTTTATATTCTTCTGAGATGTTATTTAAATTGTATTTTGGCATTATGATTGCTTTGTTGTTCTTCTTTAGCTTTACTCTGATTTTCGATATTACCAGTTCATGATCTGTACCACAATCTGCTCCTGGTCTTGTTTTTGCAGAAAGTATGGAACTTCTGAAAAGATCATCTGATGACATCACAATATTTATGGCAGGCATATATATCTCTTCAAAAAGGAGAGAACTATGAAAGCCCACCACTGATCGGCTGAAAGCTCCTCACAAACCCACCACTGATTGGCTAATCAGCATGATGCTAACAACCTGGCCAAGCCCCAGCCTGCCTCACCATCTCTCATTATTCATGGATGTATTCACAATCCTGCTATGTTCCAGCCACTACATACAGCAAGGAGGGGGAAGGAATGGGAAAAACGTGTGCCCAATACGATCTGTAAAGAGCCTCATATTTAAATCGCAAAAAGAAATTCTCTTGTGAATATTTAATAAAAATTATTTTTAATTTAAAAAATATAATTTTCTGTGATGAATAAAATATGTCATTTTCTTCTTCGGTATGCCTAACAGACTAACAGAGGTGTCACAACAGGAACATTGTGGAAATATATCATGCATGCTGTATTGGCAGCTGTATTTATGCAAAATTAATATTGGCTGGGACACATCTAAGTCCTAACTATAATATTATTTTTAGGTGATATGTTGTTTAGTTGCTTCCTTGGACAATGATGGATATCATGGAGAACATTTACTCATGAGTCATGACAGCTTGCCACTAATAATATTTAATTTGCCCAAGACATGATTCTCCTCCATTTATCTGACAAGCATTGGTATCATCATTGGCTCAAACTGACACTTAAATGAATGGGAAGATTTCACTGCAGGTACTCCATATGGCAAAAACTTAGTTTGTGGTACACAGACACTGCGCAAAAATATCAAATTTCTAGGGGCTTGGATCCAGATTTCCCATGAGCTCCTACTGGAGACTTCCACCAGAGGAGTAGGGGAAGCAATTTTCACTGATTCCTCCTTTCCTCTGCAGCCCCCTGTATCTCCTGAAAATCTATCTCTATCATACTTTAGTCCCTTCCTTAAACAGAAGGAGCCTTTCCATTTGCTGAAGAGCAAGTCTGGATCCAGCCTATAGTAATTATAAAAGGCATTTCTTCTGACAAGTTTGAACTAGGCTGGTCAAACTCAAGGATTTGGCATGTGAGATTCTACAGTCCCAAGATGGTCAGCATTCAGCAATCATATCAGAGGAACACGGGTAGCAGCAGAAGACTCTTACCTAACAACATGAGGTCCGTAACCATTAGCAGTGGAAGAAAAGGCAAGCCAATTTGGCATATATGATACATTCTGTATTCTGCCTTGCAAAGTAGAAAAATGTGACAATTCTAATGAGTGTCCTGGTGTGAACACTTGCAATTATGGAATCAGGACACTCCATCTATTAGTATTTCTTTATACCACCACTTAAGGTTTAATGTCGCCATGAATATTGCTGCTGGTGAATGATTTTGTATTCATACGAAGTCAACCCAACATTTTGTCTTGTCCTCTTAATATATGAATACGCTTGGTAATTTTTTTCCCTTTGCAAATGTGCAAATAAATAATTAAGCTTAATTAATTAAACACAGATCTAGGATTTAATGAGAGCCAGAATAGTTTAGTATAAAAGCACTGTAGCCTTTTCAGCTTTGGGTACAGATAGATCTTCCTTTGGCTGAACTAATGAGCTAGCTTGGAGAAAAGGCAGGTTAGGTGGGCACGGAAAATGAAAAGTGTGTGAATTATAAAAGCAATTGCTTTTTGGTCCTTTTGCTCAGAGTGCTTTGTAGCAACTCTTGAAAGTGATTTTTTTAATCAAAAAATCAAGGATTTGTTTTTTTAAAAAAACATGGCAAACTTGTCCCAGCCATAGTTATAATTCTCTTGTACATGATGTCATCAATACAACTCTACTTGTGACCTGTCTTAAAGTATGTCCCACTTAGATGGACACCCACTGCGTTGACCTTAATCAACAGTTTCAAAAGTATTGGAATAATATTGCTACATAGTTATACGAGTTGCGTCTCTGCATCTGTGGTTCAGGAGTTGTTGTGGATCTTTCTCATTATTATTCTGCCTGACTTATGCAGAAATTAAATTATTTTAATTTGGTCTGATCTTTCTTTTAAGTCCTATGTGACCTAGGTCCAGGATACTTGAGGATATTCCCCATATACCTCCCTACATTTTGAGATCTGTCAATTAGGCCTTTTAATGGTGCCTCCATTGTGAGAGGTGAGGATGGTCACTAGTGATGTAGTAGTAGTAGTAGCAGTGGCAGCAGCAGCAGTAAAATTATTTAATTTTATTAGTCATTTTTTAAAAAAAATAAGTGCCTTTTATAATACTATAATGCCTTTTTTGATAATATAAGTGCCTTTTATAATACTATTAATACTATTAATACTATTATACTATTAATACTATTAATTTGTATGTTAACAATGGTGAGCACCTCTTTAAAAGGTAAAAGTAAATGTGTCCCCGCACTTATAGTGTGAGTCGTTTCCGACTCTTAGGGTGATGTCTTGCGACGTTTACTAGGCAGACCGTATATATGGGGTGGGATTGCCAGTTCCTTCCCCGGCCTTTCTTTACTCCCCAGCATATGCCGGGTACTCATTTTACCGACCACAGATGGATGGAAGGCTGAGTGGACCTCGACCCCTTTTACCGGAGATTCAACTTCCTCCTTCCGTTGGAATCGAACTCCGGCCGTGAGCAGAGCTTCGGCTGCATTACCGCCGCTTACCACTCTGTGCCACAGAGGATCTTGAGCACCTCTTTAGTGAGACAGAAAAGTAGGATATAAATATTTTAATAAACAAATACTGATAAATATATTTTTAGTAGCAATTTTGCAGTTGCAGAACTTCTACCTAAGAGAAATATATCAGGTCCACGCAATCAGCTCCCTTGAAATGGCCATGAAAATAACCATAATATAATGAACTAAACTAAAGGGAGAGGTCACTCAAAAACATGCAGAATAACCAAGTCACAGACCAATAAAAGACTAGAATGATAAGGCAATAATAAATTAGATTTGTCTGTTCCTGTGTATATTAGTCCTGATGTCATTGAGCTTCCCTCTTAGTGCTCATTTGTGCCCATTTTTCAAAAGGTTGTTTGATATGTCATAATTCTTATTTGATTTAATTGTCTGTTATCACCACAATAATATTCTGCCTCTTTATATTGTAGACTTGATTAACAGCAGCTGACCTTGATTTCTCTGTAAACACAGTCGAAGCCAGCATTTTTTTCCCATGAGCAGTTTTTGTTACCACCCTTTGGAATTTTATTAGAAGTGTTTGGCATATTGGTGATCAGATATCTCTTTTCGATGATCTCTACAGCTGTTTTTTTAAAAATTCATATTCATTCTGGCTTATTTTAAAATTTCAGGGATAATTATTCCATTGAAGTTTTTTTTTTCTGTTTCGGATTTTGTTGGAAGGCTATGCAGGTAAAGTTAACAACATTGGCTACTTATGGGCTGCAGCTTTCATCTTTTGGTTAATTATTGTTTTTTATTGCTGTAAACCTAGTGATATCTTGGGAGAGTCCAGCTTGGCTCCTGTCCTAGTTTCTGAAGAAGTACTGAAACGAAAAAAACATTCTGGATTTTTCACCAACCAAAACACAGAATTTGGACTATTTGTTATTTCTCTTCATAGAATGATATACAGAATTTGGGCTATTATTCCTGTTTATCTACTAATTTCATATTGGCTGTTCAACTCTGTTGGGACACAGTTCTGGATTATTTTGGGATCATTTATCTATTGATACATGGGTTTCTTCTTGCTTACTGCTTGCTACATGCATTTGTCTTACATTATATTAAGGTTGTGGTTTGAGTCTTCTTTAATTGTATATGCACTTCATTATTAACTGATTGTTATTTTTAAAAAGTCTTCAAGAAAATTCATATCATTTTGTGCTAATTTATCCTAATATGCACATTTTTGCAAGACGTTTTCTCTAATACAATGTATTTTGCATGCTATGTTCAATAATATATGGGGTTTTTTGCACACTTTCCCCTAACATATGCTTTTTTGTAAACATTTTCAGTTGGTGAACTGCTTCACAAAATTCAGAGAAGTGTAAATTTTGAAGGATAGCTGTGTTTCAGTCTCTCTACTGGTTCAGGAAGTATGAATTACATAGGTAATTCCTCCCACATCCCTAACACAAACTAAACTGAATGCTACTGGGGCAAAGTTTGGGGGAGGTGTATGTTAAGTGAAGTGACTTGCCTCTTACCTAAGAACCATCTAACGTCAAGACAGAAACAGCAATAATATTTTTTTTTAAATTATTATTATTATTATTATTTAAAAGGGTGCAAGGGATGGGATTTTACAGAAGTATTTTAGAAAAGAATTAGCCTGGATTGGTGTAAGGAAAGAATTAGGTCACATAAGCAGAACACAATGCCATCAAATGCCACAAACTCTTTCAGTGTTGCTGTTCCTCAAGAGTCAAGCTGTAAATACCATATGATATGTTGCTTCAACATCCCTTCTAAGCACACTGTGAATGGAGAAGCCTGGTAAATTCCCTGACTAGAAGCTAGAGTCGTCAGTCACAGACTGACATTATCCCTCCTCTTCCTTCCTCTTCTCACCAGGTGATGTTTTCTTTTTATGGAGAGGTTGTCAGTGGAATGCTCAAAAGTGTTTCTAATTGGGCTTGCAAACTAACACTAAAAACACCAAATAGGGTCAAAGCTTTGCAACAAGCCTGCTTGGTTTTGGCCCACGTTGGACCAGAGCTACTTTTCTTTGGATTGTATCCCACATAGCACTATGTGAATGTTCCACCAGTGCAAGTATTTCTGCTTGCACAGGGAAACATTCTGCTCCCCCCTGTGCACCCCCCCAAATCTGTTCTAGGGGCTTCACCTGCCCTGAGTAGCAGATTTGGGAAGAGTGCAGGATGCACATAGCGGGAAGAATGAGGAAGTCCCATTGTGCAAGTGGAAATCCTTGTGCTGATGGGACACGTTAGTTGAATGCCACCCTTTGGAGGTAGTAGAAATGTCCCTGAACTGAACCATTCAGGTGAGTCACCATATGATTCAGACCTAGCCTGAAGCCCTAGCACTCCTATTTTTCATGCTGTGAATACACTTATAAGGCATGCCCCACGTCCTCATTCTAATTCTTATTATTTTATTATAGTATTTTTTTAAAGTGAACTAAAATTGCTACAAAATAAAGTGTAATTTCTCATAAATGTTCTCTAGTTTTTAAATCTCCTTTTCCTTACCCCTCAAATCTGTAAATCTTTTTTAAAAATAAAAATAGATTCTTTAGTTATACAAAGAATATTTTTACAAAGACTCCACAGTACTTTTTTGCAGAAGTGAAAAATTGTGCTGTACAAAACATTGTTCCTTTCCATGTATTATGTTAAGAAAGGACAAATTACATTGCCAATATTTAAAATTGTACCTCAAACCCCCAATATTTCAAGACATTGTTATAAATTTTAATGTAGAATTGTTTCAGTGTTCCATTTCAAAATAGATCTAGTTTTTCATTCAGAGTGAGCCATGACAGGATGACTTACGTGTTAATTTCTCTTTCTTAATTTACTTTTTGTAGTTGTAGACTTTGAGAAAGTAACAGAAATAGCACGGGACAGTTGAATTAGAATATCTAGGTTCTTGGTTAACAGGTAGCTCTGCTGCAAGGCCAGTTGGGGGGGGGAAGAGTGAGAGGTGGTTGATCTGCAGCCCATGCCTCAAATTATTGCCAAACCTCTTTTACCCCCTTCTAGATTCGTAACTGATGCTTCATCCAGGCCCGGTTCTAAAGGGTGGACAGGTTGGGCATTGGCCTGAGGGCCCCAGAGCGACAGGAGCCCCTGAGGGGCCCCTGAGGGGCCCTCCGCTCCCCTTCCGTGATCCGCGCCCCCCATGCCCCCCACTTACTTGTCAGCCGGCTTTTTAGCATTGCCCTTAATGAAGATGGCAGCTGCAGCTTCCCTAAGGTACTGAAGCCGCTGCCACCATCTCAGTTGATGGCAGAGATGTGCGCGCATAGCATGCACATGTGCCATCAACAAAGATGGCGGTGGAGGCGTCATTCCCCTTAGGGAAACCGTGGCCACCATCTTCATTACGGCAATGGTAAAGACTAGACAGGTAGGGGGCAGTGGGGGTGCGTGGGGGGGCACGTGCACCCACCCACCGGGGGACCAGGGCAAGCTGATGCCCAAGAGCCCCTGCATGCCTAGAGCCAGCCCTGGCTTCATCATTCTTCTCTACCTTGGCCACCATGTTTCTTTCCACGGTGGACTCAGAAGAAAACTACATCATAACACTATTATGAAGTAATGGGGACTGGGAGGAAGACATGTCTGCTAGGTTATTTAGAGGGGTGGTGCCACTGCTACAACCCCCTTTTTTTAAAAAAAGGAAAGCCTGCTGCCACTTTTCAGGTAAAACTGTCCCCTCTTAGAATGTAATAATTTATCTCCTCTGTCTCCCCACCCATTAACATTTGGGTAGTAGAGTAGTGGTAAATTCAGAAGTGCAGAGTCCCTTCATGATAGTCACATCCATACCCCCTCACAGCCATGCCCCTTTTCCACTTTTCCTCATCTCCCCCTGTCATCTTCCAAGCCCATACTCCACTGCAACAGATGCCCCTAGGAGTCAATCAGCATGAAAAGGGAGGCTGTGTTAGCTACTGAGAAGAGTCTACTCAGTCGCTGACTCAGCTCCTTTCACTCTGATTGGCTCCAATCAGCACAAAAGGACAAGAATGCTTATCAATGGCTGACATGCTCCCTTTTCATGCTGATTGACTCACTCATAGGGACCTGGCTTGGACCCTGCTCCCCAAAAAGTAAAGGGTCTACAATCCCCTGCAATCCTGAACGACTACACCCAATTTTGAGTCCCCTGTGGTAGGCACCCCCAACTCCTGGAGTATTCACAACCCCCTCTTACACTAGAGGACAGGGCTTAGAATCGATTGTGGCACCAGAACTAAGACCACAGCTTATCACAGGGTAGGTAGAGGACAACTTCTCACATCTACAGACCTTTAGCTATGTGCCAAATCTTCCACAGAATTCTTCTTCTCTCTGTGGTGTATAAAGCAGAAACAATCCCTCTCCTGCTTCTGTTCTTCCAACCCCACCCTCATTGACCGCACCTGTGCTTAATTCCCCACATCTGGTGTGGGTGAGCATCAGCAGCTCCTTCAGCCTCATCACACCCCCAAAGAACCCACCAAGTTCTGCAAAGACACTCACAATAGAACTTGCATCTCTGGGACCTGTTAGCCATTCCGTGAGCACATCTGAGGTGTTCCGCTAGCATATCTGTCATGGTGGCGACATAACTTCTGTTCTGCCTAGATAGTGGGACTTCAGTCAAGTCCTGTATCCCCTCAACTTGCAGAATTCAAGAACAGAATTGTGCACTAAAAATGTTGGCCTTTGTTTACGTTCATGGGGCACCAGGGTTGAGCAAGCAGTATCTGCCACAGCTTTTTTGCTTGTTCCCCTCACCTAGCGCAGCTTTGTTGGGTTGATGCATTGTGGCACAGTAATGATACACTATCCTTTACTTTTTCTATTCTTTATATAAAGCACAGGGCCTTGGAGGGTCTTCAGTGCATCTGAAGGAGAGCTCTGTAAAACCCATATGATTATATTTTATTTTACCTCCTGAAGCTAGCTCAATAAAATCTATCATTTTAGTAATGTTGTGTCACATTTCCTAGACGTACATGGCCATAACACTGATTTAAAGCTCTGCCTGGATTAATGATTGAGAGAAACTGATCTTCACAGTGAGATTATGATGTGATAAAGGTAATACTAGTCACCCATGTCTTTCAGAGACATGTCTCTCCCTCCCCCCATGTTTCTCATCCCAAACAAGGGGTTTCATTTTCCTCTGCAGGTAAAAGCATTTTTTTAAAATGGTGAAGGATATGTTTTCAAAGTTGTACAATCCTTAGAATTCTGTCCACAGCTAGTACAGTGTTGATAGCCCTATTATTTGCAATGCAAAGAGAACACTTTTTGTATGTGTCTTATTTATCTCTTATACTTTACTTCAGTTGGAGAGGGTGGAATACAGTAATAAAATAGTAGTCTCGCTCATGGAATTTACAGAACAGACAGTGTGGACTAAATATATAAAAATCACATGTATGTGATAGTTAATGTAAGTTGTACAGTTGAATGTGCATAACCATTGTTCCTACTGATCATTACGTGAGCCATGTAAGGTTAGGCAATGGGCCAGAAACAGCCTAGGTGGGGGGTGCAGTGTGCACACTTCTGAAAGAGCATGTTTCTTGGAGACTATGCATACCAACCAGAGAATGTTCAATTTCCCAGAAAATCAAAGCAGTTGAGATATACACATTTCCCTAGGTCTTTTGAGGATTATACATATTGTCCAAAGAATATATAAAATTCAGTCAAAACATGCACATTTCCTAAAGCTTGTTGGGGATGGTGCATATTTGCTAAAGAATGTACCAAATGCAGTTGAGATATGCCTATTGGAGATAATATAACCTGACCTAGAAATGTGTACAGATCATGGACAGGTTGTGTACACATTCTCCATGAGGCCTGATGAATGTGACCAATGGCCAGTTGTTATGTACATTAACTGCTCAACTTACATTACCCCTAACATACATAGATTGTATACACATAATGTGTGTTTTAAGATATAGATATGATATACCAGTGAAGGCTCCCTGGAGTCAATTCTTTGGCACGTACATTTTATTTTGATATCAAGCAACAATGAACTAGAGTATTTCTTGAAAGATTTTCTTTTAGACATGGCATGGGTAGATGTAGTATGCAATCATATACATATTTACTCAGTTGCATGGCTCACTATGTCAGCAATGCTTATGCTGCACAGGACTGTAGCTAAACATTGATTTTTCATAGAACAGGACCTATTTGCTTTTCTCCCTGATATTTCTTCAGTACAGTCAACCCCCCTCCATTAAAATTACCAATTAATTGATCACACATATAGCCATTCTGCTCCTGTGTTATCCTATAGGTTTTTTTTAAACAGAGCTAAAAAGATGAGGAGTAAATATTAAATATAGAGGGACAAAATATATCTTTTAAGAGAAACAGAATAAATGTGTTGATTACTGTAGTAGAATATATTATCAGAGTGTCTTTTTAGATGTACTTTTAAATGTACTTCAGATGTGCTTTTTGAGACTTGTTGTTATGTGCCTTCGATTACGACTTATGGCGACCCTGTGAATCAGTGACCTCCAAAAGCATCTGTCATGAACCACCCTGTTCAGATCTTCTAAGTTCAGGTCTCTGGCTTCTTTTATGGAATCACTCCATTTCTTGTTTGACCTTCCTCTTTTTCTACTCCCTTCTATTTTCCCCAGCATTATTGTCTTCTCCAGTTAATCATATTTTCTCATTATGCGTCCAAAGTATGATAACCTCAGTTTCATCATTTTGACTTCTAGTGACAGTTCTGGTGTAATATGTTCTAACACCCAATTATTTGTCTTTTTTGCAGTCCATGGTATGTGCAAAGCTCTCCTCCAACACCACATCTGAAAGGAGTTTTTTATTATTATTATTATTAAACTTATATACCGCCCCATAGCCGAAGTTCTCTGGGAGGTTCACAAGACCACTTTTTTCTTATCCACTTTTTTCACTGTCTAACTTTCACAGCCATACATAGAGATCGGGAATACCATGGTCTGAATGATCCTGACTTAGTGTTTGGTGATACATCTTTGCATTTGAGGACTTTTTCTAGTTCTCTCATGGCGGCCCTCCCCATTCCTAGACTTCTTCTGATTTCTTGACTATTGTCTGCATTTTGGTTAATGACTGTGCCGAGGCATTGATAATCCTTGACAAGTTCAATGACCTCATTGTTAACTTTAAAGTTACATAAATCTTCTGTTGTCATTACTTTAGTCTTTTTGACGTTCAGCTGTAATCCTGCTTTTGTGCTTTCCTCTTTAACTTTCATCAGCATTCATTTCAAATCATTACTGGTTTCTTCTAGTAGTATGGTATCATCTGCATATCTTAAATTATTGATATTTCTCCCTCCAATTTTCACACCTCCTTCATCTTGGTCCAATCATGCTTTCCGTATGATATGTTCTGCATATAGATTAAATAAATAGGGTGATAAAAAACACCCCTGTCTCACACCCGTTCTGATGGGGAACCAATCGGTTTCTCCATATTCTGTCCTTACAGTAGTCTCTTGTCCATAGTATAGGTTGCGCATCAGGACAATCAGATGCTAAAAGTTCTGGTTCTTCATCATACAGTTCCTCCATGAATTAATCTGTCATTCTGGCATCTCTTTCATAGAGTTCTTCGGTGTATTGCTTCCATCTTCCTTTTATTTCATCTCGGTCAGTCAGTGTGTTCCCCTGTCGTTTATTCAACATCCCTACTCGTGGTTTAAATTTCCCTTTCATTTTTCTAATCTTTTGGAATAGGGGTCTTTTTCTTCCCTTGTTGTTGTCCTCTTCTATTTCTATACAATAGCTATTGTAATAGTTCTTTTTGTCCCTACGTACTAGCCGCTGTATTGTTGCATTTAGGGTTCTGACATTGTTTCTATCTCCTCTTGCTTTTGCTTTCCTTCTCTCTTTAATGGTTTTAAGAGTTTCTTCAGTCATCCATTGAGGTCTTTCTCTCTTTTTAGCTAGAGGTATTGTCTTTTTGCATTCTTCCCTGACAATATCTCTGACTTCACTCCATAGTTCTTCTGGTTCCCTGTCAACTAAGTTTAAAGCCTCAAACCTGTTCCTTATTTGATTCTTCTGGGATATTATTTAAATTGTATTTTGGCATTGTGATTGCTTTGTTGTTATTCTTTAGCTTTACTCTGATTTTCGATATGACCAGTTCATGATCTGTACTGCAGTCTACTCCTGGTCTTGTTTTTGCAGAAAGTATGGAACTTCTCCATCTTCTGCTACCAATTATATAATCAATTTGATTCCTATATTGACCATTTGGTGATGTCCACATGTACAGTCGTCTTTTTGGTTGCTCAAAAAATGTGTTTGCAAGAAACAAATCATTCACAGAATTCAATAAGTTTTTCTCCTGCTTCGTTTCTGTCTCCTAAGCCCCATTTCCCCACAATTCCTAGTTCTTCTCTGTTCCCTAATTTTGCATTCCAGTCCCCCATGATTATCAGCACATCTTGTTTTTGTGTGTGATCAATTTCTTCCTGTACTTCTGTGTAAAATCTCTCCAGTTCCTCTTCTTCTGCGTTTGCCATTGGAGCATAGACTTGGATGATGGTTATGTTAATAGGTTTCCCATTTAATCTCATTGATATCACTCACTCAGACCTTGAGTTGTAGCTCCTAATTGCTGTTGCTACATCACTTCTCACTATTAAAGCAACCCCATTTCTTCTTAATTTCTCATTTCCTGCATAAAATATTTTGTAGTTGCCTGATTGAAAATGTCCCATTCCCGTCCATTTTAATTCACTCACTCCGTGTTGTAATGTTGATACGTGCCATTTCTTTCTTGACAATTTCTAACTTTCCCTGGTTCATACTTCTCACATTCCATGTTCCTACTGTGTGCATCGTACAACTCCGGACTCTCCTTTTGCATCTGTGCACATCAGCCTCTGGGCTTCCTTTTGGCTTTGACCTAGCTGCATCATTAGTCACAGCGCTACTCGTACTTGTCCTTTGTTCTTCCCCAGTAGCTCAGTGAGTGCCTTCTGACCTGGGGGTCTCATCTTCCAGCACTATCTTGTGTTGCATTTTGGATACTCTGTTCATAGGGTTTTCGTGGTAAGAGATATTCAGAGGTGGTTTACCATTGCCTTGCTCTGAGTTTGGATGCATCTTAGTGTGGTGTCTCAGCTTTGACCATTCTGCCTTGGGTGCCCCTGCTAGGAGTCTAGCCTCTTGCTCTAGACTCCTGACAGCATTGCTCTCAGCTTCTTCAACACTCTTTTTGAGACTAGTAAACTTGTGTTATTTACAGTTCAATCCAATACATGTCTACTCAAGTAAGCTCCATTGGGTCCGATGAGATTTACTCCAAGGTAAGGGTGTATTGGATTGCAGCCTTAATTATTTTTTATATTTGTTAGATTTTCTATGTATTTTTTTTTTAAAAAAAGAGGTATGTGGAGCAATTCAAATAGATTTTGTTCATTTTCTTTCACTACCCCATACTGAGGATATGAGCAAAATTTCCCATAGCCCTGGAATATATTGTTATTGTTCCCAGTTAAGGCTATTCTGCCTGCCTCATTTAGCATAGATGTTCAGTGTAAAGTTTCACAAATCACTGAGAGATATTTCATATGTTTTACAGTCTTCTGTACAGACCAACATCACTGTGTTACAATACAGAATTAGTAAGCTACAACAGATGTTAAAGGATTATAAGTAACAAAATCAGCAGGGAAATATTATTTACAAAGTTGGACCAGTAACACAATGAATTTAGATCTAGAACTTACCTTATAGTATTTCTAAAATTATCTGAATTTTGAGTTGTTTTTAACAGTGGAAGGGCAGGATATAAATCCTGTTAATAAATAAATATTCCATAGTATTGGAAACTAAAGGCTAGGCATTTAAGGCTGAAAATGTAAAGCATTTTTTTTAAAGATTCTTCACATCCTCCCCATTTTTGGTGGTAATTACTAGGCACAAAAACAGAACAACTGGACAATGCAGCCATTAATATACTTAATTTACATAATTGCATAATATGCAAATTAGCCTGCCTGGATTTGTGGAACTGGAATATGATAACCCTGTGTGAAGCAAGCAAAATGGCATTTTCCATGCTGTGTATCAGCTGCAAACCCTCTCAAATACCTTATTGCAATATTTCAGGTTCATAAGCTTAGACCAACATAAATGGCACCTAGGGAGCTCAGACGGCTTCAGAATGCTCAATATATGAAGCAGTTATACTCTTCAGCACATTCCGAGGAACAAACTGGGAGGGAGGGATTGTTTGTTTGTTTTTATTTACTTATTTAGAAGTTTTATAGGCTGCCTTGAGGAGTGAGCTCTCTCAAGGCAGCTTTCATCATAAAGTATTAAAATATAACTTAATACAACCAGAATGATCACGTACTAATAAAACCAGGAGTATAAAACACATACACATACACACATCCTGTCTAACAACTAAAATACCATATATAACCATGGCCCCAACCATCAGCAATGAGGCAAGACAGGAAAATAATAAATCAGAATATCCTTCAAAGAAAGGCAAATTATTATTAACATTATTACATTTATATCCCACCTTTCCTCCCACAAACTCTAGATGGCATACATTGTTCTCCCCTGTCCACATAACCTAAAAGCTGGTTTAGTATAACAGCTTAAGAGACTGAGGGCAGCATCTAACCAATTTTTTCTGTCTAGCTCAAGGATTTCTACTTGTGCAACTGAGCTGCCCTCACCTCCCCGCAGGCTCCTCCTAAATCTGTTCTGGGGAGTACCCCCAACCCTCCATGCAGATTTGAGGAGGACATGGGACACATACACAGAATGGAGAGAGGGGGAAGTTCCATTTTGCAGGTGGAAATCCTTGTGCTGACGGAAAGAGTTAACTGGATGCTGCCCTGAGCAACAAATCAAAGCTTACCTCTGTCATGATCCACACTTGGAAAGTTACTTTGTCCCAGGTTAGACCCTTACCTGCAATATGAAATAACAATTACATAACTATAATTATATTTATATCCTGCCTTTCCTCCTAAAGGAGCCCAGAATGGCAAACAAAACGATTTAACAACTACGATACAGGCAACTACCATACAGCATTAGCCCTAGTAAAGTGGTTGCCGGAATCCAGATGGGCTAAAAATAGGGACGTGGCAGGGACTACACACAAAGCCCATCTCAATACACACCTGTAAACCACTTAGAGGTTTTGATGGTGATTAAGTGGTATATAAATCCTGTTAAATAAATAGGATGGTATTCCTACACATTCTCTACTTCCTGCATTGAGAATGTGCTTAGAAACCTCACCTGATCAGGAACCCTGTCCTATCAAAGTTCCCTGATTGCAAGAAGCATTCTAAGCCCTCTCATCTGAATTCACTTAGAATTCCTCTTCAGATCTTCCCTCACAGTGTGGGAAGATCTAAAGGAGAGCTGGTGCATGTAGGGAAATTTGGAGGGCTTAGCTGTGGGCCCCTCCCTTTGTTTAAACCCACATGTGTTCACCCCAAACACCTGAGGAAGGATTTATCATTTTAAAAACATATTTCATTAAATCAAAATTATTAATAATAGCTGAAATATATACATATATATTCATACTTATACTGCTACACTAATAATTCTAAATAAATGAATGAATAAAAGGAAAACGTCTGTAATTCAACAATCTGTAAATCAGTCAACAGCAGAGAAAGAAAAATGAAAAATGTTCGGATCACTTCAAATTTGTTTAAACAAAACGTACTGTTGAATACTACCTTAAAATTTCAATTTCCAGTAATTTATAAGCTCCACATTTTAATAAATTTATTAACAATATGTACTTCCTTACACCTTCTGTAATAAACTGATTTTAAAAAGCTATATTCCAGTTTTTCTTTTACTATTACATTACATCTGATGTATTAGGATATTTCCAGTTACCCGCTATTACTAGCTTTGCTGCTGTCATTAATAATTCCTTGTGAACAGCCATGGAGCATTTGCTTTTGCATTAATGCTATACTACTTCCAAGAACATCCTTGATTAAATTTCAGACCTCCTGTCTTCAGGGCTTTACTTGTGTGCAGTTCCAAAATATGTGCACATTATCTTCTTCTGGATTTTGACATCTCCAGCCTGTGTCCTGCTGAAGATGAAGGTTGTCATAAGAATTAGAAGACAATGCCTCTGAAACTCTTTGAACATTCTAAAGTATTATATAATGCCTATGATTGCTATATACTGCCTATAATAATATCATATAATATCACTATTATTATATTTATTACCCACCCAGCAGGTCGCAGGGTGGGTTACAGCAACTTAAAATTCATTATTAAAAACAATTAAAACAAATCACAATCACAAGAACAGGGTGGGTCCTGAAAACCTACATCTCAAGCGTCAAAGGCAGGGTAAAGAGGTGTGTCTTTAGCAGTTGCCAAAAAACTGTACAATGAAGATGCCAGGCACATCTCTACTGCTGCTGCTGCTGCATTGCCTAGGCCCTCAAAGACAGGGAAAGCTGGCAAACTAGCCTGGAGCAGACGTTCTCTGTTTCGAGAAGGGATTTGAATGTGATAATTTGCTTTGTGGACTTGCAGAGCAATCCACCACCACCACCCTTTGTGCTGGGTGGCAGGGGATGGGGCGGTAGGTTCCATCAGCTTCTTGCTAGTTGCCACCTATGGAGTGATGCCAAGATGGAGATTTCTGGGGGTGAGGAGGGGGTGAGGCTGAGCCAGGCCAGGACCGGGATCAAGGCTGGCGCATCAGTCTGACTGTTCCTCTACCTTCTGCTGAATGTGGCAAGGCTGTGGACATTTATTTATTTATTTATTTATTTATTATTATTATTATTATTATTATTATTATTATTATTATTATTATTTGATTTATATCCTGCCCTTCCTCCTGGCAGCAGCCAAGTGGACATGGTAGTGCCCCTATTGTTCTCGAAAGACCTGCTGGGCTAGGGTGCCAGTTAGGATTGCTCCCTAAGAATGCTTAGGGAATTACCATTCTTGGCAGTATGGAAGGGTGTCAATTGCAGCCAATATCAAGGTCACCTTTTTCAGCCTCACAGCTTCTAGGCAGACAGAGCCTAGGGAAAGCAAGTCAAGCCATTTATTGGGATTATAACTGACTGTCATAACTAGTGACCTTACCTGCTTTTTTTACAACTATCCAATGATCTCCCTCCCTCCCTCCTCCCTGTCTGTGTACACACACACACACACACACACACACACACAAATAACTGCCACAATTTCCCAGGAACATTTATTCCATTTTGTGCCTTTAATGTTTCACAGAAATTGTCAGTAAAAAATACTGATGTCAGGAACAATTGCTGCGATTATCAGCAAAATGAAGTTTTTCTTCTCGGCATTGTAATTGTTCCTAGAAAAGATTTTTGACACTGCAAAATGTTATTTTAGCCAGTTATTCAACAGGGATACAGAAACGACCAAAGCCCACATTCATTTGAGAGATGGTGTTGTTTCTGTGTTATGCTTCACATGCTGGTACTACTGGCAAGCTGGGTACACTCACTCGCAACTTCTTAATACACTGGAAATGAGATGATAGATCTAACAGCTATCAACATTTCACTTTTTATCACATCCTGGGGCTATTTTTTATATTACATTTTAAAGATATTGAAGTTTCATTCTAGTATGTGAGCCACTGTGGTATAGCATTCAAGAGTGTTAAGAATAGGAACGGGGACAGAGATCCAGGTTCAAATCTCAGCTCAGACATGAAGCTCCCTGGGTGACTTTAGGTCAGTTACTCTTTCTCAGACTCACTGTCCTCAAAGGATCATTGTGAAGACAAAGCAAGTGGAGTAGGGGTGAGAGAGGGAGAAATGTCCCCCCCCTGAACTTCTGGGGGGGAAAGTAGTCTATAAATCCATCAACAGATAAAAATAATAATGTCTTGGGCCAGTTCAGGTAAGAAGAATGATTTCTGCCAAACCCCTTCCATCTTTTTGGCCTCCTGCATCAAATTCCACACCATTTCTCTAAGCCCCAGAAACAGATTTTCAGGATGGGGGCCACGGGGAGCTGCAGACAGAAAGGGGAGGTAAGAAAGTCTTCTTTTATGAACTGAACTCTGTTCTGTTTATGGGAATAAAGTTTGGATACAAGTCACTGTGAAACAGAAACTCCAGAGACTATTAAATAGGTGTCTCCTTCAAATCAGTGGGAATTTAGCACCCTGTTAAAAATTTATTCTTCATTAAAAAAACCCACCCCATTTTTATAAACATCCATTTGCATTCATCCTCCAGGAAACATCTTCCAGCAGGTGGGAAATTGACCCCAAGTCCTGGCCATGCTTCTTGGGGTGGGCAAGGTGACAATGTTGTGTCCAAGGGCACTTAAACCCTCCAGCAGTTTGGCCAGATTGTGTCTAGCACACGTACTGCAAAAGTGACCATCACAATTCAACAGAATACAAAGAACCCAAACATGCCATTCACAATGACATACTTGTTGAATACTTGGTCATTGTTGCCAGCCAAAGCAAGCCATCCCCTGCTTGCTTCTGATTATTACCATAGAAATAAGCTGGGCCATTTCCTTAAAAATTAGAAGCAATCTCACTCCATTCAATCAAAATGGGGGATATATAAGTTGCGTCAGTGAAAACCAATAGTGGATGTAATCCCCATTTCCAGAGGGCCCTCTTTTTTCAGTGATCCTCTGGAACCACCACCGGTGGTTTTATGCATGTATTTCTCAAAGCCTTCCTGGTCCTTCACTGCTTCCTTGCAGAGGTTGAGTCTCAGGAGCAGGAATAGGTAATCTTTTAGACTCTGTGACCCAGATCCTTGTCAGGATCTAGCCTTGCCAGCCAAATTTGGCAGGGGCTGTCTACCTGTCAGTCACTTGACATCAGGAGATTGAGCACTTTGAAGTCCAGAAGTCAGGACATCAAAGCACCACACACACAGCCCAGGCATTTGGGAACTCCCTCCAGGGAACTCCCTCACACACCTGATGTAGCAGACCTCAGCTCTGTCGTTCATCAGGTGGTGGGCAGTAGAGACACAGCTTCTTTCTGCAAGTATTGGGTGCATAAAGGAGTTCCCCAAAGGCAACTCGCTTATATTCCTGATTCAGCAGCCACTTCTCTACCTGCCCTGCTTGGAGAAAACAGCCTCATGGACCAAATTTGAACCCCTGGGAGGCCAAGTTTGGCCCATGGGCTGGAAGTTCCCCACCCCTGCTCTAGAGCTTCACCAGCACCTCTAGCATTGTCCTATTTCTAAACAATCCTTGGTAGTTGCCTACCCAAACTTCTTGTGAAGCCCTTCAAAGAAGTCAGTTCTCTAGCTTCTTTAAAGAAACCTTTTACATTGTGAAACATCTTTAATATTAGACACGTTTCTTTTCATCTTTAAGCTAAATCTACTTCTCTGTAGATGTAAGGGTATGCCTTTAAAGTTGATTTGGGGGGGAGAGCTAAAAGGGATTTGCTTCCCTTCCTGTGTGCATGTCTGGGTCAGTGTGTTTTGCAACAATTTTTATTATAAAAATGGCATACATTGTAGAGAAACTTACCAGGAAATTAACCTGCACATTTCAGAAGGATGGGGGCATTCCCTAAAGAGTGATGAATGAAAAAAACAGCTTCAGGATTGTGTTCTGCTCTATTGGCATCAAAAGTCACAGAAACTAAGTGCAAAGCTGATTGACAGGAGTGGTCAAGTGAATATGTGCTGTACAAGCAGAAGGGCTTGAATATCCAGCATTTTCCAAGCAGCACCACTGGCAGAACGAGCAAAGGACATAGAAGAGACAAGGTGATATAGTATTTTAGCATCTCTTCTCCAAAGCACTGTGACTGGAGATCTAATCCTTCTAATTAAAACTAGACCTGCCAGTCACAAAAAGCATTCCCCATCCCCCCTGCCTTTTTCCTGATATGTTATGCTTGGAAAGAAAAGTGTCAGGTTTTGCAGTTGCAGTGTTTTCAGTGCTGTTACAGCCAAATCTCCAAGTACCCTGGAGGCTCCTTCTTTGGCTGTCCCCACTTTGGTTTGGAATGCTTCCGAGAGATCCCGCTTCAGCTTGGACAAGTCCCATATCTGTCCAAAGTGATTCTACTTTGGTTCTTAATTTGGGTTTCATCCAAACCTTCTGCACAGCCCTAGTTCAAACCCATTGCTTCTTTCCATGTGTAAGTCAGATGATGAGGCCACATGACCCCGATCTCCCTTTCGTGTAGTATGTTGAAGTCTGTCAGCTGGGGGCAGCCTTGGATTCTGACAACTTTCCTCTTGATCTGCAACACTTGTTCTGCTCTAGCTAAGACTCTACCACAGCAAGAGTTTGGCAACAAGATTATTTATTGCCCTTGGTCCATGACTTAGCACTGATAGATCAGAGTCAACCCAGCCTTGGGGTGGTGGGAAGGGGATGTTAGCTGGGAATAATTTGTCCATGTGCCTTTCCAAAATGTCCATCACTGGGATTCGAAGAGCCTTGATTTCAGTGGATTTGTCTGTTAAAACTATAGAAGTTGGAAGATCCTGCTTCTATGGCCATGGCATACTTAACAGCCTGACCGTTCTATGATTCCGTTCTTAAAATGTCACCGTGGGAGAGTTCTCATTCTTCTTATAATGTAACACTTCAGAGATAATGGGGATTGACCACTGAGACTGGAGACTTTAAAACTTTGTTACAAGGATGAAAAACCGAAGGCTTCAGGGCCTCCAGGCCCCTTTACTGGGCTCTCTGAGCTTTCCCGAGGCCACACCCCTCACTGGCCGTGTTTCACACTCTGGGTGATTTTGCCTGCCTGGAAGATGCCCTTGAACTATAATAATGACTCTTGCTTGTCTGGATGGAGGACAGAGAGAGGTACGTGAGTGTGTGTCGAAAGCAGCCTACCATGCAAAGGTAAAAGTTACATATGTTGCTCTGCCTACTTTTGCCTCTGGTCCTGCCCACCACTAGAATGTGGCCCTGGGACAGTTGCCAAGCATGCGAACCCTGGACTGAAAAAGTAAGAAGAGGGGCATTCAACATGGTTAGATAGCTCACCGACTCTTTGACTTGATGGGGATGAGAAGCGCTTTTCCCTTAGTCTTACACTCATACTTATTGCAGTGGATAAATAACAATTATATTCCAAACCAAATATATTTATTGTTCAAAATCCTCCCATAATTTCAAATAATTGGAACTCCTCTCCAGGCATTCCAGCTTCTTTATTGCTGCATCATAATGTTTCTCTTCTCCCATGGGGAGATACTACATTACATATATGGATGGCAATTTATTCTTTGCTAAGAGCAGAGTTGTAATTAAATTCAAGATGTGCATAGAAATGCGCCTGAGGGAGGGGGATATTTGTTAATCCTTTTGTGCACAGAACCATTAGCAATGTTTTATGAAGGAGCACTTGGGACATCACAGGAAAAAGCAAGTGCTTTTGGTGCTGATCCAGTTTGGTTTGAGTGGTCACCCACTGAATGATTGTGGGCCAGAGCCAACTATACACATTCTGTCCCCTAATGTAAATAATGCAATATTTCATCACCACCATCTGCTGCTTTATTTATTTGTTTGTATGGAAATATCTATTTCCCAGCTTTCTGTTGCAAATAGCAGCACAATAATTAGTTCACATAATTAATTATCAAAATATGAGAAACCATAAAAGTAAAGCTAGTAACACAGTTTACAGCATAATCCTAAACAGGTGTACTCAGAAGCAAGTCCCAGAGAGTTCAGTGGGGCTTCCTCCCAGGAAAAAAGGGGGTACTGAAACCTTTAGAGATCAAAATCCAAAACTTAAGCAGGCCTATAAGCTTACTGAAATGCCACCAGTGAGTGGGACAAGGATATATTCTGGGGCAGAATCTGGGGACACGACAGAGAACTCCATTTCCCACTTACCCATCAGTTGCACCTTAGAAGGTAGTGAGACACAGAGAAGATTCACTAATAGACAAAAAAACTTGTAGTTTAAGAACGTACCTATAGCCAACAGATATTTCTATCAGACTTTAAAAAGCAGGGAAATTGGGCACCTATAGTGAATGCACCAGGGGAGCAGGAGACCTGACCTTCTCTTTGAGATGTTGTACTGCCCTACAAATTTGTAAAAAAACAAACACCATTTGGGTTGGTCTTTTACAGTCCAATCCACGTCCTGTGTAGCTTGGAAGAATTTGGTAACATGTGCCTCTGAGCATATCATGAGTGGTGGCAATACCTGCCATCTCCAAAGATGGAGAAATACTTCTTACTTTATTTCTTTCCTGTGTTACTACTGTTTCTACATAGAATGTAACCTAAAAAAATATATTTCTCTCATTAGTCATCCTAGAAATCTGTGTCAAATTTATTTTTATTAATTTCAAAGCCTTTTTATTGGTCAATGTCATATGATGGTGAAGACAGCCTTTTGTGTTTCAAACTGGAGGTTATGCTCTACTTCTATTTTGTCTGCATTAACAGCTGAATCTGAAACTGCAGTTTGATGTAAAATCAGAATGATTACAATATGTTGCTACTTAAGCAATGACTCTAGCTGTTGAAAAAACAAACTTGGCCTGCCCAAGATGCATGTTTTCAGCCTGCTACTCCACTTAAGGAACTCCACTTAAGGAAAGGTGAGTATGGTCAATTAAAAACATAGAGCACACCTAGGATTTTGCTAGAATACATTTCACCTCCCACTGTTTTATCTTGTGCAAACTGAGAAACTCCTCATTTCCATTGGAAACTATTCTGCACAACAGTCAGTGCCATTATTCCACAATTGTTTTTGAAGTTCTTTTTTAGCGTTGCAGAGTATTGCTGTACTCCACATATTTGCATAAACAAAAGCAAAAGAGAATGATTTGCTATAGGAAACTTCACTAAAATTGCAAAGGAAATCAAACATATTTAAAGTGATTATCTAAACTATATCAACTGTTTTAATATTGTTGTCTCCTCCCTGCTAAAACAAGATCAGCACAGCACAGGTCTTGTTTCTGTTATTTGGGCTGACTGCAGGTGTGCCACCACTCACGATATGCTCAGAGTGTTAGTGCTAGTGTATGTGTGTCTCATTGCCTGTACTTTTGTCCTGCCTTCCTGCTTATTCCTTGTCCCTTCCTCCTGGCTTGTCCTTTGATCCCTGGTCCTTGACCTAGCCTGATTTGAATTATTCTTTGGTTCTAACTATTGGTGTATCCCATGGCTCCTAGCTCAGTTCAGACTGCTGCCCATGGCCCAGACCGGTGCAAGGCTCTTTCATTTTAGAAATTCTGTCCCAGAAAGCCATCTGCATGTTTGACCCTGCCTTCAGTGTTGGAGATAACTTACTCCTACAGAACGTTGAGGAAGAAACTAGAGGATCAGCTATCCTTTACTTGATTCTAACCAACAGAGGTGACTTGATGGATAAAGTGGCAGTTACAGGAACTGTGGGGGAAAGTGACCACACCATACTTGAGTTCTTGATTTTAAGGGAAACAAAAGCTGAGAGTAGCTATATGTGTACCCTGAACTTCAGGGGAGCTGATTTTAATGAATTCAGAACACTGGCAAGTAAGGTTTCCTGGCAAGCGACCTTAATGAGAAAAGGAGTCCAAGGTGAGTGGAAGTTTCTAAAAAAGGAAATTCTAAAGGCACAATGGCAAACAATTCCAACAAGGAAAAAAGGGGGAAGACAGCAGAAGAACAATCCCAAGATCCTTCCCACGTGTAGTATTGCTGAGCCAAGTATTCCCCATCTTATAACTGCATTTGGTTTCTTTTTCCTAGGTGTAGAACTTTGTTCATTCTGTTGTTTTCAGCCCAGTGCTCCAGCCTATCAAGATCCCTTTGAATTTTGTTTCTGTCTTCCAAGGTACTAGCTATCCTTCCCAATTCTGCTATCATCTGGAAGTCATTAATACAAATGCTGAAGAGCACTGGGCCCAGGACTGAGCCCTGCAGTACCCCCACTCGTTACCTCCCGCCAGTTTGAAAAGGAACTATCATCTGCAAATTTGATAAGCATTCCCTGCACCTCCTCATTCAAGTCATTAATATTCCAGTGAGCCCCCCCAAGTAATTGGTTCCATTGCTATCATTCCAGTTTGGTTCTCTTTCCGGTAAGACGTATTTTTTTGAGCTCCTGCTTACTCTGTCTTCCCCTGTTTTGTTTTAAACCTTTTTAGTAAATTCCTACAAAAAGATTAATGGAGTGTTAAGACGTCTAAAGGGGATTTTTATTGCATTCAAAACTTTACAATCCTCTGGCTCTTTTCTCTATACGGAGCTCCGGACATTAACCTCCGTGACAGTTTTAGTGTTTTACGACTTTTAAGCCTCGACAACATTAATCACCATATCTGGCGTATGTGGAAACTGTAATTTCTGTAGTATCTGCGCAGTAATTTGTGTACTCCTGAACTGGATATATTTGAAGCTACTTCCTGAGCTTTTATTGGGGTTGGTAAACGCTTATTGCCCCCACACAAAGAAGACTCATGACACCAAACTGGTATAATGTTATATTTATTAAAATATAACATCCTAAATCCAATGCAATACAGCCAATTATTCAAATCTGTATCTTTTCGGGCAGGTGAGGCTAAACCTAACAATGAGGGATTACACCCTCACCTTCTTAAGGCATCACTTCTCATCATCACGTGACTCCATAGTCAAGGATGTGGGTGAATTCCTCCCTCCTTGCTCCTGGAGCCAGCTGTGTGGTTCCAACCCCCACACCATGGCCCCGCCGTACAGGCATTCACCATGATGCGCAAGCAGGTCCCACAAGGACACAACACAGATCCCCACCGGACACAAAGCCCTGATGGTTCCCTAGGAAGTGCCCCTTTTTCATGATGCCTTAACCACCTAATTTTAACCCTCATATACCTCACCTGCCCGAATTCTATGCCACAAGAGGGGATCAGCTTAAGCTTGGTCCCCTCCACCCAATGAGGATAACAATCCCCTTAATCCCCCCATAAGATCCTCCCAAAACAGGTCACACCCTTGCTCAGAAAGATGAACACCATCATCTCGAAATAGATGTGGGACATGGAACCTAATCCTATCATGAGAAATAACTGCCCCACCAAGAGACAAAACTAAATCCCTAACCTTCCTATTGACCCATTTCCTAGCTCTATCTATCTTATTGGGGTGAACAGCACCCCTCCAAACCCTTCTAACAAGCATTTCAGACCATACAAGCAGAAGATGGGGATATGATCTAATAAGCCACGTGAGATCACGCGTAACTTTTAGCAGCAAATCCAACCCAGGACGCTGCACCAAATCATTTTCACCCAAATGAATTAAGAATATGTGCGGCCTGTCAGCCAATGACATGATCTGGCACACAGCAGGCAGCAACACATCCCATAACATGCCCCTCCGGGCTTCCCACTGAATCGTAGCTGTGGCAGAAAGCTGCAGCTGTGTTCCATAAACAGACGAGGATGCCCTCCGATGAGCCCAAAACACAATTGAGTGGCCACACAAGACGATCCTGACGGGAATTGGGATGTTTGTCAAACCTACAGGAAACAAAAACAAAGTCATCTGTTAAAACCTGACGTAAGACTTAAATGCATCGGAACGCCACTTTCCGATCGCCTGTATCTCGCTGATACTCATGCCCACAAGGGCCGCAGCTGTAACTGCACCAATCTGGAAAGAATGCAGCCCATAGACTCCAGCATCGCGACCACTGGCCAACAAGGCCCGCCGAACAACGGCCCAAAATTGAAATTGAGTCAGGGCAGTACCATCCATATGTATGAACAAATAACGCTGGCCCGCTGGCCGAATGGATAAGAATTGTCGCATTGCAGACACAGGGCACAATACCTAGACCTGGCAATTTCATAAAAGCATGAATACTGCCATGGCCCTTTGATCGGTCTTAGAGACCGCAGTGAAAACCTCACTATATCTGCACCGAATGTGCAATCGCCAAAGCATAAGGCTCGATAAGTCACATCGCACTTAGAAGGGGGCAATACTTCGTTAGGGCGAAAAGCACCATAAAACATCGTCAGAGTTACTGCGGTGAACAGGTGCGACTCATACTGAGATGAGCATAAAGAATTAAATAGTGCCAGGATCTGGAGGAGGACATCGGGCGTGATTGGCCTCCTCCGGCCAGCGGACCTGGGAGTGGAATGCGACCAACCCACAAGGACCTATCTGACCCTAAAATCTACAGAATGATCCAGCAGCCCCCTTTCCTTGGAAATAAAGGCTAGTGCTGAGAGGTGACCAGCGATAGTAGAAACAGAATTATTGTGCCCTTTTAAATGTGTCATAAACTGCAATAAATGCTCCATAGGAATAGGCCACTCCAAAGGCAGCTCCATGCCTATACGGAAAGTCTGGAACTTAGCAAATGAATGCTCATACGCATTTTGAGTACTGGGAGCCAGAGCGGCAGCAATCGCAACCCCAACTTCTAGTTGCCAAGGTTCCACAGGAAAGGTGGGATTGGTACAGGATCCAGAGCCGCTCCAGGTGCAAGCTCCCGAAAGCGCGCCATCTGTAAGCGTGAAAGTGCATCAGCTACTGTATTCTGCAAACCTGGAACATGTCTGGCCAGGAATAAAATATTAAAGCGCAAGCATTGCAACACAAAAGCGCGCACCAAGCGCATGACACGAGGAGACTTAGAAGTTTGGGCATTAATCATGCTAACTGTGGAAATATTATCGCACCAGAAGCACACTGTGCGGTTTGTAAATGCCTTTGGCCAGATACGAACAGCGACCATAATTGGAAAAAATTCCAAAAATGTCAAATCGGAAGTAATTCCGATATCTCGCCAACTGTCAGGCCATCACTCAGCACACCACTGGGCTCTAAAGATTACCCCAAAGCCAATGCATCCGGCAGCGTCAGAATGCACCGGTAATTTCGCTTCTAAGATTAATTCCTCCCTCCAAAAGGAAAGGCGATTGAAATCCTTCAGGAATGCAAGCCACATGTACAAATCCTCTCTCATCCCTGACGTGATCCTTATGAAATGGAAGCGACAGTGAACTCACTTCATGGCGTCACATAAACGCCTGAGGAACGCACGACCAGGGGAAATAACTTTGGAAGCAAAAACTAAGTGGCCACAAGTTCCTGTAACCGGGCCAGTGTGATCTTTTTCAACCCTATTACTAAACAGAGCAGTTGACGCAGTGCTACCAACTTCTCAAGCGGCAAACGTGAGGACTGAGTCACAGTATCTAACTGAATCCCTAAGATAATAAGGGAAGTAGTAGGGCCCTCTGACTTTTCGGGAGCTAACGGAACTCCCAATTTGTCAGTTAAAGTGTCAAAAGATTGCATCAAATGAAGGCTATGAAAAGACACGGCCGGTCCCACAAATAAAAAAAAAAAATTATCAAGATAATAAGCAGAAAAGGAGGACAATGCTTTCCTCCTCAATGCCCATTCTAGAAATGTGCTAAATGCTTCAAAAGCAGTGCACGACACAGAACAGCCCATTGGCATAGCTCTGTCAACGTAAAACTGATCTTGAAATTTAAAACCAAGCAAATCCCCATCCTCAGGGTGTACTGGCAAAAGGCGAAAAGCCGGTTTTATATCACACTTTGCCATTAAAGCACCCCTTCCAGCTTTTCTAACTACTCTAACCGCCTCATCAAAAGAAGTATATCTAACTGATGCAAATAATGGGGAAATGCCATCACTGACAGAGGCCCCTTTTGGGAATGACAAATTATGAATCAGGCAATATTCTCCAGCCTGCTTCATAGGGATAATACCTAAAGGGGAAATCCTCAGATTTTCCAAAGGAGGAAAACGGAAGGGGCCTGATATCGGATCAGCAAGTATCTCCTCATGAAGCTTGGCCAAAACTACAGGCGCTAAATTACTATAAGAGGGCTGATTGACTAGCGATGTAGCAATCCTAGGACCCTCATAAGGGATACGAAAACCATCCGTAAAACCCTGGAGTATAAAACTAGCAGCCTGCCGATTGGGATAATGCTCTAACAGCTTCGCCAAAGGAGCCAGCTTGATCGAGCTACTGGCCTTGCGACGTACAGCCGCTATTGCCAGACCGCGTTTTGGCTGTGGGTGCTCCCCTGTACCCTCTGGAGCCCTCTGGCAAGAGGAACTAGAGTGGTTGCCTCAGCACAGTGCACAAACATGTCGGAACCTACAGGGACGTCTAGAGCATCGGCCATTGCTATTAAATGTCCAGCAGACTTGTTGGGATTGAACCCACTGCCCGCCTTGGCTGTAGCCAGAGGCGGAAGTCTGCGGACGTGCCAATAAATGCCCAGTATCGGCCCTATCTCCAAGAGAGGGCCTGGCGGAGGTCATAGAACGTAGCCACAGTCCAGTATGTTCAATGTCGCAACGAAGGGTAGGATCTAATGCTGCTCTTTGTCTAAAATGCTGATCATACCTAAGCCAAGCGGTTCCAGAGAATTCTCGGAAGGCCCGATGCACTATATCCTGATATTTTATCATGGATAAAGCCCTAGACGGATAAGCCTGTGTCATAACACCCATATAAATCGTATAGGCATTCAACCAATTAGGCCACACCCTATCCACCTTCCTTTTGATCACTGCCTCACGCTCTTTCCCTTCCTGACCGTCCTTAGGCTTAGCCTCGTGCTCACGAAACAGGAGAGTAAGCAAGTCAATATACTCTCCCCTCCAAATTTTTTCTTTTGTTCGTATCGCCTTGAGGATAAACCCCATATGGAAGGGACAAAGAAGCAGGTGATTGAGAAGAGGAAATCGAAAGCGGCTGCCAAGGACTCACTGCAGCCGCCGGCCAAGGAAGCTGTGGGTGCTGGGGTACCAACACCCCTCCCATAAACACTACTGGGTGGGCAGCTGCTCCCAATGAAGGAGAATCAGCTGTTTGTATATCCCTGTTAAGGGCAGTGGAATCCTGTGGATGTGTATTGCGAGCTTGTGAGTGCATGATTTGCTCACCTGTATACGCCGAAGGAGAGGCAATCACAGAAGGTGCTGCAAACCCAGAAACCATTGGAGTAAACGCTGCAGCATCATGCGGAACTGGCTGCTGACTTCTCATATGCCCGGCAGCTGACAGAACTGAATGTGTGACAGCAGAAATAGGTGCTTGATCAGCTGGTAAACATGCAGTATGCGTAAGGATTGCTGGCTCCTCACTGGGTACCGCAGCTTCCAGAACCCCGATTCTAGAAACTAAATCAGCAAGAATACGATTTTTAGGCTTTTTGGAAGCCAACCGTGCAGATTTCTTACCTGCTGGAGCAGTACTTGTGCCAGCCTCAGCATCCAGGGGCTGTCTGCGTTCCTTTTCCAACGCCTCCACCCTAGCCACCAAGGCACGGATGGTCCCAAAATCCTCCTCTTTGTCAGAAGACAGGTTCTCCTGTGGTAGAGGGCGCTTTGTAGTTTGCTTGACCACCCGCACCCCTTTTTTCCGCTGAGCCTTCCTAGGAGGCATTTTGTAAGAAACAATAAACAACAACAATTATACAAAAGACCAAAATGCTATTATAATCTAATTATGGAGTCAACAAATTATAATAATAATTAGCATACACCAAGTGCCTATAACACTACAACTAATAAATTAACCCAACCTCTTTGGTTATTTATATATTTTATTTATTTACTTATTTACTTATACATTTATTTATTTATTATATACAAAGGGAAAGTGGAAAAAGGATTGAAGGTAAAGGGAAGTGGGAAGGGGGGTAATTTATATTTTTAACACTAATAAACGGAATAAATAATGACTAGTAAATGAATTTTAAAGTAATGGAATACCTTAGTTATTAAATTAACAGAAACAATACTTATTATATCTTTAAACCTTTGCTCTAAAATTAATTAGGTAACTACCAAAGTAACCAAAAGGATTAACAATCTAAATGGAATTACGCAACAAGAATAACTGGAGGGGGGGCAAATATCTCAACGTTAACTAAAGCAAAGGCAGAATTAATTTAAGACACACAAACTAAAAAGGAACAAACAAACAACCAACTCAAACCCTCGTAACTGAAACTTAAAAGGCAATAACACTAAAGGGAACTAAACCAGGAAATAAGGAAGCCGGATTGCCGCCCCGCCGCTGCGGGCGCGTAGGCGGACTCCCGACGCCCAGCTGATCGTCAGAGATCCGATAATAGTAAGTAAAGGCTCGAAAAGGAAAACGAGAGGCAAAGGAATCACAAGCAATGAAAAATCTCCGAACGAACGCCAAAGCCGCCAACGGAACAACGTGGAATGAGGATTAAACGCAGCTGCCACGAGGCGAAAAAGGCAAGCACGGGAAGAACGGAGCAGCCTTATATCTGCTGCTCAGCGCCCTCCCTGATAGGATGATTGATCTCACGTGGCTGCTAGCACTTAATTTGAGAATGTTCCCAAGTCTTCCCTGTAATTATGGTGGGGGCAAATACGCCCCTAATTAGGAACGACATTTTCTTCGTTTTTCTGTTGTGAGCCTTCAAATGGTAATGACAAGGAGCAATTTGCAGCAGCAGGAAGTTCTTCCAGACGATATTCGAATGGCAAGAACTTCACAATCTAAAATTACAAGCTTTTTTCCACCAGTTTATGACTCATCTCTTGCAATCCTGCAGTCTCCTTTAAGAGTTCAACCAAATACCCCAGCAGTTAATCCCCATGACTGGACGTTAGAACATCCGCTCTCGGCTAAATCTTCTATGAATCCTTCCACTGCCAAAAATCTTGCAGAGGAATTACAGGACCCTGGATTTAATAATTCACTGAACTCCTGTAATGAAACACCTCCCTCAACTTTTTTGACTATTGATTCCTTCCATCTGTCCAAAGGGCACATGACGCCATCATGTGATAAGCTTCTTCCTGCTCAGGACCTTGTACAGACAGAGCAGTCATTACTGCTAGATGAATTAAAACTTGTTAAAACTTACATTTCAGAAACTAATCAATTACTCATCACACTGGTACAGGCGTTCCGTTCTTTTACTCTCATACCCCAGGAACATCTGAATGACTCCTCCAGTTTCTTTGGAAAGCATATCTATAAGAAAAGTACTAAGAGAAACTCATCCATTGCAGAACATGCTAAGAAATCTAAAAACATCAAAAATCCCAAAACGGACTTCTCTAATAAGATGAATTATAAGCCCCTGTTTAAACTGCTGGATCCTCAAAAGCCGATATCCTGTGTAAAACAAACGCCCATGACAAACAGGAGAAATTGCTCTAACCTAAACTCCATTTCTTCTTGTGTGAAGTTGAACTCTCGGGCCTCCAACCTCCAGAGTGAGGAGGGAGAGACTATCTCCCTAAACACGTGTGGCTTTCAATCTCCTTCAAAGATACCGAATTATCACTCTAATTGTAATCGACTATCCCCGCTGAAACTAGTTTTGCAAACCGACAAATTGGCTATCTCTTACAAGTCTATAGTTAATGAGCAGTGTTACTTGATACCAAGCATCCCTTTTTTGGATGTTTGCATCGGTAAAGCTATGTGTGCCTCCAGACGTATGAGCTTCATAAGATTTATTTATTTATTTATTTATTTAAGCTTATATACCGCCCGACTAGCAACAGCTCTCTGGGCGGTGAACATTAAAAATACAATAAAAATAACACAATACAGTATATCACAATACAAAACTGTACAAAAAACTGTACAGTCTAAAATCAAAATATAATAATTTAGAATTAACAGGAATTAAAATGCCTCAGAGAATGGCGTGTAATTATTACCTGCCACTCCCGCAATGTAGCCAATCAAATCCTTCATTTAAGAAATTCCCTGGGTAAAATGGGTTTCTCTGTGCAGAGATACTATTTAGACACATCTCCTCCTACCCTGTTGGAAATACCTTCCATGCAACCACCGCATTGCAGTTTCTTGTCGCCAGATATCAAAACAAGTAATATTGTTCACTCACCATCCATGTGTGAGCTTATTACTAAAGCAACTAGCCAATATGAGAAGGGGGATTATTTTCATTCACCAGGGGAACTATCTCAGGAATTGGAACCTGAGGAAAGCCAGCTTGCGGAACTATACTCTTCACTACCTGAGCCCAAAAGACTGTCGTTAATCAACAGGCTTCTACATCTGATACATCGACTTAGAACGTCATCCCCGGCTAAAAGTACAGCAGAAATGTCGTCTTCCACCAAATCGTCAAAGCCAGAATGCCCTCAGCAAAACACGCGCGCCAATTCTATAAGGAATCATAAAGCAAACACTCCCTTACAAGCAGGTGAGGAATGGGTTAAATCAAGATTTCTGTATCCTAATGAACTTGGATCTCCGTCGGGGAAAACGAAACCATCAGTTCCTATAACTGACTATAATACAAAGCGACTTTTTCGTATCAACAATGGAGCGAATTTCAGCGATGCTGCAGGTTCCTTAAACCAAATAATGGAGCTTAATTGACAACCTCCTGCAACACTTAATCACGAAGCCCCTACTTTTTCAAATGTTCACTTTTCATCCCCAAAGGCTCCCAATCCTGTCTTTTCATTTAATCGTTCTTTACATTTTCTCTCATGGAACATCGCAGGATGGAATGCTAAGTCAACTGATCAAGAATGGATCACTTACCTTTCGAGCTATGATATCATCCTTCTTCAAGAGACTTGGATTACCTACAAACCCTATTTAAATGGCTTTTCTACTGCACATCTCCCAGCGTTACCTCCAATGAAAGGCAGAGCAAAAGGGGGTATGGCGATTTTCTTTTCCACTTCCTTGGATATTCAAATATCCTATCTTCGACCCCTGGATTCCTACGTGATGGCAGCTCTAATATCATTTGAGGCGTTTTCTTTATTGCTTGTTAATGTATATATGTCTCCTACGTTGACGCGTATTTCCACAGAAAACCGTTGGGAGGAGTTAGATCAATACATATTAGAGTTAGAAATGGCCCATCCTTATGCACATCTGATAATAATAGGTGATTTTAATGCAAGGATAGGGCCCAATAACAACTCTTTGCTTGCCTCTAAATTATGGCGTGGTGAGGACTGTGATCATTCTGCTTTCCCCTTTCCTAGAGAATCGAAAGATCCAAAAATTAATACTGGAGGAATTTGTCTTGCATGTTTTGTAGCCTCCCACCATTTGACCATTTAAAATGGTCTTGAGCAGGTTGATGATTGTGCAGAATATACGTTTATATTCAAGATGGGAAGCAGCGTAATCGATTACACGCTAATATCTTACAAAGTACTTACCCTGATCGAAAAATTCGCTATCAGTAACAAACTAAATACTGATCACCTGCCCCTCTGTCTCTCATGCCGTATCTCTGAGAGGTTCCGTTTAACTTCCAATTTTAACCCCACAGTAAACTACTCTAACTTTCAATATAAGAGATGTTACATGGATGTCCTCATTAGCCTTTAGGACAGAAGTTTTTTTGTTAACTCCAAAAGTTTTGGCCATCAGGAGGCACTTAATGAACTTAGATTCTCTAGATGCCCTTATTAATGTATATACTTCCTTAATCCATATGTTTAACAATATAATGAGTTCTGTGTTTGCTGATCACAGGGCACGTAGGAACAGGGGCCCCAAATGGTTCGATAAAGATTGCTTATCGCTTAAACACCAGTTATGCTATGTTTATCTTCAATACCGCCAACAACAACTGGATCATCTTCCTCCAATGTATTATTTAATTAAAAGAAGATACAAGGCAACTTTAGCTGCTAAAAAAAACTTAGCAGATAAAGAGGAGTGGAATAATCTCATACGAGCGTCTAGGAATAAAAACTCAACAAAATTCTGGTCGATAATCTCGAAGGCTTTTAGACCTTCGCGACCAGTTATTTGTAACATCTCTTCCCATACCTGGGAATGTCACTTTTTGTCCCTATATAATAATGACTGCTCTAAGGTCACTTCCGCATTCCTACCCCCTGAGACCTCCTCGCTTACACCCTGGCTGCCCGTGAGTCCAATCGAAATTAGGACTCTGATTGTCGGGCTGAAAACAGGCAAAGCGTCTGGGTCAGACAATATTCCTCCTGAACTTTTAAAAAGTTTTCCAGATTGGTGGGCCCTGCTGCTTGCAAAACTTTTTACCAGATTTAACGAAACGGGTCTTTTCCCGTCATCTTGGCGAGAAGCAATAGTCATTCCCATTTTTAAAAAAGGGGATACAGAGGATCCCTCTAACTACCGGCCCATCAGTCTCTTATCAGTCATTGCTAAACTATATGCGTCATATTTGAAAGTTAAACTCCAGAATTCGATGGATGATCAAAATATACTTAGTAAGGAACAGGCAGGATTCAGAAAAGGTTCATCCGTTTTAGATCACTGCCTTATTTTACAACATCTGGCGGAAAAGTATAGCAAACAGAAGGGCAACGGTTTATATGTCGCCTTTATTGATTTAAAGGCTGCATTTGACTCGATCCCTCGGGATATTCTGTGGTCTAAATTATCCAAAACTTCTATTGATAAAAGACTTTTATTTTTGATGTACCACCTGCATCAACAGACTTCCCTACGTGTACGCTGTGGTAAAGAGGGCGGGTTAACTAACTCTATCCTCACGTCCACAGGGGTGAGACAGGGATGTATACTTGCCCCTCTCCTCTTCAATCTATTTCTAAATGACTTGAATGAACACTGCCTATCTCATGATTTCCATACCCCCAAGATTGCGGATGAGATATGCCCTTTGTTACTATATGCGGACGATGCTGTGATTCTCTCACTATCGAAGGTTGGCCTAAAACGTACACTTAGGGCGTTTATGTCCTATTGTACAGAGAACCATCTAATTATAAATTTCGATAAAACGAAAATCTTAGTGTTCTCCAAGCGAATAATCACCCCAGTTTGGATAGTCAATGAACATCCAATTCAACAAGTAGCCCACTATAAATATCTTGGCATCACCTTCCATTCTTCAATGAAATGGTCTTTTCATATAAGAATGACGATAAGGAGAATTAAGAACTCTCTAAACAGCCTGATTCGTTATTTTTATTATAAAGGGGGACAATTCATTCCTGCGGTCATTCAGATATTTAAAAATAAAATCATTCCCCAAATTCTATATGGAGCCCCAATTTGGATTCATTGCTTGGACCATACAGTTGAAGCAGTACTTTCCTTTTTCTTATGACGCTTGGTAGGTGTCCCCAGATGTGCACCCTCGGTGGCGCTTAGATTAGAATGTGGGTTTACCTCAATGGAATGCCAGGCTTGGCTGGCGACTGTAAATTATTGGGTCAAACTATCATCTAATAGCACGTCTGGCCTTCTATCCTTATTTTGGAATGATAATTGGCCATCAAAATGGAACCATAAATTGGAAATGAAACTATTACAAATGGGTCTTTCAAAGGAATACTTACTATCTCATTCTCCGAGTGATGCTTTAGCTATAATACGCTCACGAATTAAGGATATTGATTATCAAACTACAATCTCCTTAGCTTCTAAAATATGTTCCCCATTGTATTTGAAATTAAACTTTCTCCCTGAAAAGCTTAGTTCCTATTGGACTTCCGGGAAGGGTGACTTCGCTTGTGCCTGCTTTTTGAGACTAGCTCTCGTCTCAGAAGAAGCTTTTTCAGTTTTAAAATCAGTCAGAACGTTCTTTTTGACTGGTAAAGATTTTCTCCCAGGCAGGGAGAAACGTAGAGATTAACCACAAAAGCCTGTTTTTGTTGGGAGGACTGGATTTCATTAATTTATGAGAGAAGGTTCAGCCAGCAAATGCCGGACGGACTTCCAACAAGCTCTAACTGATTAAGCAACATGTTTATCTTTTCTTCAAAGAAAAACGGACTTTAACAGGCAAGCATCGTTCTTTCTATTTTTTTCACTTGGTTTAAATCGTTGCAGCAAAAAGAGATTTGTCAATGAATCAGCTATAAAGAATTTCTGGGTGAGTTATAACTCTTCTCTTTTATTCACGAAATTAAGGAGGAAAGAAATTGAAAAAGCTTATCTTTGTTTTTATTGCAAAAAGCTGGCCTGGAAGTGCATTCTAAAGATACAAACGGAAGAGGGATTTCTATTTCGAGGAGGGAAAAAAAATAAATAAATTTGATTTATGAACTTTGGAGTATTATATGTCCGGGACTATTTTCTTTTTGGTCTATTTCATTTTGTCGAATCTACTTGTTCACGATGCCACTAACTGTTTTGAAGCTGGGAACTAAATTTGTTTTGTATTCCTGAACATATAAGAGATAAGGCAGGCTGTACTGTCTACACTGTGATGTCGTCAAGCCTGGAATATTAACCCAATTGTGGCTGAAATAATTTTTGTTTTCGTGGTTTTAAGAATGGCAATCAGGAAAGTGGCTGAGACCATGGAAGAAATTATGTTTCAGAAAATAATGGATGAGATTGAGATAACAAAACAAACCCTGAGACAGGGTAGACAGGAGATGAAAATTGAATTTGGCAAAATGACGCAGGAGCTTAAAGAAATAGGGGATCTTGTGAGAGAGGAGATTGATGAGATTAGAGATGAGAAAAGAAAAATTAAAGGGAAGATACAAGCCCTGGAGATCGGAACAAATGTGGAATTGGAAAAAGATCTGGAGTTTATGGATATTAGAAACAAAGTTTACTGTTTGGAATTCAACGTTGTCTCTGAAGAAATTAATGAAGATATTAGAGATAAAGTTATCAATGTCTTGGATAATTTTCTGGATTGGAATGATGTGATGGAGCTTGACATAGAAAAAATCTATGGAATTAACTACAGATATGTGACAATGGAAAAATCCTCAAGAGATGAGCCAGTGCATTTTGTAAAAATGAAGAACAGAGATATGACTTTACAACAATATTTCAGCAACATATTCAGAATTGATGGCAAGGAAATATTTGTGATAAAGGAAATTCCCATCAGACTCTTATTATATGACTATGGCTATGACAGCAAGATTATTATGGGATACTGATAATGGAAGAATGGATACTGAAATTACTGGACTGAACAGGACTATTGAAGATGGAAGATGGAATTAATATTGATAATGGAATAATGGCTATTGAAATTATTGGACCTAACAGGTTTGATAAGATGGATTAATCTATATGTTTATTTGGACTATGGCTATGACAACAAGATTATTATGGGATACTGATAATGGAAGAATGGCTACTGAAATTACTGGACTTAACAGGATTATTGAAGATGGAAGATGGAATTAATATAGATAATGGAAGAATGGCTATTGAAATTATTGGACCTAACAGATTTGAACGAGATGGATTAATCGACATGTTTATTTGGAGAAAAATTAAAAGATATATCTCTCAAGGAATTGAAACCTCTCTTTGACTTTTTGTGGAAAGAATAAAGTAATGTTTATGAGATTTGATGATTAATTAAGATAACTACTGGAGGAAAGTGATTTTATAATATAATTTTAGAGACAGGATTGTTATATATTGTAGACCTATAACTGATCTGCGACAAATCGGAAGTCAACATTTTATTTTATTGTTTAATTATTTTTGTTTTGTTTTGTTTTTTGTCTTTGAAAATTTGAATAAAAATTAATGATAAAAAAAAGAAAAGCTTAGTTCCTATTTAGATATGCTTACAATTCCTAAATTTCATCTAGCATTTTCTAAAGCCAGGTTTAACGTTTTATATTCTGCGGTTCTGGAAGGGAGGTTCAGGGGGATCCCATATGAGCAGCGTGTCTGCCCCTGTGGTGCTGGTATTGAAACCCTTCAACATAGCTTTTTCTCATGCCCCTTGTACTCTCAGATCCGATTTAAGTATCTAAATGATATACTACTAAAAGCTTCTCATAAGTCGCCTGAAGCTACCATTGTTTATCTGCTATCTGGTTCTGATAAAGAAATTACCTTCCAAGTTGCTAAGTTTGTTTTCTCTTACATGTATTTAACTTTTGCTGCGTATATTGTATTTTTTGTTTCCTTTTATATATACTGTTGTATTGTTCTTAAATACGGGTCTATGACTGTCAATAAACTACACTTGACACTATCATACCTCTTCTCAGTCTTCTCTTCTCAAGGCTAAACATGCCTAGTTCTTTCAGTCTCTCCTCATAGGGCTCTGTTTCCAGGCCGCACTTTAAGAAGAATGCAGACAAACTGGAACAGGTTCAGAGGAAGGCAATGAGGATGATCAGTGGCCTGGAAACAAGGCCCTATGAGGAGAGACTGTTAATGCAGCCTAAAAGAGCATTTGCCTTTTTTGCAGCCACATCACACTGTTGGCTCATGTTCAGCTTGTGAGGTATGATACTGTTCAAGTACTTGAAAGTGCGAGACACAGAATACTGGGCTCAAGTTACAGGAAGCCAGATTTTGGCTGAACATCAGGAAAAACATCCTAACTGTTAGAGTGGTACAACAATGGAACCAATTACTTAGGGGGGTGGGCTCTCCAACACTGGAGGCATTCCAGAGGCAGCTGGACAACAACCTGTTGGGTATGTTTTAATTTGAATTTCTGCATTGAGAAGAGGGTTGGACTCAGTGGCCTTATAGGCCCCTTCAAACTCTGGTTCTATGAAGAAGGCAAGCAGGGGAGGGCAGGTTGAGGTTGGTGGGGCGGTGCCCTATACACCCTAATGGACCAATCCTCCACTGCCTCATTGATCCTGCAGAATGCCAACAGATTTTTCTAACAATTCTCCTTTCCCTTTCTGATCATGCCTAGGCCACCAAGAAGTCTGCCTCTGGAGCTACAATAAATACAAGTTAGCATTATTTTATAATTGTTATATACTCATAATATTCCATTAGAACTCAAAAATTGTTATATACTCATAATATTTCATTGGCCCAACACATGTAGCAGGGCATACTCTAGACTTGGTTTTTGCAACTGGACATGGAGATGGTGATCTGAATGTGGGGGGCCTTACATCAGTCCCTTTGTCATGGACAGATCACTGCTTGATGAACTTTAGACTTACAGCAGCCTTTCCCCTTTGCAAGGGTGCGGGACCTATTACGTTGGTCCGTCCCCAGAGACAAATGGATCCGGATGGTTTCCAAAGGGCTCTGGGGAGTTTTTCGGCTGATAGAGCTGGCGCTCCTGTCGAAACCCTGGTTGAACTGTGGAATACAGAAATGACCCAGGTGGTTGACATGATTGCTCCTGAGCGCCCTCTCCTGTGTAGAGCTCGTACGGCTCCATGGTATACCCCAGAGCTGAGAGCAATGGAACAATATAAGAGACAGGTTGAGTGCAAATGAAGATGAACTCCTGGTGGATGCAATTACACACTGGTAAGTGCCTATGGTAAGTTGTATTTAGGGGCAGTGAGGACAGCAAAAAATCAAATCATCAATCTGCTGCCCAGCTGAGCTCTTCAGAATTGTGTGAAAAGTCTTCTTTCTGGCAGGCAGATGGTAAGCAAGCTCCAGGCAGCTGTCCTTCCTTGGATGATGGATGGAACCATGTTCATCTCCCACTTGTCATGATATTTTTCATGGGAACCAGGAGGAGGAGCCTGCCAGTGGCCCTTGGTCTACAAGGGGCTTCAGCTCCCATCATCCTTCAACATTTGCCATGTTGACTAGGGCTGAAGGGTCATGGAGTTCAGGAACATCCCCAGTGGAGACAACACTCAACTTGGAATAAGTCAGCTTCTGATTTCCCTATGTCTCTTTGGCCATAGACTTTGACAGTACCTTTGTGGAATGAAAAGCCTCTTGCGCCTGTATAGTGTTGGATTTCACCTATTTGTTATTTCTCTCTCATGCATATATAGTAGTTTATTTTGTATGGGGATTTTTTTTTAATTTGGCAGTCTGCATACACGAATCAAGTTCCTGTGAGGAGGCATAAGATGGAAAGTGCATTCAAATGCTCTTATTTTTTTTTTATAAATGTCTGTTGATGATGATAATAAAATACCTACCTTAAAATATCCAGTTAAGAACTGTGGGAACATTCTTTGAAGGATTGATTGGATTTCTGAACAGGCCTTTTCAATGTTGTTTTATTCAGAGGATAATACAGGAAATAGTTATAATTCCTAGACATCCCTACCCAATGCCCTTGGAGCTTCCTCAGAAGAGGACATTTTAATTACACTGCAGGTACTATATTGCTCCACTGTAATTAACTGTGGAGTTAATGAAGTGACAAAATTACTGGATGATGAATATATGGTGCTGTTTTGTTTTAATTGACTGCTAATCTTATACTAACTGTGCCAGTCCTTATACAAATGGAAGTCTAACTAAATTAAACATGTGTTACCATAGCCGTACTGTAGAATGCAACCCACTAATCAGTGGAGACTCTTTTACTAGGGCTATTGGGGCACAGCCCTCTCAATGAGAATGTCAAGCATTTTAAAAAAAAATTCCCCTAAAATCTGAAAGCCACACACTCTTTCCTATCTCAGACACATTCTACTTCTATGAATTTATGGAGGCTTCGGGGGACATTTCTGTCAATCTCCTGTTCTCTGGCCGATCAGCTCTCTGCACCACTCAGCCAACCCTAATCCAAAGTATAGCTATGGCAAAGAGGTCCCTCCAGTGCATCACTGGGCATCAAAAATATATCACTGACATTTGAATATTACGAGGACTGCTATCTTTTCAGTCCCTGCTGTGCATGGTCCCACTCTTGTTGTTATGAGGGCAATTCAGTAGCCACAGTATCAGCCTAAGGAGGACTGTTTGAAAAACAGCCTTGCACCACCTGGTAGCCTATCAGAACCATACATCTGTTCTGAGCATGGTCAGAGCTGTTGCCTTGAAAGCCACATCAGAGCTGTTGCCTTGAAAGCCACATCAGAGCTGTTGCCTTGAAAGCCACATCTCACTGCTTTTAGCATGTTTGGTAACCAAAGAAGCAACAGGAAGTGTTTTCTACTTTGAGGATAATTTTTTGTCTAGTATTTGTTTTTTAGCCTTTCTTTTGTGACCTAGAAAGAGAGAGCAAGCAAGAAAGCAAGCAACAGTGGACTTAGTGTGAGTCTCTTTCTATAATAAATTATTATTCTATAGTAATATGTGCCTTCAAGTCGATTACAACTTATGGTGACCCTATGAATCAGTGACCTCCAATAGCATCTGTCATGAACCACCCTGTTCAGATCTTGTAAGTTCAGGTCTGTGGCTTCCTTTATGGAATCAATCCTTGTTTGGCCTTCCTCTTTTTCTACTCCCTTCTGTTTTTCCCAGCATTATTGTCTTTTCTAGGGAATCATGTCTTCTCATGATGTGTCCAAAGTATGATAATCTCAGTTGCATCATTTTAGCTTCTTGTGGTAGTTCTGGTTTAATTTGTTCTAACACCCAATTATTTGTTTTTTTCCACAGCCCATGGTATAAGCAAAGCTCTCCTCCATTTTTACTTAATCATTTTGCATTTATTTTTGTGAATTGGGGCTTGGGAAGAGCAATGATGGATGGCTTGTGTATGTGTTGCAACTAAAAATGGATGAGAATTCAGCTGAATTCAGATTTTGAACCGGATTGTTTAAACTATTTTTATTTTTCATAATGGAAAATGATGCAATATACATTTTGAATTGAAATAACAAGAAACAAATGAGAACAATAGCCACATTTGCAATAACCTTTATCCATAAACCTGAGAGCGCTTCAGTTCTGAAAAGAATGGGTAAAGCAGAGGGAACGTTGTGAGATAGAATGTATCAGAGAATTAAAACAATGAGGGGTTGAGAAAGAATGCATGAAGACACCAAGGGAAGGCATATGGAGAGAAGTGGGGGAGCACTGGTTTTTTTAGTGGTCCACATATTCTCCATCTTTGTGTAGTGATCCTGTTTGCTCCAAACTTCAGCGACTTTTCCCTGACACCAGATTTCTTTCTCCTTGAATATTCCCTCAAATATATTGTTCTTTTACTGATTTTACTCACAGCACAACAGTATATGATCTCTCTCTGCACCACCCCCTCCGCCCAACTAATCCAAGCAGGGAAGAAGCGAGCCAAGCTTATAACAGCTGAGGATAACACGAAGCTGCTTTCCTTTCAAAATATTGAGAATTCCTTTCAAAATATTGTTAATTACTTTTAAAATAATGATATCTTTCAACATATTAATATTAATAGTGATATTTTGGGGAAGAAAAAAAATCAGACTGGTAAAAGCAAAGGATAGCAGACAAAGAATGGACTCAAATTGACACTGCTTTTTAGGTTGACAAAATGCTTTCCTAGCAGCACCAGCCAATGGTTCCTATCCCTACTTGCTACAAACTCTGCATTAACCATTTCCTTGCATTCATTCATTAAAGGCTGCAGCAGTTGCTGGGTGAAGCAGGGCAGATTGATCTAAGCCACATCCAATTCCAGGGTATTTTCGAGAGTATTCCCAGAAAAGGTATATGGATCTGCATCCAACAAGTCCCTTCCTTTACATAAATTCAGAATATTTTGAATGCAGAATGGAGGAAAATATTGCGGCTATTGTTTTTTTCCTTTGTTTTTTGTGAGTTTGTCAGTACATTTCTAAAATGAAAAGTTTGGGTCCTGCTCTTGTCTGGATATCACACTGATTGACTCCACAATGGCAATGGCAATGGCCTGCCTTCAAGTTGATCCAGACTTATGGAAACCCTAGGGTTTTCTTGGTAAGCGGTATTCAGAGGTGGTTTACCATTGCCTTCCTCTGAGGTTGAGAGGCAGTGACTGGCCCAAGGTCACCCAGTGAGCTTTATGGCAGTGTGGAGATTCGGCTCCTGGTCTCCAAGGTCGTAGTCCAGCACCTTAACCACTACACCACACTGGCTCTCTGATTGACTCCACATCCTTCCCTAAATCCAGGGAAGGTTATTTCCCATCAGATAACTGACTCTCAATGTGTTTCAGAATGTGCTGTTGTGTTTTTGGTTTTTAGGGTTTATTGTTTATGTTGTATGGTAGTTTTATTTAATAGTGCATTGCATTATATTGTAGCTTCTCAGATGTATTGTTATATATACTGTATTACAGGGATGAACACAGCCTCTTTGACCCACCCTTTGACCCTGATCCAGGGCCCTCCAAAGAGGCCAGCCTGCCCTGGGCCAACCCAGGACCATTCACCACACCTCAGATCTGTCCCCAAAGCCATTTGAGATATGGTTGGGAGAGGCGGGGAAAAGAGGAGAGGTCGCACCTCCTTCTCCCCTCTCCCGACCAAGAGCAGCTGGGTTTGATCCTGTCAGGTGCTGCTCTTTTGGGAGTGGCTTCCCTGCTTGTGAAGGAACAGTGACTACCACCAGGCAGGAATGCCTCCGTGGGAGGATTCCATCCTGCAGGACGCTACTCCTTTGTGAGCAGCTGTCCCACATGCAAGGAAGCCACTTGCGGAGGAGCAGCGACTGGCACTGTGCACGATGGAATCCTCCCATTTACTGGGAAGATTCCATCCATGTGCTGCCTCTCCTTCATGAGCACCCTGCATAGAAGCAGGTTACCAGCTGGTAAGTGGGAAGATTCCATCCCGTGCTTCAAGGGACAGGAAGAAGGAGAGTTTGGGTGGAAAAGGCCCCCTCCCCTTCTCTTGTGAAGATTCAGCCACCAGGCAGGTCTTTCCTTTCCGCAGTTGTTTCTTCTTTCCACTCATGCCTACCTCTCCTTCTTGCCCGATTCCCTGCCCCTGACAGCTCCATATTGCTCTGGACCGCCTAATCCGATTGTCCTGGCCAACCTCGCTGGATATGGACTCAGACTCACTGGTGTGTTTTTCTCCGTTACGTTTAATGTGGAATGTCAGCTTAGAGTGTGTCATAAATCAGCTTACAGGTTTTGCAGGATTCTGGGTCCCTACACAGCAGTACCAGGCATGACTACTCAAGATAAAACCTTGTTGCAGTAATTAGACATGCCCTCCAGATCTCTTCAGAAGGTTTAGGGCAGGTGGTCTCTGTTTGCATGAGGAAGGTGTCTCTGAGTGGGATTGGGCTAACAAACGGGCACTCTTACAAATCGGTGATGAGTGGGTGTTAATTGTGCCTGTCTGTGGATCAGCCAGCGCGTCCTTGGTGATGGGGTTGGAAGTAGGTCAGACAGTTCTTCAGACACTGCCTCTGGCCCAGTCTCTGGTTTCCCCTTCTCTAGTGGAGACAGCAGCAGTGGTGGGGGTGACCAGGGGCTGGCTCACTGTCTGATAGCATTGGTTCTTCAGGACAAATTGGGACTGAGGGGGCAGTGCTGTCACTGTCTAAAGAGCCAAAGCCTACTCCTGTTTCAGTCTCTTGCCATTGCAATCCACTGAGTTCATCTCCTGAGTCCTGGTTCTTCTCTTTCCCTTCCAGATCACTCCAGGAATGCTCCGCAGGGCTCATGATATTGACCCTGCTATCCATAGTTGTCATCAAAACATTAATTTAACCAAGCATTTTCTCAACCATTTTTGCTGGCTCTTCATGTCTGATTTGACATTTTATTGATATTTTATTGTATATTTTTAATTTTTTTTGTGATGTGAACCACTTTGATTATTCTCAAAGAAGTGAAAAACAGTGTATAAATGTCTTAATATATAAATAAAGTCACCTACTTAGTCGGTTGCAATCACACCCCATTATCAGGGGAAGAAAAGCAACCAATTGCTAGGTACCTGTCCTATTTCCAGTTGACCCACTGCTCCCTTTATCTCAACTCTATTTCATTTTAGACTTGGTCTCATTTTTTGTTCTGCCTGGTGATGTAGAGGGAGATGGGCCTTGTAGTTGCCTAGCAACAACTTCATCTTCTGAGCAGTTGCCTCTTTCTTCTGCCCAGCCTAGAAAAATGGTTGTAGCAAGGCTGCAATACAACTAACATAAGAAAACGTAAGTAAAGCCCTGCTGGATCAGGCCAAAGACTCATCTAGTCCAGCATTCTGGTCTCCCAGAGGCCAGCCAGATGCCCATGGGAAACCCACAAGCAGAACCTGGGTGCAACAGTGCTCTCTCCACTTGTACTCCCTAGCAGCTGTCTCTCACAGGAATGCCGTCTCCAGTACTGAAGGTACGTACCCAACCGTCATGGCTAGTAGCTAGTCAGTGTCCGCAATAGAATCTGAGGAGAAAGGTACAAAGAGCAGGCCTAAAAGGTTCTGATACTCATCATTAATGCAACTCAGGATCAGAGGAGAAGGGCAAAGAGACCAATTCATTCATTCATTCTGTTTATAGCCCATTCTTCTTTGAATAATTTCAATCCCAGAGCAGGGAACGAAATACTAAAGAGAAACAAAAAAAAATGCAGAAATTACAGAATCGTATAAACAGGTACAGTAAACAAATAAACAAATCTGTCATAAGGCAGGCAAACCAGCAAATTTGCAACGAGAGTAAAAAGCCTCATGGTCAGTAAGGCTGCTAGGGAGGGATGTACAGGTGGCCTCTTCCATCTCTCCCCTGACCGGCCTTACCTGGCAATAATGCCAGTTTTCAAAAGTGATTTATTAATTTCATTTATTCAAGAGCTCACCCTCATACAACACATTCACATATGCTCTGCAGGGACATAGTTATAGTTGCTCTGATGGCTAGTTTAGTAGAACAGAGAGATGCCTCACGTTACTCCCTTGGGTGCTGCAGAGGTCTTTACCCCAAAGAAGAAATGCCCAAAGTGGTTTTTCAAGTGAGGAAAAAATGCCCTTCTTCTAATACAACCACACATGGCTTTCTTTGGGGGCATTTTGGTTGGGTTGGGATTTAAAATACCTCATAAAAGAGTATATGTAAGTTTCATACTACCTCGTGTCAGTTTATACTACACTGAAAGTTACCAGGGGTATAAAACTACCCCATAAATTTGTCTCTGTCATTTTTTAGTTTACTTGGACGAAGGTCAAACCGACAAGCAAACTATATTTGGTTCAGATCCAGGACTATTAGCAGGCTTCTACGCATTTAACATAGATGAAGAAAAGTTGTAAAATAATTGCTGAAACTCTGTTTGCAGTTATGGAAAGAGAGTTTTCTAGTCAACAGTAATTAATTACATGTATCCCAAGTAATCATTTCTAGCTGGCTGGTAATTCAGGCAATACATGAGGGGCAGTTTATCAAAATAGCTGACAGGCTGAAGATGTTTTAATCTTTCATTCTGCAAATTGTGCGTGCCAAACTTATGCCTGGAGAGAAAAATGTGCAGAATGATGAAGGTTGGTCAATCAACCTGTATAAGCCACAGCAGGCTGCAATCAACTTTAAGTGCCAATTAGCATTCCAAAGATCAAGAGTCTACTCTATGCAGCCATATGAGATTTTGCTCTTTTTCCTGGACTAGTCATTCTTACCAGTTGTAGCCACAAAAACCATTGCATTCAGTTGGCTAGGCTACATCAGCGAGATGCTATATCAATGATGGGAATAAATGCAGTATCTAACTACGGATGTATGAGAGACAACAACATCAGAAGTTACTAATATTATTTGTTTGTTGTTAGTTTTGTCTTCCTTAGTGAATTCATAGGCTGCCCTCCATTCTGTGGGAGGAACACATGTTAAATTAATAATGGAAATAAAACTCAGCATTAAAAATCATAGATAGATAGATAGACAGATAGACAGATAGATAGATAGATGTCACTTATGAATTGTTTCCCATAATACATCCCATAGTGATATAACAATTACAATAATCATGAGAAAAACATGTATAAATGCAATGTCAGTCCAATGCAGATAAAAAATGGGATTAAACACCTCCACTTAAAAGGCTTGTTAGAAGTGAAAGGCCTTCAATAAGTTCTGAAAAGACAATGAAGATGGCATCTATCGGATATGTAAAGGGGATTTCAAAGGGTAGTTCGGATTCTTACATTGTGCAGAATAGTTAAGTGACATGAACAACTGGGTATATAATCAATGAGATTTTCTCTTTTGGGAGGAAGGGTGGGATATAAATTTAATTGATGATGATGGTGTCCAGGTCCCAACATTTTTAAGGCTTTGAATGGCAGTACCAGCACATTGAACTTAGCCTGCTGGCTGGCAATTAATGCTAGTATTTCAGCAGCAGTGTAATATGATGATAATATTCTGCTCCAGTGAACAATCAAGCTGCTGTGTTTTGCACTAGCAGCAGCTGTTGGACCAACCTCAGGGGCAGCCTCACATAGAGCTCATTACAGTAGTTCAGTCTGGAGATAACCAGTGATAAGGTTGTCCCAGTCTACAAACATCAACTGTGACCTAACCAACCAAAGCCAATAGAAGGCACTCCTAGCCATTAAGGTCACTTGGGCCTCTAGTGACAGAAATGATTCCAGCAACACTCCCAGACTACAAATGTGCTCCTTTAAGGGGAGTACAATCCCTTTGAAAGCAAGCAACTGATCAATTATCTCAAACTGAGGAACTGTCCATCCACAATGCTGTCTTGCCAAGAGTTAGACTTAGTTTGTTGGCTCTCATCCAATCCATCACTGAGTCCAGACACTGGTCCAGGGCTTGCACATCCGTTCAGATACTGCAGAGAAATAGAGCTGCAGTAGGTATCATGAGTATATTGATGACATCTTACCCCAGATCTCCTAATGCCCACTTCCAACAGCTTCATATAGACGTTAAACAACATTGGAGACAAGTTGGTACCCTGCAGCACTCCACAATACAAGTACTGGGAGCTGACAAACAATCACCCAATGCTTTTTTCCCCTGAAACTGACTTCAAGATAGGAGCAGAACCACTGTAAAACATATTAGTAACTATAGTTAATGCTAGTGACAAAAAAAAACCCTGCTCCAAGGCCTGTGCAGATAATGAAGTCTTTATGTCTGGTGCTGAAAAGACAAGAAAAATTGGTGGACATGATCTTCTACATACAGGCTTTCCACATGCAAAGCAGCACAACTGAAAAATCTCTTTTCCCAGTCTTCATCTTCCTAACTTCAGAAGAGAGGTATTGAAGGAGGAGGATAAATAAACATCATAAGGTTCAGGTAGGCTTGCATGGCAGAAAGCTTTCTTTTCGATTCCCAGGTCCTGAGTTATTTATAGGTATGAATGTATTTATATGCTGGCATCCACATCTATATGCCACCCTGGGCTCCTACTGGGAGGAAGGGTGGGATATAAAGCTAATAAATAAATAAATAAATAAATAATATATGAATATTCCTGCACATCACATAATAGTGGGACTGGCTGGCATATTCCTGAGACACTGATAGAAAGGCCTTTATCAGAATTCACCAAATACAAATATCATTGGTGACATGCTGACTTCAGTCTGTCAGTAATCACTGAGCATGTGAGTATCATAGAATAGAATAGAATAGAATAGAATAGTAGAGTTGGAAGGGGCCCATAAGGTCATCAAGTCCAACCCTCTGCTCAATGCAGGAATCCAACTTAAAGCATGCCCAACAGCTGGCTGTCCAGCTGCCTCTTGAATGCCTCCAGTGTTGGGAAGCCCACCGTCTCTCTAAGTAATTGGTTCCATTGTCATCCCGCTCTAACTGCTGGGAAGTTTTTCCTGATGTTCAGCCAAAATCTCGCTTCCTGTAACTTGAACCCATTATTCTGTGTCCTGCACTCTGGGATGATTGAGAAGAGATCCTGGTCCTCCTCTGTGTGACAACCTTTCAAGTACTTGAAGAGTGCTATCATATCTCCTCTCATTCTTCTTTTCTCAAGGCTAAACATGCCAAGTTCTTTCCATCACTCATTATATTATTATTATTTATTAAATTTATATACCGCCCGACTAGCAATAGCTCTCTGGGCGGTGAACATGGCAATACAATAACATAAGAAATACAATAAATGACACAATATAGTACAAAAATAATGCAATCTAAAATCAATACAATAACATTTTTTAAATTAAATCAATTTAAATTAAAATGCTTCAGAGAATAAGAAGGTTTTAACCTGGCGCCGAAAAGAAAGCAGAGTCGGCACCAGGCGCACTTCCTCAGGGAGACTATTCCATAGTTCGGGGGCCACCACTGAGAAGGCCCTAGATCTTGTCACCACCCTCCGGGCCTCCCTATGAGTTGGAACCCGGAGGAGGGCCTTCGTAGTAGAACGTAGTGTATGGGCCGGTTCATATCAGAAGAGGCGTTCCGCAAGGTAATGTGGTCCCGCACCGTATAAGGCTTTATAGGTTAATACCAACACTTTGAATCTGGCCCGGAAACGTATTGGCAGCCAGTGCAAGCGGGCCAGAACAGGTGTTATATGCTCGGACTGCTTGGTCCTACAGCGTTTTGCACTAGCTGTAGCTTCCGAACTGTCTTCAGAGGTAGCCCTACATAGAGCGCATTGCAGTAATCCAAACGCGAGGTTACCAGAGCATGTACCACTGATGTAAGGTCCTCTTTACTCAAATAGGGACGTAGCTGGGCTACCAACCGAAGTTGGTAAAACGCATTCCTTGCCACCGAGGCTACTTGAGCCTCAAGTGAGAGGGAAGAGTCTAAAAAGACTCCCAGACTACGAACCCGGTCCTTTAGGGGGAGTGTAACCCCGTCCAGGACAGGGTATATATCCACCATCCGATCAGAGAACCCATCCACCAACAGCATCTCAGTCTTGTCTGGACTGAGCTTCAGTTTGTTAACTCTCATCCAGTCCATTGTCGCGGCCAGGCAACGGTTCAGCACATCGACAGCCTCACCTGAGGAAGATGAAAAGGAGAAGTAGAGCTGCGTGTCATCAGCATACTGATGACAACGCACTCCAAAACTCCTGATGACCTCTCCCAACGGCTTCATGTAGATATTAAAAAGCAGGGGGGACAAAACTGATCCCTGCGGGACCCCATATTGGAGAACCCACGGTGTCGAGCAATGTTCCCTGAGCACTACCTTCTGGAGATGACCCGCCAAGTAAGAGCGGAACCACTGCCAAGCAGTACCTCCAACTCCCAACTCCGCGAGCCTCTCCAGAAGGATACCATGGTCGATGGTATCAAAAGCCGCTGAGAGATCAAGGAGAATCAACAGAGTTACACTCCCTCTGTCTCTCTCCCGACATAGGTCATCATACAGGGCGACCAAGGCTGTCTCGGTGCCAAAACCGGGCCTAAAACCCGATTGAAATGGATCTAGATAATCGGTTTCATCCAATAGCGCCTGGAGCTGGCCAGCAACCACTCGTTCCAAGACCTTGCGCAGGAATGGAACATTCGCCACTGGCCTGTAGCTGTTAAAATTGTCTGGGTCCAAGGAAGGCTTTTTAAGAAGCGGTCTCACCACTGCCTCTTTCAGACAGCCAGGGACCACTCCCTCTCGTAAAGAGGCATTTATCACTTCCTTGGCCCAGCTAACTGTTCCATCCCTGCTAGTTTTTATTAGCCAAGAGGGGCAAGGATCTAGTACCGAAGTGGTTGCACGTACATGTCCAAGCACCTTGTCCACGTCCTCGAGCTGAACCAACTGGAACTCATCCAGCAAAACATGACAAGACTGTGCTCCGGACACCTCACTAGGATCAACTGCTATAACTTGAGAGTCTAAGTCCCGGCGGATACATGAGATCTTATTCTGGAAGTGATCAGCAAACTGATTGCAGCGGGCCTCCGATGATTCCACCGTGTCTGGAGGGTTTGAATGAAGAAGCCCCCGGACAACTTGAAAAAGCTCCACTGGGCGGCAGAGAGATGATTTAATAGTGGCAGCAAAATGATGTTTTTTAGCTGCCTTCACCGCTCCTACATACAGCTTAGTCAAAGCACTAACCAGCGCATAATTGTATCCGTCGGGAGTTCGCCTCCATTTCCACTCAAGCCGCCTCCTATCTTGCTTCATCGCTCTCAGCTCCGGAGTATACCATGGAGCTGTATGAGCTCTACACAGGAGAGGGCGTGCAGGAGCGATCATGTCAACAGCCCGGGTCATCTCCGTATTCCACAGAGCGACCAGGGCTTCAACAGGAGCGCCAGTCCTATCAGCCTGAAAATCCCCCAGAGCCCTTTGAAAACCTTCAGGATCCATTAGTCTCCGGGGGCGGACCAATTTAATAGGTCCCCCACCCTTGCAGAGGGAAGAGGTTACTGAAAGTCTAAACTTAAGCAAGCGGTGATCTGTCCATGACAAAGGGAGTGTTGTAAGTCTCCCCACATCCAGATCACTATCCCTATGTTCAGTAGCAAAAACAAGGTCTAGAGTGTGCCCCGATGCATGCGTTGGACCACTAATTCATCATAGAGCTTTGTTCCCAGTCCCCTGATCATCCTTGTTGCCCTCATCTGAACTTCTTCCGATTTGTCTGCATCCTTCTTAAAGTGCAGTGTCCAGAACTGGACACAGTATTCAAGATGAGGCCTAACCTGTGCTGAATAGAGGGAACTAGTACTTCATGTGATTTGGAAGCTATACTTCTGTTAATGCAGTCTAAAATAGCATTGGCCTTTTTTGCAGCCAGATCACACTATTGGCTCATATTCCATTTATGATCAACAACAATCCCAAGATCCTTCTTGCATGTAGTATTGCTGAGCCAAGTATCCCCTATATTTTAAATTTGCATTTGGTTTCTTTTTCCTAGGTGTAGAACTTTGCATTTATCCCTGTTAAATTTCATTCTATTATTTTCAGTCCAATGCTCCAGTCCATCAAGATCACTCCGAATTTTGTTTCTGTCTTCCAGGGTATTAGCTACCCTTCCCAATTTTGTATCATCTGCATATTTGATAAGTATTCCCTGCACCTCCTCATCCAAGTCATTAATAAAAATGTTGAAGAGCACTGGGCCCAGGACTGAATCTTGCTGTACCTTGCTCATTGCCTCTCCCCAGTTTGAGAAGAAACCGTTGATAAGCACTCTTTGAGGATGATTCTGTAGCCAACTGTCGATCCACCTGACAGTTGTTCCATCCAGCCCACATTTAGCTAGCTTGCTAATCAGAATATCATGGGGCACTTTGTCAAAAGCTTTCCTGAAGTCGAGATATATTGTGTCCACAGCATTCCCACAGTCTGCCAGGAGGTTACCCAATCAAAAACTGAGATCAATTAGTCTGGCAGGATTTGTTCTTGACAAATCCTTGTTGGCTTCTAGTAATCACCGCATTGTTTTTGAAATGCCTACAGACTGACCGCTTTTTAATCTACTCCAGGATTTTTCCACAGATTGATTATACTGACTGGTCTGTAGTTTACAGGTTCCTCCTTTTCGCCCTGTTTGAAGACAGGGACAATATTACCCCTCCTCCAGTCATCCGGCACTTCACCCATCCCCCAGGATTTCACAAAGATAATAGAGTTATCAGTCAGTTCCTTCAGGGCTGGCTCCAAAGGGCGGCAAGGTGGGGCCCTGGCTGAGGGCCCCACAGCCCACAGGGGCCCCTGAAGGGCCCCTCATTATGGTGGGGGTGCCACAGATTGCAGAGAGGGAGCTGCCCACCCACTCACTCCCTTGTTCATCATCTGCTCCCACTGGCTCCCTCGCTCACCCTCCCCTGCTCACTCCCCTCCCCCTGCCCATTCACGCTCGCTCGGCCTCTCTCCCCGCTCACTCACTCACCTGCCATCCCACCCACACACTCGGTCACCTGTCGTCCTGCCCCCACTTACCCACCTTCCTGCCCCCACTTGCTTCCTCACTCCCACTCGCTCGCTCACCATCCTGACCCCTGCTCACCATCCTGCCTCCCAGCTCGCTCACCAGCCTGCCTGCCATCCCGCCCCCCCTGCTCACTCACTTGCCCGCCCACCTGCCCAACCTCCTGCTCCTCTGCCCACCTGGTAGGTAGGTGGGGTGTGCATGTGTGTGTGTGTGTGCATGCAGCAGCACCCAGGGCAGGCTAGTGCCCAAAAACCCCAGCATGCCTGGGGCCAGCCCTGAGTTCCTTTATTACTCTAGGATGCAGTTCATCAGGCCCTGAAGATTTGAGCTCTTTCAAAGTAATGAAGTATTCCTTGAACATTTATCAAGCTGCAATTCTGCCCCTTTGCGTTTGCCAGGAGGGTCATAGACCCTCTTTTGGGAGAAGACTGAACCAAAGTAGGAATTGAGAACTTCTGTCTTTCTTTTGCCCTTTTTCCATCCTCATTGAGTAGCTGAACCACCATTTCTTTTCTCTTTTACTATGGATATACCTGAAGAAAGCTTTTTTGTTGCTTTTAGCATCCCTCTCTAACCTCAGCTCATTCTCAGTTTTAGCCTTCCTGACACCATCCCTGCAATTCTATGCTACTGGTCTATACTCTTCCTTGGTGGCCCGGCCTTCCTTCCACTTCCTATGTGTGTCCTTTTTTTATTTTTAGGTCACCTCTAAGCTGGGGAACCACATTTGCTTTTTCTGCTACCTTCCACCTTCTATCACTACACCAATGCTGGATGCAAATAGTAACAATATTCTTCCCTATTTCTAAGACTGCTATCTGTTTTTCTTTTCTTTTTAAATGAATAGTCTGGTTCTTTAACAGCTGTATAAAGAAATCAAGAAATGATTTTTTTGAGTAAGTTGCACCAGTTGGTTATACGATCAGTTTGAGTATGCATGGCAACAAAAGTTCTCATTCTAAGACATAGGACTCCAAAGCATCACATGGGTCTTCCATCCATACAAAAGTTTTGAATTTAAATGTTTAGAATTATCCTCACACTTAATGGGACTGGGTAACATCCAGGAGGATCTCCTAGATACGTGTATGCCACCCCATTATAGAATAATATAATTTTAGAGTTGGAAGAGTCTTGCAGGTTATCTAGCATAACTCCTGCTCCATCTACGGCATGGCAACTCTTCCGATATTTGAATATCACTATCATTTGAATACCTTAATCCTCTCTTCTCTAAGCTAAACATATCCAGCTCTTCATCTGTTCCTCAGGGGACTTGGTTTCCATACCTCTACCATCCTGGTCACCTTCCTATGGACATTTTCCAGTTTGTCCATGTTTGTCAACAGGTTTGTTCTCAAGATCCTTATATTGGTTTCATTAGAGGTGTCAATAGAGGGACCTGGTACACAGGACAAGGCTCCTCTTCTCAGGTGGAGTAATCTTATGCAGCATGTTTACATAGAACTAAGTCCCATTAGAGCTTTCTCCCAGATAAGTGTCCATAGGGTTACTATCTTAATATTTGTGTAGGAGAGGAAATTCCTTTTTCTTCACAACTAATAATGGTGCAGTAAGCCTATTGCATCTAGTCATAAGTAATAGCATTGGACTGAATATATGCAGGATCTTGCTGTCAATAAAAACTTGTGGTCATATTTCCTATATGTTATTTATAAAACTCAAAGTTTTATAAATAATGCATCACAGTATGGCATCTAGGTATTAATTTTCCTTTTTTTAAAAAAAAATGGGGATTTGTGCATGCTTGATTTGAGCACACTGAAAAATAACAACCTGGGATGAGATAGTGGGGGAGAGAAACTACTGTGTGCTGCACCAAATAATTAGGCAAATTGGGTTCATCCAGGGTGATATTACCCCTCCTTAAGTCAAGCCACATATCAACAAAGTGCTCTGAATCGAATCAGCACCCTCACCAAAGTGTTGCTCTGTTTTTCTGTGCTCTCTATTTTTCTGTGCAGTATATTTCAGTGTTTTCTATGCTTTTCTACTCTAGCTTCATGGGCTTTGCAAGAAGTGAGCCTGTCTAACTGCTGGCTACAGAGCACTGAAAATCTCCAGATGTTTTGTTTTGTTATAAACTGAGCAGCATTTGGTTTTTTAAAAAGTTAAAAGCTTAACATAACTTTTAAAAAAATCATCCACTTCTCTGCTTGAAAAAAAAACTCTCCGGAGCCATTCAGCACTTCACAGGACAGTCTCACCTTATCATGTCTATTGGAGGATGTTGTCTCCCAACACAAACAAGCACAGGCAATCTCAGCCTGACAGTGCAAAGCTTCTAATGTTGTAAAAAATATAGAAACAAGAATACATACCACTCAGCCATCTCTTACTTTTACTTTTAAGATAAGAAGGAGCAAAATACAACCCCCTCCTTGAAAAACAGAAAACTAACATGAGTTTTAGCTTTATTTTGGAACTTTACAGAGCAATCCAACTCAGGAGAAGCCGGTGGAAGGGGTGCTGCTGGAAGAGGAGCCAGTGGGAAGCTCTGTGGCATCCATTTGCCATTTGGGAGCCACCAGTCCAGCGGAGCATCAGCTTAGTTGGGACCTATGCCCATGAATGCAAAAGAAAAAGCTGGCTGTCACAAATACTTGTACAGGTGAGTAAGTGCTCTCCATAGACTTCTGTTATAATTATTTTCTTAGACCATCCTTTGTGTAACTTTGGCCCAGATCAGGACCTGCAGGAGCACTCCAAAAGGGAGTTGGATGTTGTGTAATCCCCCCTTTGGCCCCCTCCTCCGACATGTTTTCAGAACACATCTTTTTTTAGCCTTATGCAGGCTTCCACCAGCACCCCTTCCACTGGGCTGGGATTACCTGGCAGACCCCCGGCTGAGCCCACAGGATCCTGGCTCCACCGCAGCTAAGCTGGGACAAGGGGCTTCTGTTGGCGGAATCTGGTGGAACCCGGGTCCGCCACATCCAACTCCCCTCAGCCCAGCATAACTACAAGTTGGATTGCACCCTTAGTTGACCTAAGGAAGATATTGCCCTAATATGGATTATGGAGGAAAGTATATCCTTGTTACATTCCTCACAAAAGCCCCTTGACTGATTTGTCTGCAATTTGGCAGGCATACTGCACTCTAGAGGGATATTTTTGTGCCTGCAAATTTCATCTGCTTCTCCATAAGAAGATTCCCCATAATAATGAATGAGAAACACAGAGCTTTGTTTTATACAGAATGGCCCAGAACCCAAAACACAATCCCAAAACACAGAGCACAAAGAACTCAGAAACAAATTGATTTTTTTTAAAAAACACAGATGAATCTTGGTGCCCATAAACACCCCTACTAGATGGTTAAGCCTGCAATTAGAAAGATTATGAACATTATTTATTTATATCTTCAAATTAGACACTTTCCCATAAGAAGAACAGACAGGTGAGAAACCTAACTTAGTTTGAGCACATAATAGTTACTGATTCAAAGAAAGCACTGTCTCAATATATCAGATTTTGTTACTATATGCCAGATGTTATCTGGCACATATAGCCAAGTGGGTGATCAGTTTCCAACCTGCAGTCTATATACAGGGATGGAGCTATCAACAGATAAAAAATTAATAAATAACATGTGGCTTTCAATTACAGGAAATAATGTTTCAGGATGATATTCCATTCCATATCAAAGCCCAGTCACATAAGCTCAAATGATTAGGAACTCTTTTGTTCTATTTTGGAAGTGTGGAAGAGAGAGGAGGATTTTGTTCAGTGTTGGTGGTTCTTGTCAACTGAGCAGGGCAGCAGCAGAACTTTCTTGACTCATCGCCAGTGTCACTTCAGCTTACCAAGAGGATGTGGGGCAAGGCGGCCAAGAGGTTGGTGCGGTGCCACCTTCTTTATCACCTTGCCCCTCCCCATAAACTGCAGCGATAGGAGATCAGGTAAGCATCGCCCCCTTGCTAGAGACGGGTGAGAATTTAGATTCAGTTCGCATTTCAAGCAGAATTTATCAAATTTGCACTTTCCAAAACAATATGGCAACCAAAACACAGCCATCCTTTGAAATTCACATTTATTAGAATTTTGGGATGCAGTTCATCAACTAAACAATATTTACAAAAATGCATGTATTAGGGGAAAGTGTGTATAAAAATGCATATATGAGTGAAAATAACACGCAAAAAGGCATGGTATGATGAGAAATGGCTTGCAAAAATGTGTACCTTTGTCAAAACTGCCTATAAAACTGTGCTTATTTGGAGAAATTCACACTAAAATGCTGGACAATTTTCATGAGGATTTTTTTAAAAATTGCAGATTGCTGGAGAAATGTAGAGAACTGAATTTAACATTAGAAAAGTTGGAAATTGAGAGAACGAAAACTGACATATCTTTCCATCCCTACCCTTGCCCAGCTGACCCCTACTGGTTTTACAGTGTCCCTCTTCCCAGCCATGCCTCTCCTCAACCTTTAATATCACAGCCTATCTTGAACATTGCATTTGCACCATTCAGCTGCACATGTGTGCAAACCCCCCCAGTGATTTGCTAATTTCATGTGATAAGGTTGTTTTTGTTTTGTAAATTGCTTTGAGTTCTCCTTTTTGAAAAAAGCAACTAATTAATAATAAATATATAATGTCAGAAAAGCAACACATACCCCCAACTATCTCACAATCATGGAACATGGATTGATTCTCAACCCCATCTCATAAATGTCTGACTCCTTTGTTAATCTGTCAGGGTGTACACAGGTGCAATTGTACCAATTTAGAGTAAAAGATGAAGCCTACGGTTCCAAGTGGAGGGAAAATGTTTCTATGGGAACTGAACAAAACATATTAGAGCCAAGGCACCAAAAGACAAAATGAAATGAAATTGCTTTTCAATATGTTTTTAAAGAGGTTTTTTTTTTAAAAAAAAAGATATGTTTGGTTTTTAAGATTTTTTTAGAGTTTTGTCCCTTGTTTGCCACCCTGGGCTCCTTCTGGGAGGAAGGGTTGGACAGAAATAATAATAATAATAATAATAATAATAATAATACAGCCATATGCTCAGAGGCACATGTTACCAAATTCTTCCAAGATACACAGCAAGTGGATTGGACTGTGAAAGACCAACCCAAATTGTGTTTGCATTTTGACAAATTTGTAGGGCAGATCTTAGAGAGGAGGTCAGGTCTCCTGCTCCCCTGGTGCATTCACTATAGCTGCCCAATTCCCCTGCTTTTTAAAGTTTGATAGAATAGCTGTGGGCTATAGGTACATTCTTAACCTGCAAGGTTTTTTGCTTATTAGTGGTGAAGAAGAAGAAGAAGAAGAAGAAGAAGAAGAAGAAGAAGAAGAAGAAGAAGAAGAAGAAGAAGAAGAAGAAGAAGAAGAAAGCACTGGAGTGGATCTATCCCAACTTCTTTACCACTCCAAAGAACAAAAGAAGTAACCCAAATATACAATTGCTGTACTCAGAAAGAAAACTTTTCTAAAAAGCTCAGCCTTAGTTTAACTAGAAATACTCAAAGTAGCATGCATGCCTAGTTAGAGATCACACCAAATTTAACAGACAGTGATTTTGCAGATTTTTCTATATAAATCCTTAAAGCAGCATGCCATGTTGCAAAGTCATCCTACAAAATGCCATTACTTTGACATTATCTATTTTGGCACAGTATTGGTTTGAGCAAGAGATATTTATTCATTACACAATTCAGAGTAAGACTGAAAATTTTAAAATAGGCATGGGGCTTGCAGTGGTAGAGGACATTGATGCTCATTCTGCTTGTCTTTGAATCTGCTTTCACAAAGTTCAATAGAAACACTCCTCGTGGACTTCAGAAGGTGTTAGAAATCATCCTTGGCAGGCTGTTGTGTTCTAGGCTTGCTAATTTTCTTTTCAGGATGTTGCCAAAGGTTTGTAATTATTCTCTCATTCAGAATATGAATTTGTCCAACTCAAAATGTTCAGCTGTATTATGAACTGAGTGACATTTCCTTAAACATTTATTTTCCAGGAAAAGAAAGATGATCTCCCCAAACATTGTATTGGAAGCATATGCAAGACAATAGTTCTCTTGAGCAGTTAGAGTGATGCCCAGGAATTTCCCCTTTAATGACTAGGTGTGGGCCTGAATCTTCTAGCCAGCCATGCTTCTGCATGTAGTTTTGATTTTCATAGTGCATCCTTTTAGGCCTCAGACCTCTAAGGCACTGTTCTTCAACCTTGAGTCCTCAGATGTTGTTGGACTACAGCTCCCATCCTTGGTTATTGGCTAAGTTGGCCGGGGTTGGAGCCAGTTGTAGTCTGACAACACCTGGGGACCCAAGGTTGAAAGGCAGTGCTCTAAGGAGTTAATGTTATTCCCTCTAGTCAGCATTATTTTATAAGAGCTAGTGAGAATGTTGGGAAATTCATCATTGCTACTTTTTTTGGCTCATGGCTATTAGTTAGCAAGCTCTGGTATTTTTTGCTTATGTTGGGCTAGCAATACCCATTTCATTTGTTTATGTGTAAATTTTCAGTTGTCTTTCCAAAGGATTCTACCCAAAGCAATGTGCAAGACAACATCAACTAAAATACAGTATTAGAGCATTTCTATAAGCAGAGTTGCAATAATTTTCACGTGTAGCCCAAAGCTAGTGTCAAAAGAGACTAGAGGAGGTGAGTTTCATCTGTTGCCTAAATGTCACAATAAAACAACATCAGCAATAAAAATAATTACACAATTTCATCTATAAAAGCAGTTATAACCATTAATAAAACAATTAAAATGTTTTATATGTAAGAGCAATTAAAAACATTTTCATATGTAAAAACAATTAAAAATAATTTCATATATAGAAACAACTTCAAATGCAATACAGATGCAGACTTGGCTTGTCAAAAAAGAAAGGTCTTCAACAGGCACCAAAAATACAATAGAGACAGCACTTGTCGGATATATAATGGAAGGGAGTTCCACAGGGTAGGTGCCCCCATGCTAAAGGCCCTATTCTTACATTGTACAGAATGGACCTCCTGATGACTTGGCATCCCATCCGATATCTCTCTCCTGAAGAGTGCAGTGATTGGTTGGTGAGGCAATCTTTTAGGTAGCCTGGTCCCAAACTGTATAGGGCTTTGTACGCCAGTACCAACTTCCTGAACTTTGCTCATTAGCTAATTGGCAGTTAGTGCAAGTCTTTCAGCAGTGGCATAACATAGCGGTGACAGTCTGCTTCAGTGAGTAGTCAAGCCACTGCAGTTTGCACTAGCTATAGCTTCTGGGCCAGTCTCAGGGGCACCCCCACATAGAGTGCATTGCACTAGTCCAATCTGGAGGTTACAACTGCATGGATGATAGTGGATAAACTGTTCCAATCCAGTAACAGCTGTAGCTGTTTTACCAGCCAAAGCTGGGAAAAGGCACTCTTAGTGACTGAGGTCACCTGGGCTTCTAGAGACAAAGATTGATCTAAGAGAACATCCAGACTACAGTTCACACTGTGCTGCAGCTGTTCCCTGATACTGCATTGGTGAAGGTCACTCAGGTGGAAAGAAGAATAGTGTTTTAATTCTGCATTCTTTTAGAGTAAATGACTATTAGTGGGAAGGGATTAGTAATCTTCCTCCAGCAAGAGATAACATCCCAACTATAATTCGTGAAGCCTTTACATAATGTATTGTAATGATTTTGGACATTTTACCTGTTTTCAGTGCTAGAACTCATGATGGGATTGACAGTGACATAATTGTCAGTGTGGATCAATTGTTTGCCAAGAAATATAGCAGCTTTTTTTTTTAACTGCCTTTCCAAAAGCCTGTATTTATGAAGCATCAGTAAATGATTATGCGCCTGGCTCCATTGGAGAAACAGCAAGGTAAAAATATAATAAAGAAACCAATAAATTATGAAATTTGCCATGTAGATATAAAGCTCCTTTTCTAAATCCTCATGTACCTCTTCCTCCTCCTCCTCCTCCTCCTCTTCTTTTGGCGATGGGGGTGGGGAGGGGAGTAAGCATTTAATTAAAATATACACACCCCTAAGACTGGAATCATGGCTGGCCCTAGGATAAACAGCACCCTGGGCAAGGAATGCCTTCGGCACTCACCCCCACGGTCAGCGTTGCAGGGCTACCCAGAGGGTTTATGGGGCCTGGTGCAAGGACCCATGCATGTGGGTACCAAGCTGGGGATCACATGTGAGAATTCTCGCCTGTAGCTCCTCCTTGCTCTGGGATCAAAGAGAATGATAGACATGTTACATTTTTTTCTTACATGGAGAGAAAGGAAGAGAGGTTGGGTTGTGCTTCTCCTGAGTACCTCCTCCAAATTCCAAACCCCTTCCGACAGAGCTTCTTTCTGCTTCACGGGGCTCATTCTCACAGGTCTTCTAGTTCTGGCCTCCTACCCATTCAAGAAGGATTCCTCCCTTAAGGCCTGGCTTCACATCACTCCTACACCTTTCCCTCTGGTAATTGTCACAGAAAATTACTCTCCAGTGGCACCTTGCCTGGAAATCTCAGGTGGCGTTCATTCATTCACTCACTCACTCCACTGATATTTATCTAGTGCAAATGACAAAGTGGAAATTGCAAAAGAAACATACTTTAAAGCTAATTGAACAAAGATATTTTTTAAAAAAATTATTATTTAATTTGTATCCCCCCCTTCCTCCCAGCAGGAGCCCAGGGCAGCAAACAAAGTGCTAAAAACACTTTAAAACATCATAAAAACAGATCTTAAAATACATTAAAACAAAACAGTGTTAAAAACATTTTTTAAAAAAACAACTTTAAAAAAGGGTTTAAAACATTATTAAAAAAACATATTAAGCAATTCTAACACAGATGCAGAGTGGGATAGGTCTCAACCAAAAAGGCTTGTTGAAAGAGGAAAGTCTTCAAAAGGTGCCGAAAAGATAGCAGAGATGGCGCCTGCCTAATAATCAAAGGGAGGGAATTCCACAGGGTAGGTGCCACCACACTAAAGGTCCATTTCCTATGTTGTGCGGAACAGACCTCCTGATAAGATGGTATCTGCAGGAGGTCCTCACCTGCAGAGTGCAGTGATCTACTGGGTATATAAGGGGTAAGACGGTCTTTCAGGTATCCTGGTCCCGAGCTGCATAGGGCTTTGTCTACCATGGACAGCGAAAAAGAGAAATAATTGGGTGTTAGAACAAATTAAATCAGAACTATCATTAGAAGCTAAAATGATGAGACTGATGTTATCCTATTTTGGACAGATAAGAAGAAGACATGATTCACTAGAGAAGACAATAATGCTGGGAAACACAGAAGGGAGGAGAAAAAGAGGAAGGCCAAACAAGAGATGGATTGATTCCATAAAGGAAGCCACATACCTGAACTTACAAGATCTGAACTGGGTGGTTCATGACAGATGCTCTTGGAAGTTACTGATTCATAGGGTTGCCATAAGTCGTAGTCAACTTGAAGGCATATAACAGCACCAGAGGATTTTCTGCTCACCCCATCCAGGCCTGAGAAAGCAGAAGCCGCAACTGTGGCTATATAGAGCACCTGCGATGCTCTGGACTGTGATGTTGTACAGGCAGTAAGCTGCTAAATACTGCAGGCCATCGGTACCTCTCAAAATTCCCACCACAGAGGAGCTGAAGATACCCTAGACAGCCCAAGCTGCACAGGAGTCTTGTGTGTCATTGCATCATTCATGCACACAATGATGCTGGAGCGTACGTGGAGGAGGGCAGGACCAGCAGCAAGTTGTGGGGGGCTGACTGGAGAGTCAGCCCCTCATCTGTAGGGGGCCTGTCAGGGCCAGAGACTGGCCCACAGTGGAAACTCACCCAGAGACTGTGGGCAGACTCCCCAAAAATGGAATCTCCAGGCAAAAACCAAAGTCTTGGCAACACTATTCCCAGAGGAGGTTGGGTATTATCTGAAGCTAGGGATGGATGAGAAATTCAATTCAGTTTGCATTTCAAGCCAAATCTATCAAATTTGTACTTTCCAAAACAATATAACCAAAACACAACCATTCTTTGAAATTCGCACTTAATCAAATTTTTCAATGCAGTTTGCCAACCAAACAATATTTACAAAAATGCATATGTCAGGGGAAAGTTTGCATCAAAATGAATATATGAGTGAAAATAACATACAAAATACATTATATTATGATGTCACTTGCAAAAATGTGTGCATTAGTCAAAAGAGGCTACAAAAATGTGTTTATTAGGAGAAATTTGCACTGAAATGCTGGAGAATTTTCAGGAGGATTTTTTTTAACCAAATTGCTACACAAATGTGGAGAACTGAATTTAAGATTGGAAAAATGAGAAGCTGAGAAAACCAAAATTAAAAGATCTTTCCATCCCTCCCTGAAACCCATCCAGACTGATATTTTAGGGCTGTATTCAACTAAATAATTGCACTAGCGCATGGATTAGTGCTAGTTCAGTGGGACTTTCCCCCTTCTCCCCCATGTGCACCTTGCACCTTCCCCAAATATGCTGTGAAGGGTTGGGGGAAAACCCAGAACATATTTAGGGGGTCCAGGGGGGAAATGTTACGTTGTGCAAGGAGAATCAGTGACTTAGCACTACATGAATACAATCCTTATTGTTGAGCCCCAGCTCCCTCAGGGGAATCAAGGAAGGGGGCTGGATGAGATGCAGATCCCTCAGCTAGAGCAAGGGGAAGAATCAGGGGGTGTAGACACTTTCTAGGACCATGGGGGAGGGGGTGTGGTTGACTCTGTGCCAGTTCCCACAGACAGTTCTCCCGCCGAGGAAGACTTTGTGCCACCTCGAGATGCCTCAACAGAGCCATTGGAGGATGTTCTGGTGCGCACGCCAATTCCAACCCCCCTGAACTCGCCTCCTGAAACTTCAAACGCATTCCTGCCTCCTGAAGCCGAGCCGGCACCTATTGAGCCTGTATTGTCAGCTGAGCCAGCGGAGACATGCCCCCTTTCACCCCGTGTGAGACTCGCAAGAAGCACCTTAGCCAGAGGGAGAGTCTTCAAAGGAGTCAGAGATTAAGGGAGAAGACCTTTCCTACTTAAGGTAGCACCCCCCTGATCTGGGTGCGGAGTCAACTTCCTTCACATAATGCAGAGTATGCTTAGGTAGCTTAGTTAGGGATAGAAGTGAATTAGCATAGCAAATCTATGACACGTGCTGCCTTTGATGTTTCAATTAATAAAACAAGATTTAATTCCATCCTTGTCTCCACCTCATGATTCGCACTCTGGGCAGGACACTTACTGTGGGTGTATGCAGCAACATATCATTGATGTATTAATAGTGCTTTTGAAGTGGATTTATTCTGGACTGCCCACACATTATCCTGGTTTATCTACAGTATTGTTCTGTGATGCTTTTCCAGTCTTCCCTCATTATTGTATCCACACTTAAACTCAAGTCAGCCATGATTTTGCCATCCCCATCCTCCCCGCTTTGCCAACGTGTTCTTCCTCTATAGTGCATTAAAGGTGGGAGTCAAAAAAGAACTGGAGCATTTGTAGTGTTACAGGATTTGCAGGCACAAATGATATTGAAAGTTTGATTATGAATAACTGCCCTGATAGCATCATGAACACAAATCATGATGAATGCATGATAAAAAGGACTTCTGGAGAGACCTCTGATTTATACAGATTTTAGGTTAGTGCATGATTTATTGTTTTGTCAGGGCAAGCACTTGAATGTTAGTTTTATTTTGGTTTGGTTTTTTTTAAAAAAAAAATCATTGTGATAACCTCACAATTTAATCCTAGATTAAATTGGAATCATGTAGTTAGAGAAAGAATACTTTTTTTTTTTATAAAAGCACTGAATCTTCTACCAAGAGGCAGCAAACAGGGACAAAAGAAGGTAACATGGAGGGGATATTAGTGAACACTGGGGGCCAAAATGCTCTCTCTTTGGACTAGAAAAAAATCCCACTGACAACTCAGTGCACTTTGTGTACATAAAATATGTAGAACAACACAACAGGAAAACATTATTGTCACATGTCCCTGACAAAAACAACAGGTACCCAACCAACAAGTACCCAAATCAGTTTTAATACTAGAGATATAGCTGGTATTTTTTATTGATCTGAATTATTTAAGTTTAAAATTAAATTATAGTTAAAAAATCTCCAATACTTTATTTTATTTAAGAAAGGTTTTCCCCATACTTAATTCAAAATCAATTTTTAAATTCAATCAAGATTAAACATTCAGTATACCACAGAGAGGAAGGAAATATCCATCTCAGCAAAATAGCTTGCAACTCAAGATTATTCTATGTTGAGCATGGAGTGATTTAAAATTATAAAATGTCAATAAAACCTAAGAGACTATAAGACAAACTGCAGAGCTCGAAGCAAGGCAGCCTTCCCCATCGCTATCTTGAATCCCAGATGTTGAACAGGGAGAAAGCCGATCTTCTGCAAAAGAAAATGTTCATTCTTATGGCCACACAGACCCTCAGAGCAGCTCACAGCAGTATCAAAAGAACCGAATACTTAATTCCAAGTTTAATGCTTTTAAAACTGGAATTAAGTATGCTCAAATGATACAATCAAAGAGCCAGGTTCATCCTAAAGACTCTTCTAAGGAGGAAAACAACAGCTTGCATGACAAGCCTCTAAGTGCAGAGTTACAGGTGCCACCATATTAAAAAGGCATTGTACCACCATCCTTTTCAACTCCATCCAAAAGGTATGGATTTGATTTTGCTGAATGACAGAGCACAGGGAACGGAGAACATCCCTACCAGATAGGCAGAATGCATTGCAATAGTGAAGTGACATTGTTCCATCCTGAAGAGTAGGTTATCAGGTAATGGGCAGAAGAGCCAACATCCTTCATTTCTGAGCCCCAGTGTGCTTTCTAGATCCACAGGTTGGCAGAAGCCTTCATCCTGGTATATTTATTTATTACTTTAATATTCCACCTTTCCACCAAAAAGCTCAGAGTGTGTCACCCCAGTGGCCTTTTTTTTTTTTACAACAGTTCTGTGAGGTATGTTAGACTAAAACAGTTTGACTGGCCCAAGGCCACCCAATGAGATTTACGACTGAGTGGAGATTTGAACCCTTGTCTCCCTAAACCTAGTCTGGCACTCTAGCCACCATACCATAATGACTCCAGAACTCAAAGGCTTCCTACCAGCACAAAGGTTGCAATGAGATCCTGCACACCTTTTCTCTGCTATGAATACTTCTGGGACAGTCTTCACATGTTGTCTGAGCAACAATATGCTTCACAGGCTGCACATCATTCTGACAGTCTTCTGATATTTCTCTCTGTAGCTTATTTTTTTTCTCTTGCTGCCTGATGCCCATCCAAAGTAGTTCCTATGCCATGACTTCTTCTCCTCCACTAGCTATTCCTTCAGACAGTTTTCCTTTCCTCTGATCTTTCACTTGGCTCTTAATCTCTTTGTCTCTATATGACCCCTGTCCTCCCTGATCAGGACCTTCCTTGCTGCTGTCTTGAGCCTTTGACTTTGATTCTGTACAAATTTGGTTCTTTATAGTGTTGAAAGCAGAGCTTGGAAAAGTTACTTTTTGGAACTACAACTCCCATCAGCCCAATCCAGTGGCCATGCTGGCTGGGGCTGATGGGAGTTGTAGTTTTAAAAAGTAACTGTGCCAAGCTCTGGTTGAAAGTTTCTAACCACAGAAGTTGCAAGGGGGATGTATTCCCTGTGGATGACCTCGAGGATAACCCTGCAAGTAGGATGTATTCGTGGGTATCTAACTTTGAACTGCTCTCATGGACCTTTAGTGAAGGAGGGAGAACCAATTTACAAGGCCATCTCTCAGTAGACAAGAACTGTTCTCCTGTTTCACTGAGAAACTCTGACTCAGAGCTAATTATACTGGTGCCTACACATAGTTCTACTATAGTAGCCTGTGTCTTGCCTATTAGCATGACATACTCCATTCAATGAGCATAATTAATTTCTCATCTCCTTCCACACTTCCTAACTCTAAGTTTACTATGATTCTGGCATCTATCAATTTTTGCTTTCTGACATCCATGCCTACTTCTTCCTGGTTTTCTGTCACAGCTGCTAATTTAACTCCTACACACATTTCCAGACTTTGGCTTATATAGAAAGGAGCCACCTATGTTTCATCTCTTGTTTATCCTCAAATCACACTCCAGTGATTATTTGAAAACAACATGGGTTTTAAACAAAAATAATATCTAAAGAGTCTCCTGAATGCTTTTTCACCTGATCAGAGATGATGACAGAGAAAGATGAGTCATTACAACAAGGGCTGAGAGGGCTTAAAGTTAAGGCAACCACAAGGGCTGGCGTGGATCAAGAAGTTGCATCATGGACTATAGGCAGAAGACAAAGTTTCCTGAAGGATAAGGCTATCAAGGGCTGCTAGTCACAATGGTTCGTGTTCCATCTCCACTGTTGGAGGCCCCATGCGTCTGAATACCAGTTGCTCAGGATCACAAGTCAGGAGAACACTGTTGCACTAACAACTTGCTTATGGGCTTCCCATAAGCATCTAGTTGGCCACTATGAGAACAGGATACTGGACTAGATAGGCCTTTGATTCAGCAAAGCTTTTCTAAATGTCATATGAAACCTGTGTTAAGGTATACAGCATTTTGTAAGTCCACTCTTAGGAGCAAGCAATGGTCTTTTAAGAAGGGATTAGAGCAGCCAATCAGATCAGATTAAACCTTTGAAATTCATTGTAAGAAGGCTCACTAGTCTAGGCCACCAAACCAAGGTATGCTCTGATAGGTCTCACAGCAAACTCAAGACTAGGCAGAAAGTAGAACAGCAAAGGCATTTACACTCATTTTGAGCAGAGCACTTAAGTAGCTGGGAGCCAATCTTAGGTTCTCCTAGCTACCCCCTCCCCTCTCTATCAGCAGTGGATTCTTAAAGGAGTAGCTTTTACATGCTCATATGATGTTGTAAAGTGCCTATTTGCTTCTTGCAGCATGTAGTAGTTGGCTGATAAATGAGTTACATGAGTATAACATAGGACGCTGCCTTGTTTTGAATCCGACCCTTGGTCCATCTAGTTCGGGATTGCCTACATTGACTGGCAGTGGCTCTTCAGCTTTTCAGATGGGACATTCGCAGCGCTACCTGGAGATGCTGGGGATTGAACCTGGGGCCTGCTGCATGCAAAGCAGATGCTCTGCCACTGAGCTAAGGCGTTTGTACTCAAAACAGTCTGAGGTTCACTTTTTGTTCTGTTACCCCATGTGACAGGCAGAAGGAGGTTCAAGCTAGCTAATGGTGTGTATACTGCTGGAGGAATGGATGGACTTTGGCTTGTTGTCAGAAACTCCTTATTTACCTGCATCATCATCACATCAGCTTAAAAAAACTTAGGATTTGCATTATAACCTTGATATACATCATGTTGCCCAACTGCTACCTATCCAACTGTGTATTAGGACATCCAGAACTGCTAATGATACCTATATAGAATATTCAGTGCAATGGATAGGCTGCCTTCCATCTTCAGCCATAAATCCACAGACATGCCATGGACTACCTGAATGAAGCTAGCAGACCACTGGTGGTCCACAAACCAAGTTTGGGAACCCCTGCTATAGATAATTTCTTCCTTAAAATACTGGTTTGTAGGCATCATGTACACCTTCAAGCACTAGTTGCTCATCATATTAAAGAAGAATATCCCTTTCACCTGATTTGCTGGGATTTATCTCCTTCACATGATCTCTGGCATTAAGTAGACATATTTCCCTTCTGCTTTTGGGGGCAGGGAGAGGGAGCAACTTAAGTTCTATGTGGGGCTTCCTTTGTAGTTGGTCCGGTGTCTACAGTTATTGCAAAATGCTGCAGCACGATTCTTGAACAGAACTGAGACCCTGTCAGCATACAACAGTCATGCTTAGAGATCTGCACTGGCTGCCAATTTCTTACCAGGCCAAATTGAAGGTGCTACTATTAGGACACAAAGCCTTCAACAGCTTGCAGCCAGTTTACTTGATCACCTCATACCATATCTGCCCACTCAGTCACTTAGATCTGCAGAACTGGCAGAACAAGCACCACATAATGTTCATTCTGCACATGCAAGAAATTGGTCCTTTGGTTTGATAGCATCTACACTTTGGAACTCTCTGTCCATTGATATTAGGCAGGTGTCTTCACTGTATTGTTTCAGTGACTGCTAAAAACCTTTTTGTTCCAGCAAAAATATTTATTTATTTATCATTTAACAAAATGTATATACTGTTTGATTATAGAAAATCTCTAATCTGTTTACTAAAAAATTAAAATTATCAATAAAAACAGTTAAAACAATTAATTAAAATACTTAAAACATTTAAAATACATCAATATCTATGAGTTTAGATCGCCAAAACAAAAAATTGTAAGCAGGTACCAAAAAGAATACAGCAAAGGCACCTGTCTGATGTCAATAGGCAGGGAGTTCCAAACAGCAGGTGCTGCCACACTAAAAGAATGACTTCTTACAAGTGCAGAACAAGTATTATATGGCACCTGCAACAATGCCAGTTCCACAAAGTGAAGAACTCAAGTGGGCACATTATGGAGCCAGGACAGCAAACAACTATTTATTTATTTATTTATTTATAAACATATTTGAATACTACTGTTTTATTTCAAAAATCAGTCCAAGTGGTTTACAACAAATAAAAAATCTACAATAAAAACCAGTAAATTAAACAATAAAAACATTTTTAAACGTCTTAAAAACAATTCCATTATAGATGCAGACTAGGAGAAAGGTATCTCCTTCAAAGGTTTGTTGAAAGAGGAAGGTCTTTAGTAGGCACCAAAAAGACAAGGGTTGTGTCCAAGTGAGTTATACTCAAGAGTAGGTGCACTGAAATAAAAAAAAGTCCATTGATTTCAGTGGGTCTTCTCTGAGTACAACTTAGTTAGATGCAACCCTTACAATGGAATCCTATAGATGTCTATGTAGAAGTATGTCCATTTGAATTCAATTGAATTCCCCAGTGTACATAAGGCTTAGAATATTTGGTGCATGGAGTGAGCAACATGCGACATCTGAAGAGTTTCTAGTATTTAAGCCTTAGACTAGATTAATGGATTAGATGGAGGCATTTGTTCCAGGCAGAATGCCTCTTTCCCAGATACTATACTACACTCTGTCTAGAATAAGAAAGATAAGAAGCTATAGGAAATACAGCTGAACTATATTAGCATGGAAACACAGGAAGCTCTTTATATCAGGTCAAATTATTTGTCTGCTTTGATTGGCAGTAGCTCTTCAGGTTCCCAGGCAGATGTCCTTCAGAACTCCCTGATCTTTGCTAAAATGGGATACACCTGGGATTAGCCCTGGAACATTGCGTATTCAAAGCATATCTCTACAAAACAGCTACAGTCTTCCTTTGGAAGTGGAGCAGAGGTGATGATAATGAAGTAATAATGAAGAAGAGAGAAGGGTAAAATCAAGAGGAAGTAGGAGAGGGCTTCAGTTAAAGCCCATGCCCTGACTTAAGTAGCTACATTATTTTAGTTAAAGTTGATGGCCATAATCCATGCAGGGTGGTGAGAGGGTGGTGGCTGGCCAGCTTCAGGCATGCCGGGAGGAAGCAGATTATCCAAGTCCATTCCAGTCTGCCTGCCGGCCCAGTGTTGGCACAGAAACAGCCTTGGTGGCCCTGACCAATGACTATCAGGAGAGACCCAGGGGCAATGTGAACCTGTTGGCTCTCAGCAGAGTTTGATACCACTGAACATGGTGTCCTTCTGGAGCAACTGGAGGAAGTGGAAGCTGGAGGTACTGTATTGCGGTGGTTCCGCTCCTACCTGCAGGGCTAGTACCAGAAAGTAGTACTAGGAGATTGTTGCTCCGTGCCATACCTTTTAGGCTGTGGGGTTCCACAAGGGTCCATTCTGTCTCCTATGCTATTTGACATCTATATGAAACCATTGGAAACTGTCATCTGGGGATTTAGAGCATGGTGTCATCAATATACTGATGACCCACAGCTCTGTCTCTTCATTCCATCTGAATTAGGAGAGGCTGTGAAGGTGTTGGACAAGTGTCTGCAGGCAATGATGGGCTGCATGGGGGCTAACAAACTGAGGCTGAATCCCAAAAAGACAGAAGTGCTGTTGTTGGGTGGCAGGGATGTAGCCTGTTGGAAAGCTCCATGGGTTTCCACAAAGACAAGGAAGGGGTTAAAACTGTACAGAGCTGTTCAAGGGCACAAGGCAGCTGGAACAGAACTGAAAGTGTTTAAAAACCTTGAGCGAGACACAGCAGTGTGGGGAAATGAGTTTTGTAGGAGAAAGAGCCTTGTACTGTGTATACCTAATGAATCAAGTAAAAGATTCTCTTTACAAGATCCTGTTGTGAAGCTTCTTTACATTGGCTACTAATTGGGCTATTGATTGGGCGAACTGATACCACGCTTCAACATTCGATCGCAGCGCAACAAGGGATGGGATCCATTGGCCGGTGCCGGTTTGAAAACATTCCGTTGACCTAAAAGGCTGGTATCAATTTGAGTTTATTCTTTGTCCACAAGCCACTGCTTTTAATGATCCATTTTCCTCCTCAGAAAAATATTGATACTAATATTGATATTTTCAAAGGAAATATCAAAATTTTTAAAAGAATTGTCAATAAATTGAAGGAAATATCAATAAATTGAAGGAAATATTGCTAAAAATACCAATATTAATGTCAATATTTTAGACATGGATTTTTTTTAAAAAAAAAGGTTTCCGAAAATAGCCATGGAAAACCACTACATAAAAATCCAATCTGAAACAATAGCAAATTGGAGAATTAATGGAAAATTCAGTACCAAATCCAAATTGGGCAGAATTCTAGCACATCCCTAGTGGTGGTTCCAGTGTCAAGGAATTAGGTGTGCAACCTGTTCTGGGTGGAGCTGTACTCGCTCTGAAAGAGCAGGTTGGTATACATTCAGGATATAAATTCAATAAAAAATAATCATAAAAATGGGCTACTTGCCATTACTCCGTAAAACCAGATCAGCTTTGTCTGGGTTCTGAGATTGTTATGCTTCATTCATTCATTCATTCTCTATCCCATCCGTCATCAATTCATGTCAGAGTGGGTTAGTGAAAGTAAGTCTTTCAGTGTAGTAGTACCTATGCTTTGGAATTCCCTACTTATTAATATTAGGCAAGCTCCCTCACTATATTGTTTAAGATACATGCTAAAACTTTATTATTCAGCATGCCTATCCAGAAACATACTTTAATTATATATAGTTTTTAATATCTGATGATTTTAACTGTGTGTTATTGATAATAGTTTTATATTGTTTTATGTAAGCTGCTTTTTTATTAAGCAATTTATAGTTTTTGTAAATAAACAAATATAAAATAACATTTACAACAATCAGAAAAATCAGTTAAAACAATAACTTAGATAAAATATATAACATAACAATACATAATGTAGCAGGACATAATCACTAGTTTACAGCTGGCACATCAAGTAGTCTCTGCAAAAACTGGTTAATGAGGTATGTTTTTAGAGGAGCAATTATGGTACCAGCCATACTTTGAGTGGAATCCTCCCCTCTCTGGGATTATTTTAATGAACAGAGGGCTAGAAAATGTTTAAATAAATAAATCGCACAACTGAAGTGCCACCATGGAAAAGGCCCTATCTCATGTCACTGCTCCATGAGCTTCACTCAGTGACAGGACAATAAAAAAGGCCTCTCCAGCAGATCTTAATGCACGGGCAAGTAGATTTGTGAAGATGCACTCCTTCAAGTATCAAGTTGTTTAAGACTTTAAAAGTTAGCATTGATATTTATAATTGGGCTCATTTGCTGATAGGCAGCAAGTGCAAACTCTTTATATGGTTTTGTCTTGTTCTGTGGTTTTGTCTCATTGAACCACTCAAAACTTTTGCAGCCATGTTTTGTACCAGCTATAGCTTCTGAACCATCTTCAAGGATAGCCTCAAACAGAGTACACTGCAATAATCTAATTTATGTAACCCACATAAAATAGATTAGTCAGTAACAGAATGAATTAAAAAATGAAATTATTTTATACCACTTATATTTAATTAGCCTTTGTTCTGATCTTTCTTTGCCTATCCAGAAGCCTCTTGTAATAGTTTTTCATCTTTGTTAGACTAACCGCTGACTCCACAAAGATGTTATAGAGAAGCACATCTGTTTTATTGTCTTAATTTTCCACAGGAGGCCAGAGCTCTTATAAAATTTCTGTTGGGTATTCATTAACATCATTATTAGTGATACAAGCCAACACCACATTTTTATCAGTGTAATTTATAGGTCAGGCAATTGTTGAGAGTTAATTGCAAAGAATGGGTTTCTGCTTAATTATATTAGCTTATGTCTTCTGGATTCCACCCTTGTGTATGGAAAGAGCAAGACTTAATCATGTTAGCAAGCGGGGGTTTCTGCTGCTATATCATTTATGGTTTCTTTGTTAAATGAGATAATGGCACAAATGTTTAACTCACCTGAAAAAAAAGTGATGGAAGTCAGTTCCCACAGCAACCAGGAGCTGTTTCGCATATACTTAGCCATTAGGGCTGTCAGTGACATTTACCAGAAAAAGGTGAACTTCCAGATTAGTTACTGGAAAGATGAAAATAATTTTTAACATGAGCAATAGGGAAGAGTGTTTCCTTTTTAAAATTCTTTCATAAAAGATCAAATAAATTCCCAGGGGGAGAGGGTTGTCAAGATTGGTAATAGGTACATAATCATTTCCCCTCTAATTGCAGCTTGCTGGTAAACTTGATTATCGCACCTTTACATAAATCCTGTGTGGGTGGGCAGGTGGAAGATTTGTGTGCATTTTACACCTGTAAGTATTACAAAATTCACTAGATAAAAGCCATGATCTAAAGAGATACTTTTGGTTAAACTCAGAGCTTGAATTCATCCAGTGGAATTTCTTTCACTGAATATCAGATCCCACCGATGAAACAGTGCCGCCCTGGGAGGAAAGGCAGGATATAAATCTAATCAATAAATAATAATAATTTTGTAACGACCTTTCGCTTAAGAAGTCTTTTGCCAGGGCAAAGTGCTTGTTGCACAAGAGAAACAAGTCAAAAGTAGCTTTAGGTGTGTGGAACTGGAGGAATGGATCAAAGATACAAAATACATCAAAAGATGAAAAAGTGCAATTACATTTCCCCATCTAATCTACAAATTAATATAGAAGAAGAAGAAGAGAAAGAGGAGAAAAATTCAAAACCTATTTTTGACACCTAAATAATGGAATGCAAAAATAAATGGGAAGATAAAGAGTAGATTATTAAATGCATAACCCACTCAATATTTTTAAAATCTCTAAGCGTTATGTTAAAAAAACATAAAACCAATAAAACAGTAGTATAAAAGCATATCAAAACCAACAAATCAGCAATTCAGGGAATTCAAATACATAGTATAGGTCTGATCTTATGGATCAGAGAAAGCCTGGGCAAAAAAGACATCTTTACAAGATGTCTGATGCAACTGGTGGTTGGGAGAGGGAAGGGCCTTCCAGAATACAGGGGCAATAGCGGAAAGTGTCTGGTTTTGGGTCACCAATTCTGCAGGTTGCGGTACCACAAGTAAAATTTCTCCAGATGATCTAAGTGATCATACAGGTCTATACAGGGGCAGATTGTCTTTGAGGTACCTTGCCCCCAAGCTGTTCAGGGTGTTATATGTTAACAACAAGAACGTGAACATGGCCTGGCTGCTGATTGACAGCCACTGCAGTTCCTTCAGCAGAAGTGTAATATGTGATCCACTCAACAATCTAGCTGCAGCATTCTGCACCATCTACAGCTTCTGGACCAATTCCAGTGGAAACTCCACATCGAGCACATTAAAAAAGTCTAATCCTGAGGTTACCAACACTTGATTCATGGTGGCCAAGCTATCCCAGTCCAGGAAAGTGCTCTACTAATTTAAGCTGATAATAAGTGCTCCTTGCTACAGAGGTCACCTGAGCCTTCAGTGAGAAAGATGGATCTAGGAACACCCCCACACTATGCACCTGCTCCTTCAGAGGGAGTGCAAAGAACCAGTGAACTCCACAACTCCAGGACCATGGAACCACTCACCCACAAAGTCTCCATCCTACCAGGATTTACGCTCAGTTTGTTGGCCCTCATCCAGCCCACCAGTGCATCCCCGCACTGGTTTAAAATATTCACAATCTCATCTGATTCAGATGTAACAGAGAAATAGAACTTAGTGTCATCAGCATAGGCTAAGACATTTTGGAATCATTAGCTAATTATTGTGTTTGAGGACTGGTTGTAATGCCAGGTGGCAGCTGAACACCCACTTGTCAGGTATGCTTTAAGTTGGATTCCTACATTGAACAGGGGATTAGACTCAATGGCCTCATAGGCCCCTTCCAACTCTACTATTCTATGATATCAGAGAAGAGTAAATACAGAAGCTAACCTAAAGAATTAAACAACAGTTAGCTTTACTTCAGTACTTCGTAAGATGTTGACAGAAACCACAAATCTTAAAACCATTCCTCTGTAGACTGCTGGAGGAAAATTGTAAATATTAATCCATATGGCTTTGCTAACAAGTATAATGACACATTAACATGTTTGATTCATTTAAGGTTCAATGCAATCAATATAATATATTTTGGCATTAGCAAGGCTTCAGGCTGGTGACATCTTCATAAGAAAGCTTAAATTATCATGATTGCTTGGTCACAGCTTCGATGGGAGAACTAGAAATTCACAGCAGGAAATAATCCAAAAAGGACACTGGCTTGTATTTAGCAGTTTTCCCATACATGAGTTTCAGCTTTGCTACTTTTTTTCCAAGGGTACATGCATGGCACACATATACAATTCAAATGGAAAGAATACACACTGCCATATGTCTTTCTTGCTTCAGAGAAACAGGGAAACAACTGGGGGTTTCAGTAGTGGGTGGGAGGATGCCAGGTCTACCAGCTGAGAAGCAATGGAGGAACAGACCTAGAATACTAGTTGCTTAGAGGCTAGGTCTACCCGGGCCTCACAACAGCAAGTCATTAGATCTACCAACAATGCTATTCATCTGGTTAATGTATTTAGGGCTTAAATAACCTATTTGCTATGCTCCATAGGACCACCTAATGGAATATTATCATAATTCCATATTGTGCAAGAGAGGTATTTCTTATTTATATGACTGTAGATAGGATAGGACTAGAAGCTGGAAACATGACTTTTTCTATATTCTGCTTACGACCCCACAACAGAATGCCTACACCAGATAATACATCTTATTAGAAGTATTACAGAACCCCCTGGGAGACATTGGCTTCTGCTTAAGGCTTGTTTGGTTTACTGTGCTTCTCACTCTTTTTGTTTTTCCTTCTTGGCAAGTACACTGATGTCTGGAGGAGTTGAAGATACATAGGGTTTTCTTCATTTCATACAGACCAAAAGCAGGGTAAAATATATAATCTTGTTTGATATGATGACAATATTTCTATTTTTGTTCGTAAGCCACACCCTTATATCTAACATTATCCATGGAAGACATCGTTAGACTTTATACGTTAAATGTTAATGGAGTAGGATCACCAATTAAAAGTAGAAGAGTATCCAATTTTATTAGAAAATATTGCCCTCGTGTTATTTTTTTTACAGGAAATACACAAGGGGAGAGAAACTGCTAAACTCTTACCTCATTCTTACTATGAAATCCAATATTTATCACCAAGTTCTACAAATAGTAAAGGAGGTGCTATACTTCTGGTACATTCCTTTCCCTTTGTGTGTAAACAAATTTATAAAGATGTTGGTGGTAATTTTATTTTTGTTAAAGGTAATCTGGGTTCTCAAAAATATGCACTGGCTTCCAGATATGCACTGAATACAAAGCAGCTACATTTTCTTACTGTCACACTTAAAAAGCTCCAAGACTTTGCTGAAGGAGAATTATTAATATTTATTTATTTATTTATTTATTTATTGCACTTGTATACATTCCCATAGCCGAAGCTCTCTGGACGGTTTACAGCAATCAAAAACATTAAAACAAATACACAATTTAAAAATATATTTTAAAAACAATTTAAAACACAATTTTAAAATTCAAAACAATATAAAAACAATTTAAAAACACATGCTAAAATGCCTGGGAGAAGAGGAAAGTCTTGACCTGGCGCCAAAAAGATAACAGTGTTGGCGCCAGGCGCACCTCGTCAGCAGCATTATTCCATAATTTGGGGGCCACCACTGAGAAGGCACTCTCCCTTGTTGCCACCCTCCGAGCTTCCCTTGGAGTAGGCACCCAGAGGAGGGCCTTTGATCTTGAATGTAGTGTATGGGTGGGTTTGTATTGGGAGAGGCGTTCCATCAGGTATTGTGGTCCCAAGCCGTGTAAGGCTTTATAGGTCAAAAGCAGCACCTTGAATCAAGCTCGGAAACATACAGGCAGCCAATGCAAGTGTGCCAGAATCGGTTTTATATGTTCGGACCGTCTGGTTCCTGTTACCAATCTGGCTGCTGCATTTTGCACAAGATGCAGTTTCAGAACAGTCTTCAAAGGCAGCCCCACGTAGAGTGCATTGCAGTAATCTAATTTGGAGGTTACCAGAGCATTGACAACTGAAGCCAGGTTATCCCTGTCCAGATAAGGATGTAGTTGGGCCACCAACCAAAGATGGTAGAAGGCACTCCATGCCACCAAGGCTACCTCAGCCTCAAGTGACAGAGATGGTTCTAGGAGAACCCCCAAGCTACGAACCTGCTCCTTCAGGCGGAGTGCAACCCCGTCCAGAACAGGTTGGACATCCACCATCTGGCCAGAAGAACCATTCACTAACAGCATCTCAGTCTTGTCTGGATTGAGCCTCAGTTTATTAGCCCTCATCCAGTCCATTGTTGCAGCCAGGCACTGGTTCAGCACATTGACAGCCTCACCTGAAGATGAAAAGGAGAAATAGAGCTGCGTGTCATCAGCATACTGATGGCAACGCACTCCAAAGCTCCAGATGACCGCACCCAATGGTTTCATGAAGATGTTGAACAGCATGGGGGACAGAACTGACCTCTGCGGAACCCCATACTGGAGAGTCCAGGGTGCCAAGCAATGTTCCCCAAGCACCACCTTCTGGAGGCAACCTGCCAAGTAGGAGTGGAACCACTGCAATGCAGTACCTCCCACTCCCAACTCAGCTAGTCTCTCCAGAAGGATACCATGGTCGATGGTATCGAAAGGCGCTCAGAGTTCAAGGAGAATCAACAGAGTCACACTCCCCCTGTCTCTCTCCCGACAAAGGTCATCATACAGGGCGACCAAGGCTGTCTCCGTGCCAAAACCAGGCCTGAAACCCGACTGAAATGGATCCAGATAATCGGTCTCATCCAAGAATGTCTGGAGCTGGCCTGCAACCACTCATTCCAGGACCTTGCCCAGAAATGGAACATTTGTTACCGGCCTATAGTTATTAAGATTTTCTGGGTCCAGGGAGGGCCTCTTCAGGAGTGGTCTCACTACTTCCTCTTTCAGGCAGCCAGGGACCACCCCCTCTTGCAGAGAGGCATTAATCACTTCCCTGGCCCAGCCGGCTGTTCCATCCCTGCTAGCTTTTATTAGCCAAGAAGGGCAAGGAACCAGCACAGAAGTGGTTGCACGAACCTGTCCAACCACCTTGTCAACGTCCTCAAGCTGCACCAACTGAAACTCATCCAAGAAATCGGGACAAGGCTGTGCTCTGGATACCTCGCTTGATTCACCTGCTATAACACTGGACTCTAAGTCCTGGCGGATGCTAAAGATTTTATCCTGGAAGTGCCTAGCAAATTCACTACAGTGGGCCTCAGATGGTTCTACCATGTCCTTGGGGCCAGTGTGTAATAGCCCCCAGACAATTCTGAAGAGCTCCGCTGGGTGGCAGATAGATGATTTGATAGTGGCAGCAAAATATTGTTGTTTTGCTGCCCTTACTGCCCCTAAATACAGCTTACCATAGGCACTTACCAGTGTGTAACTGCATCCACCAGGAGTTCGTCTCCATCTGCACTCAAGCCGTCTCCTATATTGTTTCATCGCTCTCAGCTCTGGGGTATACCATGGAGCCATACGAGCTCTACACAGGAGAGGGTGCTCAGGAGCAATCATGTCAACCGCCCAGGTCATTTCTGTATGCCACAGTTCAACCAGGGTTTTGACAGGAGCGCCAGCCCTATCAGCCGGAAAACTCCCCAGAGCCCTTTGGAAACCATCCAGATCCATTAGTCTCTGGAGGCGGACCAGCTTATAACTTATAATTTACATTGTTTTATTTATTTATTATTTTATTTATATCTCGCCCTTCCTCCCAGCAGGAGCAGCAAGATTAGTTATTGTCGCAAATTGGAAATCAACCTTGGAATTATCAATTGACAACTGATACCAATCACTGTGGAACATTGCAATTATGGAAAAGATCACACATCAGCTAAAGCTCTGACAAGGTCAAGACAAACCTGATACCTTCTATATGGTATGGCATAAATTCATTGACTTTACTTCAGAAGACAATTTTATGAAGAGACCATCTATACAAACTTGGCAAATTTGGCAACAAAAATGAACATGTAATCAATATACCATATATTTTTAATGGATTTATTTTTATTTTCAGTCTAATATGATCCCTCACTGTCTTTTTTTACAATATTTTTTCCTCAAAAATGAAGTGCACGCCAAGTTTGGTTGTTGTTTAGTTTTGTTAATGTTATATGTTTCTCTATTTCTTATTCATTCACAATGATGTTCTGCTTGTTATATAGACATTGTATATATAGACATTATATAGATCCATTGTTGAATGTACTTTGACTATTTATTTATTTATTATTTATTTATTTAATTACATTTCTAGACCGCCCTATAGCAGAAAGCTCTCAGGGCGGTGTACAACAAATAAAATCACAATTAAAATATGAGCAAGTGTGAAAAATATAACATGATAAAAATCCGAAATAGAATTGCCATGAGTTTATAAATTAAAATCCATATTAGGTTTAAAATTAAATTTAAAATGTTTAAAAAGCCTGGGCGAAAAGGTAGGTTTTTACCTGGCGCCGAAAAGATAACAAAGAAGGCGCCAGGCGTATCTCGTCTGGGAGGGCATTCCATAGTTCGGGGGCCACCACCGAGAAGGCCCTAGATCTAGTTGTTGATCTCCGGGCCTCTTTATGAGTTGGGACCCGGAGAAGGGCCTTCGACGTCGAGCGTAGTGAACGGGTAGGTACATAGCGAGAGAGGCGTTCCACCAGGTATTGCGGTCCGATGCCGTTTAGGGCTTTATAGGTAAGAACCAACACTTCCTTCAGCTTTTACCATCTGTCAATCAGGCACTAGGAATAGAGCTTTTTCAGTGGTGGCCCCTAGTATGTGGAATACTCTTCCACTGGAGATACGGTTTTTCTAATTCCCTCTTAGATTTTCGTCGACATGTTAAAACCTTTTTATTTCGCCAAGCTTTTAATATGTAAACGGTACTGTTTCATTTAATGTTAATTTTTAATTGATTTTTAATGGATATGTTAACTGATTTTATGAGTTTATTTATATTGTATGAGACTATACTGTTGTTCGCCGCTTTGAATTCAGTGAACGAAAGCGGGTTATAAACGGCAAAATAAATAATAAATAATTGTTAATGAATGGAAGATAAATATTTTTTAAAAAAATTGTTTACCAAAAAAAGGATCTACCAAAAATAATAGATAATTTCCCTGATGCTATTTATGTTTATTTATGGGCACCTGGCAACAAAAAATCCTGTAGATGCCCAAACTTCAGCTATCCTGGTCCCAAACTGCTGTTATTATATTATGATTTTATTGTGATTATTGTATTTTACTGTATTTTAATTGTAAGTCGCCTAGAGTGGCCATCGGCCACATAGGCGACACAAAAATTAAATTTATCTTATCTTATTTATCTTATCAAAGCAGAAAGGGCTTTAAAGGTCATCACCAGCACTTGGAATTAGGCATGGAAAAATCAAAAGCCAGTGCAGTTGTTTAAGCAAGGGAGTCACATGAACCCAATAGGCAGCTCCAGTTGACAACTTAGTTGCATTCTGAGCCAAGTGAAATTTCTGGGTACTTTTCAAAGACAGCCCCACATACAGCACTTTGCAGTAGCCAAACCATGATGCAACTAAGATGTGTGTCACCATGGCAGGATCTGTATTCTTCAGGAATGGGCATAGCTGCTAGAAGGAAGGTAAAGGCAAATCTAGCTTCAGTCACCATCTAAGCAGACAGGGTTGAGTCCAGGAGCACCCCAAAACTATAAGCCTGTGTTTTCAAGCACAAAGTTGATTCTCTGTCCCTGAGTCAGCAGTTGTGTACTAACCAGGAGCATCTCTGTCAAGTCTGGATTAAGTTTCAGGATTGCACTCAGCATAGCACTAGGGCAATTGTCTTGTCAGCACAAGGATTTCTTGTGCTGGCTTCACTTCTCCAAGAATCTTCTCCACGTCCTTCATAGCAGAACATAACACACATTTATAACAGAACAAAGTGCATTTCAACCCTCATGCAGACCCAGCAGAACAATCACACTGGCTGACTTCAAGATATATTTGGAACCCAATGAGATTTCTAATGGAAGGATGGGGTCACTTTGTCCCACAGAGGCCTCCTTTTTTTGTCACCACAAGTGTGTTTGACACTACCAAAGAACGTTGAGCCAAAACAAACTTATTCAGAGGTAGAATTTTTCTGACCAGAATACGTTGGCCCCTTCTTCATGCATATTGAGTACACAACACCATTTCTGGGGGGTTTGGGACCTCTATGTTTTTGTTTGTTTGATTCTAGAAGGAAAACAGTAAGTGGTATCTGGAGGAAATTTGGAGATGTTGTACAGATGACCGTTTGTGAAAATGTCCTAGAAGGACATCCCTGTAGGTCTACTTATCTATAAACTATACAATGAAAAGTACACCTAGGGCTAAAAAGTGCCCCACAAGTCTGCATGAGGGTTAAACAGTTGTTTTTTTAAAAAAAAAATTGAATTTCTGTGTCCAACCTATTTTCAGCATGCTAAACTTCAACTGGGTTGCTGTAGAATACTAATACTTGTAGAGTGCTGGGTCTGATTGCACACTTCATAACTATTTACTATTGGGTGATGTAGCCCTTGAATGTTCCCTTCTGTGTAAACCCTTCTGCCCACTAACTGGATCATTCCCATTAGCTTGATCTTGTGGGAACATGGCAGGGCAGAGTACAACCCACATTTGTTGCTGCACAGGCTAATACTGAAGCAGATGGACTCTTCCTGGTTATTTGGACCAAGTCCTCAAGCAGCCTAGATTGAATGCCCCTGCAAGAGCATAGATTTTCATCCTGAATTCTAAAGCAGCATCTGAGTCTGCCAAGGAAACAGTGACATCTCCTGGGGATTGTTTTTTGGTCCTGTTGGCCTCCTTATGGCCCAAACTATGATCCTATGATCCTAATCATCAGTGTGTCATTGGTTCTTTCTATTGCTGAGCAAAGAACACATCTGTGCATTCTGGTCAGCCTTAATCATCAGGTCCTTTGCACACTGCAGACTATCTGCTCTCCACTTGTTTCCCAGTTGTGTTGCTTTCTCTGCATGTATCAACACCCTCCCTCCTGCCAGGGCTGGTCCATTATCTGCTCAAGCACTGTTCAGATCTGTTGGATCATCCTCATCCCCTTGGTCATCATTATACAAGACGTAGTCATTGTCATCAACTTGGATGGCTTCAAAAGAGGATTAGACAAATTCATGGAGGATAAACATGATACAGAGTCTTAGAAACCATTCTCCTGCCCAGACAAGACCATCAGCTGGAGTGTGACCGTTGCCAAGAGACACCACAGATATGGAGAACTTAGTGCCTTGGATGGCCACCTTTGGGAGATCACCAAGAGGAGGACAGCATTTGGGGGTGATCTTGTGTGTGTGTGTGTGTCTGGTTTGAAGTCCTAGATCCTCTGTTCTGTTGAGGATAGCAAGAGGTACAGCAGTTGGAATACAATTATTCTTTATATTATTGTATTCAATATGTAATTTCATTCTTTTATACAGTTTTTGTTGTATTCAGTACTCTATATTGTATTTTTGTATTGTATTGTGTGTCACTTTGAATATTAGTGTAACAGAAAAATTGGGGCATAAATATCTAATCTAATCTAATCTAATCTATTAAGTATATCAATGGGTACTAGCCACAATGGCTCTGTTCCACCTCCACTGTTGGAGGAAGTATGCCTCTGAAATACCAGCTGCTGGGAATTACAAGTGGGGAGAGTGCTGTTGCACTCAGCTCCTGCTTGTGGGCTTCCTATAGGCTAGTGGTTCCCAACCTTTATGACTACAGGACCCGTTTTATAAGCTCAAAAATTTCATGACCCCCCCCTAACTGTAATTTTAGTCTCTGTTAATTGAAAAAATGATGTGTGGCAAAATCACATCTTCAAATATCTCTTTCCATAAAAAGCTCCCTGCAGACAGGGAGGTATTGCTTTCTTTTCTTAATGCAAAGGTCCAATCAAATTGGTATTCCCCTCCTGCACACATACATAGTCTGAAGATGTACAGTCCTTTCTCCCAACAGCAGTGAGTTACAGTGTTGGGACTCCGATCCAGGTTCAAATCCCCACCCAGCCATGAAGCCCACTGGGTGACCTTGGGCCAGACACAGTCTCTCAGCCTGACCTATCTCACAGGGCTGATATAAGAATAAAATGGAAAGGGCGGGGGAACTATGTGTACCACCTTGTGCAACGTGAAGGAAAGGTGAGATATACATGCAGTAATAATTAAATAAATACATACATTTCAGCTTCAGTACTCGTTCTGAGTGAGGGTGTCATCAGAAGCCACAGTGCGAGGAGGTGGGAGTCGGTGATAGTAACTTCTTCTTGGTAGCTTCACCCTCAGCCTCCTTTGGCGTCTGCCACATGTTTTATAGGCAGATGCCTGTCCTTGGCATGCCTGAAAGATGCTCTGGCACTTCAGCAAAAGTCCTCCTCTCTCGTTTGGAGCAAGGTCATCTGCAGTGGCAGTGGGGAGCAGACAATGTACAGGGAGTGAAGACTTTTTTACTGACACCTTTCCCAGCCTTACCAGGGATTGGATTTGGGACCTATTACATGCAAAGCATGTGTACTTCCACTGAGCTACATCTCTTCCCCAAAGATATCTGGCTAGGCATTTTATAGTGAGGAGGTGGGCGCAGAAGTAACTGTTGCCAGGTAGACTGAGGGAAGAGAAAGTACTTTGTGAAACTACCAGCAAGAACCACTTAGTCATAGAACAGCTTCTATTTCCCACCAAATCTAAGATCCCATCTCAGTAGCCAGGTGGCCTCCAAGGAAAGAATATAATTCCAAAACATTATGGGTTCAGACGTAATGGCAACACATAATTTCCAGCCCACCTTTAAACTCTGTTTTCAAATTCTGGTTTGGCAGAAGCTTCCAAAGTAAAGTTTGAGGAGCGATGATTCAGACGTCACTACCAGGGCTGGATTATCCATTAGGCTTAGTAGGCTGAAGCCTAGGGACCCGGAGCTCTTGGGGGCCCGCGACCTGCAGAAGCAGGACAGGAGCTGCGGATCACGGGACAAGAGCTTCCGAACCACCCGCCATCCCCCCACTTTGCTTACCTTTTTCTCTGCTGTTTTTTGTGGTTTGCCATCAATCAAGATGGCGGCCAAGGTTTCCCTAAGGGGCTGAAGCCTCTGCTGCCATCTTGGTTGATGGCACACATGCATGCTACATGCGTGCATTGCTGCCATCAACCAAGATGGTGGCAGAGGCTTCAGCCCCTTAGGGAAACCTCAGCCGCCATCTTGATTGATGGCAAACCTGCATGCACAGTGTGCGCAGCCGCAAAAGAATTGGAAAGGTAGGTGAAGCAGGGGGGATGGGATGGGACAGAACAGCGGGCAGCTCAGAATCAGCCAAGGGGCCCTCCTCAGCTTAATCCAGCCCTGGTCACTACCAACATGTTGTTATGTCTAAATGGAGCCTCCATATCATGTACACCAAGGGTGGGCAACCTTTTTTGTTATTGTCAGAAGTAATCTGGTAGCAGCCACATCTCAGCAGTGGGTGGAGCCAAGATGATATGATGGGTGGAGCCAGAGGCAAAAATGTTCTGGATTCACTAATCCAAAATAAAGACTGTCCAGCTTTCATTGTCACCATGGCAACCTCAGATTAGATTTCCCAACCTTATGCATTTCTACTCACCGGGTTTGATGGGATTACTCTCGAATATGTATGTTTGTTTTTAGTACAACATACCAATAAAACTACTATCCTAGAAAGTATGTGAAAGCAATTCTTGTCTGACTTTAGTGTGTTACACAGAGAGAGAACAAGAGCAAGAGAGAGCACAGAAATCTGCTGGTTTGTTCCCAGACAGCTGGTGGAGGGAATTTCTTTTCCCTCAGCTATACAACCAGGACAAGTGTTTTGTCTTTTTAAAAAAAAACAATTTATTTTTATCAAATAAAGCCCATTCCCATTGTTTTTTGTATCATTAATTTTTATTCAAATTTTCAAAGACAAAAAACAAAACAAAACAAAAACAATTAAACAATAAAATAAAATGTTGACTTCCGATTTGTCGCAGATCAGTTATAGGTCTACAATATATAACAATCCTGTCTCTAAAATTATATTATAAAATCACTTTCCTCCAGTAGTTATCTTAATTAATCATCAAATCTCATAAACATTACTTTATTCTTTCCACAAAAAGTCAAAGAGAGGTTTCAATTCCTTGAGAGAGATATCTTTCAATTTTTCTCCAAATAAACATGTCGCTTAATCCATCTGATTCAAATCTGTTAGGTCCAATAATTTCAATAGCCATTCTTGCATTATCTATATTAATTCCATCTTCCATCTTCAATAATCCTGTTAAGTCCAATAATTTCAGTAGCCATTCTTCCATTATCAGTATCCCATAATAATCTTGTTGTCATAGCCATAGTCCAAATAAACATATCAATTAATCCATCTCGTCAAATCTGTTAGGTCCAATAATTTCCATAACCATTCTTCCATTATCAATATTAATTCCATCTTCCATCTTCAATAGTCCTGTTAAATCCAGTGGTTTCAGTATCCATTCATCCATTATCAGTATCCCATGATGATCTTGCTGTCATAGCCATAGTCATATAATAAGAGTCTGATGGGAATTTCCCCCATCACAAATATGTCCTTGCCATCAATTCTGAATATGTTGCTGAAATATTGTTGTAAAGTCACATCTCTGCTCTTCTTTTTTACAAAATGCACTGGCTCATCTCTTAAGAGTTTTTCCATTGTCACATATTTGTAGTTAATTCCATAGATTTTTTCTATGTCAAGCCCCATCACATCATTCCAGTCTAGAAAATTATCCAAGACATTGATAACTTTATCACTAATATCTTCATTAATTTCTTCGGAGACAATGTTGAATTCCAAACAGTAAACTTTATTTCTAACATCCGTAAACTCCAGGTCTTTTTCCAATTCCATATTTGTTCCAGTCTCCAGGGCTTGTATCTTCCCTTTAATTTTTCTTTTCTCATCTCTAATCCCATCAAACTCCTCCCTCAAAGAATCCCCTATTTCTTTAAACTCCTGCGTCATTTTGCTAAATTCAATTTTCATCTCCTGTCTACCCTGTCTCAGGGTTTGTTTCGTTATCTCAATCTCACTCATTATTTTCTGAAACATAATTTCTTCCATGGTCTCAGTCACTTCCCTGGTTGCCATTCTTAGAACCACAAAAACAAAAAATTATTTCAGCCACAATTGGGTTAATATTCCAGGCTTGCTGACATCAGTGTCTTATCTCATATGTTCAGGAAAACAAAACAAATTTAGTTCCCAGCTTCAAACAATTCCAAGCCCATTCCCATTGTTATGAAACAACATAAAAAGAGGGGAGCACCTTTAAAAGCCAGGAAAAATAAAGAGGAAATGTACATGAAAAAAAGGAGCTCTGATTGGGGTAGCTTCAGGAGGTGCTGAGACCATATATAATCTATAACATTTTCACTACGTTTATATTGTCCAAATTTTCATCATTAATTTCAAAATCTTTCCTATTTCATAAAAAGAACATCATAAATACTTCAAAATATTCATTAAACATATTTTCAAAATGAAAAAAGTATTTTCAATGTGTGTGCTTCTGCTTGCTATAATGAAATAAAAATATCTTTAAAAAAAGACTGTCATTCTCAAAGGAACCCATAGATTACTGACAGACTACAAACCTCTTGATAGTGTAAGTAAACTCAGAGAAAAAATATGAGTCATTTTCCAAAAAAGACAATGTATTATTTCCTAGCACCTAATGACTCCTTGCCAGCTGTTCAATTGAAAAATGATTCACCCATTTCAATCACCTGATTTCAGACCTGTCAGGACCTCCCACAGCAAAGTGTTGGGCCAATCACTGTCTCTGCAGGAGCCTGCAGCAATGCGTTTCCATTGGTCACACCTGGAAGGCAAACATGTTGATCTACTAATCAGTTGCAAAATCTCTTTGAAGCTGAATTAAAAACACACTCAAGCTGATCTGATCAGGTTTTAGAGTAAAACGGGGCAAAGTATGACTAGCACCATGTTTCCCCGTTTTCAGAAAAAAGAGGTGGAAATGCACTGGAACTGGCACCACAGTAACTGTGTCTACATCTTTACTCTGGTCCCCATTGCTGGAATGTTCACATTTCTGACTACCTCCATTGCTGAAAATCTTCTGTCTGATAGAGAGCTCATGATGGGGGCCAAATGAGGCAATCGACTCAGGCAGCAGATGCTGGGGGGGGAGCAGCAATAGCCCCCCAACCGTTCCCCTCTGTTGAAGATCAGAACTATGTGTGCCACAGACTGGCCTACACACCCTACACTAGCTTGCTGTCCTCAGGTGTACTGAAGGACATGATCCCATTGCCAGTATTGAAATAAGATTCAACTTCCAGTTCAGTCAGCTTCCATACATGGAATGGGGGGAGGGCACCATTTTGTCCTTTGCTTCAGACAGCAAAATGTTTTAGGTCAGTTGGTCCAACACTTTATTTAACTCTTTGGTGATTCAGTCCAAAGCTTTTAAAATCCAGAAATATCCACTTTCTGATATATTCTGTGCATCCTTAAAAGATACTGATTCAACTACAGGTAAAATCTGTCAGCTTGTAGTCTTGTTCAGCACTGGTACACGTATCCTAGGAGTTTCAATCTTTTTTGGACACATTTGCAATTCATAAAAGCTGTTGTGGGCACCACTCACTGCAGCCAAAGACACACACCATGATGTACTCTGTTGGGTAAACAACAGAATGCTTCTTTCAAGCCTAATTTCACTGGGGAGGGAGAGGACCTGTGGCTGCCAGCGGAGGCCTCTGCAATCACATGTGGGCACCACATTGGCAATGCTTGAATTATCCTATGATTTTTGAATAATATCTTTGAGTCTTTTCTTCTTGTTTTGTTTCCTCACTGGTTCTGAACCCATCTTGGAAGTGCCCTCCCCAAACAGCTCTGGCAAACATGAGACACATGACAATTCATACGAAGCCATTGATTTTATAGTTATAGCACAAGTTTGAGGTCTTGAACCATAGCCTAGACTGCAAAGGCATTTGGTGTTGGATCCTGGTGAGCAAAAGAGTCAAATTAATCCTGGTATCCAGTTATTCTTGCCAACTTAAAATCCTCTGCCTTATTTATAGGACTTTATCACAGACAAAAATAATTGGTTTACTCTGGGGAAGAATGTGTGCTCTCATGCATGCATGCATGAATGAATCAATATTTAGTATGTTGATTTATTCTGATGTCAGGCAAATAAAATGATTACATCAGAGACAAAGGCGTACATAGATATCTGGCACCAGTTTACAAAAAAGGGAACTAAGCCACCAGAATAGTTAACAAAATCAGAGTCAGCACTCATACTCAAATAAACTGCACACTGAAGTCCTATAACTACAAAGTGACCATCAGGTATGCTAAGTGATGAATCTCTTGTGGCTCAAGTTCCTGACATACTGAATATGAGATTCCATGTTGTATATCCCAGTGTAGGAACACTGTTGCAATGCTTTGCCCTTACAGTTATTTTTTATTTGCAGTTTTAGTCCATAGAATAACAACAACAGCAATAACAATAGCACAGCAATATGATCTTTTAAACAGATGAAGAGACTAGAAATTGAGGGGTAGGGAACCTCCTGCTTAATTCCAAGGCCTTGTATTGTTTCTCTTACATTGAGCTAAGTGATTTGGTGAACTGGGCTGCAGAAACATTGATGGGCTTGTGGATCCTGCTGACAGGTATCCTCTTTGGCCAGGAAGCCTCCTCTGCAGCTCAACAAGCAGCAACCCATGCAGAGTAAAGGTGGGAGGAGGAAAGAGGAGTTGAGTGAAAGTAAACCACCTCCCTTCTCTGACTGAGACCCTGGTGAGAAAGAAGCAAGGAGATCCAAGGTGCCCTCTAATGGGGGTGGCAACACTGTAAGGATGGGAGAGAAATTTGGTTCAGGTTGCATTTAAAGCCAAATTTATCAAATTTGCACTCTCCAGAATAACATGAAAAACAAACCACAGCCATCCTTTGAAATTTGCACTTATCCAAATTTTACGATTCAGTTCTCCTACCAACCATGTATACAAAAATGCATGCAGTATATTGGGGAAAGTGTGCATAAAAAGGAATATATGAGTAAAAATAACATACCAAAATGCATTAGGATAAATTACTTGCAAAATGTGTGCATTAGTCAAAAGTCCATTCAAAAATGTGTTTAGTAGGAGAAATTCTCACTAAAATGCTGGAGAATTTTCATGATTTTTTTTTAAACTTACAAATTGCTGCAGAAATGTGGAGAACAAATTTAAGATTGGAACAATGAGAAACGGAGAAAACCGAAATTGACAGACCCTTCCATCCTACCACACTGACTCCACAATAAACTACATGCCCTATGTCTGTCAATCACTGGGATGGGGGGAGGAAGAAAGACATCTGAAGAATATGTGAACAGAAAAACTCTCTCTGAAGCAAAAGCTATGTAATATGTTAAAGAGCAAGTTTCATACTTATACAAGCTGAGGAAAAGAAATTGCCATTCTCATTGAGAGAATTTGTTCCTAGCACATTTATACATTATTGCAGGCAGTGAAGCTTTGTGAAGGAACGTTAAATCTCTGTCCTAAAGATAATTTAACTTAATGGGAGTTTTTAAAAATCAGATTATCTCTTTCTTCCTCTTTAAAAGCATTAACATAGAAGATCATATATTCTCAGGGAAGACATATAAGCAGCCTGCAACTATTGTGTGACCTAGAAATGTAAGGGCTGCTTCTCATAATTAATACAGGTGTGCACAGAAAAAAAGATATTATTCAAAACTTGCTTGGACACTTTGGATTGTGGGTCACGTTTCTTTGTACCATTTCAGAGAAGCCCTGCTTCACCTTAGGCCCAAAGCAGAATCTTTCTTCAGTAAATACAACACTTGGTGCCCTTTGTATAACTCATCATTGACTATCATGGGGAAATCAACAATGGATGACATTTGCAGACTTAGTAACCTCTGAGGATAAAGCTTGCAACATTTCAGACAGACAGATGCAATGAGTTTTGTCCTGGACATTTTTAATAAAGTTGATTTGGGGGTGGCGGCCTGTTCTTGCCACTTCTTCATCTCCTCTGAAAAACTGCTTCCTCTTCTCCCCGGAAGCATCACAAGCTTTGCTGCGCTCCTAATTCTTCCTGTTTGTTGTTATGTGCCTTCAAGTTGATTACGACTTATGGCAATGCTATGAATCCGTGACCTACAACAGCATCTGTCATGAACCACCTTGTTCAGCTCTTATAAGTTCAGGTCTGTGGATTCGTCATACAACTCCGGACTCTCCTTTCGCATCTGTGCGCATCAGCCTCTGGGCTTCCTTTCAGCTTTGACCTAGCTGCATCATTAGTCACAGTGCTACTCATACTCATCCTTTGTTCTTCCCCAGTAGCTCGGTGAGTGCCTTCTGACCTGGGGGTCTCATCCTCCAGCACTATCGTGTTGCATTTTGGATATTCTGTTCATAGGGTTTTCCTGGTAAGAGGTATTCAGAGGTGGTTCACCATTACCTTTCTCTGTGTTTGGATGCATCTCAGTCTGGTGTCTCAGCTTTGACCATTCTGCCTTGGGTGCCCCTGCTAGGAGTCTATCCTCTTTGTCTAGACTCCTGATGATATTGCTCTCAGCTTCTTCAACACTATCAAACTCCCTCACCACATTAAGGTGTGCATCTTCCTGTACTGAGTGGATATCACTTTAGTCAAGTTTGAATGTGCATAGCAGCCTCCCCAGGTGCCCTCCCAAAGTTTTGAACCACATTTCCCATTAGCCCCAGCCAGGGTAGTCAACAGGGTTGCCAGGTGTCTGGTCTCACCCGGAGCCTCTGGTTGTTGGGGGTCCTCTCCAGGTCTCTGGGTGAGTCACCTGAATCTCTGGACTCTTAGGTTTCATTTTTTAAAAATTAAGTTTCTAGCTGGTCTGGTCCAAAAGATATAAATCAAAATGTCAGCTCCCCCTGCAACTTCTGTTGGCACTGGCTGCTCTAATCCCTGCCCTTTCAGGTTTTTAGCCAATAAGTGAAGTCAGGGTTGTTATTGACAATATTTGTTGACCCACAAGCAATACCTAAACCCACAGTTTCCTTTCCCTGCTTGTCTCACATCAGGAATTCAGTAAATATATAGCATGAAGAGTACTTTGTACAGAATAGGGACTTGCTTCTGAGTAAACATGCATAGGATTACACTACAACAGAAGATCACAGCAGGATCTTGGTGGGAATACACAGTAAACAATTTTAGTTATAATAAAAGTGTCCATGCATGTTTTTTTAGTTACTTGCAAAAAATGGCATATTGTACATTTTATCTTTCAAATAATTTTTGAACAATAGTTTTAAAAAGTGTACATGCTGCAGTGTTATACTTTTCTAATTAAGGAGTCAAATAAGTTTAAATTTTACTGGACCGTTGAAGAGGGCAGTTTATTTGTCATATTCATAACCTGTTTTGAAAGCTTTCTCAATACGAAGCTTTTCTGGGAGTAAAGCTGCAATGCTAATTCCACATACCTGGGAGGCAACCCCACTGAATTAGGTAGGACTTACTTTTGAGTAGACATGGTTAGGAGTGTGCTGAAAATCAATGGGACTTTTGAGTGAACATAGAAAAGGGTTGTGTTGTAAATCTTTCTCTTCCCCTTCGATCCTTTTTTTAAGCAGTTAGGCGGGGCTTACTTAGGTGTCACTGCTTTTATTTGGCAGGAAAGTAATAAGTTTTTTTTTAAAAAAAGTGTTCTGCAATGGCCAATTGGCTTTGACACTAAACTATCATATGGGGGTGTATGTATTTTTACATCTCCAGTGTGTGTGTATATGGAATATTTCTAACTACCCTGTGAGGTAGGATTGGAAACCAAGGCAGCTCACAACAAGAAATAAAGCCATTTAAAATCCAATAACCATAAAACAAGTATAAACAGATGCAAACAGCTTAACAGTACATGATTCTGAATTTTGGATTGGTGAATGAAGTTCATTATCACTGAACTGCAGTCCTGTGAATGCCTCCCTGTCTGAGTAAGCCCCATTGAATATATTGGGACTTGCTTCTGAGTAAACATGCATAGGATTGCACTATAAATATCTTTACAGGTTGTGTAAATAATAAACATCTTTGACATTCATGCTTATATAAATATTTCTTCATACTATGTCTTGATATGTATCTGATTTCACACTATGGTTGTAAATTATTATTTACAAATTATGATTCCCTCTACATTTTAAGTGTGCCTTTCTTCCTTGGGGTGGTCATGGTCCCCCTCTGTTGTTTTCACCCTGAGGGGCAGATTAGGCTGAGACATGGTGCTTAGTCCAAGGTCACCCAGTAAACTTTGTAACTCATTTCAATTTTTAATTAAAATGATTTATATGCAGGCAAAGTTTATGAAGTAATGCACATCCACATAATACATTTAAAGCGCATCCAACTCATATTTAAAGTGCATGACTTCCCCCAAAGAAACCTGGAAAGTGTCGTTTCCTCCTCACAGTTATAGTTCCCACCACCCTTAACAAACTACAGTTCCCAGGATTCTGTGGTGGAAGTCATGTGTTCTAAATGTCTGTTGAATGTGCTTTAAATGCATGGTGTGGATCTGCCCTAGTATGCTGTGCATTCATTAGTGAATTGAAAAGAACATTCTAAAAGATAGTTTTTAACACAGGGCTGTAGCTCAGTGGTAGAGCACATGCTTTGCATGCAAAGGTCCAATATTCAGTCTCTGGAAGAGACTATTGCCTGGAATCCTGGAGAGCCAATGCTAGTCCATGTCATCAGTATTGAGCTACTTAATATCACATTTGGAAATCTGTTGTGGACTTAGTACAAAAGAAGAAAGAGACCCAAGGGCCACAGTGACTCCAAAATTTATTTCTGTATTTTATTTACAACATTTATATACTGCTTTATTGTAAAAAAACTCAGAGTGGTTTATAGAGGGAATTAATAACATTATTGGCAAAAACAGTTAAAGACAGGTATTTAAAAACATTCAAAACAATAAAACTAACAATTAGTTAAAAACAGATAAAAACACAATAGCTTCTACATGCCTGGGTAAGCTTGCCTAAACAAAAATATTTTTAGCAAGTGCCAAAATGAGTACAATGAAGGTGCCTGCCTGATGTCAATAGGCAGGGAGTTCCAAAGCGTAGGTACTGCTGCACTAAAGGATCAATATCTTACAAGAGCAGAATGAGAACTATGGAATCCTACCTTGAATTTGGCCTGCTAGCAAATTGGTAGCCATTGCAGATTTTAGAGCAGAGGTATTATGTGCTGATAGGGTCTCACTTGTGTCAGCAATCATGCCGTGGCATTCTGCACTAACTGCATGGGGATTTCTGTGACCTTGGCTGAATGGCTGCCAGGAAATTTTTAGACTTGGTTAGGAACCCTGACTGGTTGTGGGATGCTGAGTTTTCTGTCTTACTCATAGCAATCTTGTGCTTGGTATGGTGTGGCATGTAGGAAATCATCACTGTCTTTTTCTTTTTCTGTTTGCATTTCATTTACCTCTGACCTTACTTTCTTACATCCTAAGAAGCAACAGTGCTTCCATGTGGTCAGCTCAACCCCCTTAAACCCACTAATGGACCTTGTTATTTGCATGATGGTTCGTTTCTTGCCCAATAGTGGTAAAAGAGAAATCACATACCAGGAAGTGTGGCTGCAATTGCTATTCTTCCCAAGCTGCTGTTTGTGGAGGTAGACCAAACCATGTGTGTTTTCTCTCTGTCAATTATTACTCACTGGAATTGGGTTGACTGTCAAAGTGAGTTTGTAGCAGCCCACAGAGTAGGCAGGTGTAAAGAATCTTCTTAACTCTTACTCATTTCTCAAACCTCTCTGCAGTGAAGGGTCAAGGCTGTAAAGACATTTGGAGTAGCTAGTTAAAAGGCAGGCAGAGCATTCCAGGCAGGGGGTTGCCAACCCTCTTTGTTATGGATAGTGTTGCAGAGGATTCCTAGTCAAGCCTTACCAACAGCACAATCCTAATCATATCTACTCAGAAGTAAGTCCTGTTGAGTTCTATGGGGCTTAGTCCCTTAGTAAGTGTGTTTAGAATTGCAGCATTCAGGAGCATCTTTACTCCTGAGTGCTCCCATCTAACATCTCCAGAACACTAGGCTTTCTTCCAGTAACAGTCTTCTGGTGACTGGCCTGGCCTGTGGGCACTTAAACCCTTCTTGCCAGACGCAAGTAGGCTAGATTAAATGTTCCTTAAATGCTCTCTAAGCAGGTGAGAAGGAATGATCCTGTCACTTCAGCTGGACCTGGAAACACCCTCATTTAGCTAAGATAGACACACTGAAAGAGGTGGTGATCCAACCTCTCCTGAAAAAGCCCACACTGGACCCATTGGTCTGTGACAATTACCAACTGGTCACAAACACACTCTTCTTAGGGAAGGTGATTGAGAGTGTTATGGCGCAGCAATTGCAAGTACTCTTGGATGAAACAGATTATCTCGACCCATTCCAGTCTGGGTTCAGGCCTGGTTATGGGACTGAATCGGACTGGTCGCCCTGATGGATGACCTTTATCGGGAGAAGGACAGTGGGGAGTGCAACCCTGTTACTCTTACTTGATCCCTCAGCGGCTTTTGATGCCATTGACCATGGTATCCTTCTGGGCCGACTTGGTGAGAAGGGTATTGGAGGCACTGATTTAGAGTGGTTCTGATCCTATTTCCAAGGTCGGTTTCAGAGAATAGCATTGGGTGATTGTCTTTTGGCCCCCTGGCAATTGTGCTGTGGGGTGCCGCAGGGTACCATCTTGCCCCCCATGCTATTTAACATCTATATGAAGCCCTTGGGAGTGGTCATCAGGAGATTTGGGGTGAGGTGTCAGCAGAACGTTGATGATACCTAACTCTTTCTTTGTAACATCTGAATCAGGAGAGGCCGTGCAAGCTCTGAACCACTGCCTGGACTTGGTGGTGGGCTGGATGAGGGCCAATAAACTGAGTCTGAATCCTAGCAAGACAGTGGCGCTATAGGTTGATGGTTCCTAAGTTCAGATAATTGGTCAGTTGCTTGCTTTGGATGGGGTTGTACTCCCTCTGAAAGAGCAGGTCCGTAGTCTGGGGGTGCTCCTGGATCCATCTTTGTCGCTAGAGGCCCTGGTGACCTCAGTGACTAGGAGTGCCTTTTACCAGCTTCACTGGTAAGACAGCTGCAGCCGTTTCTGGACTGAGATAGCCTGACCACTGTTGTCCATGCACTGGTAATCTCTAGGCTTGATTACTGTAATGTGCTCTATGTGGGGCTGCCCTTGGGGTTGGTCTGGAAGCTGGTGCAAAATGTGGCGGCGAGACTGCTCACTGGGGCAGGGTATCACCAACATGTCACCCCGCTGCTAAAAGAATTGCACTGGCTACCTATTTGCTACCAGGCCAAGTTCAAGGTTCTATTCTTGGAGATACAGCCTGCGACCAGGATACCTGAAAGACAGTCTTGTCCCTTATATACCCAGTCAATCACTGCGCTCTGCAGGTGAGGGCCTCCTGCAGTTACCGTCTTATCAGGAGGTCCATTCCGCACAACATAGGAAATGGACCTTTAGTGTGGTGGCACCTACCCTATGGAATTCCCTCCCCTTAAATATTAGACAGGTGCCATCTCTGTTATCTTTCTGGTGCCTATTGAAGACCTTCCTCTTTCAACAAGACTTTTAAGTTGAGACCTTATCCCAGTCAGCGTCTGTGTTGGAATTGCTTTTTAATATGTTTTTAAAACTTTTTTTTAGAAACAATATGTTTTTAACTTTTGTTTATTTTTTAAAGATGACTTGGAAGCTTTAAAAAAAATTTTTTTTAAGATATTTTGTTTCAATTTATTTTAAAGTCTGTTTTTATGATGTTTTAAAGTGTTTTTAGTGCTTTTGTTTGCCACCCTGGGCTCCTGCTGGGAGGAAGGGCAGGATATAAATCAAATAATAAATAAATAAATAAATATTTTCAATCATAATTTTTTTTGTTTAAGTGGCATGCTCCAAGCAACTGTGGCCAATGCTTAATATATCATGCTTAATGACATCACTAGGGCTCACCCCTATTACATCACTAGGGCCTGCCCCCTGTGACATCAGTAGGATCCACCCACATGACAACCCCTCAAATTTCATGGTTTGGGATGCTTCCGACCAGACTCCCCTTGTAGCCAGTGGTCAAGATGGTGGAGGTTGCAGTCTAAAACAGCTGAGGAGCACTAGGGGCATATTGACACCATACATTTAAATCACATTCAACACACATTTGAAGCACAAGAATCCCACCACAGAATTATTGGAACTGTAGTTTGTTAGGGGTGGTAGGAACTACAACTGTGAAGGGAAAATTACACTTCCCTGGATTCTTGGAGGGAATTCACACATTTTAAATACAAGTTGGATGTGCTCTAAATGTATTGTGTGGATCTGCATAACACTGAAGAAGAATGGTGTACAGTAATGAAGTGCTTTTGCACAGTGTAACATTGTGCAGGTAACACAGATACACATAGCAAAGAACAAAGACATTGGCAGATTACAATACTAATCACAGGCATGCATGGAGACTGTATAGAAACTGTGAACTTAAAATCAAAGATCTCCCCACGATAGGGTGATGGCCACCAACTTGGATGACTTGAAAAGGGGATTAGACAAATGCATGGAGGATATGGTTGCTAGTATGATGGCTATGTTCAACCTCCATTGTCTGAGGCAGTGTGCTTCTGAGTACTAGCTGCTGGGAAAAGTGGTGAAATTGCTGTTCTGTTTAAGTCCTGCTTCCAGGTTTTCTGTAAGCATCTGGCCTACGTGAGAACAAAATGGACTAAACAAATCTTGGCTGGATTCAGCAGGGCAATTCTCATGTTCTTATTCTCTTACTAGGGGCTACCATCCCTGCTTGCTCCTTTTCGTTGACTCGTTCACCCCACCACCTAACCCCCTCACCCAAACCACCACCCCTCCCCTCAGAGCTGGCCAAAAGCCTCTTATGCTCCTCCCCCACTTCTCTACCCACCGATGCCAGAAGTGCAAAGGCAACCCCACCTATCCCCCCATGCCAAATCCCAACTGCCCCCAGGCCTTGCCAGACCCTCCTTCTTCCCCCTTCCCTTTACAGATCACCAAGCTTTCCCCCCCCTTAGACCTTCTGCTATGAGGATGATCAAAACAGAGGAGGGAGGTGGCCACCCAAGGCAAGCCACACAGGAATACTCAGGACAGGACAGGTCAGCTCATCAGCAACAATCCTACTCTCCCACTGCCCACCACTTCCTTCTTCCTCACCGTCTGCTACTGAGACTAAATATCAATGGAAAGGTGGGTGGCAGCAGCAGGGCAGGACACGATACCCTGGCCTATCATGACTGTTCCTCAGTGGCTCACCTGGGCTGCATGCCTCCTCCTCCTTGCCCTCTGACACTGCTGTGATGGCCTGGCAGCATTTAGAAGGCTGCTGTCATGTAGTTTTCAGGGCCACATGTCAGCAGATGGCACTGTGAACTACAGCATGACATCCTTGGACTTTTATGTATTTAGATAAATAGAGGGCAACAACAGGAAGAATATATTAAACATTAGGATACAGGGTGTTGCATTTTAAAGGGAGCGTTATTGAAAGGGATTGATCTAGACTGGAATAAGGATAGATCACATAAGAAAGAGAAAGAAAGAAAGAAAGAAAGAAAGAAAGAAAGAAAGAAAGAAAGAAAGAAAGAAAGAAAGAAAGAAAGAAAGAAAGAAAGAAAGAAAGAAAGAAAGAAAGAAAGAAAATATTCTGCCACACGCTGTTTCAGCATTACTACTTCTAAGGCCCCATTTGCACTATACATTTCAAACATTATCATCCCACTTTAAAGAGTCACGTCTTCCCCCAAAGAATCCTGGGAACTGTAGTTTGTTCAGTGTGCTCAAAGTTGTTAGGAGACTTCTTTTCCTTTCACAAAGCTGCAATTACCAGAATGATTTAACAATCAGTCTCTCTTCCCAGGGAACTCCTGCTGGGAGGAAGGGTGGGATATAAATCTAATAATAAATAATAATTAATCAATTACTTAATAAACATTGGGAATTATAGCTCTGTGCAGGAAATAGGAGTTGCCTAACAACACTCACTACCCTTAAAACTGCAGTGTCTGACTGCCTTGGATCGCTCCGGGTGGACCAACCTAACCCGGAACACTCAGGGCTGTCTCAACATGATCTGGTGAAAGCCCAGATTAGCCTGAATTGGGCTTTGTCCAGAATTTATTTATTTATTTATTTATTTATTAAATTTATATACCGCCCGACTAGCAATAGCTCTCTGGGCGGTGAACATAAAACAAACAGAACTGGTGTACAGCCCTAGTACGTAGTCCTGGCTTGCTTGTGGGCCTTTAACAGCAGCTTGATATACAGGGGTTAGCAAGTGAAACGCTTTATAATGTGATAGAGATAAATATTATATGACCAATTATTCTCTTCAGATCAAGCTCCTGTTAAAGGTGCAAGAGTAGAGACAGTCCAAAAGCAGTGCCCATCGGAACTGGTAGGGAGAAGGCAGAGCTGTCCTCATTAAGTAAAGCCAGAGCCACAGGCAATGACAGGGAGAGCCAACTAATTCTAGTTTTGCCCCCATCCTCCTCCCTTCTGAGTTCTACAAGGGCACTACTAAGGAGAAGGAAGCTGACAGTCAGTGCTATCCTCTGAACTGGATGTAAGCAAGAAAGCAGGCAGGTGTTGCCTGGCTGAGAGCAGACTAAGGTTGGTGGGGCAGTGCCCCATTTGTCCTAATACACCACCCTCCATTGGTGATATGATTGCCAGGACAGTGCTATTTCCTAATTTATCAATAGAACAAATTGATCAATAGACTTCATGTTCCTCTCAAAACTCTTACTGATTCTCTCCAGAAAGGTCCAGATTTCCAGATGCTGAGAAACAAAATGCAAATTAGGATTTTGTTTCCCCTGCAGGGGCATGAATTCAGGAGGAGAACACTCTCACTCTTTCCTCCGGCCATCTCTTGCTTCCTCAGTCAATTCAGATTGCCTCCACTAAATGCCTCTTTCTTCCCAGTTGTCATGCAGCATCTATTTCCTTAAATTCCATGTCCTGTCTCCCTGTTGCTTAACTTTGGGCTTTTTGTTCTTTTGAAAACTCTCTACTACATTCTATTCCACTGCAGTCAGTTAAAAATATTCCTGTGCTTCTGATAACAGTTGGAGGTTTGGCAAAGAAAATGAAAATTGTAAACATTGCCTAGAGGTGCTTATCAAAAAGTGGTTATTTACATGTTAGGGAGGGAAATGTTCAAACACAGCTGTATTTAGCTGATCAATAGGTGCAACTCTTGTGGGGGGGGTTTAAAAAAAGGAATATATGACCAGAAATGAAACAGAAAATGCAGTTATTATTATTATTATTTATTGCATTTGTATACCGCCCCATAGCCAAAGCTGTGTGGGTGGTTTACAACTATTAAAAACATTAAAACCAAATATGCAAATTTAAAAACACATTAAAAAAAACAATTTAAAAACACATGCTAAAATGCGTGAGAGAAGAGGAAAGTCTTGACCTGGTGCTGAAAAGATAACAGTGTTGGTGCCAGGTGCACCACATCAAGGAAATCATTCCATAATTTGGGGGCCACCACTGAGAAGGCCCTCTCCCTTGCTGCCAGACTCCCACCTTCCCTCGGAGTAGGCACCCAGAGGAGGGCCTTGGATGTTGAGCGTAGTGTACGGGTGGGTTTGTGTCAGGAGAGGCGTTCCATCGGGTATTGTGGTCCTAAGCCGTGTAAGGCTGTATAGGTTAAAACCAGCACTTTGAATCGAGCTCAGAAACATACAGGCAGCCAATACAAGCAGGCCAGTGTAATTGGTAAAAATCAGTGTAATTGGTAAAAATCAGTGAAAGAGTAACCTAAGAAATGGTCAACAGAAGGATACTAAATCTGTAATAGAGCTGAAGATTTTTATTGACAGTTAGATAGCTAATTAAGATTTGGAAAGTGATATGTACTCATGTTTTACTATTTGATAATTAGCAGCTTAATAATGTATTTTTGTTTCTGTACAATTTTAAAAGCCAATTGTGTACTAAACATGTTGATCTCTTGTATTTATATCTAATGATGATAATTATTAAAATATGTCAGTTGTATCTGAAAATTTGATATTAATTAAATAAGACAGAACGTGGAGAAAAAAGGATCTTGGGGATGTCGAAGGTGTACTTCAAATAGACAGATACTGTAATTTACTTTATTTATTACACTTTAATCCTACCCTTGCTTCAAGGAACCCAGGATGATTTAAAATCTCAGTCTTCACCCAGCATGCAGACCACACTGGCTCTCAGACAGTGGAGGAATGGCATGCCAAAGTGCTTGTTTTATCCTCCTTTGATACAACAAACAATGTTTGATGATGGCAAAAAACTTCATCTTTGGATCAGGACTAGACCAAGTTTAGCTGAAGAGTGTTTGTTCCAGTATGTAGCCTTGATAACTTAAGAATCATCTAGTGACCTGATTGAATATGGTTGTTCACACACTACATTCAACAAGTGTACCATCTGTTTACCTCTGTACACAACAGCTGAGCTCTACACTTACAGTGATTCACATGTAATGTTTAATGAGTGAACAGTCTATTTACCTGTGTGTGCAACACCTGAGCTGTACAAATCAACAAGCATACACACTTTCACACAAAACACTTGTTCATGTTTCCTGTCCTTGTTATCTTGCAGAGGAAAAGGAGAGATACAGCAACAGAAAAAGGAGTGTACCGCCCCTACAGCTTCTCTTAATTTCATTTCTGTTCATTTTCTTAGACTGTCGGAAAGCCATGCTTGCACTTCCTTTCTCTTATTATTTTTTAAAATAATGAACACTTTCATAAAAGTATAACAAAGTGGGGTACAACATACAAAATTACAATAAAATCAGTAAAAGCATCAGTGAATAACTGGTTGGTTCTATTTCATAATCCTGCACAGAATGCTTTTTCAGTGATATTTCACATCAAGTAGATAAAATGATGAAAAATTGTTTTGCATTTTTCCTTTTTTTGAGAGGCATATCAGATTTATGGCTTGGATCCTAACTTTTTGTGCCATGAAAGGAAGATGACCTTTCACAGATGGGGCCCTTGGAAAGGTTAGGATCCATGCCCATGTATTTCACATATATTGCTTAAGGAAAGTTTTCAGTAATAACACTGAAAGTGCAAAATTGTTTCCCATACAGTATGTGCTAAACTGCAAAATGTTTGCTTACTTAATTGGAATATGCAGTGTACTGTGATGATAATAAAAATAATCAGGGCTTATGATACAATTCGGGGGGGGGACATGTTCCAGATCTGCACAGATTGCAGTTTTAAAAATTAACTCCTGAGCTGAGTCCCCATTAGCACTATACATTTAAAGCAGTGTCCTATTCTTTGAACAGTCATGGCTTCCTCCAAAGAATCCTGGGAAATGTAGTTTGTTAAGGGTGCTGAGAGGAGACCTATATTCCCCCCACAGAGCTACAGTTCTCAGAGTGGTTTAACAATCAATCCCTCTTCCCAGGGAACTCTTGCAGTTGTAGCTCTGTGAAGGGAATGGGGGTCTCCTAACAACTGTCAGCACCCACAAACGTATAGTTCCCAGTATTCTTTGGGGGAAGCAATGACTGTTTAAATGGTATGATACTGCTTTAAATTTCTAGTTCAGATGGGGCCTGGAACTCTCTCCTCAAACCTGCCAACTCTTGAGTTTTAAAAGTGGCCTCAGTATTTCGCCATTCATTGCTAGAGCTTCTCAAAAAGAAGTCAGGCAGTGGAGACTTACCAGGGCAGTAGTACAGGAAATAATGTCTTGATGTTCTTTCTCAGTTATTTAGTTCGTTATGTTTTTACCACCATGGAAGGGCATCACTATGATTTTGTACTTCAGGTACCAATTCTTGGGCTGTGTCTTTCAGTAGTGGAACATTAAAGAGGGATCATCAACTATTGCAGGGATTCCCAACCTTTTTGGGCCCAGGGTCACATTTGGAAATCTGTTGTTGGCGCTACAAATTGCCCATTCCACATAAGAAAAACTGGCAATGCTAAGAACCTGGCCCCAGGAAACAAAAGACAGAACATCTACACACACTCCAAAACAAATGAAACACAGGGGGGGGGAAGCAGCAACACCCCCACTCCAACCAAACAATCTCCCCCCAAAAGCAATCCCCTCAATCTAAAAATAATTTAAAAACTAGAGTGGGACAAGGGAGCTTGGCAGGTGCCAAAGGGGTTCCAAGGGCACCATGGTGCCTACGAGTGCCATGTTTACATCTAAGTATTTATAAGCTACACTTTTCATAGAAGTACATCAAGGTGGCTTACAACATAGAAAGACACAATGAAATTTAAAAACCAATGAAAACAACATTAAAAACAATAATAAAAGCATCAATAAATACTGCATTGGTTAGAGAGAAATTTGTGTTGCAGAGACCTGTCTAAAAAGTTCAGTTTTCAAGATATGCCTCTATTGGTAGGGAGTTCCACTGGGCAGGGCCTGCCACATGTTGTAGATCCTAGAACTATGGACAGGTTCATATGGGAGGAAGCATTCTTTCCTATAGCCTGCTTCCAAGAGACTTACAAAAGTAAATACAACATAAAACAAAATAAGAAAATGACAACAACCACTCCCATACAACCACAGAAAGCTCTGGCAGCACACCAATACAAACATCATCATCTTAGTCTATTGAATTCCAGGAGGAAAAGATGGGGAGAATATTCCAGAGATGGGAATCCACAACTGAAAAGGCCCTCTCTTTTGTCACCACCCTCCAACCCTCCCTCAGTGGAGGGACCTGGAGAAGGGCTTCAGAAGAAGATCTAAGGGTCTGGGTAGATTCATATTGGGAGGTAAGAACCAGTAACTTGAATTGGCCCTGGAAACAAATTGGAAACCAGTGCATCTCATATAAGACCAGTGCAATATGGTCTACAAAGCACACACCAGAAAGCAATCTGACCTCAGTATTTTGCACCAGCTGAAATTTGTGAACATTCTTGAAAGGAGTGTGCTATAGTAGTCTAAGTGGGAAGTGATGACGAAGTCATATGTCACTGCAACTCAATCTGTCTTCTCTAGGAAAGGGCACAACTGATGTATTAGCCAAAACTGGGCAACAACACTCCTAGTCACAGTCACAACCTGCTAACTCAAGAGCAATGCTGGCTACAGTGGCACCCCAAACTACATTCCTGAACCTTCAGAGGAAGCGCAACCCCATCCAGCACAGAATGTACTCTCAATCCTGTATCAGATTGTCTACTGGCTGGCAGAATGTCTGTTTTGTCCTGACTGAGCCTCAGCTTCTTAGCCCATATCCAATCCATTACTGCATCCAGGCATCAGTCCACGATTTCCACAGCCACCTTGATATCACATGACAAAGAGAGGCAGAGCTTGTTATCATCAGTATAGCGATGGGACCCAACCCCAAGATGATCTCTCCCAGTTGCTTAATTTATTATGTATGTGTTTATTTCTATACTGCTTAACTGCCCAAGTGGCTTCTAAGTGGTATACAAGTATAAAATGAATTACAAAAAATATAAACACAAAATAAAACAATTCCATCAAAACATTAAAATAAGTATCCACAATTAAAATGGGCGATAAAACAAGACCAGTAGAAGCAATCGTATTAGTATTTCCATTTGTGTGCTGTTTTCCACATAAATGTGCCCGAAGCAGCTCACAACACACCATACAACAGCAAAAATGCATATCAAATCCATTATTACAATAGACAGCCTAATACATATTCATTTCAAACATAATTTGAGGATACAAATAAACCATTCATTTTGATAGCATTACATTTTACATTCATTATAAAGAAGGCAATAGTGATAATTAAAACACCTATCAATTGATATTATTTATGTTATAATATATAAGCCAGAGTCCTTGTCCAGCTCCAACAGCAACAGAGATAGGGAGGATTGATCTCTGTACCCTGGGTGTTTCTGATGTTAAAAAGCAAAAAGGATGAATAGGGCTGTGTAACGAAACCATTTGTTGGGAACTGTTATTAAATGTGTTATAAGTTTGAAGGAGTTAATGCAATGCATGGGAGTATGAGTGATGTTAAAACTGCCAGGTGAGAGGGTGTGTGTGAGGGAGAGTTCTAAAGGAGGACTGGGGGGGAAAGAGAGTTGGTTTTGACAGTTAGGAGTTTGTGGAAGTGGAAGGAGGGAGGTTGTGTTGTGGGAATGAGCTGGGTGGAAAAGGGTGGATTACATATTAGTTAGAGGTGGGCAGCGGCATCATTAGGGAGGTGCAGGGGGTGCGGACCGCACCGGGTGACACCATGAGAGGGGGTGACACCCAGAGCCGCCCCCCTAGGCACAGCTGGGAAGCGGGGAAGGCGGAAAGCTGCCCTGCTGCCACCGCGCTAACACATGGAAGGCGTGCACCGTGGCTGAGCTGGATCTCCCATGGGGCAGGGCCTCGAGCAGTGTTGCAGCCTGTTAGGTAAGTGCGTATTGGATTGCAACCTTAGAGACTTTTGCCATCCAGCGTGGCAGAAGCTGTACTTGCCCTGAAACAGCACATGCGTGGCTGGTGCCGTAGCATCCTGGTGGCCCTGGCAAAGCTGGCACCTCCTCCACCTCCTTGGGAGTGGGCGGGGCCAGGAACAGTTGCTAGGAGACAGCACCCGAGTGGCCTGGCAGCCTCAGCAGGAGCCGCAAAGAGGCGGTGGCGGTGGAGGCCAGGCCAGGCCGGGCCTGCTCCTCCTTAGCCCCAGAGCCAGTTCCTCTCCTCCAAAAAGGACACCCTGCTTCACCCCTCATGCTGTGGGCACCGCTGGGCAGGAGCAGCCATGAAGGGGGGGCCCAGTCAGAGACGCCAACACCGCTGCTGCTGAGCCAAGGGAGAAATGGGTGAGGAGGAGCGGGAACGCGGGGCTCTGGGCAGCGGAGCAGGTGGAGGGCATCCGAGGCCTGCCTGCCTGCCTGGGGGAAGGAAGGAAGGAAAGAGGGATGCTGCCTCCCCTTCCTTAACCTTTTCCACGGCAGGCCCAGGAAGGGCGTCGAGGTTCGTCACGGCCTAGGAGAGCTTCCCGCAGCAGGGGCAATGTATCTTGCTGCCTGGGTGCCACATGTTGCTCTTGGGGATTTAGAATGGCATTTTCCTGCCTTTGAAGGGGCTGGGGACTCTTCTGCTCTCATTTGATTGTATTTCACAGTATTACTGCTTGCTTAGTAATTTTTATATGGATAGGTCTCTTATTTATTTTGATATTGATAGATATCTGCCTTGTATGAACTCTCTGACTCTTTCTTTCCCTACTCCTTTTAATTTTATTAGTAAGTATTTTGGTGTTAACTGCCTGGGCAATTTTTTTTTTAAAGGGAAAGGCGGTTTATAGCAACACAGGAAAGCTGCCTTATACTGAGTCAGACTATTAGTCCATTTAGCTCACTGCACTGACTGGGAGTGGCTCTCCAGGGTTTTAGATGGGGTTGCAAATACTGGATTGGGAGGAAGCATAGGTGCAGGTTCTTAGTTATAGAGGCCATGTAATGACTGGATGGAATTGAAATATTTAATGGAGGGGTGAGAATTCCAGATATTTCTGGGGCTTAAAATGGCTTTTAAAAATGGATTGGACTGATTAATGGGTGGAAATTGCAAAAAAGCAGATTTCTGCTGAATGTTAGGAGGAACAAATGGATGGTAAGAGTTGTTCAACAGTAACAGACTGTTTCAGGAGGGGGTGGACTCTTCTTTACTGAAGGTATTTAAGCAGAGGCTGGATGGCCATCTGTCAGGGATGTTGTAGTTGCATCCTGCATTGGAGTAGGAGGTTGGACTAGATGGATATTCATCAACTTTGGGTCCCCTGATAGTGTGGGTCTACATAATGTCCATCAATTTTTGCCAGTGATCAGGAATGGAGTTGTAAGTCAACAATATCTGAGGACCCAAGGTTGAAGAACGCTGGACCATATTATGTTCAAGGTCCCTTCCACATCTATGATTCTAATGCATGAATAGGTCGTATGTACAGCTATTAGCTGTCACATCTATACAGAATCTCCTAGTTCATAGGTAGTATTTCTCTAAAAGATATGTGTGCTTGTGTGTGTGTGATCCATTCATCCTACAGTCTTCCTGAAAACTTCTGTCTGCTTTCTATGGAAAACAAGGTGTGCATTAGATGGGTTGTTGCCTTGATCCTTCAGGACTGTTGAGTAACTGGTGTTTCACAGACATGCTTAACTGAGGAATGTAATGATAGCCACCGGTTTACAGTGCGATCCTAACCATGTCTACCTGGAAGTCAAATTGAATTCATTGGGTTAACTCTTAGGTAAATGGGGTTAGGATTGCAACCACAGATGGACAAGCAACAGGGGAAAGATATCACCTTTGTCTCCTGTCTACAATTGTCCCAGAAGCTGTGACTGATAGAACTTTGATCTGGCTTGATGAAACCTGGATCTTATTCAGCTCTTGTATTGACTGCCCACATATTGGCCTATAACTAAGCAGCACCTCTGCAAGATGGCTCTTTAAAATATGCAAAGAAACCTCTTGGATGATCTAGTGATAGTCCAACATAATATTTGTAATAGCAGCCCATCATATGTCTTTTGGAAGCTTACAAGCCATAAGGACAGCAATCTTCCCCTTGTTTGTCCCTAACATACTGTAGTCTTAAAATATGCTGCTTCTACGTGGGGTGTCTATTTAGATCTATTCAACAGCTATGAGTCAAGATATCTATCATCCATGCATTTGTTTAATGTTTTAAAACCATGTAAACTAGTGGTCTTATCATCACATCTTGTGACATTACTTCATCCTGGAGTAATGAATCTAATCAGTTAAATTCTGGAAATAAATGTTTTATTTTGTCAGTCCTGATGGTATTGCCAGATGTCTTCATTGAACAGTGCTGGATTTTAGAATTATGGGAGAATGAGAAAAAAAATCTTGTCTCCATTCATAATTTTTACTAACCTCCATGATAGGTCTCCCTTTCTTTCTAAACCAATTTCCACATGCTTGTCTTTCCTTTTGAGGAACTTGCTTCAACCTGAATCCTTTGATCATTTCAGTCCTACGGTGTCCTTTCCGAGATGGGGTGACCAGTGCACAGTATTTCCAATGTAGGTTTCTATAAAGATGTTGTGATGCTATTCATTTTGTTTTCAGTTGCTTCCCTAACTATTCCAAACAAGATGGTGTACATGGTGCCCCCGTCCTCATTTTATCCTCCCAACAACCCTGTAAAGTAGGCTTGCCCACTGTGAGAACACGATGCTGGACTAGATGGGCCTTTGGTCTGATCCAGCAGCCAGGCTCTTTGTATGTTCTCTCTCCCCCCCTCCGCTACTCCTAGTTTAATTTTATCCCTCCATAGGAATCTGTTTCCACCTTTTAACAGTTTCTTTAAATAATAATAATAATAACAAAAATAACAATAGCTGACAACTCTGCTGCAACTCAGTCCCCTTTGTTGTAGGACTTCCTCTCAAGCCCACCAAAAGTTGAGTATCCTTCCCGGAGAAAAGAAGGAGGGGAAAGCACACTGCACATGAACAGAGGAACTATTGTTTGTTTTTGTTTGTTTTCTCACATATAGGGGAAAGGTGTGAGTCTTGCTGATGACAACAGGTCCTGGGGTTTAGTTCTGGTGTGCCTCAAATCAAGCCCCCCTTTTGATCCCACCGTCCCGTAGAAAGGTGATCACATCCAGGCCTCAGACTGTTATGAAGTTCATTCATTCTTAGTGCAATCAGAGTTATGTCTGCGATCTTTAATGAGGCATTAGAGCCTGTTTCCATTGCCAGGGGACCCAGTCCTGGAATAAAGGAAGACAGTGCCTCTGAGCATGTACAAGCTGCTGTACTGCAGCCCCACTGTGTATTTCTAACATTAGAAAGTGGGGCGGTGGGCTTCACATTAGTCTGAGGTCAGAAAATGTCTGTTCAGAAATTAATGCCTGCCTTTGTCGTGCTGTCTGTCAACCCCTAACAGACATGAGTGTCTTAAGCATGAGTGCATGTGCAAGTTTATAAGGGATTGTTCATTTTGCTTCTTCATTTTCTTTCCTTTTGTTGATTTTTTCCCCACATATGCAACCCTTGGGCAGAGCATTGCTAGAACTGTATTGGTGGGAGCAGCAGCTTCCGTTGCATTCTTGTTATAGGTAGAGTGGGGAGCAGAGCCCCATATGCCAAGCCCCACAGACTTTGGCCTGGTGATTTCCCTGATACAGAAAAAGCATTGCGGTCATTGTCCCTCTCTTATTTAAAGCAGGTTCCCTTTTTCTGAAGGCCCCTGCACTGTCGTCATATCTGTAGAACTGTTGTCATACCTGCAGACCCAGCAGAACAGTGAGTGCTTTTCTACCCTATATCTCAGTGGTAGGCTGAGCATGTGCTTTGCATGCAGAAGGGCCTGGGTTCAATCTTTTGCATGTCTTTGTGAAAGGGAAAAAATATTCTAGGTTGTTTGTGTGATGATCCCACAGGTGGCTCTCTCTCTCTCTCTCTCTCTCTCTCTCTCTCTCTCTCTCTCTCTCTCTCTCTCTCTCTCTGTGTGTGTGTGTGTGTGTAGTCTTTCCAACAACCCTTTTTATTGTGCAGGGATATTCTATCACGCCACATGTAACAGTAAAGTTTAATGTTAAAATGAACATAATTTTGATGTAGTTCTTAAACGTTTTTACTTCGAATTGTTTTCTTACCGAATTTTCACTTTAACCACATGAAACTATGTATAAATGTAAATACATTTAGGCTGTGCTTATGATATTGTGATTTAATGCTGTAATTTTAATTTTGCTAGTTGTTTATGTCACTACTATTGCCATTATATATACGGGAATTACAATTTACGAGTAACATTAGTACAAAAAACATTACTAAGGATTCTGTATGGTCTGGTACAGGAGGAGATCCATGGGGGTGACACCATGAGTTACAGCACCGGGTGACACCAACTCTAGTCACGCCACTGGAGGTGGGTAGGACAGGTAGGGAAGATAAAGACTGTGCATCCATATACTATTTAACATCTTGTATTTTAATAAAGTTAGTTTGTTCATTTAAATTCCTGCATGTCACGTGTACTACCATATCAGGGTCCTATTCAGTTCCTTTACCTACATCCTATTGTGCTAACAGGGCAGACCAGTGGACACCTTTTGGGTGGGACAAAAGGTGGAAGGGCTGAAGCTTGTGGTTCCGAGAGCATATCTGACCCAGATTGAAGCAAGCATCCCGCTGAGTGGGGATTTCCTGAACCATGCATGTGGGTGTCAGGAGGGATAATCCCTGGGGAAGGGCAGGTTCACAACAGGCTGCATAGAACCCCACAGAGATAGGGAGGATTGATCCTTGTGCCCTCGATGTTTCTGCTGTTAAAAAGCAAAAAGGGTGAATCAGGCTGCATAGAACCCCACAGGCGGGCCAACAGCTGAATAATAATCTCCCAGCACCACATCCTGGGAACATTCAGCCAGATGGGACCAGAGCCACCACAAAGCATTTCCTAACAAGTTTCAAGGTGGCCAAATACAGTAATACCTCAGTTAACAAAGTAGATGTGTTCCTGGACACATTAACAGAAACTTTGGTACCAGAGACAGGAATATGATGGAAAGAAAAGGGATAGGTACACCCTCTCATAGATGGTGGGGGCAGCTTCAAGAGGGGCTTTAAAGGGTGTCTACCCAGCACCCACCTATCCACCTTCCTTCTCCTCCTTGGAATTGTATTGGATCCTTCCCTTCCCAGCCCTGGAAGAAAGCAAGAGATCTCTTTGATGCAAAGCAAACATGCAGGCTTCTCAGTTTCACTGTAGCAAAGCAAAGCCACATGCTTGAATGTTTTACCATAGCAAAGCAAAGATACAAACTGGTCAGTTTTACCTTAGAGCAAAGGCAAAGGCTTGAAAGTTTATCCATAGTACAGCAAAGGTACAGGCTTGAAAATGTATCCACAGCAAAGCAAAACTAGTCAGTTTCACCTTTAAAAAAAGCCTTCCTCAAAAGGAGCTTTGTTCCTGGAGGATTTGTTAACTGAGGTATTACTGCATCCCAGAAGGATACCATGGTCAATGGTATCAAATGTCACTGAGAGATCCAGCAGAACCAACAGAGACACACTTTCCATGCCCAGTTCCCAGCATAGGCCATCTGCCAACACTACCAGGGGTGTTGCAATCTCCAAACTGGCCCTGGATCCAGACTGGAAAAAATCTCTATTTCTCCCCCCCCCCCGTGAACTGTGTGATCGGTGGGTGGGGTTTAGGACACACTGCAGCCTTGAATCCTGAAATCCTAATGGGGTTTATTCAGAAGACCAGGCCATGAGTTTGTGCCCTACATTTCTATAGAACCTCAAGTCTAGCATTTAGAAATTCAACATAACTTATTAAGTGGCTGTGCAAACATGTCAGCATCTAGCTCTGTTCTTATGCCAGCTGAGTGATAAATATATTTTGCAGTGCTGTTTATGTAATTATATTTAATGAGAATGGAAAATTGATCATTTCCACTGTTTACATTCTGTAAACGATACGCTTGCTTGCCTCTTCTTCCTTGCTGAAAGCATAATATTTGTTTTTGGTTCTAATTTGCACACATGATCTGGCTAGCGTTACTAAAAGTTTGATATATTAGATACTTTGGTGGTTTATTGAATTTCAAAGAATATAAAGAGAAGTCATTCTTTATAGCTTCAGCAAACAATGGAAATACTGAGTGCTCAGCCTCTTAAACATGCTGATGTCAGTGGGAATGCTTTTGCTTTCAGCAGATTTGGCTTGTTTCTAGATCAAGGCAAGTAGTTCCAGTAGTCCTTCCCCACTCCTTCTCCTTTGTGCAGTGGTCCAAAAGATGACGGGAATCTATATGATGCTTACACTGAAAATGTACTCCTTAATAAAACTGTCAGAAAGACATCTATAAGAAAGGTGATAATCCAAAAAATAATTGATGACTGAGGGGAAGGGTCATTGCTCAGTAGCTGAGCACAGTCTTTCCTTGAGGGAGGTTCCAGGTTCATTCCCCAGCATTTCCAGTACAGCCAGATGTAAACTAAGGGTTTGGAATCTGTTGGCCTACAAATGTTGGACTCATACGCTCATCAGCCCCAGAGAACATGGGCCAGGGACTCCAGGATGATCGGAGCTGTAGTCCAACAACATGTTTAGGACTACAGGTTCTCCACAACTGCTGTAGTCAGTACAAAGCTAGATGGGCCAACTGACTGACTTTGTAATCGACATCTTCCTTATGTGCTTAGATTAAGAATTTTTCATTAAAACAATCAGTGGGATTGTATTCCCATTCAACTGCTCTTCTTGTGCTAAAACCAGGATTAAATATGCCAACCCATCTTCAGAGACATGCATCCTGTTTCCAAAGTTATAGAGGATCAGACTTGCCCAAATCCATCTATTTGGATGTTCATCTAAATGTATTCAGATAACAGAATCCATTGATTGTCTGGGCCATGGCTATGGAATACAGCAGCATTGCATCTGTACTGAGGTGGGCCAGGTTGGACGAAAAAAGTTGCTATGCAGTCGCTTTGGCTTATGCAACAGAAAACAGCCAAATGCACAGAAGAAGAAATGTGTCAAGGAGTAATAAGAGATAACGACTATTCTTCACTCTCTAACAAGCACTAGCGGGCAGTTTATTACATTAATATCCCAATATTATTTCCTTGAGAGGTATGAAGGTCTTCTTCACATTCTCAAACACAATATGCAAGAAGTTGGATACTTATTCTAATAGTCTACATTGTTGCTAAATGGAATGCATAAAATAACACGCAATTTGATTATTCTAATTGTGAGTGCCAGTTGAATCAGACCTTAGACAACAAATCATTCCATTTGAAAGCATAAGTTCCTGCAGTGTCAACTTGTCTTAGGTTTTGAAATTTGATGTGAAGGGGGGTGTTGATGGATGAAAAATGTGTTGAAAGGCACACCCTCCCCACTCACCTCAATCTTATCCTTGTTGGTCACAGCACTTGTCACTTTCTCTTGGCTGCAAATTTTTTTTTAAAAAAGCATTCTTCTTCCTGGAGACATTAAAGTTGCTAAATAGTCAATAAACAAGAAGAAACTCAGAGCAATGACATTTGCCTGTAGGCTTCATTTGCCTGCAGTGATTAAAACAATCTTATTGGCTCTGTGATTTCCTGCCTGCCTGTTTCTAAGATAAAGGTACGCGTCGCCTTTCACATGCTCCTCTTTTGGCTCAGAATCAGCATTAGGTTTTGTAGCATTTAAATTTGTCAATATACATGACTGTCTCCCGCACCAACTGGTGTCACTGCGATTTGCCGGGAATCGCAGGTGGGGAAAGCACTACTGTGCGTAGCTTCTGCTTGCGGGCTTCTGATGGGCATCTGGTTGGCCTCTGAGAAAACGGAGTGCTGGACTAGATGAGCCTTTGGCCTGATCTAGCAGAGCTCTTCTTGTGTTCTTAACATCTTGCTTTCACATGAGACTTTTGCTTCTTTAGAAAGTCATAAATCAGAAGAGTGCAATACATACAACTGGTGTCTGTGAAACAGGCTGTCCAAAGAATGATAACCAAAATAAAATCAATAAATATAGCATCCCCCCCCTTTTAGGCTGCCTGTGCCAGACATTGGAATGTGAAGCTGTGCTTTATCTTTCTCCATCATGTCACTCTGTTGTTTTTCATTTCCCTTTTTCTTTTCTTTTTTTTTAGCACACAAGGGCAAAGCTTGATTGAGGCAAGGGAAAATGTGTATGTAATCCAAGGCCTCTTTCAGTTAAATGTTAATTTATTTTCCATAAATTTATCTGGCAATAATGTAAGCTGACATGAGCAATTAAGGAGGCAGTGGTACACACAGACACACACACTTACTATATAATATAATCTCACAGATTCATAATCCCTATTACTGAGTTTTGTAACAGGCAGAGGAGCATATTGTCCTGTTCGCTCAGTTCAATGTGGAAGATTTGTATGGAAACTAAAAATGGACACATGAGCACCATTCCAGAGAGTTTAGTAGAGCGACATTGACTTATAAAAGCTTAATATCACTAATAAACATTCTGGAAACAACACCTTAAATTGTCAGTTTAAGCATAAAATTTGTTTGGCTTCAGGGCAGTAGCAACTGACATGGTGGGGCAGTGCCCCTCACCTGACCTCTGGTCGGTCACATCGCTGCTGCTTACCAAGAAATAGATGGGGAGGGCGAGGTGTAGGGGAAGTTGGCACCGTGCAAACATTCTGGCAGGAGCATGGGATTGGCTCCACTGTGGCATTTGCACCACACCAGCCTTGCTGCCACCTTCCCCCTCCCCCTTTATCTCCCAGTAAGCAACAGCAATGCGACCAACCACAGGTCAAGTTAGCAATGGTTCCCCACCATGCCATCCACTACTGGTTCAAGGACTCTAGTGCTTACTTAGGTGTGGGGTGGAAAACAGCCATATATCATCTCATGCTACTGCGGCTGACTTGGGCTTTGGAAGCACTGATATACAGGTGGTGGAGGTTTCTGGGCATATATTAGGCCATTTAAGGCCTCCTATTATCTGAATAAATGTGGCCCTCATTTTACTCACACTTCCCCTTGTGAAGCCTCTTCATTTCCTAACTGGAGCTACAATTAACATTCTTCTCTGCAAGGTAAATTTCAGAGAATTATCTATTTAGTTTATTTATAAATACAGTAATACCTCGCATTAACATACTCAATGGGACCAGAGCAAGTACGTAAACCGAAAATGTCCTTAAAGTGAAGCACTACCTTTTAAAACATTTTTCCCTCTCCTTCATGTGGAGCCTCAAAGCCCCATGCTAAAGCCTCTGCTGCTGCACTGCCGTGCCTCCCAGCTGATAGCGATCGCGCCTCCCAGCTGATTTGCGGTGGCGCGATGGCATCTATTTCCACCCCCACACGCTAAAGCCTCTGCTGCTGCACTGCCGGGCCTCCCAGCTGATCACAATCGCGCCTTCCAGCTGATCTGCAGTGGCGTGATCGTGTCTATTTCCATCCCCATGTGCTAAAGCCTCTGCTGCTGCGCTGCCGTGCCTCTCCCTAACCCTAACCCTGTAAGTGGTTTGCTAGCTGTGTTTCTGGAGAAATACAGGCATATGGAGCATGTACATTATAGCGAGGCCACGTTAAGTGAAGCGACGTTAAGTGGGGTATGCCTGTATCCCTCATCATCAACTTCCAAATGTTACCAGGATGGCTAACCATCTAATAATTAAAAAAAGTAGGCTACTGCATTTCTATCACGTAATTCCCTGGCTTGCACTACTTTAATTCAAAAATCTGCTTCTTCTTTTAAGTTATATAATATAAGATGCAAGGAGATTTAGTTCATGTGGGAACTAAACCATGTAATTTGCAAACAGTTTTGACTAGAACTGTTAATTTAAATGAAAAGATTCAGCTGTACATGAATTGATTCAGTTATGATGTGCCTTTACCAAACTTGTGATTATCCATGTGAAACAGATGCGCTTGTTTCCTTCCAAACCAAAGGAAACTAGCATGTCAGTAGGAATGGTCTAAAATACAAAATCCAAGTACTTATTTTGAACACCCATATATAATTAATTTTATTAACAAATAAAAAAGATGGATGAGGCTGCAATTCTGACCCCACTTACCTGGCTTAGCAAGCCCACTGAATTCAGTAGGACTTATTTCTGAGTAGACTTGGATTGCTGTTCTGTGCCATTAATGGTGTGCATTTTTCAAGCCAACCCAATGGCCCAGAATGATCTAGTAGTGGTTACCATGTGCAGAAGGAGCTTGGGGATGATTTTTGCCTTTATCCCCTACAGCCTCCCCATCTGCTCTAGAGTGTTGCAGGGGGCCAGAACAGTGGGGGTGGCGGCACTGAAGGCTGCAAGTGAAAATCATCTCCACTACTTCCACTGCTGCAGCCACTATTGGATCAGAACACTATAATATCTTGTATTTTTATTCTTATGGAGATATGGGATTATTTCCTCCCACCAGGACTGATTTTTAATTTGCTAATCTGTGCTTAAAATCCATATTCAATTTAAAAGCAACAACTGTAGAAACAATTTCTCCACTAAGAGAAAAATTAGATTCCTGTTAAATACCTATTTCTATTTGCAAGCCACCAACATTAGATCAAAACTGAAGCATATAGAGGCAGCAAGGAATTCCCTCTTTGTTGCCCTTGTTGCCACCTGGTAGGCAGCAATTGCTGGTCTAACCAGTGTCCGATCATCTTCAGAGCGAGATTTCCGCTACCGGCGCTCTAGTCGTCTCACCTCCTGTCTCAGACCCCGGAGCCAGGGTGCTATCTGAGCTCTATTCAGGGGGAGAGGACATTTCGGAGCCACCCGGTCTACTGCCCTAGTGATCTCCTTATTCCATTCCATCACCAGGGTTTCGACCGGGCGGCCTTCAGCCGGCTCCAATTCTCCCAGCGCATTCAGGAATCCTTTAGGATCCATCAGGCATCTGGGGCGGACCATCTTAATAGGTCCTTGTCCCCTGCGGAGGGTGTGTGGCATTGAGAGGTCCATCTTCACCAGGTAGTGATCTGACCATGTCACGGGGTTAGAAAGAACAGCCCCCATTTTCAGAGCACTTCCCTCCCCTCCCGAGACAAACACAAGGTCAAGAGCATGACCGGCTACATGGGTGGGCCCTATATTACTAAGGCGCAGATCCCAGGAAGTCATGGTTTCCATGAAATCCCGAGGGGCTCCAGTGAGGACGGTCTCGGCGTGCACGTTGAAGTCCCCCAAAACTAATAGGTCGGGGTAGAGCATCCATACACCCAAGACCACCTCGAGCACCTCGGCCAGGGAGTCTGCTGTGCAGCGGGGTGGGCGGTACACAAGCAGAATCCCTAAACTGCCCTTTGGGCCCAACCTCCAGTACATGCAGTCAACAAACTTGGTCTCATGGAGAGGGGGCCTGGCAAAAACCAAGGACCCTCGATAGATGACTGCCACTCCCCCTCCCCGCCCACCAACCCTCGGCTGCTGTGTGTATTGGAAACTGGCTGGACACATGGCCTCAAGCATAGGAGCTGAGGCCTCATCCAGCCAGGTCTCCGTAATACACACCAGGTCTGCGTTCTCATCCAAGATCAAGTCATGGATGAGCGTTGTTTTCTGCACCACAGACCTGGCGTTACATAACAGCAGTCGAAGGTCGGATGGAGTCCTGCGTCCCCCAGTTGTCTTCTGGTTATGGACAGGCCCGGAACAGGGGATGGATATTATGCATCTATCCCTTGTTCCCCTAAACTGGCGTGGCCTGCCACCTGCACCTTTCCAGGATCTGCCGCCTAGCCTTTTAATATTGTGGCTCCCCACCCTCCCCACGTTACCCCCCTCCGGTCTGCACATGCCCCCTCCTTAGCTGCCAATTGGGCAAGCCCCCCACCCCAAAACTGCACCAGAATATCTTAAGTCCAACAGGGATCCAATCTCCGCTACAAGTCACTCCTCTCCAGCTGGTAGGTCAGAGCAGTAGATGGAAATTCCTGTGTAGCGCCTGCTGGAGATGTCTCCTTCTTCCTGGCCACCACCAGATTCAATTCATGGTGTGGCAGCTGTCTTTAGGGGCCTGTGCTGCTCTAAATATGATGACACAATATTCGTATCAGCCTGGCCAGTCGTGGAGAAGCCAAAAACAGAGCAATTTTAGCGGTTCCAATTAGATGATTAATATCCACTAGCTGTATCTCTCATATATAGATGTTATTTGCTGGGTATCTCTCTTTACAGATGTTCTGGAATAACTGTAGATGGTGATATCTCTTAAGGCCTGAAGCTGTAATGGTGAGCCAATATCAGCTGAAGCCGTAAAACAACACAGCTGTCCTGTGTCAGTTCTCTTGTTGGGTAATATTAAGTTGGCTTCCTCTTCCACTCAGAATTGCTGAGTCATAGATGATAAAATACAGGCTTACAGAAAAGTTTCTCACAGATATTTTCTCACAGATATTCACCGGCAGTGTTTACTTCAGAGGACAAGAATAGTTCAACAGTCAAAAGGTGGGTAACAACTTATATTGTCTTATTTCTCAAATGCTATGTAGTTGTTGTTATGACTAAAAGTATTGTCCATCACTTGAGATACTCCTTGTAATGCTCCTTTTAAAGCGCTTTCAGTTGCAATTGCTTTTCAATTTCTTCTCAGTTGCAAACACAGCTCTAAGCTGCTTTGGCTTGCGAGCAAGTTGAAACTCAAATCCCAGGCTGCAATATGATCTTCAAGGCCGCTCGGTAGTGTTCTCACAATTACGTCCAAAACAGAGTGCAATTAAGATAAAATTCCTAACTTACACTCTCCTCAGGTGACGCTCACAAGGTTGATAATTTAAAGCAGCAGGGCAGCAGAATAACACACAGCAAAAAACATCAGAAGCACCAAAAAGTGGTAGATTGCGGAGCCTTCCAAGTGGTCCGAAATCTGGTCAGTCCAGTTGCTCAGGAACCCTTGGAGCATTCTAAAGCCTCCTGTGACACATTTGCTAAACACTTTGCCGATAAAATCGAGCATCTGAAGAGCACGATTCCGTACGCCGTGGAGACAGGAAGTGAGCCAGAGCCGGCCAGTTGCATTCTGGTCCGGTGGGATCGGTTTCAGCCTCTTCCCTCTGAGGAAGTGGACAAGGTGATCTCTGCTGTGAAGCCAACCACCTGTCTGCTGGATCCTTGCCCCTCGTGGCTCATTATGAGCTGCAAAGAGAGACTGAGCAAAGGGATCAAGGCAATAGTAAATGCATCCTTGGAAGAGGATGCAATGCCATTAGCCCTCAAGGAGGCAGTTATAAAGCCCATCTTGAAAAAGTCCTCTTTGGATCCCCAAGAGTTGAATAACTTCCGCCCAGTCTCTAATTTACCATTTCTGGGCAAGGTGATTGAGCGAGTGGTAGCCAAACAGTTACAGACACACTTGGATGAAGCAGATTATCTAGATCCATTCCAGTCGGGTTTCAGGACTGGACATGGAACTGAAACAGCCTTGGTCGCCCTGGTGGATGATATGAGGAGGGCGTTGGATAGGGGAGAATATACCTTCCTCGTCCTCCTGGATCTCTCAGCGGCCTTCGATACCGTTGACCACGGTATCCTTTTAGATCGCTTGGAAGGATTAGGAATAGGGGGTACTGTTTTATGGTGGCTCCGTTCCTATCTCTCAGACAGATGCCAATGGGTGGCAATGGGGGATGAGGTCTCAGACCCTTGGCCTCTCAATTGTGGAGTGCCACAAGGTTCTATCCTCTCCCCCATGCTATTCAACATCTATGTAAAGCCACTGGGGGCCATCATCAGGAGATTTGGGCTGCGGTGCCACCAATATGCGGATGACACTCAGCTCTATCTCTCGTTTAAGTCCTCACCAGAGTTGGCTGTGGATACCATGTCCAAGTGCCTGGAATCCGTAAGTGGATGGATGGGAAGGAATAGGCTGAAACTAAATCCCGACAAGACCGAGGTGTTGCTCGTGGGAGATAGGAGCATGTTGGGGGATATAGACCTGGTGTTCAATGGGGTAAGATTACCCTTAAAAGACCAGGTCCGCAGCCTCGGGGTCATTCTTGACTCCCAGCTGTCCATGGAGGCTCAGGTTTCGGCAGTGAGCCAGGCAGCTTGGTATTAATTATATCTGATAAGGAGGCTACAACCCTACCTTCCTGCCCATTTGCTCCCACGGGTGATACATGCCCTGGTCTTCTCCCGCTTAGACTACTGTAATGCGCTCTACGTGGGGTTACCCTTGAAAACGGTCCGGAAATTACAACTGATACAGAATGCGGCGGCACGTTTGATTAAGAACAGCCGTCGCTGTGATCATATCACTCTGGTGTTAATAGATCTACACTGGCTACCAGTTGTTTACCGGGCCCAATCAAGGTGTTGGTTGTGACCTTTAAAGCCCTACATGGTTTCGGCCCAGTTTATCTGAAGGAGCGCCTCCAGCATCACCAATTATGCCACCTAACGAGATCAGCCACACAAGACCTTCTCTCAGTCCCACCAGTTAAGATAGCAAGGCTGGTGCAGACCAGAGAGAGGGCATTCTCGATTGTGGCCCCCGCCCTCTGGAACTCCCTTCCTTTTGACCTTCACCATGCCCCTTCCTTAATAGGTTTCTGCCGGGCCTTAAAGACCTGGCTGTTCAGGCAGGCCTACGGGACCTCTGGGGTGGGTTAGCTTTTAATATTGGTATTATTAATTATTGTTGTGGTCCTCATTGGCTTTTATTGTATTTTACTGTGAAATTGTACGTCGCCTAGAGTGGCCGTTAATTCGGCCAGATAGGCGACTCACAAATAAAATTTTATTTATTATTATTTATTTATTAAATCTGCTTTATTCTCTTCTCTAGCCATTATAGAAAGACTTGACCTGACTTTGCTGCAACAGCTTTAGCTCCTGTAGAATAGGCTCATACAAAACATTTGCACAGCATTCTGGAATAGTATATTAGTGAATTATAATTAAGCCATTATGTATAGGTGGATCATAATCTAACTTGGCAAACTCAATACCTTTCTCTCAAAGACTATTGCAAAGAGATAAGAAAATTATCTACCTAGCAAGTTTCTGAGGGTCTCTCCTTCCCCCTTTTTAGGCAGTGAAGGGACAGTCTAGTTTTCCCACCCCATCCAGTTTTCCCATCAATTTTTGGGAATTGGAAAGACCTGGATTTTTTGAGAGACTTAGAAGTTGTGTGTGAAGTGGAGTAAGAGCATCATAATGTCAGAAAAAGAACAAAAACACAAATTACCCTTACAGTGGTACTCGCACCATTCATATGGCTGCTGCCATTGAAGCAGTGGAGGCAAGGAGGAACATAATTGATGGCTATCTTTCTTACTCAGGAGACTATGTAGCCTGAGGGTCAAGCTAGACATGATATTTTTCACATAGTTTGACATTGCATAGCTAAGCCCAATCAGGACCCTGGTGGTGGAGTGAGAGAGGTAACCTTTGCACTCTCTGCAATCCTGATCAGAATTGCAGCATCACCACCATGCTTGCTCTTCGCAGTGACTCTGAGATTAGTGACAGTCACCACAGCAGATGTGGAGGCAGAGTACAGGAACACATGGCTTCACATTTGGCTGGGCTGGTGAGCTGCACACCTATACTGCTTTGTGAATGATGCTTGTTAATAACATAATTGTCAATGATCATAACCCAGTGTTGCATGAGCAAACTTCTGCCTGTGCAACAGGACTTCACCTTCCTCTCCTCTTCCCTGGAATAGCCTGTGGGCCCCCAGAATCTGCTTGGGGGGGGTCATCAAACCCTTTGGAGTAAGTGATGAGGGTATGTGGAGGGATGCAAGAGTGGAGAGGAAATTGAAGTCCCATTGTCTAAGTGAAAGTCCATTCTACTCATGCATAGATAGAACTGGATACAACCCGCTGTCTGTACTTTCTGACCTCACTGTTTACAATTTCCCCTCCCAACCATCTGTATATATACTAGCAACTCAGGATAACACATCATGCATCTGTCCTGTCCAGAGTGTGAGGCATGAGACAGAGACAAGGGTGAAAGTAATTCTTGTTTTATTAAGGTAATTGAAACATCAAAGGCAGCACGCTTCATTAACTCGACTAACTAACTCACTGCAAGCCCTATCTAAGCTACTAAGCATACTCTGCAGCATATGAAGAAAGTTGACTCAGCACCCCAGTTGGGGGGGAGCGCAAGCTTAAATAGGAAAGGTCTTCGCTCGTAATCTCTCCCTCCTTCGAAGAACCTCCCTCTGACCAGCACTCTTCTCATGACGTCTGGCGTAGGGTGAGAGAGGGCGTGCCTCCGACGGCTCATCTGACAATACCGACTGGATAGGTGCCCGCTGGAGGTCAGGAGGCAGGGAAGCATTTGCAGTGTCAAGAGGGGGATCCAGGGGGGTTGAAATTGGCACGTGAGCCAGAGATTCCCCCAACGGTTCTGTTGGTGCGTCTTCTTCAGCAGGAGGGCTGTCCGTCGGAACTGGCCCAGTCTCAAGTACACTCCCTCCCCCAGTGTCCTTGAATGTCTCAGGCTCTGCCCCTTGCTGCTCTAGCTGAGGGGGCTGAAGCTCCTCCAGCCCCCTTCCTTGATTCCCTTGAAAGACCTGGGGCTCCACATCATCTAAGGAAGTGGACTGAAGTCCACAGAAACATACACCCTAAAAAAGTGTTTGTTTGTTGTTGCAATGGATTTCTATTTAAAATCCCACTTTATATGAGTAAGATCCCACCACTTCAAAGCAAATGAGAAGGATATTCTCCAACACCATGTGGAGGAATACCATCCCTTTTTCTCTCTCCTATGATTCGCTCTCAGTCTTTCCCCATTTCAGGATCCTTTCATGTTCACTCTCTGCCCAGCCCTGTAGGAGAAACAGAGGGGATTTAAATTTTCCCCACTATTTCCATCCCTTGCCTGGAAGCCCTACCCCTTCCTGCATGTTTACCTATGCTAAGCAGGCTGGCTGCACCTGCCTTGGCTGATGAATCATTGGATCTTTGGGGGCCTTTGGGGAGTAGGCATCCACCTGTCAGGTAGGGGGGCACTGGAGACATGCATAGCCATTCCAGATGAAAGTAAACCAGTGATAGACCTTGGGAAGATCAAGTGCTGCTCTGTTCTTAGTTACTTCAAACAGTACAAGTTGAAGATTAGAAAGTATTTAGAATCTGACTCAATTTTGGAAAAAATAGATTCTTCATCTATAATGGATTGGTTACAATAAAGCAAGGGACATTATCTTTCAGGTGGTGAGATGAATATATTTTGTAAGGGTGAGTGAGGGAAGGCAAATTGATTGTTTGTCAAGATATGGGCTTTGTTCTTGATGTTTTACAGTAACAAAATTCCAGATAAGATGCCGACATGCTTTGCTATTTCAGTTGCTACAATCTTGTTGCCTTCCTTTTTCTTTGTTCTTGACTGGTGGAATTTTTTAATAAAAAACAAGCAAAGAGAAAGGAACCGAGCAACCCTCGCTTGTTCCAACTTAATATGAACATTAGAATTCCCTCATGTGCAATAAAGTCATTGGATTGGTACAGAAACATTTATTTGTCACTGTAAACACCATTACTTTTGTTAAGCCTTAAGTATACTATTTAAGATTTATAGTAAAAACCCAAGGACTCAGTCCAATCCCACCAGGGATGCAGTGCCTACATATTGAAGGATTCTCATAGGGACAGGGAATCTTGTTCAGTCCAAGGGTCATATGCCAGTGATGGGCAGGACCAGAGGCAAATGTAGGCAGAGCAATTAATATAAATTTTACCTTTCTGCAGGAGGCTAGTTTTCACACACAAATGTGCACCTCTCTATCCTCCAGCCAAGCAAGAAAGAGTAATTATCAGGGTTCAAGGACACATTTTAGCCAGGCAAAAATACTCAAGGAAGGTGTGAAGCAAGGCTTGAGAGGGATATGGCCTGGGGATAGAGGATGTGTCTGGAGAGGGGATATGGCCTGGGGAGAATCCCAAGAGGCCAGAAAGAGAGGTCAGAGGTTCCCCATTCCTCCATAAGTCATCACAGAGTCCTATTTCTCCCTTTTTTCATGGTGTGTATTCACTTTTTGCACCAGGAAGCTACAAATAATCAGAGTCCATGATATGTTCAGACCCAACCATATCAGGTACACACAGGGTCAAGGCAACAACATGAGGCCTGTGGCTGGAGGACCATGGATAATTCCATGAACACCCCACCAGGGCAAAGACCTTACAAGTCTTTTCTTCCCATCGTCCCTTCCTTTCCCCAGCTTTATCCCCTTGGCTTGAAGAGATTAGATCTTAAGGGTTAGCCCTCTAGCTTAAAGATGAACACTTCTTCACCTTTCTGGGGTTTCCTGTGTGATGGTCATGGGTAAGCGTGGTACCTAGGCAAGCAGCCAATTTGGGGTTGCCAATTTGGGGACAGCATATGTGAATATCCCAGCTCAGGCCTCACTACCCCAGCCTTGGGTCTTGTAGACTCCGAAGTCTGGTTTCATAACAGTCGGGCCATGACAGTGTGTATTTCCCTTAGGGATGGGGGAGAAATTCGATTCAATTTGCATTGAAAGCCAAATTTATCAAATTCACACTTTGAGAAACAATATGAGAACCAAAACAGCCACCCTTTGAAATTCTCACTTATCTAAATGTTGTGGTGCAGTTCTGCCGCCAAACAGTGTTTACAAAAATGCACATATTTGGGGGAAATGTGCGCCATATGACTATATTGGTGAAAATAACATATAAAATTCCATTGTTAAACTATATTGGTGAAAATAACATATAAAATTCCATTTTGTTAAACTAAATTGCTTGCAAAAATGTGTACATTAGTCAAAACTGCATACAAAACTGTATTTATTAAGAGAAATTCTCACTAAAATGCTAAAGAATTTACATGAGGATTTTTAAAAAACAAAATTTGCAAATTGCTGCAGAAATGCGGAGAACCAAATTTAAGATTAGAAACTGAGAAATGGAGAGAACTAAAACTTACAGATTCTTCCATCCCTAATTTCCCACACATTCCTATCAAGCCACTCCTCCACAGCTAGTCAATGACCACATGCTCAGATTCCATGGCTCTTGAACAAGGAGTAGAGGTTGGGTGTTTCAAGCACACAGCAGCAGCCCATTCTCTATAACACCTTGTTATGACGCCTGCATATGTGCCCATGTATATTCCCTGGGGGGAACAGGACTCTGTTATACCCTATGAGTACTCCACTGGAGTGGTAGGACTGGGGTCCTTTATATACACTTTTAAAAACTTTCTTTTGGCTTCTTAATAATAAAGAATTTATCCAAAGTTTTTTTCTTTTTGTGCTTATTACTCTTTTTAATATTAAAATAAAAATAAATAACTCAACTTTCAAGCTAATATGGATCCTGTATAAAATTATGCATTAATGTCACCAAACAGCAAGATCTCAAAATCATAAAAACTTAAATTATGCAACAGTGAAACTTAAATCCATTGAAGTGTCACAGTAAATATATCTCAAGGTTATTCAAATCATGGTGTTTAGTAGCTTCTAAAGGGACCCAAGTTAAACATAAGGTATCTAATGGATATATTTTCTCTACTATAATTAGTTAATTATAGTATCTTCTATACATACCTCTTATTAAGCCATTCTCTTATAGAGGGAAAATATGCAGGTTTCTGTTTAGATGCTGTACAGGAAAATGACCACAAGACATCTCGATGTATGAGGAGGGGTAGGATGGCGCTCAATTCCTCTGTCCTATGCTCCTGTCTCTACACCCCTGCATTCCAGCCAGTGGGCCTTGTTGGCTTGCTTTCTCTAACACTGCCTACGTAGAATACAATAGTAAATAAATCTGAGAAGCTTTGTTTATATGACACGGATGAGGTAAGAGAGGCCCTTAATTGGCAAAAATAGACAGTGGATGCCAGTCGTTCGTAAGTGAAGATGTTTTCTCTCACTGCTAAAGCCTAGGAACGTGGCCTTCAAGGCAGGTGCAATGAATCATGCTACAAAGCCCAAGGACACTGACCAACAGAATTGATAAACAAAGACAAAAGCATGAGACCCAAATTAAAAAAAACATCCCCACAAGTATAGCTAGTTAAAGTCACAGGTGCAAATCTGCACCCAGGTCCAGGGACTCTTTTGAGTGTAAATAAGGCTCCCTAACTCCTGCTCAAGGAGCTTCAGCACAGACATAGGCTGCGTATTGGCCAGCTGGGATCTCTCTGTTGTTGCTTGTCTGGAGCTCCCAATGACTGAAAGGAGAATGTGAGATAACTGCACTCATTAGTTGCTTTATCTGTTTATTGCCTTGCCTGCCATAAACCATTAGCTTCTATCTGAAATGAAGCAATAACTCTCCTTCACAATTTTATTTCATTGCCTTTGACATTCTCCTGAACTTTCTTGCCTTTGGCAAAACAGAAGCTATTGGTATTTTTGTGCTGTCAACACATTTTCCAATAGATGGTGCACTCCAGCAAGTCCCTTAACATGCCCAAGTAAGATGAGATCATTATCTTGCACAATCCATCTAGAGTGATAACACTTTCAACATCCACTTATTTAAGAGTCTTCACTACGTGCTAACTCTCCCATTGAAATCCATGCGACTTAAATCTGCGTAATTTTCAAATGTTTGTGCCCACAATTATAAAGTATCACCAAGCTTGAGGTAATGCTGCATACGCATCCCGGAATAAGACACGAGACATTGGCAGTGGGTAAACTAAGACACAGCTTTGTTAAAGGGCTGATTTGCACCAGAACTCTCTAGTACTTATCTCCTCATTGAAGCTTAACTGATACTTAGGTGAGAACTGAGAAACTTACTGTTTCCTGGTGCACCCATCCTGTCTCAAAACTTCAGTATAGTGACACCACTTACCTTGCTTGTGTTCTCCCATACATCTGGTATGCCAATAAAAATGAGCAGCATCCCACCTACCTCCGCCAGCAGTGGAGACTGGTCCATTTGAGCAAATGAGATGCTGCCCCACTAACCTCAGTCTGCCCTCAGCTGCCATTGCCCTCAGCCGCCACCAGTCCTGCCTGCCTTCTTACTCACAACAAGTCCAGGGAGTGGCCCTGGCTGTCAGCTTCCTCCTCCGTAGTCTCAGTGTTGTCCTTATAAAATGCAGCAGGGAGGAGGACAGAGACAAAACTGGAATTAATTGGCTGTGCCCATCATTGACAGTCTACCTACTGTTTGTTCTTCCAATGGGCACCAGCAGCCAGTGCCCACCAGTCAGTAAGCATTGAGTGCCAGAATCCAAGAGGTTTCTTCTTCATAGTTCCCGTAACACCAGTGAGTCTTGTGAGCTTAGTTTTAGTAAGCCTCCCCTTACATATCTGATGCCTTGTGATGCCCTTCCTTTTAATGATGGGGGTAAGGAATTTTAACTCTTTTTTAAAGTTTGCTATTTTACAACCTCCTAAATAAGGTGTCATAAAATTACCCTAGAAAAAATATAGATATTGATATACAGTAGCTGTAGATATCTATCCAGATATAATTGTTCCAGACAGACTGTCCCAGACAAAAAAACATCTTTTCCAACATCTGTCATTTAAATTGTACGTATTCAAAACATACTTAGATTGTTAATTTTCTGTATACATTTTATTCACCTCAGGGAAGCTGATTTTTTTTACTTTGTAAGGAAAGAGATGTGAGCCAGGCTAAAATGTATTAGAAAAGTAAATGAACATGCCATTGTCCTCTGAGAATACTGATTTGCAAAACTGCCTTGCTGCAAGCAAGAAAGATGCATATCAACACTTTTAAATATGAACTGATAATGCCTTTTCACATCTCATCTGTCTGATATAAAAATATTTATGTGTGCACTACTCCTGCATATATTGAACAGGTCTTCCAAAACAAATTTGAACTATTAGCTACCAGGTAACTCCTTCTTACCTTCTTGTAGCAAGTGATCTGCAAAACGCTGATCAGAGTCTACACAATACACAGAAGGTGGGCCAGTTAAACATATACATGTACAGGACTCTACGGCAGTAATGAGAACATGTGGCCCGCCAGATGTTGTTGGACTACAACTCTCATCAGCCCCAGACAATGATCAGGTAAGAGATCATGGGAACTGTAGTCCAATAATACCTGAAGGGCCACAAATTTCCACCCTTACTCTGTAGGATTGAGCTTTATATATGGTATCAGTAAATTTGTCTCAGGCATAGCCTAGTTGTTTTGCATTTCTTGAAACGTGGCAAGAATTATAAAAGTTACATCCTCCTCCTTTCCTAACAGAATTTTCTCATGAGAAAGTTGTGTTTTCAGCAAGGATTTTTTTTGGGGGGGGGGGTAATTTGTCCCCTGCTCAGTGAATTGTAACTTTATGCATAATTTTAAATTTAATATCCCATTATTTAGGAGATAGCTTTCTGCCAAGCAAAAATCCCAAATGACTTACAGACAAAACCCCTTTTTAAACAAGACACCTGTTTCTAATCTATTGAGGGGGGTTTTGGAGGCGGGAAGACCAGAACCAGTATGACTGCTTGCATATTGATCCTTGCTGGACTGAGTCTGCATGCACATCCTTCAACTATGGGTCAACTTAATAGCTGTGATCACCTTCCACTCCCCTTTCTTCCTCCCCAAAGGTTGATCAGCACTAGTGTCAAAGCTAGAGGCAACAATCATCTACTCAGGGAGATGCATGTGAGTAGTTCATTTACCCTACATCTATGTGCGTCAGGGTATTGATTTGTGGCATAATAAGAATAAAAACAAGAACAAGAATAATAAATAGCTATGCAGGGATGGTTAGTAAGGTGGTTTAGAATCAAACAGACAATCCCTGATTATTTGTGTAAGTATGGAAAAGTGGATGGAAGAGATTCCAGATAATTTGCACAGTGATACATAAATTGATATAGCAATGAGACACAGAGCCCTACTGCTCACAGTAGTGCTGGCCATGATATCACACCTTTATTATACTTCATAAGGGAGTTACATTGATATTATAGTTAGAACATCCAGAATCTCTGAATGGCTGGTGCACAAAAGTGGACTGGAAAATGTACAATCAGCTTTTACTGAATATCCTTCTTGCCTAACATTGGGGAGTAAATGCATCCCCTTTATACATAGTTCCCCACCACCAGCCTCAAAACACCCTGACAAATCAACCCAGCCATGATGTCACAGTTTCCCCTTTCACCCCATCTCACCTCAATTCCCTGGGACCCAGTTATCACTATGATGACAATCTTGTGTCTGTGCTATACACCTCAGAAGGCAAGTGGAGCCTCATGTTTGAGGTGATGCGGAGGTGGGCTTTTTTGCTGGGGGCACTGCTGAAATCTGAGGCCCCATGTGTACTGGCATTCCATCTGCTTTTGAAGACGCACAATTTTACACAGGTGTTCCCTAGATCTCTTGACCACGAGAGTTTCCTGTTTTAATGGCTGCTTTGACTGAATTGTTGTTATAATGGGATTGTTTATTACACATTTTAATCACAGTTGTTTATATTTTAATGTTTTAATGGGATTGTTTTATTGTGTATGTTAATTATGATGTATTTTTTAATTAATCTGGGGCTGGGTTGTATTCAAAATAGAACTAAGGCAAATGTACCATCAGAGCAAGAATTTCTCCTTCCACAAGAGAATGTTGTCCTCCTCTCCTCCCCCTCCACACCCCCTACATCTGTTCTGGGGGTTTCAGAACCCTCTGGAACAGGTTTGGGGATGGTGCAGGATGTGTGAAGGGACGAGAGATGAGGAAAATTGCATTGCATTCATGCTATTCCTTGCACTAGTGCAAGAATTTAGTTGAACACTGCCCTCTCTATTTTATCAGTGTTGTGCAATGGTTTTTATGGGCTGCATCCAATACTAATCCTACTCAGAGTAGACCCATTGAAATGAAACAACATGACTGAGGGTCATTAATTTCAATGGGTCTACTCTAAGTAGGACTAGCATTGGATGCAACCCTATGTCTTGTAAACTGCTTCAAAGCCATATGGGCATTAAATGGTACATAAGTTTTAAAAGTCCCTGAATGCTTCTTCATACAAAAAGGTTCCCTACAGATTAAAAAAAAAAAAGCATGGTTGGGAGAATGATAGTCTGAAACCTCTTTCCCTGTAAACTAGATTTCAGGGTGCAGAGATGTTTATTTTCTATGGAAGATCGCTCATTCTTGTTGGAATTCACCTGCAATCTCTATTGGTACTGCAGTCTGAGGGTTGGAGGGGGAAAGCAGGGCCAGTCTTACTATCAGATAGAATGAGCACCCACATCAGGCTGAAGATGCTGGGGGCCAGGGAGCATTGGCAATGTGTTGAAGGACACCACTGTGTGTCCTGTGGCTTACCATCCACACTCCTAAGCTAGCCTGCTATGCCCAGGTGAGGTAGAAGATGCTGTCCCATAGCCAGTTTAGAAGTAAGATTCAGCTTCCAGTCTAGTGGCATGGACACCATGTTGTCCCGTGGCTCAGGCAGGAAAATGTCTTGAGCCCACCTTGGGTGAGAGGAGAGTGCAGCCAAGCCAACTAAGAAAAGTGCTCTCAGCCCCCCTTCACTGCTTCAAAACAGCCTGGCTCACACTCTTCCTTGGGACTGTATGCATTCTTTTATTTATGTCGATCCACAATGGCTACCTTGCTATTTCGTTGGAAGCACCTCCAATGTGGACAGAACTCTCTTCTTGTAATGCTATGCACTGCCAATTCCACCAGCAGCAAGTACTTCATGGCATTTTGTGATACTTAATGGATTCCTCACCCACCCCATTTCTTTTTTAAATTTAGTGGGCTCTTTGGAAACAACTCATTTCCTGTTCTTGCCCAACTCTGCAGTTACTAACTTAGAACAAATTTCCTTCCAGAATATCTTGGTATTATAAAAATAGACAAATTACACAGCTTTGAAAATTACAAAGGATTTTCAAAACATTGCAGATATGTTCATGGGCTCTTGATGAACACCTGTCTATTGAGTTTTCCCATGAGCATTTGCTAGGGGGACATGGGCTTTTTGCCTGGAGAGGACAAATGTTTTCTGCAAGACGACAGCAGCAAATACCAGCTTAATTGAATCTGCAAGTAGCCCAGATTGTTGTTTATGTGAGTGCATTTTCAGTTTTCAATAAATTGTAGTTAATGCACAATCATGATGGGGAAAGTTTCTATTTGTAGTGTATTTTAACCTAACCTGAAGCAGAGTGCTTTAAGTTTTTTTCCTTAAACTAACAAAACAAGCTTTCCCTCTATAAAATTGTAAATATCCATTGGCAGTGCTCCCTAATGGCAAAATGAAAGTGAATTAATTGCCCTAGGAGTGCATGGAAACACTCTCCAAAGTCAAGACTATGGGATCAAGAAATTTAGAGGCAAAAGATACAGGCAAAATCAAGCCAAAGACAGAGGCAAAAGGCAGAACAGACCTGGGAATTTCATTGTATTAAGAACAGGTAAATTAAATTAATTAGGGAAGCTGTCAGGGAGGACTGATCAGGTGGTGGGGAGGAGGGATAATGGCAGTGGAAGATGATATCTAATTTCAACAACAGCTGAAAAGATTAATGTGGAACTCAAAAAAGAGTAATGCATGATAACATAGAAGGTACAAAGATGGCATAATTGGATAATGGAGTTGATGTATTTTATTGCATTTGTCCATTTAAACTAGTTTGGTTGTTTTACTTTTAATGACTTTTGATATGTGCATTTAGAAATGGCCATATTTCTGGGAGCAACAGAACTAACCATCAGCATGCTGAACAGAAGAGAATAACTCAAATTCTTTAAAAGTTGTAAATGATTTGGGTTTGGAGTTCATTCCTCCTCCCTCCCTAGTAAAGGATCATGAGATTACTGTGTGAAAATATTTTTATTTAGCTTGCTATCCATCCCTGAAAATCCCAAATGTAAGGTTTTTAAAACATGAACAGTTTCTGAGAAAGACTTTCTAAGAAGAACCCTATATTGACAGCATTATCTGCTTATTTCAGTGGTAGCCAATGCAGTGCTCTCCAGTTGTTGTGGACTACAGTTCCCATCAGCCCCAAGCAGCATGGCCAGTGGTGAATGATGATGGCAGTTGTAGTCCAATAATATCTGGAGGGCACCACATTGGTTACCCCAATTTATTCTATTCTTAGCAGCATTAGTTGGTTATTCCAAGCTAACTTGTTAAGTACTTAACGAGTACTTGCATACCAAGCAGAAAACAAAGGATAGTTGCATGTCTGTCAGACATTCAAATACAAACCAGATTAGTGATTCCAGAGCTGTGCAAAAATAGCTTCTTGAAATTCTTCACCCTCTTTGTGAGCAGAGAAATTGGGGAAGAGAGAATTTCACCAAATTTCTCTAGAAGAATGTGAAATTTTCCAAACATCTTCTGAGGCCTAGACTTCACCATTAGCAGTGACAGCAGCTTAGCTTGTCCTCCCCTCTGCCCCAGTTTTATTTTTTTCTGATGCTGCAAGTGACAACAGCAGCAGCTGTTGCATCTTCCACAAGTTCAGAAGATACAAGTGTTACATGTGAACCAGAAGTCATGGTTTGTTTCTCTCCAGGCAAACCATGAGCAGAAGCCAAGGTTTGAACATGGCTTACCACTCACAGTTGTTTGATTCACCTGTAAGACTGAGCTAGTCCTATGGATTGCTTCTTCCCCCCTCAGCAAATAGAAAAGCAGGGCAGGCACAATATGAGCAGCGTGCATCCCCATACCACCTCTTCATAATGGAATGATTGCAGTGCACATGGCTATCTGGTTAAAGTTTCCTGATCCAGCAGAGTTCTGCTAGTTGCATTGTAGAGACAAAGTGTGCTACAACTGCTTGACATTTTTAAAATTCAGAATGACTCTTATGGTTTGACTCAAACTAAGCATACAATAGGAATGAATTGCCCAGCAAAGTTCAAGGCAATCTTCAAGGCATGTTTATTTATCAAAGACTATGTACAATTTGTACAACCTTGAAAAAGGCATATGTGTAATCTTTAACATCTCCAAAATGACACAATCCATGCACAAAGAGGAGGTATCAGAAGGTTTGGGGAACCAACATTTTTTACATAGTACAATAACGTTGGGGGATCCCTAAGGAGAAGGAAGCCAAAAGGCAGGTCTGTGAGAACTGAGCATTCTCAGAGGTCACTCAATGGTAACTGTCTGTGGGGAATGACTGATAGAAAGCCGGTGGAAAGGGGGATGGAATGGAGTACACTGAACATGAGCATGTGACACTACAACATTGTATTGCAAGCCCAACTTGTTCCCTTTATTTCCAAAGGTTAGACTGTGAGTGCTGATAGAGAAAGCTAAGATTTTATTGAAGCCACATTTAGTAATCATTTTATCCATCTCCAAACATAAATCTACAAATGAACAGCAAGGGAAAGAGTTTCTAATTTAGTTATTTATTTAGTGTGAAATATTTAAAAAATAACCCTGCTAATGCAAATTCCAAAGCAAGTATTATTTCATTCTCTCTGCTGCAGATTGGAAGGGGCTGTGGCTAGAAGAGGGTGGCTTATTATATTTCTTATTATTGCATTTCCCACTCATCCCAGGCAAAGTCAATCATTTTATTGAGTGGAGAAGCCTCATGCTCCATTGACCTGCACACAGATGTTACACTTTTAAATATTCAAAAACAAAAGGGAAAAAGACACCTGTATTTGATTCTGACTTTTGGGTTGAACTCAACTAAGTCCTACTTGGAGTAAGCCCACTGAAATCTAAGTTAGTCATGTCCATTAACTTCAGTAGGTTTATTCTAATCAGAACTAGCATTGAATACCACCCTTTGTTTTCTCCATCCATCCTCAGCCACAGGCAACATCTATACTCCAAGAATGCCTTGCAACATTTTATAGTGGAACCTCACTTCTAAAAACAAATCTTGATTGAGAATACACCGGGGGAGCCAAGGGGTGCCCTCCAAAAGTTGTGCCATCATCCCTGACCATTGGCCATGCTGACTAGGGGTGACAGGTACACCAACATCTGGAGGACACTATATTGGCTTCCTCTAATTTACACAGGGGTAAATGATGGAAAACCTGCTTACTGAAGAGATGCAATTTTCCATCAACACCGAAGTAAACATCTGTATCATGAAATGTACACATTACAGACAAGTTGGTTAATTCATCTCCTCAGACTTTCAAAGCCTGTACTTTTACATGTTCTTAAACTAGTATTCATATCCTTTATCAGGATAATAAATTCAGAAGATGCCTAACAAAATGACAGTGACTAATATATTCTAAACACAGCTGCATTTTATTTATTTGTTCAGCTACATTAATGTACATGACACTTTACAAAATAATGAATGTGAATAATTTTGTTACACATGCTTTGATTTCAATTTCGTTGAGGACATGAACTGGAGATTATAGAACTGCTTCATTGAATGTCATTCCACAAAATGAAAGATTGGAAAATTTGTGCATATGCTTCCCACCGCCACCTTTCTTCATTGCATTTTTTTTCTGGTTGTATTAGCATAAATGTTTTAGTTAATGGCTGACATGGAAATTTAACAGAAAAAAATAGTTTCAAAATGTCACCAGTAGTTTCAATGTCCTGCTTGCTCTTTAACATGTCACCTAATAGGAAGGATTTGGCTTAATGGGAAGCATTTTCAGGAGACAGGATTAGGGGCATTAAAAAAATGATTTTATGTCCACAGCTTTTTTGTGTGGCCATTTTTTCTCTTGAAATAACATGTTATTTTTTCTCTCTACAGACATCTTAGTACATTGACCTTGTCAGGTTTTACCTAAATGTCACTTTCATCCTTAATTAGGTAATTAAGACCCAGTCTAGTTTTACATTGCACAAAAGAACACTGTAGATTGGTTATTTAATTAAGTAGTAGTCCTGTTATAAACTAAGAACTATAGAGAAACTATTTAGTTCATACAGTGTGGTTGCCCAGGGACAGGTGTGATTCGCTGTATCAGGAACACACACTGTTCATCAGGGCCGGCGTAACATGGTAAGCAAGGTAGGCATGGCACAAGGGCGCAATGCTTGAGGGGCGCCGGAGGCGGGGCGCTTGTTTGTCTGCCAGCTCTGCAAGCATGCGGTGCCCCTGGTGCTTGGAGAGGAGAGGAGGCTTCGTTTTGCTGCTGCGGCCGCCGACTCCACACCTACTTCACTCCTGGGGGAGGAAAGAGAAAATGCCACCCGAGACGCCCGTTGGGATTTTGCACTCCGAAGCTGAGGGAAAGTATCCCCAGCACACAAAGAAGCGAAAGTTTGAGGCCCGTCCGCTCCATTGAGGTTGCGCCTGCAGGGGCGCCGGGGAGGGAAAAGAATGCTCAAGAGGGAGGGGGAGGTGTGTGTTGCTTAATCTGTGCCCCGCGAGGCATTCAAAATAACCTGGCTATCCACTTGCTAAGGAAGGCGCCTCTGAGCATGTGGAGTGGGCCCTCTACCCTGAATAACTGTAACCTGTTCCCCCACAGACGTAAGATTAAGGAGCAAGAGTTTCTGGAAGGGGTCGGTGTCTGTCTGTCTGAGGATATGGGAAATGGCAGCCTGTCCAAAAGTGTTGTTCCTGGCTGACTTGCTCAGTGGTGCTGTGAAGGGCCTTGCCTATGTTCAGAGGCACCCTGTTAACTTCACTGGTCTTCCTTGCGCAAAGGATCCTGTTGAGTGGCCTGTCACAGGTGGTGTGATGCTTTTGGAAGTGGGGTGCACAGGAGGGACTCTAGAGCCAATGACCAGGGGTGATGGGAGTTCTAGTTCAGCAACACTTGGAAGGCCAAAGGTTCCTCACACTGAATGTAGAGGAAGGAAAGAAGACAGAGAGCTCTCCCCAAAGCTTTGTGGAATGCAGGCAGGTTGCACAGAAGAGTTTTGAGCATCAGGGCTATAACCGCCCTGCAAATCTAAATGGTATTCAGACGTTGTTTTAGAAACCTGTATTTGGAAATACAGTATAGCACTATCAGTGTGTAGTGCACTGGGCAGAATAGCATAAGCCTGAACGATCTTTTTCTCTGCTGAGTGAGGCTTATAAGAATATCTTTGCAACTTTAAACTGGGATGCATGGGTGGAAAAGGATGGCTGTTGGTTTTGGAAGAGGGAACAGGTGTTGCTTTTGCTGTGTTGAGAAGGCACCCTTAGAAGGATGAATCTGGCAGTCTCTTTTGAATGTAGTCACACTTTATTTTATATATATATTTAAAAATGTAAACCCTGCCCCATGGCTTCTGCATGGCTTGAAATATTGCAACTATCATGAGTTGACAAAACAGCAGCAAATCACTAAAATCCAGCCATCTGTTTGCATATAACACAGACCAGTTACTCAGATCACTCAAAAAGTCTGACAAGAAAGGGAAAGGGTTGTATCTAGCTAAGTTCTACTTGGAGTAGAGTCCTTAAAATTGATAGACCTATATTAGTTGTGCCCATTAATTTCAATGAGTATATTTTTTGTAGGACTAGTGTAGTGTAGTGGTTAAGGTACTGGACTATGACCTGGGAGACCAGGCTTTGAATCCCCACACAGCCATGAAACTTACTGGGTGACCTTGGGGCAGTCACTGCCTCTCAGCCTCAGAGGAAGGCAATGGTAAACCCCTCTGAATACCGCTTACCATGAAAACCCTGTTCATAGGGTCGCCATAAGTCAGGATCGACTTGAACGGAGTCTATTTCCATTTCCATTGTTGGATGCAAACTGAAGTCATCAGCTGGCACTGAAAACTTAACAACATCGGTGCCAACTGGATCTTTAGGATAAAATGGTAAGCAAGGTAAGCATAGCAGGAAGGCGCAATACACCTGGAAATCTTTTTTAAAACGTTCAGAAAAATTAATAATAATTTACTAACATTTGAATTGAAAAATGAACAAAAAATATTATAAAAGGTAAGGGCGCCAATTTATAATTTGCAGGGGGGCGCCGAATGCACTGGCCCTGGCCCTGCTGTGCACCTTAGGGACAGAGTAAGCAGCCTGTTTCCAAACTGTCTCACTTCAGTACATCGTCATCCATAAACCTGTTCCATCCTCTTTGCACATTAATCTGTAATTTTAAAAAAATCTGCAGGAAAAATGACATTTAAATATGTATTTCTAAATGCATTTTCTCTAAAAATATGCATTTCTAAACATTTTTCTCAAGTGTACCCAAATTTAAAATTCCAGGACACAAATGTCACATTACAATAAGACTGAACTGCTTTTGACATTCAAAAGACTGTTGAAAAGGTCACAGTATTAAAGGTTCCTACAAAAATCTATATACATTTTCTCTAGTGAGATTTCCAAAATGAGGAAATGGCCTAGTAGACACTGAAACCTAATTATCTCAAGTCTCTTTGCTATACAAATGGCATGATAAATGCCACCATATCAACCCAAGACGATAAGATTACTTTTACATGTCTAAAATCCACTCTGTGAAAATCCTGTCATGTATAAAATGAAATTAAAACTAAACCAGCCAACTGATGGCAAATATTTCCTTTCAGAATTAGCTAACCAATATGAGTTGAGTTGCTGGGGAGGGGAGAACTAATCTCTCGAGCAAATCTTCTGAGACACGTTTTACATACACACATAATTCTATTAACTTTCTGAACTGATAGATAGATGGATTGATATCAGTATAAACAATGGGATGGGGTGAAGGGGAACTATGTGTGAAGTAGAGATGCGCTAGAATTCTACCCAATTTGGATGTGGTACCAATTTTTTCTTTAATTCGCTTATTCTCTATAGTTGTGGATCAGATTTTTATGCGGCAATTTTCCACAGCTATTTTCAAAAACAGATTTTTTTTAAAAATCCACCACTAAAATATTGATATTAAGAATTAAAATTTCATTGATATTTTCTTTCAAAATATTGATATTAATATCAATATTTTTGTGAGAGGGAAAACAGATCAATAAAAGCAGCAGCTAGCAGACAAAGAACGAACTCAAATCAATACCAGCCTGTTAGGTCAATGGAATGCTTTTGAACCATCACTGGCCCACAGAACCCATCCCTAGTGTGAAGTGGTAGATTTTCAAACACCTACTGGCTCACATCTGCCAGTGAGAGATGGTGGGGTAGGGGGTGGACATACATTTTTTTTTCTGCCATGCTGATAGTTCTGGCTTTTTTTAAAAGAATCCTCCTCCGATTGATTCCAAGTTGCCCCCAATCCTTCGGCCTCCAAAATGAATGAAGGGCCTTGGTTCCACTGGATCCAAGGCTACCTCCTTCCTAGTAGATCTGGAAGATAGGGCTGCTGCTAAGAGCGGAGGAACTACATTTCCCAGCAGGCCCCTTGGTGGAGGACCAGGTGAAGGTGCCTCAAGGTGGAAGCAGAGCAAGCAAGCCAGAGCCCAGGATGGCTTCTGAAGGCTCAGGCTGCCTGTACACAGTCCACTGCTCCTTGAATAAGTGTTTTCATGTCCTCCAGCAGCAGCATAAGGCCTGGAAGAGGACACTGGCTGCCTGCACGCCTCTCCTTGGTTTGCTGGCCAATCTGGCTAAGCAAATGCAGGCCCCCCAGAAGGTTTCCTTTGCTAATACCCCATTGCAGCCTTTCCCAACCAGTGTGCCTCCAGATGTTGTTGGACCACAATTCCCATCTTTCCTGACCATTGGCAATGCTGGCTGAGACTGATGGGAGTTGTGGTTCAACAACAACTGGAGGCACACTGGTTGGGAAAGGCTGCCCCATTGCAAGACTTCCTGGGTGTGCCAGTTACCGTGAAGGCAAAATGGGCTGTTTGCATTTTTCAGTGAATGGAATTGAAATTGGACTAAACTATGGATCTGAACCAGTAAAGATGATAAATGGGTAGCAAACAAGGAAAGATCCAGCACAGCTGTGGGATTTCAAACTGATGCTTTAAAAAAAATATTTTCTGAAATGCAAAATGTATCATTTATTAATGTTCTAGTGAGCCTCGCTTTCTGGAAGTGATAGAAAATAAGATAATATTATTTGCTGACTAAGATCCTCAACCATCTCTTAGGATAAGAAGTGAATATGACACACAAGTTTGACAGGAAGAAATTTTTGAAAATAATCCCCTTTGAAATTAATGTTATTCATATTTTAGCAGAATTCAAGGGCACGTTCCTGGGTGTGAAGCAGAGCCAGTGAGGCCTATGCCCTGGGAAGACTTCTAAGGGCCAGATGGAAAGACCTGGAGGTTTCCCGCCCATTTTAGTGTAACATACTTTTGGAGTCGACATAAAGTTGTCATCCTAATAACCATTGTTATCTGATTGTGCAATTCAACCCAAAGTATGATTGCTGGTTTTGTGGTCTCATCTAGGGATGGATGAGCATTTTGATTAAGTTCACATTTCAAGTCGAATCTGTCAAATTTGCACTTTCTGAAACAATATGAGAACTGAAACACAGCCATCCTTCAGCACTAGTTAGGCCTCATCTTGAACACTGAGTCCAGTTCTGGTCTCCGCACTTCAAGAAGGCCCAAGAAGGCCCGATTTCCAAATCGCGTGAAGTACTAGTTCCCCTCTATTCAGCACTAGGCCCTGCTGATTTGAACTCATTCAAAGTGATTAGGTATTCCTTGACCATCTGTCTATCAATCTTAAGCTCCAATCCTGAACCTTCTACTTCATGTTTCCCAGGAGGGTCATAGACGCTTTTTTGGGAGAAGACTGAGCCAAAGTAGGAATTGAGCACTCTGCCTTTTCTTTGTCATCTGTTATCATTTTGCCATCCTCATTGAGTAGCTGTGCCACCATTTCTTTTCTGTGTCTTTTATTATGGTCATACCCAAAGAAAGCTTTTTTGTTGCTTTTAGCATCCCTCGCCTCAGCTCATTCTCAGCTTTAGCCTTCCTGACACCATCCTGGCAATTCCGTGATACCTGCCTGTACTCTTCCTTTGTGGCCTGGCCTTCTTTCCACTTCCTGTATGTGTCCTTTTTTGTTTTCAGGTCCTCTCTAAGCTTTTTGTGAAGCCACATTGGCTTCTTCTGCTGTTTCCCCTGTTTTTTCCTTGTTGGAATTGCTTGCCATTGCACTTTTAGAATTTCCTTTTTTAGAAACTCCCACCCATCTTGGACTCCTTTTCTCCTTAGGGTCGCTTGCCATGGAACCATACTTACAATTGTTCTGAGTTTATTAAAATCAGCTTTCCTGAAGTCCAGGGTGCGTGTATGGCTACTCTCAACTTTTGCTTCTGTTAAAATCAAGAATTCAAGTATGGTGTGGTCGCTTTCCCCCAGAGTTCCCATAACTGCCACTTCATCCACCAAATCATCTCTGTTGGTTAGAATCAAGTCCAGGATAGCTGATCCTCTGGTTGCTTTCTCTACTTTCTGTAGGAGGAAGTTATCTGCAACACAAGTCAGAAATTTCTTGGAGGGGCCATGTTTGGCAGAATTTGTCCTAACAGATATAGGGATAATTGAAATCCCCCATTACTACTACATCATGCCTCCTCAAAACATTGGCAATTTGCTTTTCAAAAGTTACATTCTCATCTTCTCCTTGATTGGGTGGTTGGTAGTAGACTCCAAGCACAACATTCCTTTTGGTACTTGCCCCATTAATTTTAATCCAGATACTCTTGGTTTATTTAGCACATTGATGTAGATTGCATATATTTTGCTCACAACTGCACCACAGCACGAAGTATATAAGACCACGCAAGTGCTGTTGCTTCATTATCATACCTACATAAATCCACAATGCCATACCATATCATAGTTATTCCTAGTCTTTTAAAAGTGTAAAACAAAATTGCACAGCAGCACCAATGCACCTCAACTGAGGCAACATGATTTAAATTAGACATCCTAAATGAGACAACCAGAACAAGAATTGTGATGGTAGGAGAAGAATACAGTCCAGTGCTTCTCCAGACACTTTCTATTTTGACTAGAAACAGAAGGAAAAGTGTGGCCTGTCAATCAGTGTTAAAAAGAAGGAAGGGAAGTGGACCAGAGATGGTACTGGATGAGAGGGGAGCCAGAGCAGCAGCAATCCTAACTTCATCATAGCTGGGTGAGGGCAAAGTACCCTTTTTACTACAAGCAGAATTCAGAGTTGTGGGAATTGTGACCACTATTCAATAATCTACTAACCATATCACAGGTCAAGCATGTGCTTAATTTTCTGATTAATAATCCAGTCATATGATACAAGCTAAGTAGATGTTTGCTGATTTGAGAACTGTGCCAAAGCTCTTTCCCTGGACCTATATCCTATTAGATTTCCATTAAACTAAAACAGGTCAAATTTCAATGCTATTTCTCATATAATAAAGATTATTTTGATTCAGCATGATTATGTTGTTGTCTGTGCTGCCTGATAAGAAATCTCATTGCCTGGCAACTAATTTAACATTCCTGATATTTTATCCAAGGGAGAAAACTACATTTCTGTATTTTTCACAGCCAAACATGATGACTTGTTTTTTGTAGGCATCATATCAAGATCTCAAAACAGTTTTGTGTCTCTATGCTGTAGCTCAGGTTTCCATATTGTCTTCCCCCCAAAATGCATTTTTCTCCTCCCCTCCAAAATCTATGCTTGCAAAATAGCAGATATTTGTCATTTTCTTTTGTGCTAGATTAAAATCCATGCTATTTTGCATTTGGCAGTGAGCTTGGAGATATTGTTTTTTTACTGTTTTGACAATTCTCTTGCATGCTGTGTGCTGGTGAGTAAAGCTGTGTAATTTAGTGGCATTAATTCCATCAAAAGCACTGGAAAGACAACACTCATTTATGATGAAACGCAGTCCTTGAGTGCTCAATAGCTGCCTTAGGAACTTGGTTTCATACATTTCATTTAATTACTTGCACATTTCAGGTACCAGGAGAAATGCACAAGAAGATGATCTTTAATTCTAACAAACCCTTCAATGCAATTTGGTTTATTCCAAGCATCTCTAGAGGGCCGATGAAAACGGAATAGCCAGTTGGTAAGCTTTATTGGCAGCTTTATTTCTTGAGTGGGCTCATGTTCATATTGTGGTCACCTCCAGCTCATCTACCTGCAAATCAATTCCCAGTCCATTACCTAGACAACAATGCTACTAAATTCTCTTGGGTTCCATAGGTACAGAAATGAGCCCATCTTTAGCATACCAGGCAGATGAATGTTCCAAATGGACTCTGAGGAAACTTTCACTTGATTTCTAAATAGAATCAATATATTATGTGCCTGAATGCATTTGTCAGTGTTTGGGGGAAAAACAGTAAATAAAAAGGACTCTTTTCTTTCTTTCAACAAAGAATTTACTAGAGAATCAGCTGGGATGAATCAGGCAAAATAAAAAGAGCTCTTATGGATCAGACAGGAATAGTCCTCCAGATGTTGCTAAGCCACAATTCCCTTTACCCCTGTCCATTGGTTTTACTGGCTGGGGCTGATGGGAGCTGGAGTTCATCAACATCTGAAGGGCATAGGCAAGAGTATCTGCAAAGGTCATCCTGAGGGGAGGGCAAGGTTTATGCAACCCATTCTACCCCCCATTACATTTAGAATTCCAGGGAGGCAAGGGGCCCCCTTATGTCCTTTCCCCACAGACACTCTGGCCACAGGTTCCCAAGCCCTGATCTACTCCCACAGTAGCTAATCAAATGCCTCCAGGAAGCTCACAAGCAGAGCATGAAGGCAACAGTCCTCCCCTATGGCTTGTCTTCAGCATTTGGTATTTAGAGAATGAATAACAAGTAGCTGTGCTCATTATAAAAATGCCTTTGAGAAGGGCAGAATATACAACAATTACGGTCAGATGTGATCTGAGAATATACAACAATTAAGGTCAGATATGGAAATTATACCAAGATTCTGGGGTGCCTTATCATGCTAATGGGTGTGGATACAAAGGAACCCCTTAACGTAAGATTCCAGTGTGGCAGACAATGGTGCTGCCATCCCATAGAGGCACAAGATGCTTCCGTTATTTGAGTGGGAGCTTTTCTCCTTGGCCCATATTCTTCCACCACATGCTTCATCCTGGCCTGTCTCCCACACTGTTCTTTTCCTCCTGGCATACTGTCCTGATCAGGGCGAGAGCCATGAGTCGGAGACGAAGGTGAATGCAATTCTTCTTTTATTAAAGTAATGGATACATCAAAGGCAGTTCGCTTCATAGAACTTCCTATGCTAACACACTACAATTCCCTAACTAAACTCTACACATGCTCTGCAGTGTATGGAGTAAGTTGACTCAGCACCCAAACCTGAGAGCTGCAGTCTTAAGTAGGAAAAGTCTGGGACCGTAATCTCTGACTCCTTCGCAAGCCCTGCCTCTGCCCTATCAGTTTCTCGTGGCATCGAGAGCGAGGTGAAGGGGGGGCGTGCTTCCAACGGCTCATCCGAAAGAACCGGCTCCTTAGCAACAGGCTCGAGGTCAGGGGGAGGAGATGTGTTTGAAGCATCCTGAGAGCCACTTGGTAAAGGGGGAGTCAATACGCGCTCTGAAGCATCGCCCAACTGCTCTTCTGGCATGTCTGGGGGCTGCGCTCCGTCCTCTTCAGAGGCATCGCCATCCGTGGGAACTGGCATGAAGTCAAACTCACTCCCTTCCCCAAGTTCTTGAGGAGACTCAACAACTCCTGGATCCTCAGCTCCTTCTGACTGCTGTGGAACCTGAAACTCATGCCTTCCCCCTCCCTGGGCCTCGTGAGAGAGCTGGGGCTCAACACATACTCCAAGTGGAGTCTCCTAGTCATCTCGAATCCCTCAAGACTAAGAATAGAAAAGATTTCCTAGCACAAGATGTAAGGAGCAGGTTTCTTTTTTATCATGACAGATATGCAAAAGAGTTTACTGAGAATTCTTAATAATAATTCAGTCGCATATAAAGATAACAGTTAAACAGAGCTGATATTTGATATTACACAAATATGAGTCTCATATAACTACAGCCAATATTCTACTTCTAATATTGCATCCATGCCATCATTTCTCACCAAACTGATAACAGGCCTATCGTGAATGTTCCACTCCTATTAGCCCCTAATTCACTTTTAGTATTTCCTATGACCCTGTCAGAAGCAGAAAACATTTTTTAAAAGTCATTTATGGCTCAATTAGGCAAATACTCTCCTTAGTAACATGCCTGCAGGCTCTTCTAATGGGTAACAGTTATCTAGTCTGTTATATTGGCAAGAGCAGGGACTGCGTTCAGTGCCCTTGGCATTTACTGAGAGCACACAGGAAACATTTACTATCTTGCTTCCATAAAACATCCCAGTATTTAGCTGTCTCTGTTCAAATTACTGACCTAAAAGAACCTTTCTTACATAAAGAATTTGCCAGTATAAAATTGACATTCCTGCCATTTCCTGCTGTGATATTATTTGAATGAGCTAAGTGAAAAAATGAGGAAAACCCAGCCTGGTGGTCCATGCTTGCTCTTCATATAGTAAGCTTTTGTCATTAGCTTGTGGTGATACACCATTCACAGGAGGTGGCTGGAAATTCATCTGATAGATGGAATTTGGCTGGGAGAACCGGAACACTGCCGGATGCTATACTGAGGTGACAGGAGCAATAACTGGCATTAATTATCAGCCTATATGGCATGTTTCCTTTCTTATGAAAAATGTTAATGGGAATCCTACACTGTGTATCTGGTTAAGAAGATGTTTTGCCCCACCCTTGGTTTGGCACCCCATGCTAAACAATATGTGTGGAGAGGATACAAACAGAACATTTGAAAAAGGATGTTGTTATATCATTTGTTCATGACTTGAGCCCCAGTATGCAGATTGCATAGCCTGCACCCACAGTTGATTTTGCCAGCAGTGGAGACTTGTGGGGGAAAGGGAGTGAATCAATAAGAAGACCACAGAGGAAATTCAATGTGCATCTAAGGTGCATCCATCCCCCCTCAATGGATGTGTCTAAAGAAGAATCTCTTTTGCCTAGCCCTGTTTGGTTCCATTCCTCTTCCCCTTCACCCTTCCTGCTGCACAGGGTCCCATTGTCACCCCTGCCCAACAGTTTTAGAGCACTGGGTGGGTCAGCCAGTTCTCTCATTGGACAGTGGGTAACCCAGATTTCATCAGCCAGATAATGTGATGGTGTAGATGGGCAAGTCACTACACGTTCACTGGCCCTTGCTTGTGTAATGGGTGCCCACTCCGGTTGGATCATAATTCTTTTTGTTGTTCTTGTTGCTTTAAAAATTAAGAGCTGCCCCAGGGTAGCTAAACCTGAACAGAAGGTCTTTTGGATCTTGTGAACAATGAACACAGTTGTGACTGAAGAAACATCGTTTTATTCCAGGCTCAACAGACAGCAGGCAGAAATATTAATCATTGCCCACTCAGAGCCTAAACAGATGAAATCATAAGCCTCTATGCAATTATCCAGCTTAACTGAGAAGTGATAGAACAGTTACACAGTCATGCTGCCAAAGTCTCAGTGGCTATGGAAAAAGCCCTTCAAGCATAGTCCAAACACGGTTGTGCACCTTCTTTATTTATTATTATTTATTTATTACATTTATACCCCGCCTTTCTTTTCATGATTGAAACCCAAGGTGGCTTACATATGGTTCCCAGGCGGTCTCTCATCCAGACACTGACCAGACGTGACCTTGCTTAGCTTCATCAAGGAACTGGTCTTATATGCCTTCAGACCATAGCCTGGGACTAGGCTATGCTGGGACTTTAGTGACCCAGCATTGCCTGCAGGACGATAGTTTGAGTCTGGGGTTTCATCTCCTCCTCTCTTATCCTCCTAAGAATAAGATGAATAAATCAATGAATCCTGGTTGCTTCTGCCTTGTTTGTTTTATAGCCAACAAGTAGTGAACAAGTCAGCAGACCAACACACTGGACACAGGTGGTGCTAAGTCAGCTGACCTCTCTCTGTAAGACTTCAAAGGAGGGACATACTTGGTGAGTGAGTCATACTTTTACCTCAAAGGACAAGCTTACTTGTTGAATGAGTCATCTTAGAAACATAGAATCATAGAGTCATAGAGTTGGAAGAGGCCTATGAGGCCTATATGGCCATTGAGGCCAACCCCCTGCTCAAAGCAGAAACCCATATTAAAGCATACTCCACAGGTGCCTGTCCAGCTGCCTCTTGAATGCCTCCAGTGCTGGAGAGCCCACCACCTTGCTAGGTAATTGGTTCCATTGTCATACCGCTCCAACAGTTAAGACGTTTTTCCTGATGTTCAGTTGAAATCTGGATCCCTGTAACTTGAGCCCATTATTCTGTGTCCTGCACTCTGGGACAATCGAGAAGAGATCCCGACCCTCCTCTGTGTGACAACCTTTCAAGTACTTAAACAGTGCTATCGTATCTCCCCTCAGTCTTCTCTTCTCAAGGCTAAATATGCCCAGTTCTTTCAGTCTCTCCTCATAGGGTCTTGTTTCCAGTCCCCTGATCAACCCTTGTTGCCCTCCTCTGAACCTGTTCCAGTTTGTCTACATTCTTCTTAAAGTGCAGTGTCCAGAACCGGACGCAGTACTCAAGATGAGACCTAACCAGTGCCGAATAGAGGGGAACCAATACTTCATGCAATTTGGAAACTATACTTCTGTAAATGCAGCCTAAAAGAGCATTTGCCTTTTTTGCAGCCACATCACACTGTTGGCTCATATTCAGTTTATGATCAACCACAATCCCAAGATCCTTCTCGCATGAATTATTGCTAAGCCGAGTATTCCCCATCTTACAACTGCACATTTGGTTTCTTTTCCCTAGGTGTAGAACTTTGCATTTATCTGTTTTAAATTTTACTCTGTTGTTTTCAGCCCAATGCTTCAAAGATCCCTTTTAATTTTGTTTCAGTCTTCCAAGTATTAGCTATCCCTCCCAATTTTTTGTCATCTGCAGATTTTACAAGCATTCACTGCACCTCCTCATCCAAGTCATTAATAAAAATGTGGAAGAGCACTGGGCCCAAGAGTAAGCCCTAGAGTACCCCATTTGTTACCTTTCCCCAATTTGAGAGGAAACCATTGAGAAGCACTCTTTGAGTATGATTCCATAGCCAATTATGGATCTACCTGATAGCTGTTCCATCCAGCCCACATTTAGCTAGCTTGCTAATCAGAAAATCATGGGGCACTTTCTCAAAAGCTTTGCTGAAGTCGAAATATATTAGTCCACAGCATTCCCACAGTCTACAAGGGAGGTTACCTGATCAAAAAATGAGATAAGATCAGTCTGGCAGGATTTGTTCTTTAAACATTCATGTTGGCTTCTAGCAATCTTTGCATTGTTTTCAAGGTGCTTACAGATTGACTGCGTTATAATCTGCTCAAGAATTTTCAAGGGATTGATATCAGACTGACTGGTCTGTAGTTCCCAGGTTCCTCCTTTTTGCCCTTTTTGAAGATAGGGACAATAACCCTCTCCAGTCACCAAGCACTTTACCTATCCTCCATGATTTCACAAAGCTAATAGACAGTGGTTCTGAGAGGTCTTCAGCCAGTTCCTTCAATACTCTAGGATGCAGTTTATCAGGCCTACAGATTTGAACTTGTTCAAAGTGATTAAGTATTCCCTGACCATTTGTCTATCAATTTCAAGCTGCAATTCTGCCCCATTCAACTTCACATTTGTCAGGAGGGTCAAAGACAAATGGTCTTTTGGGACCATAGGGCCAAAGCAGGAACTGAGCACTTCTACCTTTTCTCTGTCATCTGTTATCATTTTGCCATCCTCATTGAGTAGCAGTACTCTAGAACAGATGTACCTGAAGAAAGCTTTTTTTGTTGCTTTTAGCATCCCTCGCTAACCTCAGCTCATTCTCAGCTTTAGCCTTCCTGACACCATCCCTTCACTTCTGTGATACCTGTCTGTACTCTTCCTCTGTGGCCTGGCCCTCCTTCCACTTCCTCTATGTGTCCTTTTTTGTTTTCAGGTTATCTGTAAGCTTTTTGTGAAACTATATTGCTTCTTCTACTGTCTTCCACTTTTTTTCCTTCTTGGAATTGTTTGCAATTGTGCTTTTAGAATTTCCTTTTTTAGAAACACCCACCCATATTGCACTTTTTTCATTAGAGTCGCTTGCCATGGAAACTTACTTAAAATTGTTCTGAGTTTATTAGAATTGTTTTTTCCTAAGACCAGGGTATGTATATGGCTACTTTCAGAATCAATTCAAGGATAGTTGGTTAGAATCAATCCAAGGATAGCTGGTCTAGTTTCTTCCTCCACTTTCTGTAGAAGAAAGTTATCTCCAACACAAGTCTGGAATTTCTTGGAGGGGCCATGTTTGGAATAATTTGTCTCACAACAAATATTGGGCTAATTGAAATCCACCATTACTACTACATCATGCCTCCTTGAAATACTGGCAATTTGCTTTTCAAAAGTTTCATCCTCATCTTATCCATGATTGGGTGGTCGGTAGTAGATTCCAACTGCCATGTTCCTGTTATTCCTCGTCCCATTTATGTTAATCGAGATATTCTAGGTGGGCTTACCACACTCATTGTCCTGTACTTCTGTGCAGGAATATATATTTTTAATATATGTTGTGACTCCCCCTCCCTTTTTATTCCTTCTGTTCTTTTTGAACAAGGTATATCCTTCAATTGCTGTAATCCAGTCATGGGAGTCATCCCACCAAGTTTCACTTACACATAACAAGTTATATTTGCCCTCCTGTATTAAGAGTTTCTTCCCCATACTCTGGGCATTAGTATACAGACATCGAAGACCATGTGATTACACTCAGGCTTCCTTCCTACATTATACAGCCACGAGAGTAGCTGTATACTATAGCCAGCGTGGATTTTTCACATTCCGCAATGTTAAATTGAAAATACCCCCCTGCCATTCTGATGCTTCCTATAAGCTCATTTCAAAACAAAACCTTATCAAACTTATAGTCCTGAACTCAGAAACGCTTGCTTAACAACCCTCTCAATTTTCATAGCAATACACAAAACAGTCAGAGAGAATAGACAGTTCAAAGTGTAAAAAGAGAGAAAAAAAACCCAGAGCGCTTTTGGACTTTTTTCTCTGAGAGTTCTCATAATCTGTTGAAATTCATTAAAAATCAGCCATGTTCACAGAGTACCTGTAATCCTAATACTGACCTTGCCCCACACTCTGACCTTCATCTTCTGCAGTTTAAAAGTAGAAAAATGCCTGGCTGATTTTTAATTAATTTAAGAAATTTTGGCTGGAACCCAATGATAACGGCGGGCATGCTCAGGAAGAACCAACTGTCAGAGTTCTAAACACCAGACTCACAGCTGCTGGGCTTGCCTAATCAGGGGGTCACACCCACACCAGATTTTGATTTCACTTGAGGCAGTCATGGCTTCCCCCAAAGAATCCTGGGTAGTGTAGTTTGTGAAGGGTGCTGACAGGAGACTCCTATTCTCCTGACAGAGCTCCAGTGACCAGACTGGTTTGTCAGCCACTCTGATTGAAGGTCTGTGAGAGAAACAGGGCATCTCCTAGCATCTCTCAGCACCCTTCACTAACTACACTTCCCAGGATTCTTTGAGAGAAGCCATGGCTGTCCAAAGTGAAATAAAGGCCTGGTGTGGATGTGGCCAGGGTCAGCTTTGGTTTAAATTTGAGTGGGAGGCTACATGTGCCTGCTGTAGAATAAAAAGGTGAGGGAAACACTGAAAAGCAATGATACTGTTCACAGTGTTTTCCTTTTGGAAAGGAAAGGTGCTTCCTTTCTGCCCAGTGCCCACCCACCCAATCTCCTCCTACCCCCCATCCCCTCGCCTCTCTGCCCCTCCCCCAGGTCAGTGATGGACTAAACCTGGGAGACCAGGGTTCGAATCCCCACACAGCCATGAAGCACACTGGGTGACCTTTGGCCAGTCACTGCCTCTCAGCCTCAGAGGAAAATCACCTCTGAATACTGTTTACCATGAAAACCCTATTTATAGGTCAACATAAGTCAGGATTGACTTGAAGGCAGTCCATTTCCATTTTAAAACATGATTGCACAGACATAAATCCCACTGAACTAAAAAAGTATGCAAATGATCAAACCCACCCTCTCTTCTCCTCCCTCCTATCCCCTCCCTCTTGCCCCTTCCCTCCCCCTTCCTTTGCCCCTCCCTTGCCCCTCCCTCTGAGCATATGGTGAGTGGTTGCAACACCTGCAATCAGCCCAAATAATAGAAAGAAGACATGTGCTGTGCTGATCTTGTTTTAGCAGGGAGGAAGCAACATTATTAAGACAGTTGATATAGTTCAGATGGTCACTTTAAATATGTCTGATTTACTTTGCAATTTTAATGAAGTTTCCTATAGGAAATCATATTCTTTTGTTTCTGTTTCTGTGAATATGTGAAGTACAGCAACACTTTGCAAAATTTACACTAAAAAACTAAAAATAATTGTAGAATAATGGCACTGACTATTCTGCAGAATAGTCTCCAGTGGACCTCAGGAGTGTCTCAATTTGCACAAGATAAACCAGTGGGAGGTGAAATATACTCTAGCAAAATTCTAGATGTACTCTGTGTTTTTAATTGACCATGCCCACCTTTCCTTAAGTGGAGTAGTTTAAGCATAGCAGGCTGAAAACATGCATCTTGGACAGGCCAAGTTTGTTTTTTCCAACAGTCATTGCTTTAAGTAGCAACATATTGTAATTAGTCTGATTTTACATCAAACTGCAGTTTCAGATTCAACTTTTAATGCACCCAGAATAGAAATAGAACATAACCTCCAATTTGAAACACAAAAGGCTGTCTTCACCATCATATGACGTTGACCAATAAAAAGGATTTGAAATTAATAAAAATAAACTTGACACAGATTTCTAGGATGAATAAAGAGGGAAATAAAATTTTCTAGTTTAGATTCTCTGTAGAAACATTAGTAACACAGGAAAGAAGCAAAGTAAGAACACCAACAAACATACAAAAATAAAATTCTCTATCTTTGGAGATGGCAGGTGTTGCCACCTCTCACCATATGCTCAGAGGCACATGTTACCAAATTCTTCCAAGCTATACAGGAAGTGGATTGGACTGTGAAAGACCAAACAAAATAGCGTTTGCATTTTGACAAATTTGTAGGGCAGTACAATATCTCAGAGAGAAGGTCAGGTCTCCTGCTTCCCTGCTGCATTCACTATAGCTGCACAATTTTCCTGCTTTTAAAAGTTTGACAGAAATATCTGTGGGCTACAGGTATGTTCTTAAACCGCAAGATTTTTTGCCTATTAGTGAATTTTTATGAAGGCTACTATTAGACGTCGTTAGAGCAGTTCTCTCAGTTCCTCTTCCTGTGCACAAGCTGTCAATCTTTATCTCCAAGTTTACATCTCCCTCCCCCTTAGGATTCAGTTTAAAGCCCTTCTAATGAAGTTCTCCATGCTGTGGCCAAACACATTCTTCCCAGTACTTGTGAGGTGCAACCCATCACTTGCCCGCAATCTATTTTCAAAATCTCTTGCATCGGCACCACCTTCGTAGCCAGTTATTCACCCAAAATATTTTTCTTTCCCATTCTACTCCTCTTCTAGATACTGAAAGGATGGATAAGAAAACTATCTGTGCCCCAAAGTCCTTGAGTTTCCTTCCCAGAGCTTCAAAGTCTGATGGGATTTCTTCATTGCTCCGCTTGGCAGTATCATTTGTTCCCACATGGACGGGAAGAAAGACGTACGTGTCAGTGGGCTTTATGAGTAATAGCAACCCTTCAGTCACATCTCTAATCCATCATCCAGGGAAACAGCATACTTTGCAAGTCCATGAGTCTTCTCAGCACAGCTGGGTTTCAACTCCATACAGCAGGGAGTCTTCCACTGCTACTACTCTTCTTGTTGTTGTGGGGTATGGTTTCAATGCCTCTGCTTGACTTAGCTTCAGCCTTTTGCTTGCTGTTGCTTGGGTCCTCCTGTAATTTTCCTCGACTGGTCGCCCTCCATGTTCATCCTCAAGTGCCTGAAAGCAGTTCCAACTCCACTGTTCTTTGATAAAGCACATTCAAAGCCCTTTTTCCTCTTGAAGAATTCTGGGCACTATAGTTTGTTATGGGTTGCTGGGAATTTTAATTTTGTAAGAAGTAAACTATGGTGCCTAGAATGCTGTGAGGGGGAAAATGTGCTTTGAATTTGCTTCAAAGTCCCAAATGGGGCACAGATCAGCTACATTTCTTTCAAGGTCTGGCTGCAGAGGCTCACACTTTCCTTCCTCAACATAGGAGCCAGTAGCCACAGGACCTGTGTAGGTTTGGAAAGAAGAAAGTGTAGCACTGCCTCAGTCTATGAGATGCAGCAGAAAGCAACTCTTTCTGCATTAAATCACAGTGATGGGGCAGGAAATAAACTCCTTCCAGGAACAGGTATTGAGGGAGGAGAGAAAAGAGAAAGAACTGTACCCAGTACACTCAGGGAGACCTTAATGGTGAGAAGCAACCTCCTATGCTAGGTTCCAAGGACTCACCAAGACCTCTTTGAAGGAAAAATGAGGTTTGGGGCCTCTGAGAGCACTGCTGCTCTCATCTGGGGAGGCTGCAGAACAAGAAGGATGCTACACTTTCATTTCATAGGAAGCCTTATACCAAGTCAGACTATTGATCCATCTAGCTCAGTATTGCCTATACTGACTGTCAACAGCTCTTCTGGATTTCAGAAGTGAGACATTCCCCTAGCTGGAGATGCCCGGGATCGAACCCAAGACTTTCTACAGATGCTTTATCACTGAGCTACAGTCCTTTCTTTTCTCTGAAGACTTATTCAGGATATGCACATTTCATATCTTCCTACCTGAAGAAAGAAGTCCTGAGTCTCTTTATAAAAAGTTGTCCAAAATAATACAACTCAGGATTCAAGTTCTAAAGCCTTTCCCTCTCTAACTAGATGGCAATCTCACATGACCAAGCATAGCTTATCAGTCACCCTAACATCTTCAGAGTCAGATAAGGCCCCATTTGCACTATGCATTTAAAGCACTATTATACCACTAAACAGTCATGGCTTTCCCCAAAGCATCCTGGCAAGTTTCATTTGTGAAGGGTGCTGAGAGTTGTTAGGAGACTCCTATTCCCCTCACAAAGCTACAATTTCTAGAGTTCCCTGGGAAGAGGGATTAACTGTTAAGGCACTCTGATAATTATAGCTCTGTGAGGAGAATAGGGGTCTCCTAACAACTCTCAGCACCCTTTACAATCATGTTTATCCTAATATGCAGCTAGACATATTTTGTGTAGTTACACAAAATGTGCAGTGTGAAATAAGTTTTGGTGCAGGTGAGTATATGGGATTGAATAAGGAATTAGGTAATTTCTAAAAAAGAAAAAGATGAGAAAAGATAAAAAGAAAGAAAATGAAGATAAATACTGGTTCCTTTCAAATCTTCATAACCTTACACAACTAGTCAGTGCTTTTTTGGTGCCAGTACTCATACGTTGATAAAATATATGTTCAAAAAGAACAGAAGGAATAAAAAGGGAGGTGGAATGGCATTATATGTTAAAAATATATATCCCTGCACCGAAATACAGGAAGATGAGCTTGGTAGCTCCACCGAGAGTATCTGGATTAAAATTAATGGGGCAAGTAATAAAGGGAATGTGGTGCTTGAAGTCTACTACTGCCAACCACCCAATCAAGGGGAAGATGCGAATGTAACTTTTGAAAAGCAAATTGCCAATGTTTTGAGGAGGCATGATGTAGTAGTAATGGGGGATTTCAATTATCCCTACATCTGTTAGGACAAATTCTGCCAAACATGGCCCCTCCAAGAAATTTCTGACTTGTGTTGCAGATAACTTCCTCCTACAGAAAGCAGAGAAAGCAGCCAGAGGATCAGCTATCCTGGACTTGATTCTAACCAATAGAGATGATTTGGTGGATGAAGTGGCAGTTACGGGAACTCTGGGGGAAGCGACCACACCATACTTGAATTCTGGATTTTAACAGAAGCAAAAGCTGAGAGAAGCAATGTGAGCACCCTGGACTTCAGGAAAGCTGATTTAAATAAACTCAGAACAATTGTAAGTACGGTTCCATGGCAAGCGACCCTAAGGAGAAAAGGAGTCCAAGATGGGTGGGAGTTTCTAAAAAAGGAAATTCTAAAAGCGCAATGGCAAGCAATTCCAACAAGGAAAAAAGGGGGAAAACAGCAGGAGAAGCCAGTGTGGCTTCACAGAAAGCTTAGAGATGACCTGAAAACAAAAAAGAGCACATACAGGAAGTGGAAAGAAGGCCAGGCCACAAAGGAAGAGTACAGGCAGGTATCACGGATGGTGTTAGGAAGGCTAAAGCTGAGAATGAGCTGAGGTTAGCGAGAGATGCTAAAAGCTTTCTTCAGGTACGTCCATAGTAAAAGACAGAGAAAAGAAATGTTGGCACAGCTACTCAATGAGGTTGGCAAAATGACAACAGATGACAAAGAAAAGGCAAAAAAGTAAAGGTAAAGGTGTCCCTACACTTGTAGTGCGAGTCGTAGTACGACGTTTACTAGGCAGACCATATATATGGGGTGGGATTGCCAGTTCCGTCCCCGGCCTTTCTTTATCCCCCAGCATATGCCAGGTACTCATTTTACCGACCACGGATAGATGGAAGGCTGAGTGGACCTCAACCCCTTTTACCAGAGATTCAACTTCCTCCTTTCGTTGGAATCGAACTCCGGCCATGAGCAGAGCTTTCAGCTGCGTTACCTCCGCTTACCACTCTGCACCATGGAGCTCAAATCCTACTTTGGCTCAGTCTTCTCCCAAAAAAGGGTCTATGATCCTCCCAGGAAACATGAAGTAGAAGGGACGGGATTGGAACTTGAGATTGATAGACAAATGGTCAAGGAATACCTAATCACTTTGAACGACTTCAAATCAGCAGGGCCCGATAAACTGAATCCTAGAGTATTGAAGGAACTGGCTGAAGACCTCTCAGAACCACTTTCTATTATAGGTAAATTGCTTGGTGACTGGAGAGGGTTAATGTTGTCCCTATCTTCAAAAAGGGCAAAAAGGAGGAACTGGGGAACTACAGACCAGTCAGCCTAACATCATTCCCTGGAAAAACTCTGGAGCACATTATAAAGCAGTCAATCTGTAAGCACCTTGAAAGCAATGCAGTGATTACTAGGAGCCAACATGGATTTATGAAGAACAAATCCTGCCAAACTAATCTTATCTCGTTTTTTGATTGGGTAATCTCCCTTGTAGACTGTGGGAATGCTGTGGACATAATATATCTTGACTCCAGCAAAGCTTTTGACAAAGTGCCCCATGATATTCTGATTAGCAAGCTAGCTAAATGTGGGTTGGATGGAACAACTATCAGGTGGATCCATAATTGGCTCCAGAATCGCACTCAAAGAGTTCTTATCCATGGTTCCTTCTCAAACTGGGCAGAAGTAATGAGTGGGGTACCACAGGGCTCGGTCCTGGGCCCAGTGCTCTTTAACATTTTTATTAACTACTTGGATGAGGAGGCACAAAGCACGCTTATCAAATTTGCAGATGATACAAAATTGGGGGGCATAGCTAATACCGTGGAAGACAGAAAGAAAATTCAAAGGGACCTTGATAGGCTGGAGCATTGGGCTGAAAACAACAGAATGAAATTCAACAGGAATAAATGCAAAATTCTACACTTAGGAAAAAGAAACCAAATGCACAGTTATAAGATGGGGGATACCTGGCTCAGCAATATGACATGTGAGAAGGATCTTGGACTTGTTGTTGATCACAAGATGAATTTGAGCCAACTGTGCGATGTGGCTGCAAAAAAGGCAAATGCTATATTAGGCTGCATTTACGGAAGTATATTTTCCAAATTGCGTGAAGTATTAGTTCCCCTCTATTCAGCACTGGTTAGGTCTCATCTTGAATACTGCATTCAGTTCTGGTCTCCGCACTTCAAGAAGGATGCAGACAAACTGGAACGGGTTCAGAGGAGAGCAACAAAGATGATCAGGGGACTGGAAACAAAGCCCTATGAGGAGAGACTGAAAAAACTGGGCATGTTTAGCCTGGAGAAGACTGAGGGGAGATATGATCTCTTCAAGTACATGAAAAGTTGTCACATACAGGAGGGCCGTGATCTCAATCTTCCCAGAGTGCAGGACATGGAATAATGGGTTCAAGTTGCAGGAAGACAGATTTCGACTGGACATCAGGAAAAACTTCCTAACTGTTAGAGCCATATGATAATGCAACCAATTACCTAGAGAGGTAGTGGGCTCTCCAACACTGGAGGCATTCAAGAGGCAGCTGGACAGCCATCTGTCGGGAATGCTTTGATTTGGATTCCTGCATTGAGCAGGGGGTTGGACTTGAAGGCCTTATAGGCCCTTCCAACTCTACTATTCTATGATTCTATGAAAAGTACTGTGGGCCAGTGGCGTCACTAGGGTTGGTGTCACCCGGTGCGGTAACTCATGGTGTCATCCCCATGGACCTCCTCCCGTACCAGACCATACAGAATCATTAGTAATGTTTTTTGTACTAATGTTACTTGTAAATCGTAATTCCCGTATATCACTGGAAGAGTTCCATATACATCCTAATTCCAAAGAAAGGAGATCCCAGGGAATGCAGTAATTATTGAACTATTGCCTTCATATCCCATGCAAGTAATGCTCAAGATTCTACAACAGAGGCTCTTACCATATATGGAATGAGAAATGCCAGATGTTCAAGCTGGATTTAGAAAGGGAAGAGGTACCAGAGATCATATCGCAAACATACGTTGGATAATGGAACGGACCAAAGAATTACAGAAGAAAATCACCCTGTGCTTTATAGATTATAGCAAAGCCTTTGACTGTGTAGATCATGAAAAACTATGGAATGCTTAAAAAGAAATGCGGGTGCCACAGCATCTGATTGTCCTGATGTGCAACCTATACTTTGGACAAGAGGCAACTGTAAGGACAGAAAATGGACAAACGAATTGGTTCCCAATTGGAAAGGGTGTGTGACAGGGGTGCATTTCATCACCCTATTTGTTTAATCTATATGCAGAACATATCATACGGAAAGCGGGATTGGACCAAGATGAAGTTGGTGTGAAAACTGGAGGGAGAAATATCAATAATTTAAGATATTCAACCATAGTACTAGCAGAAACCAGTAATGATTTGAAACGAATGCTGATGAAAGTTAAAGAGGAAAGCACAAGTACAGATGAACTTCAAGAAGACTAAAATAATAACAGAAGATTTATGTAACTTTAAAGTTGACAACAAGGACACTGAACTTGTCAAGGATTATCAATACTTTGGCACAGTCATTAACCCAAATGGAGACAATAGTCAAGAAACTAGAAGGTGGGTAGAACTGGGGAGGGCAGCTATGAGAGAACTAGAAAAGGTCCTCAAATACAAAGATGTATCACTGAACACTAAAGTCAGGTAAATTCAGACCATGGTATTCCCGATCTCTATGTATGGATGTGAAAGTTGGACAGTGAAAAAAAGTGGGTAAGAGAAAAATCAACTCATCTGAAATGTGGTGTTGGAGGAGAGCTTTGCACGTACTGTGAAAAAGACAAATAATTGCTTGTTAGAACAAATTAAACCAGAACCATCACTAGAAGCTAAAATGATGAAACCGAGGTTATCATACTTTGGACACATCATGAGAAGACATGGTTCACTAGAAAAGATAATGCTGGGAACAACAGAAGGGAGTAGAAAAAGAGGAAGACCAAACAAGAGTTGGATTGACTCCATAAAGGAAACCACAGACTTGAACTTACAAGATCTGAACAGGGTGGTTCATGACAGATGCTATTGGAGGTCACTGATTCATAGGGTTGCCATAGGTCGTAATCGACTTGAAGGCACATAACAACAACAAGACTGAGGTCCCTAGAAAGAAAATGGTTGAGGTCTCCTCAGATGAAAACAGATGGTGAACAAGAACACCAAGAATGTGATGACACCCACAAAAACATTGTTTCAGATTGCTCTTCGGGGTCCACACTTATACTGATCTTACTTTTCAGTGCAAACTGATCTTTTATTTTTCTTATCAGATTAGCATATCAGGAAAAAGTGTCAAAATTGGGGGGAAAGTATGGGCTGGCTTTGGATGGGGATGGTGTTGAGGACAACATGAAAACATGCACACATGGGTAGCATCACACACTAAACCGATGTGTGTATACACCTGGAGAAGGGCTGTATTACACTTCAGGTATGAGTGCAAAAGGATATTAAAGATGGATCCTCCTCTTAGGAAGCAGGCTGGAGCTGACCTCTACCACCCATCAGCTGCTGTAAAACAGTTCTAGAAGAATCTCTTTCAGTGGCTTGGGATCATCCTACCTCCCCACCCCCTTTCTTTTTTCCAATAGAATAATAAAGCAGATCTGGGGGAAAGCATCCTGCTTTTCAGAATTGCCTGAGGCACCAAGAGAAAGTCTGGGAAGTCTCATTCACCAATAGCTACATGGACGGGGAACTGCTGAGCCTGTAGAAAGTGGTTTGTGTGTTCAGCTACTTGCCTTATTAGCAAGAATATTACTATGCAAATGTGGTCAAAGAGGGAAAATACCAGTGGCACTCACTTGGGGAAGATTCCATCGTAGGACTGAACCTTTGTGATATTACCAGAATTAACTGGTGTGCCTCCAAAATAATGTTGTGAAGTCGATTGGGGAAAAACTGTCCCTCCAATTTTTTCCAATTCCTCCCCAATATGGGAAAAGAACTTTCCCCAAAAAATGTTCCAGTTTCCACATCTCTACTCCCAAGAGTGCTGTAGAATTCTTGAAGCTTCACTGGTTTACTACTGTAGTAAGCTAAGTCAGGCAAATAATGTGTTAAGTACAAACATAAGGAGTTCTGATCAGCCCTGCATCTATCTAGTCCAGTACTATGTTTACCACAAAAGCTGACCAGGTGTCTCCAGGAAGCTCACCCCCAGGACATGAGTGCAATAGAACTGCTTTTGTTCCTCAACAATACCACCTCTGAATCTGGAGGTTCTTATAACTTATAACCACGGATATATTTTTCCTCCATGAATTTGTCTAACCCTCATTTAAACCTATCTAAACTTGTAGTCACAATTACATCTTGCAACAGGCATCAGAAGGGCAAGTCTCAATAAAACAGACCACCCCCCAGATTAAGATAGTTGGGGGGTCCTGATCTAATTCCCAAAATAGAGCCTCCCGTCCCACAGATAGAAAAGCATGAAATGAGGTGCCTCAAAGGAAGCATTGTGGTATCTTAAGTTTAAGGCATAAAAGTTTATTGTGGCATAAGCTTTTATGGATTACCAAAAAAAAACCCAACCTTCTGAGCACCTGTTGTTTCACAACTTACAGCAAAAACAAAACCAAAACTAGTCTCCCAACTTTAATAAAGAAAAAGATAATACTCTGAGCACGTGCACTTTCCATTTTAAGCTCACTTAATTATTCCTCTTTTTTTGCTCACTTCCTGCCTTCCCTGTTGAAGACCACCATAGTTACTGTTTGGGATCGCGCCCTCGCCCGGCTTCTCTGTGGCGTGCGCTCGCTCGCTCTCCCGCTGCTCTCTGCACCCTGTTGGCATGAGAAGCAGGCCTGGGAACACCAGCGCGCCTCCCTCGCCCCGCCGATGCTGCTCCCGGTCTTGCTCGCCCACCTGCGGCCTGCCTGCCTGCCTGCCTGCCTCCGAGGAGGAGTTGGCTGCTCCGACGCCAACCCAGAGCACTTCTCGGCTCCTTTACCGGGCAACGGAGCTCTGCCCCGTGACAGGGGCGGCTCTGGGTGTCACCCTTCTCATGGTGTCACCCAGGTGCGGTCCGCACCCCCCGCACCCGCCTAGTGATGCCTCTGCTGTGGGCACAAGCACAAAATGGCTGGCATAGGCAGCAAAAAAAAAGGTGCACACACTCCATATTGGTGAGCACTGTTACAAAAAAGCCCTGTTAACCAGGGCCAGATTATCCATTAGGTTTAGTAGGCTGAAGCCTAGGGGCCGGGAGCTCTTGCGGGCCCATGGGACACTGGCCTGAGGGCCCCTGGAGCTACAGGGGGCCCTCCATGATCCACAGAAGCATCCGCAGATCGCCATCACCCCACTATCCCCCTGCTTTACCTACCTTTCCGTTATTTTTTGCGGTGCGCAGATTTGCCATCAGTAAAGGTGGCGGCTGAGGTTTCCTTAAGGGGCTGAAGCCTCTGTCGCCATCTTGGCTGATGGCTACATGTGTGCGTTGCTGCCATCAACAAAGATGGCAGCAGAGGCTTCAGCTCCTTAGGGAAACCTCGGCCCCCATCTTGAATGATGCCAAACCTGTGCACGCCGCAAACAACAATGGAAAGGTAGGTGAAGCGTGGGCCCCAAACACCAGTCAGCCTAGGGGCCCTCCTCAGCTTAATCCGGCCCTGCTGTTAACAGTATATTATGTGACAAATTACTTGACTAGTTTGGGGGTGGGCAGTGTGCTGACTGCTTGCGGTATAGGAAAAAACTTAGAATAAACTCTGCTTTACAAACTACAGTCCCTGGGATTCTTTGAAGGAAGCCATGATTATTTAAAGTGGTATACTACTACTTTAAATGTATACAGAAGATGGGAGCAAAGTAGCTCTGTTTAACCAAAGCAATTGTATCAGGCTGCCCAACTTATTTTTGTGCTTATGTGCTCTAGTAAAAACCAATTTAAATTTGCAGTTATGGGAATATTAAAAAAGAAAAAGAAAACCTTCCTCCTATTTCATTTGTGTATGTGTGTGCGAGTGTAGTAATCTGATGGGGGAAAACCCAAAGAAAACTGTTTTAGGATAACAGAGGTATGAGGTATCAGAATTATATAAGCACTCCTTTTATGGCATGAACAAATGTGATATACGAGGTGAAAACACAAAACTTCAGACATTCTCATCGTGGAAACTGGTGTAATTAATGCAGACGTAAAAAGAGCCCAAATGTAGCAAATAGAAGATAACATGTCACATATTGTTCTGTCACATAAAGTTTTTATTAACATTTCTATTAATAAACAAGATGTTATTGAGTATAGGAACGCTCTCATTTACATTGGTTTGGCTCCCATGAACTTTCCGCACTTCTATTTTTATAACACAAAATAATTCTGTGAAAAGAATGAAGTGTTCCTAGGTTGTCTGTACATCTGTAATTCTCTAAATAATCCAGCAACTGAATTTCATGAAGCAAGTTGTAACCTTCACAGTGCAGGAAAATGCACGTTTCTGTGTGGTGTAGTGGTTAAGGTGCTGGACTACAACCTGGGAGACCAGGGTTCAAATCCCCACACAGCCATGAAGCTCACTGGGTGACCTTGGGCCAGTCACTGCCTCTCAGCCTCAGAGGGAGGCAATGGTAAACCACCTCTGAATATCGTTTACCATGAAAACCCTATTCATAAGTCGGGATCGACTTGAAGGCAGTCCCCTCCATGGGTTTCCTTGGGTTTTATCATGAAAAGAAAGGCAGGGTATACTTGCAATAAATGATAAATAAATAAATAAGTTGCTTATGCCTCTTCCTCCACCCCTGACCCTGCCATGAGAAATAGCTAGACATTTAATGAAGAGAAAAATCAAATAGTCCAAGTAAAGAAAGACACCAAGAAGATGCATAAGATAGAAGATATTGTTCTTTACTAAGTGCTCGTTTGCACATTGATTTTTTTTCTGGCAATGAATTATAAGCTAAATCCAAACATGCTCTGACTGCATAGCATCTGCTGCTGCTTCCCAGTTGTCTTATTTCAATGTTATGATGAAGCCACAGGTATTTTATTGATTTATTATTATTGTATCTGCTTTCTTCACATGTAAAGTGGAGATCTTTTTTTCTTTTCTTCCCTTTTCTACATGAAGTGAAGCGCAGGAGAGTGAAGAGAGCAAATCCGTGCATCCTTTACTCTCTGTGTTCTTTTGTCTCAAGAATTCCCCCCTCCAATGCAGATCACTTTTGTTATTGGAACTGGATGTGACGGAAAGTGCTTCAAAGGGGTGGGACTGCAGTGAGGAAAGGCAGAAGCTCCTCTCTCCTGTATGTCCCATTTCATATATTAAAAAAATAATTACCTACCCTGCTATAGGTGTGAATGGATCGGACACATGAAATGAAATACACATGACTCCACCCCATCAAATCTAGCTTGGCTCTTAGCAAGCAAAGTTAGTGGTTCATTAATACAGTGCTTATGGCTTTTTGGGGAGTTTTGATTGTTTAAATCTGCAATCCTAGACTCACATATCTGGGAGTAAGCACCACTGGATTCAATGGGGCTTAGTTTTGAGAACAGGATTATGCTGTAAAACATTTATATTCTGTCCTGCCTTAACAAGGTACCCAAGGGGGCTAACAGTTCTTATGTTCTTTTTCAAATGTTAAAATGCATGCTTTTCTTCTAGTGTTTCCCACGTCTTAGGGCCAATCTACATGTTACATTAGTAGCATGTTTAAATAGCATATTAAAGACTGGGCATGTCTTCTTAACAAAAATCAACTAAAGATGGGGCACAGACCACTCCAAATCAGGACCATGATGTGGGGGAGAAGGGAATTTAATCCATTCCCCAGCACCTTTTCTTGTCAAAAATGGCCTTCTGCATATGATCCCATATGAGTCTGCCCACTTTGATCTTCATCTGAGCTCTATTTCATCTGCTTACCTCATCAGAGATTAGATAGGTGGCTACCGGAGCAGGAATTTTTCATCAGTAGTGCCCAGGTTATGGAATTGCCTTTCTGATGAGGCCTGTTTGGATCCCATTCCCACCAACAAAATCCAGACATGGGACTCTGAGCTTGATTACTGCCAAGGCTTTAATTTGCAGGTTAACACATAACTTGAACATAAGTCCAGATACAGCTTGTAAAACGTAACACCATTACAAGGCACAAAGCAGCATGGCCTCTCAAGTGAAGATGTGAATGTAACACTTAACACGCTCCCTGAATCCCCTTAAAAGATGGGGTGGGCACAGCTACTTTTGCAGGACTTTTCTCTCAGATCAGGACTGGGTAAGCAAGCAGGCACTCCTATGGATAGGCTGGCTTATGAGCTCCGTTTGTTTGCACTTGTGTCCATGGTGATGGGGGGCAGGAAACAATTTGCCAGATCCTCTTCCGGCCTCACCGCAGGAAGCGGGCTCAGCTGCAGATCAGCCACTGTGAATGGTGTAATCAGTGGGGCAGGCAGTTCAACTCCTTCATTCGCATCAGCAAGTACCTCAGGGACAGGGCTGACAATGGGCAAACTACTGGGCTCCTCCCCAAGATCCTCATCCACAGTTCTCAGACCACTGGGCCCCTCCCCTGGATCATGAGCCTCCAGACCAGCCATGTCAAGAGTTCTCCACCAGGTTCATGACACTCTCTTCCCTGTCTTTTAGCAGGTAGGTTAAGAACATTATCTATAGAAGAGCCTTTGAACGTGAGAGGCGATAAATAACTATGTGATGCTGCTCTATGTTTTGTGTTTCCTGTCTGCTATGGCCATGGGCTATTGTTTTATTCTACTGTTTTATGTGGTTTTTAATGTTTATATTTCAATGGAGCTGAACAAGATCAATGTTAGGGTGACTGGAACTCCCATATGAAATTATCCATGCTCTGAGACTTTCCTCAGAGGTTCTGCTCTGCATGCTTTTACTGTCTAATGTATTATGCGTGAGACAGGGCCTTCTGTTGGCTTTTTAGGTGCAGGATAAGGCAGATTAATTTCATTTATTGTTTGTTATTACATGGATTTTTTCTAAATAAAGGTAAAAATATACAGTGATATTCAGTTATGCATGCCCACTTGCACAATGAAAATCTGCTTGGGTGGCAAGGGGCTTTCCATTTTCTCTTTTTTTTCCCCACCAGCCCCCATGAATCTCCAAAAATCTGCTCTGGATATTTTTGTGCCATGTGCAGTGGGGAGGAAAAAGAGGCTCTGTTTGATCTTGCCCACAGGTAACAAAAATAAAGAACATAACAATTTAACGAAATCATTAATTAAGGAAAAAGAAAACTCGGTGATTCCAGTCATTAGTTAAACTTGTGGGACAATTAAAGTAAAACAGCCTAACGGGAAGCTCATTACATAGCTGATTCATAATCTGAAAAAAAATGCATCTGTATTTCACTGGAATGTGATCACAAGCTTGAGGGCTTCCACAGTGGAGATAAACCCTAACAATTTTTCTTAATGGATTATTTGGTTGTTGCACTCGGTGAGTGTGTGCATAATAATGGTATCCCAAATTTTATCAATATGTTGCTATTTAGAAGGTTGCTTGGGAAACTTCCAATCATGTGCTTGGGAAAGTTCCAGTTATGTGCTATGCACGTCTTCACTGCTGTACACAATTGCATAAAAAGGTCTCTGTGTATAATAAAGACATTTTAAAGCAGTGAAAATGGCACAATGAGGTTTCTTTAGACTGAAGATCCTATGGGGGTCCTGTACAAGCCACACTGAAATCAATGGAGAGTTGCCTAGAAGCAGAGCTTGGTGCATTGCTTCTTATTGGACAAGGAAATTTAAAACTCAGAAAATATTGTTTATGGCATTCTAAATATAATGTTGTGATATAAACACAGTATAAAGCAGCTTTTATATTTTGTGTTACAATTAAGTGCGGAAATACAGATTATTCAAATGCTACATTCATATTTTAAAACTTGAAAGACATTCAGAACAAAGACATTGAAAATGATTTCAAGTTAACAAATATAGTTAAGTTTTACTTTCTGCTCTCACTCTTACAAAGTAATATTGCAAGTTTAGAAAATTCTTACAGCTTCATTTATTGAAAATGCACATATATATTTAAGTAATATGTAACAAGAGCAGAGTCTTGAGCAGCTGTAGCTATAAAATAATAAAATGAATACATTCATAATGTTGGAATTGTACATTTGTTTTCCCCCACTCTCAGCATAGGCTATATATTGAATGTAACAATTGTTCACCGAAACGCTTTAAAAAACAGTGCATTCCTTAAAATAGTAATTTGCAAATTATTCATTTGCAAAAGGAAAAAAATAGGTTATCAGATAATAACTTTAAAGTTTAATTTATTGTACAATGATTTACTACATGTAAAACAATGGGTTGGATCATATGCTTATCTACTCAGAAGTTCCACTGTGTTCAGTACTTACTCCTAGGTAAGTGCATTTAGGATTTCAGGCCAAATTAGTTCAAAATGGGCTCCACTGAAATCAAACACTATGTTAGTCATTATTTAAATCAAGTCCCATTGACTTCAATGGGAACTAAGTGCAAAATTTATCCTAATGAAAAGAGTGGAGCATACACAGCCTTGGCAAGAAGTTGAACGTCTACCTCTATATACGGAAAGTGAGCACAGATACCTACTCCCCCTCACTGAAGGTAATGGCAGATACATTTTTAGGTACTCGGATGGGGAGATGGATGGAGGAAAGAGAGGAAGGAAGCTGCACACATGGAAGTCCATGGATAGTGCCTTTATTTTCTATCGATAAAGAAATGCCTGCTTATGGGAAATGCGACATGCCACATGAAAGTTTATACAATAAGAACACAAGGCAATGTGTTCTTTTGGAGGATCTCGAAAACCACTGCAGTAATAATCTTGGGACAGTTTAGGCACAGTTCTGAACAAAATCTCACCTTTGTGGTAATCCTCTCTTTTCACTGATTTATTTTTTCACATGTTGGAAATATTTCCTTGGACAAGTTATGAGATGCAGAAATGCAAAAATTAATATTTTGGAGCTGTGCAGAACTGAATGATGGTCATAAACCAATCAGTTTCTTTCATCTGAATTACTTGAATTGCTCAAGATAGTGTAGGATGATAGCTTCATGAAAATATTAGTTTACTTCATTGAAATCTTTATAAAATATCACTAAACATGATTGTTGTGCCAAATAATTCTTTAAAAGGCTACTAAGCCCTTACTCTGCATATTTTTATGGCTAGGATATCCCCCCTGACCCCCAAAAGAAATGTGATACACCCCTAGAAACAAACTTTACCTTGTGTCCCCAACAAGCCAACACCAATAATCTATTGATTTTTTCCTGTGGATCAATGTGGCTTGTTGCTGCGTGTGAGGATCTGTGGACCAGAGTATTGATCCAAAACATGATTAGAACAGGAATAGAATGGAGCACCAAGCTAGACCCACATTTGAAAGAGCGCTGGAAAAGTATCAGCCCTCTCCTCCAGTAGTGGACCTTGGTGGACTTACCTGGTAGTGGATGGAATCATAGAATAGTACAGTTGGAAGGAGACTATAAGGCCATGGAAACAGCAGTCCATGCAGCTTCTGGCAGCTGCCATTTTAATTGCTCATAAGCATTGTGGGAAATTTAAATGGTGGGTAGACTTACAGAGGTCAGGGCAAGCACCAACAGCGGACTTTGCCAGGGTATTTGGGTCTGAGCAGCTGCTGCTCAAGGGTGGTGGGTGCTGACATAGCATCTCTTACCTCATCCCAAAATTGCTTAAAAATTACCATGGTTAGCAGAAAATGGCAGGTCTTCCTAAGCTCCCTTCTTTCCAAATAAGGTTGGGATGATGAGATATTCCTACTATCTAATGGGCCTTGGTGTGATTTCCCTGGGGGAAGAAGATTAGATCTGCTAGAGTTCCCTAGAACTTTGTCATCCCCGTTCAGGCATCCTGTGCTTGCTAAGGTGGGCCTCCTTTAAGTTTGAATAGCACAACATTGGGTTTAATTGGGCATGGAAAAAATTAACTCATTTTTTTATTTTCCATTAGTATTTTTGCATACTAATGGAATTGGTTGCAATAGATTTAGTGTTTTGTTGTTCACCTTGATGTCTTGGGATGGGAAAGGTTACAATGGAAAATAAATAAAAATAAATATGCAACTCCCCCATACCCCCAACAACAAATTTTATGCTAAGTAAGGTCTGGAAACAATGTTTCATAGTAGTCACATCCAACTAAACTTGTTGGTAAAGGCTTGATGCTCCAGGATGATTTGCTTGTATATTTTTATAAAATATTTCTATGAGGATATCCATCACAAAACATTGTTCCACAATAATTTCCTTCACGTTGTCATAAACCGAACACAAAAGTTTGAAATTATAACCTATGTCCTATACTGCCCTGTTTACTGACATACAGCTTCTTTACAACAGTAACTCCTACTATACTTGTTTAGTAAGGGGATGATTTTGTTGAGGTCCATGTAATCCTATTTACATTTGCTTTGAAGGAAGCACCACTGTGTTTAATGGGGCTTATGCCCTGCTAAGCATCCTTAGGACTCCAGTCTTATGCTACAGTTCTCTGTACACTTATCTAGGAGTTAGCCCCATTGAACAAAGTAGGGTTTACTTCCAAGTAAACATGTACACAATTGTGCCACAAGTCTTTTAACATGACCTAGTTTAGATGCTTCCCCATGCCAAGTTTCCCATCTCGTTCTTGTGATAATGGAACTGACACATTTGCTCACCGCTACCATAGTTGTAACCTAACAGGAACATAATATAACATAATAGTCATTTATTAATGGGTAAAATTCACAGGAGACTACATTACTCCTTTGACAACCAAAATACTAAGAATGTGCAAAAATTGAATGTAGATTTTTGTTTCCATTATGTTTTGATGGCCATGAAAAACAGCTTTTTGTGGAAATCTGTCTATTCAAATTCCAGCCAGTTCCGTTTGCACTTCCTTGCCTTCAATATTGTCAGTAGTTTACTTCAATTAAAGTCTTACGTACAGCTTTCATATTTTTTTAAAAGCCTTAGTTTTGTGATTGTGCTGTGCTTAATTTCTGAATGTGTGAAAAATCTTCAAAAATGACATTCATGCTGTGTCATTCATCACTCAGAAATGTGTAAAACCTATTGAGGATGATATTTCATTTAGCCTATTCTTCCTTTTTTAACACACAGGCTAACAACAATAAGCTCTTTCAGCTGAATGCATCAGTGAACTGGTAACAATGAGTGAGCTTTTCACATAGAAAAAGTGAAGTATAACTCTGCCCAAGAAACTAAAAACATTTCCTGTAGTCTGTGTATAAGTAATAGTAAAAGTAAAGTGCATGACATTTATGTGCAAATATTAGGGCTATGCTTACAGCTTTGGCACTGCCCCCTGTTGTCTGCCCCCTGCTCTACTTTTTTTCTAGCCTTTCATCTTGCCATTCCATCACCATTGTCCAACATCTTTCAGAACATTTTGTGCATTACATTCAAAACAGTGATGGTGGGACAGTAGATAGGAATGGGCAAATGGCCCCTGGTAACAGGGCTCTAAGGGAAGCTGCCCACTCACATCTGCAAAATTGATCTGAATCCCAGCCTTCAAGCACAGCCTAAGCAAATATAGATTATTTTATTATATTTTAAAAAAACGTTTTCCATGACTTGATAGGGTTTTCATAGAAGCTTTCACATAACAATAATTCATACCCTGTAAAGGATGCGCCCTGTAAATTTGTCAAATAGAATTGCAACTGGAATGGCTAGTAGGTGTCATATGAAACCAGCTGCTCTTTTAGATCAACTCAGTGTGTACTGACCCTGATCCTACTTTTAAAAATCAGTATATTCAATAGCAGAGCACCCATTATCTACATTTGTACATTCTCTGGATTGGGATGATTGTGTAAATACTGTATTAATTACATGGGCCTGTTGCATGGTCTGGACAGATAAACTTTGAAGCACATACCATTTCTATTGTCAGGTACCTATTACTTTTATCTTATTTCCTTGCTAAAGTACACATTTTGAGAAATAGCTTACAGTGTATTCCTAACCATGTCTATTCAACAGCAGGTCCTATTGAATTCAATAGGATTTATTCCCAGCTAAGTAGAGGTTAGTGATTTTGTTTCAGTGAATTAGTTTGTATAGGAGGAAAAGCATTATACTGGATATAAATTAATACCGCTCCTTCTAAAGATATAGCAGGTTGGTTACATATGTGTCTTACTTTTCTGGCATAATTTTAAAAGAACTAAAGAATTCTTCATTTGAAAAGTATCCAGAAAAATAATATTAGAATGCTTTTCATATGAACCTAGATTTTTTCATAATCAGTCTTTTCCCTATCACGTGTTATTACAAAATAGAACTTCAGCCAATTGGTAATGTAAACCTCGAAATACTTGCTCAGTTTGAGAGCTCTTGTGCTTTTTACTTAAAACAAGTCTACTCATATGAAAACCTGGAATTGCAAATAAATGCATTTATTATGTTCACACATGTGTTGAATTAGTGCATGGTGGTGTGTCAATATTCTCTTTAACTTCATTTAGAGATGATTTGTTACCAATCTGACATTTAAACACTTGCTTATAGGCCTTCCTAAAATTCTCAGAGAGGAATGCATATATAATAGGATTCACAGAAGAATTGCTATAAGCCAGGCAATGCGCTGTCACTCTGAAGAGAAATGAAGCTTGAGTCAGAGGGAAGTCTCCAAATTCAGCCCAGAGGTGTACAACATGATGCGGCAGCCAGGATATCCCAAAAACCACTACGACCACCAGGACTGTTTGTGCTGTCTAAGGCAGAAAAGTTAAAAGTGTGGATTAATTTTTTAACAATTGAACAAGCTGCCTCACAATATAAGCTCGAAAAACAATGGTAAGAGAAAGAGTGGGCTTCAGTACAGCTAGTTTTCATATATGATATTTAAGTATACGGAGCAATAACCAAGGCTATACTTTGTGGCAGGAAGCCACTACTCAATTCCATCAGTAACTAGGGCTGCAATCCTCAACACACTTGCTAAGGATTAAGTCCCATTGAAATCTCAGCAAAGATGTTTAGGATTGTGCCCACACCTGATAAGAAGAAATGATATAGTGAATTCATTGTGTGTTATTGTTGATCACATAGTGCAGACCTCATTCTTTCACTTATGTTGTCAGACTGGTTTCAGGATGAAACAAGTGGGACATGCAACAAATGTTGCAGTGAGGAATGCCTATTCATGGTCCCAGCTACTCCTTTCCATTCCTGCTGTGTCTTTTTTTTTGTTTTTTCTCCAATAGTGAGTCAGCATTCAATAATAACTGAATACACTCAATCCTCATTGGCCTATTTTGGTTTTTATTTCACCACTTAGGGTTTCTTCTATAGATTATTTTGTACTTTTGCAAATCTTGAACCCACCCTCTCCCCAGTTTGACTATAAATATGATAGTATTCATAACCTAAACATCAAAAACAGGTAAACAGCTACAATCTGCAACAATATGTTGCAGTGTGTATTACTAATTCTCATGAGCTGAAACTACGTTCCATTCTACCTCTCTCCCTGATCTTTCATCTCCCACATCCACACCCAATCAGACAGCATTCTGTACATGCTAAATGTTCATGGGACTATTTTAGGGTTACCCGTAATGATTTTTTTTTCTAAAAAAAAAAAGCCTGTGCTTTTGCAAAGCTTGGGGTTCAGCCATGCTTGCTGATACCTGCTTTTTGCATATGGATGGTGCTTTTTTGGCTACATAAGGAGCTACACTTGGAGAATTGAGATCACTATTATTAGATATGATAACTGGAAAAATATTGTTTATCTTTTTATATTTAGATGCCCACTTCTCAGTGTTCTCTGTTGATCGTCATCCCCAAAATCGGCTCAAGTATTTATCTCTTTATATGGTCAAAGTATAGCTGACATAGCAACTAGTTAATTTTCCCATGGCACACATTAAAGAAACCACTCATCTGGGGCACATGTGAGGCTGTTTGGATTAGCCACAGTTTATGTCACTATAACACTGGATAAGAAATAAGATTAATCCTAATCTGAAATAGTATGTTTGTTGTATATATTTTTAATGAAAAGGAGGGGAAACCAGGCTCTTGTGTCATTTTTCAGTAAGAGTAAAAAACAAATCTTTATTTGAATCTAGCTAAAAGAAATCATAGTTCCTGTCATATATAATTATGTAACAAGTTAATTTATAAGCATGCTTCATTTGTCCTTGTTTGTTAAAAAATTAGGCTCATTATGTTATACTCAAGTAACCTCAGATGTAACTGATGGCAGGATTTGACCCTCTGCCTCTTAAATCTATCATATTTATGACAGATGGTTCCTTTGGCAAGAGTAATTATACATAATAGCATGAAAATCCCTTGCAACATCTTATTCTATTATATCTCAGAAGCCTTTGTAACATGATTGGCATAATTTGGAACAAGGAGTCATACAAGACTATTATTGTTTATTTAATTTATTCAGTCTTATGTATTCTCTTTAGAAAATAAAAGTACATGAAATATAATTTCAGCAAAACATGAAATGCATTCCTAATGTCTTATTAGTGGTGTTTATGCATCATAAATATATAACTCACTTCAAATTGATTCAAACTGCCAACCCCTGACATTTACACATGAGTAGATGTCATGCTTGTGAATATTTACGAGTATTTTTGTTCACTGAAAAGCATCCCAGTCTGCTGTTTCAAGTAGAGGGTGGAGGCTGCAATCCTTACCAAGAGTAAGTCTTGTCAAAGTATATTACTTGCTTCTGAGTAGACATGCATATGATCACACTAAAGCAGCTATCCATAGAAGTATCTATCTGTAAGGAAGCTCCCTGACGGACTACTGCGCTGGTAGCTGCAGAACCTATGCAGAAGCAAACACGCTATTGAGTAAAACCCTATTCAGTAATTTATCTCCCATGCAATTAGAATTATTTGACAGAGAGAGCAGGAATCATATAGACTTCCCTTGCAACAATTTAGAACTCTGCATAATCAGGGATTATACAACACAACACAAGTAGAGAAGAAAAGGCTTCCTGCAGCAGACATTTAGCTCTTCAGCACATGGAGAGTGTGTGAGCCTTGATAGAACTAGTATGCTCATCCCCTCCCCCTCCCCCTCCCCCTCTCTCCCTCCCCCTCCCCCCCTCCTCTCCCTCTCCTCTCCCTCTTGATTCTAATCATGAATGCCCAAGAACAGCTCATGTGTGGTAAATTTCTGCTTCTGCCTTCATGTGTCTCTTGCCCCTTAATTATTTCTGCATTGTGCTTTGGCCATGTATACTCTAAATATGCAAAAAAAAAAAACCATAACGCACAAACAGGGACAAATGAAGTTCAAGAATCAATTGACCAAACAAAATGACAGAGTACTGTATTTTAAGAGGAACTGATAAAATATTTTCTACCCTATGGAAGGCTGCTGTGGTCAGAGCTACAGGGAGGCCATTTCACCACCTGCCTTAAAGCAGCATAGGAAATACTTCATCATTTCCTAACAATATTATATGATTGTATGATTGTTCATTGGCATTGATTTGTTAGAATAGATAAAACCACTGGAATATCTGTCTTAAATACAAATAGGAGAATGAGAAGGTCTTAAAAGCATTTCTTTTCATCATTCTACATATATCCCAGATTATTTTAGAAAATGTTAGCATTTTTTTTGGCAGGGGTGGAATCTGATGGTTCCTGAAATTGCAAATACATGTCATAAATTACTGAATCATCAGATCCCCCCCCCACATTTACTAACATACTTTGGTAAATGCCATTCAGTTTTGTACTATTTTAAAACTATTTTAGCTGCTTTTAATTATATGTTTGTAAATTGACACACATGTAAAAGGCAATTCATCATAATAGACAAATAAAAATAAAATAAAATGAGAATAACATTTGGTCTTAACAAACGGGTCCTAGCTGGCATTGTAATTTAAGTTTTTTAAATTATGTCAATACTTTTTTAAAAACAATGAGCACAGTGCTTTATCATGTTAATAAATGCACTCTGTCTAACAGTTTTAACTAGGAATAGGAGACATATTAGGACTAACTGAATTCTCTGCAAATTCAAATTTTGATTTTCAATGACATGGATTTAAGAATTTGCAAATATACCAGTTACAAAGGGTGATATCTAAGTCATACTCAGAGTAGACCCAGTGAAATCAGTGTTCTTAAATTAGTAACTTAAGTCCATTGATTGCAATGAGTCTAGTCTGATACTTTGCTAAATACCACCCAATAATTTTATAACCCCTGCTGTATATTTGTAAAAATCGTATTTTATCTTATTATATATTGCAAATCTTATTTAATAAGAAACTCTATTTGTTTACCTTCTTTTTGGATGCTTCTGACTTCTTTGATATGTTCCTTAGCTTTTTATGCAGATGATTGAGGACCTGAAAAGATAAATTTGCATCTTCCATATTATTTTATTTAAACATTCTGAAGTCTTGCTAAATATATGCTCACGACTAGTTAATTTGCACATTTTATATGTGCATGCTGTAACATCTAAACATATTACATTTCCTTATATTTGTGGGGGGGAAATAATTATGGAGCACATAGACTGTGACTCTCAGCTCACCTCCATGAAAACTGTTGAAATAAATGGGACTTTTCTTTCAAATACTTGTATTCCAAATTAGAGCAGGTAGTCTAATATTCTAAGCAAATACAACATATACTGCAGGTCAGTTCTTACAATTACAGCTGCCATATGAAAGCTGCTAGGAATGACTCCCCACAGCAATGGTTCATGTTAAAACTGCAACATGTAATTGCAGTTCATTGGACAGATTGTCCCATATCGAAGCTTCATTCTGCCTCCATACATTATTAGTATCAGTTGGCTTTGCTATGAAAAATTTCTGTGCATGGTATTTGAATAAATCATACTCAGACCCATTGAAATTAATACTTAACAGACATTATTAACTTAAATTAGCTTAAATTCATTGGTATGAATGAATCTACTCTGAATATGACTTAACTGAATATCACCCTATAAAGATCACCGTACATGCAAAGGCACATTAAAGCTGCAATCCAATGCATGTCTTCTCAGAAGTAAGCTCCATTGGGTTCAATAAGATTTACTCCCAGGTGTATGTGTTTTGGATTGCAGCCTAAACCAGGGCATGAAACTGTTAAATACAAGTTTGGTTTTTTTAACTTTTTTTGAATGAACTCCAAGAAACTTGATCAAAACGCTAGACTGCTATTTCAGCCAGTTCACACTGTTGATTCTTATTAAAAGAATTGCTGATTCTTTTTAACCAAAGATAAATTTATCAGCAATATCTTAATTTGAAGTAAATCCTGTATCATTATTACAGTCTGAACCTTGAACCCTAACCATTCCAATCGAAAGACACAAAACTACCTCAGAATAAGTCCATTGAACTCAATGGGACTTCTTTCTTTTCTGGATCTTTTTTATTTTATGTTATAATAACATTAACAAAAATGTATATAAACTCTTATGGTATGACATATTTTAGTACAAAGTTAAGAAGCTTATATCCTTTCTTTTTTACAGGTAAATAGAAAATATTCCTTAAGTACAATATTCAACCTAATACATCCTTCCATAAAGATCCATGTGAAATATGGATAGAGGATACATTAGATTCATTTCTGGTGCACTGTATAAACCCATATCATTGATCTAGAAAGTAATTCTGTGCTTGTTTTGCTGGCTTAATTTGCTTTGAGAATATTTCCAATGAGGCAGCCTGCCATATCAAATTAGCTCCTCCATCAGTCCTCCAATTCCAATTCACTTGTCTAGCAGCTTGCATGGTACATCTGTATGCTGACCTTCATAGATCGTTCCTTCTGAGTAGAATGTATAGGATTGCACTGTGAGTTTATATCTAATAAATAATGAAAAATATTTACTATGCAGATTCACTCATCCACATCAAAGCAATTTATAGCTACTTTTTAAATATCAGATTTTAGAACATCAACATAAATAATTATATCCTCCTGAGGAGCAGTATGAACACAATTATTCTTTGCAGCTTCCAAATATTTGAAAAAAGCAATAAAAGCCAAATTGCATTCAGGTGTGAGAAAAAGCTGCCCAAGTAAAGTATCACAGAGAAATCAGCCTTTGGTGGACTCTGTTTCTTTTTACAGTATATGCATACTTCGTTATGTAGGGGATTATAGTGGTTCACAATACAGTCCTAATGGAAAAAGGGGAGAGTGGGAATCAACAGAGAGAAATCTGCTGCAATATCCAATACATTAAAAAAACTAAAAAATTAAGAGCAATTTAAAGTGAGAACTCAAAATTTCTGCCTTAGATTTATGTGTATAAAAACAATTTTACCAATGGAAAAAATAATCTAGCCCTTTAGTTGGATTCTTTGAGTAGTGAGTTGTGTTCTGATCTATTGTAGATGTTTCTTTTATAATTTATACATGGGCATGGGGGGGTTGTGCACCATTAACACAAAAAACAATGTAATACAGGAGGTATAGTCTGTGATATTTCATCTAAAGTTGAAATGCACAAAAGAACTTCACACAGTATGCTAATATGAGCTTTACACAGAAACATTACAGACTATACTTGCATTTCATTGCCTTTTGGCCTCACATTTCCCCCTTTATTATAACAACAACAACAATAACAATAGCATACTGCTTAATTCCTAGGTGGCTTTTCTATACCAATGTATACATCTGTTATTTGTGGATAACTCTTTAACAATTTAGCCCACAAAAGATCATGTTGCACAATAAATCTGTTAGAGATAAATTCTAACCACTCACATTTGCTGGCTCAAGGGTGTGAAAATGAGGTGGAGGTCTCTCTGTACTACCACAGTTAAATCTATGCTCCATGGGCATACATCTACCACTGCAACTACATCTGGCATAGTTTACTCCCTCCTATTAAAATCAATGGGGAAGAATATAAACATATAAGGAACCATCAGAAGAAGAAGAAGAGAAAGATTTCTATCTCCTGTCCTGGTCAGCACAAGCTGGAAATAATGGATCGCCCAATAGGGTTAGGATTGCTCTGCCTATCTTTAAAGCATCACAAGGCACTCTTGTTTTTGCTGCAGGGTCCATGGCTATCCTTCTGGTAGTACAGTCCAGTCACAATATGGATTTGATTGAAAAAAATATTGGTATAGTACTGCATTTAACAGCATTATCAACTGCCTGCAATACTGTATTTAAAAAAATTACATCTCCCCAAGCTATCTATGGATCCCACTTAGAAATACATACAGATATCATTGGTCCATTTTTCCCCATTCTACTAGATGTAGTGATAAAAAATATAATTTTCCAATTCTTAACTCTTGTACAGTAGACTACTAGGAATGTATTTCTTTTGCATCTTGTGGAATGCTTGCGCTCTCATCAATTTTGCCTATAACGTTACACAATGTTTCTATCACAATATTTCAGAAACAATATTCCTGGAAATTTATGTAACCAATGTAAACTGCAAGAGCTATATTGCAAATTAAATCAGAGTTCTTTCAAAAAGCATTCCTACAAGTTAAGGCTAGAAAATTCCCTTACAACATTAGAGCATGAGAGCAACACACACCAAAAGAAATTTCAGTCACTTTTAAACTACTGAAGTACAGAATGTCTTAAAGTATTTGGGTTTTAGCATATTTTAGCAATGCAATATGAAAGAATGTGTTTTACTTAGTCATCCACTCTACCTGTAACCTACCCCAAGTATTTGGTTTATTGCCATACCTATAATCAATCACTTCCACATGTAAAGGACAGAGAACAGGTAGCCAGACCCAGGATATGGTCTGAAGGCACATAAGGCTAGAAGCTAAGCCAAGCCAATCTGTATCTGGTGGTCAGTGCCTGTGTGGAGACCTCCTGGGAACCACATTAATACCACCTTGATAGAAGAAAGATGGTTATATTGTAAAGGTAAGAAAATATACATAGGGACAGATTTTCTCCTCATGCTGAATCTCTAGAACATAAGGTGGTGGTTGTTTTAAGAGAGAACAGAATTCCAACTGGCCAAGAAGCTGCACCTTCTGACCTAGACATCTGGCTTCCTGTTTACAAATGCTTGGCAGCTGGTTGCAGTTATTTGGTGGCAAGGAAAAGGTAGCTGGTGTTATTACTTACTAATGAGAGAAATGCAGTCTGCAAATGCTTAGAGGCATTTTTGTTCTTTTAAGAACAGGTGCAGGTTCTGAGTCAATCTTAAGCTTTACTGTGATGAATTATGGGATCTGATGAGAAACTGGTAATTGACTGTAATAGATGAGAATAAATGCTGCTACTTAACATGTCCACCTAATGTGTAAAATAAGTTCTCTTTATTCAGGAGCTTTGGGTTGCCATACATGCTTTCCTGGCAGTAAGTCCACTAAATCCAGTAGAACTTACTACTCCTACTATATTAATTACCTCCCACATATATATCTCAAGGACATGTACACACAAAACAGTTTTTTTTAAAAAGCTGGATACCTATATTTATTTGGCTGGGAAAGTTTAACAAAAATGTGTTTGTTTCCAGGAAGTGGAGATAATGGACAACTATTATATTTCAGCAGGAATGCTGTTCCCGAGAACAGGGCTAGCCATGCTGAAAGCTTCGAGTTACTGTGGATCAGGCTTCTGATATCTTAGCAACTTGAAGGAGAAGCTCTCCTGCAGACTGCAGTGACCTACTGAGTTTATAAAGAATAAGATTATCTCTCAAATAACCTGGTCCTGAGCTGTATAGGGCCATATATGTTAATACCAAATCCCTGATTTTGGCCTGGTAGCATATTAGCAACCAGTGCAAATCCTACAAGCATGGTGTTAAATGCTGGTGGTAGTCTGTTCCCACAAACAACCTAGCCATCATGCATTAGTTGCAGCCTCCAGACCAACTTCAAGCGTAGCTCCACATACAGCATTTTCCACCCTGAACTCCTTTTTGGGAGTAAGGGGGGGATATGCATAATGATGATGATCATCATTGCAGTAATCCAGCCTTGAGGTTACCACAACTGTGGTCAAGCTATCCTGATTCAGGAACAGTTGTAGCTGTCTTACCAGCTGTCTTACTCTTGAGTACACAATGCATAGAACTGATAGGGAAACTGAATTACTTTGGACAGCGTGAAGGATGCATTTATCAAGTCTTACTCTCACTTATAATAATGATGCAGTGAACTATGGACAAGAGAGAAAATTAAGGAACATTACTTTCCTTATGGCTTTAGAGATTCAGTACCATGGGAAAGCTAATTTTCTTCATTTCACTACCATCCATTTCTTTTTGTTCTCAACCAGGAATTTTATGTTTCAAAAGCATTCCATGGGGGGGGGGTCTCATATATAAGTATCATTGATGCCAGTTTGTATGTAGTTCTCACTACTGATACTTTTATCCTTTTCTGGGAGCAAACAGAATGGATGTCCCTCATTGACCATATGTTTTCATGACCTTTTAAAACATCCAAAGACTAACTGGAGAACCAGAAAATGTGCTAACACAAGATTACAGATAATCTCTATTTGTATCCTCCTTCTACCTACTTTTACATTTTGGATTAGGGAAAAAAGCAAGAAAGAGAAAATGTAGGGGGAGGAAGAGTATTACTTTTTCCTTAAGGCAGCCTTCATCAACCTGGTGCCCTCTAGATGTTTTGGACTATAACTTGCATCAGCCCTAGTCAGCATGGTGCAATCCAAAACATCTGGAGGGCACCAGATAGGCAAAGGCTGCCTTAAGGCATTTTCACACATGGCGGTTGAATCTAGAGGTGTTTCCTCCAGTGGAGGAGCATCCTCCATCAGCGCTTTCATCCAACAAAGGAAGTGCTTCCATTGATCCTACTGAAGAGATTTAAAGAAACTCTTCTTTCATATTTTAATTGGGTTTGTAATAATAGTGTAAAACTTACATTGGCCACAATCTTCAGTATGTAATGGATTTGTCAAGAAACAATAAGGTGTTCTTAGTGTAAGAAAAGTATAAAAAATAAAATTGAAGACTGGTGGTTAGAGTCATTAATAAACTTTTTCAGTTAGTTATTCGTCTAGACTCTGTGCTTGCTTGAATTATGTAAAAAGGTTTTTTCTTACTCTTAATAAAGAATTAGTACTATCTATTTTAATCAGATAAAAACTGCTAAATTCTAGGAAAAAATAACTACCGATGGGGTAGAAATATCACTCACAATTGGGACAAATTATCCTTGTTTAAATGGATGGTTTTATATATATCTATGCATAAATATTATTTGGTATTCTCATGAATTTCTAATGGGTTTATGAAAAAAGCTCCTTATATCTAAATGTTTTGCAAGTATTTTCATTGTGTTGTTCATTTGCATTATCTTGTTTGTAATAAAATTTATTATATACATATTGGCCAACATGCTCAGCCATATTACAAATACCTCCCAAGTTTTTCCTCATTTATATTACTGATGCTTCTCTTTTATTTTTAAATAGAAAGATTTATATACTGCTTTTGACATAGCACACTAATGGCACTGTCATGCCTCCAGCGGATGAGTCCTCAGAGAAGGATGATGTGCAGTGGATTAGCACAGCAGACCCAAGAGAAGGAACAAGCACCCAAGATGCAGCTCCAGACCTCCCATCAGTGGAAGATGTTCAGAACACAGCTGGAGCCCCTCAGTCAGACTCAGGGCATGAAAAGGAGGCCCCTCCGCTCCCTGCAGAGTGAAGTCATCTGGGAGTAGCACAGCAACACAGGAGTTCTGGCCACTTAAGGCTACAAGCTCCTGGGAGTCCGAGGGCTGATTGCTAGCATCTGCACGAGGGAGGGGAGCTTAAAAGGCAATGAGAGGCCTTTGCCCTCAACTGAAAGCATCATTAGAAACTAGGGTCAGACTCTCGCCAGCCATGCCCTGTTGATTTTTGAAACCCAGATTGCCTTGTTGGAATATTGAACCTTTGCTTTGTTAACTGACTTTGCCTTTTGGAAGGCGAACTGGTATGTGCACCGAGACCCCTTGACGCTCACTCTTACTTATCTGCTTTCCAACCAAGCCCCTGCTTAGGCAGCTGCCAGCTAATTGTTTTACAGTACCATTAATCACCTCAGTGCAGCCGGTGGATATTGACAGGTGCAATCCTCCTTGTAGTTATCCTGGGCAGTGGGGCTTCAGGATGAGGTATAGCTGTGGAGGAAGAGGAGGAGGAGGAAGGGTGATGGTGCCACTGGCAGAAGTCTGCCTTGGGCACAGCTGCAGTGCAGCTGGAAACTCCACCACTCTAGCTCAGCCGAGACAGGCACAAGTGGAGCCAGTGGAAGGCCTGAAAAAGGGGCATTCCGGGGAGATGTCAAGGGTGGAACTGAGGAGAGTGGAACTTATGCCACATCATGAGCCTGTTCAGTTCAGTCCTGCAGCCCTTTGTTCTGGCAGCCAATATGCTGGGTAAAGGGATGGCGGAAGGAAATATGCATTTCATTTCCTTCCACTGTGCCCTGCCAGTGCAGCCAGTGTCCTGCCTTCCCAGTGGTTCCTGAACGAAGGTTGGGTGTGGTGGCCCCTTCCGCTGGTCTCCAATGAGTTGGACTGTACTCTAAAGCAATGTACAGCATAAAATGAAATGATGTCACAAATGTCACTAAATAATGAATTAAAGGATGAAAATCCTCAGAGAAGCATACAGAATAACTAAGTTCATAATGAAGTGCATATACAATTAAAATTGATTCAAACCACTTACATAATGTAATATAAATTCATGTAGCAAACAGTAAACAAGAAGAAACCCATGTATCAATAGGGATAAATGAACATACAGTAATCCAAAACTGTGTCTCAACAGAATAGAACAACCAATATGAAACATATATAAACAAGAAAAATAGCCCCAATTCTGTTTATTAGTTTATCAACAGGAATAATAAATGCTCCAAATTCTGTATTTCAGTTAACTAAAACTCCAGAATGTAGGTTTGTTTCAGTACTTCTTGAAAAACTAGGACAGCCGCCAAGCTTGACTATGCCAAGATAACACAAGGTCCACAGCACTACAAAAATAATAATAATAAAAAAGAAAGCTATGGCCCTTAAGTAGCCATTATTAACTTTACCTGTAACCTTCCAAAAATTCAAAGCAGGAAAAAATATTTAAGGGAATAAAAATATATAGAAGAAATAACAAAATAAACATACTAAACAGGTCCTAAGTTGTTTAGGGTCATCAATAACCAAAGCTTAAACATGGTTCTGTTGCAAACTGGCAACTAGAGCAGCTGTTCAAGAGGGAGGTCCATGTGCATGTTGTAGGGTGCACCAGCAATCAGCCTAGCTGCATCGTTCTGTACCAGTTGCAGCTTCATAACCAAGCCTAAGGGCAGATCCACATAGAATACATTATAGTACTCTAATCCTGAGGTAACAAAGGTGTGGGCCACTGGGCCAAGCTATCTCTATCCACTGTGGCCAAGCTATCTTAGCTGGCAAAAGTACCAATGCTGGGGAAAAGGCACTGCTAGTCAATCTAGCCATCTGGATGTCCAGTGACATTGAGGGCTCCAGGAACACTCTCCAACTACATACCTGTACAACCCCATTCAGAACAGAGAGCCAGTGTGGTGTAGTGGTTAGAGAGCTGGACTGGGACCTGGGAGACCAGGGTTCAAATCCCCACTCAGCCATGAAGCTCACTGGATGACGTTGGGCCAGTCACTGCCTCTCAGCCCAATGTACCTCACAGGTTTGTTGTGAGGATAAAATGGAGAGGGGAAAACCATGTACACCACTTTGAGCTCCTTGGAGAAAAGGTGGTATATAAATGTAATAATAGTAACAACAACAACAACAACAACAACAACAACAACAACAACAACAACAACAACAACAACAACAACAACAACAATAATAATAATAATAATAATAATAATAATAATAATAATAATAATAATAATAATAATAACCACAACAGGTAATACAACTAATTCCCAAGTCTGGCTCTGTCTGGTTGAAACTCACTTTCAATTTATTGACCCTTGTTCACCCTACTTTTGCTTTTCGGCATGGTTTAGTAACTGCATGGCCTCATCTGATTCAGATGTAACAGAGAAACAGAGCTGCATGTCACCAACTTACTCTTGACACCTTGCTGCAAATCCCCTAATAATGCTCCCAGTTGCTTCATATAGAAGTTAAATAGCACTGGGGACAAGATGGTTCCTTGCAGCACCTCACAACATAATTGCCAGGGGGGGGAGGTACAGTCACTTTTGGCTGCTCCCTGGAATTGACCTTGGCAATAAGAGCTGAATCCCTGCAAAACAACTTCACAACCCACAATCTTTCATTTATCACACTCTTCACACATGCGCACACGAGCGCGCACACACACAACAGTCAACTATTTATCATCCATCCACTCCCTCAGTGGGGGGTTGCTGTGGTCTATAGGAGCTCCATCTCCCTCTGCAAGCACCCTGTCCATGTGACTACTGGTCTGGAGTGTTTGCACCTTGTGTTCGGTCAGCGTGACAGACTGGGGATTCTGTTGGTGTACTGCCCACCCCGCTGCCCAACAGACTCCCTAGCTGAGCTGACGGAGGTGGTCTCGGGTGTACTGTTGAGATCCCCCAGACTGTTGATTCTGGGGAATGTCAACATCCATGCGGAGGCCACCTTATCCAGGGCGGCTCAGGATTTCATGGTTTCCATGACAACCATGGGACTGTCCCAATATGCCATTGGCCCAACACATGTAGCCAGGCATACTCTAGACTTGGTTTTTGCAACTGGACATGGAGATGGTGATCTGAATGTGTAGGGCCTTACATCAGTCCCTTTGTCATGGACAGATCACTGCTTGATGAACTTTAGACTTACAGCAGCCTTTCCCCTTTGCAAGGGTGGGGGACCTATTAAGTTGGTCCGCCCCCAGAGACAAATGGATCCGGATGGTTTCCAAAGGGCTCTGGGGAGTTTTTCGGCTGATAGGGCTGGCACTCCTGTCGAAACCCTGGTTGAACTGTGGAATACAGAAATGCCCTGGGCTGTTGACATGATCGCTCCTGAGTGACCTCTCCTGTGTAGAGCTTGTACGGCTCCATGGCATACCAGAGCTGAGAGGGAAGAAACAATATAGGAGATGGCTTGAATGCTGATGGAGATGAACTCCTGGTCAATGCAATTACACACTGGTAAGTGCCTATGGTAAGCTATATTTAGCGGCAGTGAGGGCAGCAAAAAAACAATATTTTGCTGCCACTATCAAATCATCAATCTGCTGCCCAGTGGAGCTCTTCAGAATTGTCTGGGGGCTATTACACACTGGCCCCAAGGACATGGTAGAACCATCTGAGGCCCACTGTAATGAATTTGCTAGGCAGTTCCAGGATAAAATCTTTAGCATCCGCCAGGACTTAGAGTCCAGTGATATAGCAGGGGAATCAAGCGGGGTATCCAGAGCACAGCGTTGTCCTGATTTCTTGGATGAGTTTCAGTTGGTACAGCTTGAGGACGTTGACAAGGTGCTTGGACAGGTTCGTGCAACCACTTCCATGCTGGATCCTTGCCCTTCTTGGCTAATAAAAGCTGGCAGGGATGGAACAGCCGGCTGGGCCAGGGAAGTGATTAATGTCTCTCTGCGAGAGGGGGTGGTCCCTGGCTGCCTGAAAGAGGCAGTAGTGAGACCACTCCTGAAGAGACCCCTCCCCGTGGACCCAAAAAATCTTAATAACTATAGGCCGGTAGCAAATGTTCCATTTCTGGGCAAGGTCCTTGAACGAGTGGTGGCAGACAAGCTCCAGACTCTCTTGGATGAGACAGATTATCTGGATCCATTTCAGTCAGGTTTCAGGCCTGGTTTTGGCACAGAAACAGCCTTGGTTGACCTGTATGATGGCCTCTGTCGGGAGAGAGATGGGGAGTGTAACTCTGTTGATTTTCCTTGATCTCTCAGCGCCTTTCGATACCATCGACCATGGTATCCTTCTGCGAAGACTGGCTGAGTTGAGAGTGGGAGGAACTGTATGGCGATGGTTCCGCTCCTACTTGGCAGGTCAGCTCCAGAACGTGGTGCTTGGGGAACATTGCTCGGCACCCTGGACTCTCCAGTGTGGGGTTCTGCAGGGATCAGTTCTGTCCCCCATGCTGTTCAACATCTACATGAAACCGTTGGGTGCTGTCATCTGGAGCTTTGGAGTACGTTGCCATCAGAATACTGATGACACGCAGCTCTATTCTCTTTTCATCTTCTTCAGGTGAGGCTGTCAATGTGTTGAACCAGTGCCTGGCTGCGACAATGGACTGGATGAGGGCTAATAAACAGACAAGACTGTGATGCTGCTAGTGGGTGGTTCTTCTGACCAGATGGTGGATGTCCAACCTGTCCTGGATGGGGTTGCACTCCGCCTGAAGGAGCAGGTTTGTAGCTTGGGGGTTCTCCTAGAACCATCTCTGTCACTTGAGGCTGAGGTAGTCTCGGTGGCACATAGTGTCTTCTACCAACTTTGGTTGGTGGCCGAGCTATGCCCCTATCTGGACAGGGATAACCTGGCTTCAGTTGTCCATGCTCTGCTAACCTCCAAGTTAGATTACTGCAATGCACTCTACGTGGGGCTGCCTTTGAGGACAGTTTGGAAGCTGCAGCTTGTGCAAAATGCAGTGGCCAGACTGGTAACAGGGACCAGATGGTTTGAACATATAAAACTGATTCTGGCTCGCTTGCATTGGCTGCCTGTATGTTTCTGAGCTCGATTCAAGGAGTTGGTTTTAACCTATAAAGTCTTACAAGGCTTAGGACCACAATACCTGATGGAACGCCTCTTCCGACACGAACCCACCAGTACACTACACTCAACATCCAAGGCCCTCCTCCGGCTACCTACTGGGAGAGAAGGTGGGAGTCTGGCAACAAGGGAGAGGGATTTCTCAGTGGTGGCCCCTGTGATGTTCCTGCTTGTATTGTAAATATGGTAAGTGCTGGTTATATAGAAGATATATGGTAAGTGGAGTGAAAGAGGAGGGGGAGTACATGAGCAATAGAATGCTGAATGATTGGCTGAGAGTTTGAATGGCTGGGAGTATAAATGGAAGAATGACAGTTGAATCTGTGGAGGTTTGGTGGTGAATTGAGGTGGTGGCTGTGAGGTGGTGTTGGGAGGTTGGTGTTGTTGAGAGTGAGTCGGAGGCAATTAGTAAGAAGTCAAGTACATAACAGAATATAGATGAAACCATACGCTTGTGAACATTCCTTAAGTAATCTTGTTATTTCTAATTCTTAATAAATATTTCTTGGTTAAATAAAAGCCTGATTCCTTCAGCTGGGATGCACATACCAGGGGGAATAGCAAAGTAACCAAGGCTGAACAGTTTGTATCGAATGGTGGCAGTGGCAGATCGGAGGAAAGTGCATCCAGTCCCACAGAGAAACCCAGGGCTGTATGCTTCAGAGTCAAGGGGCTGCAGGGGGGTTTACAAATTGACACAAGGTATCAGAATAGCCAGGCAGAGACTAGGCACAGTCTATTGGCTAAAAGGGTTACAGAGTGTCGGGTGGTGCTGCCTAGCAGTGGGATCTTTTGAGATCAGTGCTAGTGCTGTAAAGGGTAAGAATAAACCTGACATTTCTGTCTGCTGGTAGCCACAAAGTGAGAGCTTCACAGGTGGTGCCAGGGAAGGACGTCACAGCCCCCAAATTATGGAATGATCTACCTGATGAGGTGTGCCTAGCACCAACACTGTTATCTTTTCGGCGCCACGTCAAGACTTTCCTCTTCTCCCAGGCATTTTAGCATGTGTTTTTCAATTGGTATATTTGTTTTTAATGTTTTTAATTGTTGTAAACTGCCCAGAGAGCTTCAGCTATGGGGCAGTATACAAATGCAATAAATAAATAAATAATCCATCCACTCCATCACACACTCCTCTCACTCTCTCCCATACCCACTCAATCCTCCCTCTCACTGTTCACCATGCTGACTGTCATTCAGGCTTCACAATCATCTGTCACTACAAACAAAAGAGGGATGTTCCTGCTCTCACCCTGAGCATCACCCGCCAATACCCCATGCACAACTCACAGTTCCCCACAACCGCCCAAGCCATTTAATCCAACAACAGCTATAACCAACTAAAATTAAGAGTGGGGGCACCCTCACCAACATAGCAACCCTGAAGGTGTGGTCCCCTTTGGTGGCTTCACTTTTGGGGTCATCTCTACTGAGGCCCACCACACCACAGTAGTATGAGCTTTAACTCAATGGAAAAGATATCAGCAGAAGTGATTGAAGTTCAGCACTGCCACCTCCTTCCAGCAGCTGGCTGAAAGGTGGCAAAAATTAGCAGTGGGGATTACCCAGATCTGGAGCGGGCAAATATTGCTGATGGCCTTCTCATCTGTTCTTGTTCTCTTCACTGTGGCAGTCAATCAGTGGTAAGATTTTAATAGCACATGACAGGTTCAAGCATGATTTAAGCCCCAAGTATAACAATATTGCTTGCTACAAGACAATTATTATATTTATGGATTCTTCCACTTTTTCATGCAATAAGTCTTCCATTAGCAGCTAGTATATGGGAGATGTTGCTTCAGATTAATATATCAGTAAAGTTTATTGACGTTAATTATTAAAAAACCATATGTAGTACAGTGGAGATAACCATATGAACTCAGTACTCTTAGAATCATGACTGGTCACATAAAACAGATTAATTCAATTCCTTTTAATACTGTAAAACTACACACTTCTGTTCATTCATGGGGGTAATTTGCACTGTGTAACCCCCTCAACCTCATTAAAAGCTACTCCAGAAGCTCAGCAAAATCTTCAGAGCAGGAGTGGCCAACATGTTAGGCCTTGGAACTACACAAGAGCAGCATCAATGTGCAGAGCTTGGAAGATTACTTTTAAAAAGTAATAAATTACAGTTACAGTTACATGGCCCTGAAAAAGTAGTAATTACCATTACAATTACAATTGCTCTGAAAATAACTGATTACTTTACTTTTACTCAATAGTAATTGCTACAATTACATTTTAGTTACTTTTTTAAAACAAATTGCCTACAAGGTGCTGGCCTTGGCTGCTGCACATCTAAGTAGCCTAAAACAACATTAAAAATAAGCACACACACACAGAGGGTAGTAGAATAATTTTTTATCCATATGATTAACAGAATGGCATAACAGAATCTCACATCCCCTCACCCCACCCTCAGCAATGGTGATACCCCAATACACATTTTTTTTGTATATATATATATTGCCTCCAGCTCTTTTCTCCTTCCACTCCTGTCAATTTTTAAACAATTGTTTTCTCCACGCCGTCTTGCTCTCCACATCCTCCCTCGTTGCCTCCTAAGCACCCATAGAGCATGAAGGAAGAACAACGCTGCACAGAAGCCTAATTTGAAGCACATTATTTTTATTCACAAATCAGAGGAGCAGAAGACTTCCCCTGCTCCCTCCCTCAAGTAATGCACAAAAGTAATGCTGGAAACATTACAATTACTCCTCAAAAGTAATGAAGTTACTAATCGTTCTATTACCAGCAAAATGTAATGAAGTTACCCACTCATTACTCAAAAAAGTAATAAATTACAAGTAATTCGTTACTTGTAACTAGTTACTTCCAAGCTCTGTCAATGTGCAATATAACTCTGTGAGTTCATTGTTCAACATCATCACTGCTATAGACATAGATATATAGAGATATACATTTCAATGAGAGCAGTATTTCCTGGGCATGTGGGGGGAGCTAAAATCTGGTTTCCTCTTGCCCTGGCCTGGGTCTTTTTTTATTGTTGGGAGGGGGAGAGATTATTGGTAGCAAATTGCCCCAAAAGAATATTGGCTACCAATGGGGGGAAGGGAATCTGGTTTCTTTGGCCTGGATTGGGCCTTTTTATTTTCATTTTTTTATTTAGAGTATCTGAAAATTTGTTAATGAACTCTCATAAGGGATGAGAACAAGAACTTATTACAATTATTTTAAAACAAAAATCTTAGCAGTACTTTAAAGAGGATCCGTGTTTATTTTCTTTCTGAGCCCAGGACTGCATCTTTTCTGCTGTGGGGCAGGCAGAAACAAGGAGATAACATAGACATTGTGGCATTGGTAATCCTATTAGCAAGGTATGTGTGCAGTTCTTGCACACTTCCAACCCCAATTTCACTTTGAATGAGAAGATGAAACAGTATCTTGTCCTGTGTAGTTAGGTGAATGGGAAGGAATTTTGAGTTAAGCAAATCCTTGCTTTTCTAAAACCCCGGAAACTAAGATTCTTTAGTTTTGTGTGAATGTCTGAGTGCCCACACCAGTGGAGTACTGGAGAAACTTGTAGAACTTGCTGCTACAGTATTTGGAAGTTATCATATGGTGCGAAAGATTCATTTTTCTAACATTTTAGCTTCTTGTTTTTCCCCATCCACCACACTGTTTTACCTCAGCGATAGGAGCTGACAGCTTACAGGTTTCTTTCCACCAATGATTATTATCCATGATATTTAAATATACTGCTCCAGGTCAGGGAGGTTCTTTCTGCATACCAGGAAATAAGCTAGGCATGCTTAAATAAAATGTAATGTTCCTGAATGTAATATTTGCTGTTTTCACCATAGGAGTTATATATATGATAGTCTCACAAATATAATGGTTAATTATATCAAGAAGGAGGTACGGCTGTGGTTACTGACACAGTCCTATTCATTTTAGACAGAAGTAAGTCATGCTGTGCTCATTTAAGTGAGTATAGAATTGGATTCCTCAACTGAACCCCCTTCCCTTGTTGTTGCTCTGTGCTGAATTTTAGACTATAAGCTCTTCAGGGCAGAGACCTATCTTCTTGACAGGCATATCAGGGTGGAATATCACTGCTGTGTTGTTTTGTTGAGTTGTAATGGCACAATAAATGTATTTCTGTACATTTGCTGTACATGTAATGGCACAATAAATGTATTAGTTGTCAAATAAGTTATCATCATGTAGATGATGATGATATCATCAGCATTGATCTCCATGACACTAACATCCCAGAATGAGTTGTCACTGGCTGCCACTGAGTACTAGTGTAGTAGATAGTCATTCTTCAAGTTGGCTGTGGCAGTAAGATTTAAACCCAGGAATACAGGAAGGAAGGCTTTCAAAAAGTTAGTGTTGGCATTTTTCTCCCTCTTTTAAGCCACAAATAACTTAAAAAGGGACATTGGCAGGCAGGCTAGTAGATTTGGGGGGGACTAGTAACTCTTATGGCCTTAATTGTGCCTCTGTGTTATAGGCCATACTATTTATGGTCCAATTTTAGGATATCTTGTACCAGCGATTAAACATAGACAAGGAATAACAACCACTACACTGGGACATTACAACTCATTATGCTATAGTAATGCTATAGGCTGTGCCAAGGTTGTGTAAAAATAATGTAGCAGCTGTCTAATTGATCAATGTGAGACTTTTCTGTTTGGACCAGCATTTGGCTGATGGGATGAGAGTAGGGGGTTGCTTTTAATGCTAGATTTCAACAGGGAGGAAGCCCATAAGATTGTGTTGTGTCTTCTATTACTATTTTTAATGTTCGTACTCATCCTGAGCCTTTTGGGGGAAAGTAAGTTGGAATTAAAAAAAAACACCCAGTGGCAGCCAGTGAAAAGGCTTGCTGGGTACAAGTGCCAGCAGCCACTGGGTGGCAATTAGGGGAAAAGGTAGTTAATTCCTGCACATATATTTGAGCACTTGAAGTTGGCAGCAGAGGCAAGAGAGGATCTCAGTTACTGTCGGGACAGTTGGCCCTGTTAACTTCAATCAACAGCCTTTACCAGTGGCCACTATGCAATCTGCAACCGTTCACTTGCACAGCACTTCCTCCATTCCAGCCTCCCAGCACTGAAAGCCATAGACAAGAATTCCCCTCCTTCCTCCAGCAGCCACCAGTGGTTTCACCTACAACTGCTTCACTAGACACTGTTTAAATAAGTGCATGATTAAACTCGCATCTCTCTCTCACACACACGACATTACACTATATAAGATGTGAGCAAGATGAAAATACCATAGAAGAGTCATTAGCCCCATTCAGGCATTTTCCACACACTTATTTATTATTACACTTAAATCTCACCTTTCCGCTAAGAAGCTCAGGGTGGTATATGTGGTTCTTCCCCATCCCATCCTCACAACCACTCGGCTAAGAGAAAGTGATTGGGCCATGGTCACACAGTGAACTCCTTGGCCAAGTGGGGGCTAGAACCCTCGTCTCCCAAGTCCAACACTCTAACTACCTTAATTAATCAGCAGTAGCTTGCTAGTTAGGGTGGACCTGCTATACAAGCTTCCCAGCAGGTGGGCCACTGTTGCTCACCAAGACATAGAGGGATAGGAGCAAGACTCTAGGGTGGTGAGTAATGTCCAGATGCACCAGAAGAGCTAATCTGGCACTCCTGCTCAATTGTAAACCACTTCACCATCCCCACCTCTTCCCCTCTCTCTCCTGGTAAGCAAGAATGACCCATCTGCCGGGAAAGTAGCACTTCTGCCATTCATAGAACTTATACATGGAGAAGGGTGTCATGGGACCATGTTACTTGATCCACTCTCAATACTGCATGGCACTGGGCATGCTCCCTGGATGTTCACACAATGGGATAGATGTCAGCATAGAAGAAGTCTGCATAGGAGCTGCAAAGTCTCCACCAATGCGCAGGTGTCCAGGAGGCATGCCTACTGCCACACAGTGCATCCAGATTGAGACCAGCAATGTACTCTCACTGCTCCCTTCTCTATGTATAGTGGAGAAGTAGCCAACCCATTACCAATAGCCATTACCATTACCTTCCATGAAAGACTTCAGTGCCCCCAGCAGGTAGTGCAGAATCTGAGCTTTCACTTAAAACAAAATGTAAGTCTCTAGTCCTCCTAGAAAGAAAGTTACGGAGCAAAATGTACAGGAACCATTCCAAGTGATTTCTATGAAATGAGCCAGCCTGGCTGCTCCCACCTGTCAGTGTTATTAGCCTACAAGTGAAGTCAGAACTGTGATTGATAAGTCAGTTGTTTGGACACCAGGCAACAAGAATCCCTAGGGTCTTCAAGAGCTGCCTTTTAGTGCACTTTCTCTGCTTCTGTCTTTTTCCCTAGTCCTTCGAATCTCCATGGTTTGCATTTCTTTTTCCCCCCTAGCAACCAGGATGCATCTTTGCTGTGCTGGGTTCACCTGAGATCAGATAGTGCCTAGAAATTATTTTCTGAAAATACTACTTCACAATAAGTGTGAATCAATGTTAAAGAATTTCCCTCCCCACAAAAGGCAAATTGAAAACTTGAAGGCTTAGGCATGTCTCCTGCTTTGCAGGAGCTAAAGACCAAGGACTCGTTAAGAATTCACTGTATAGTTAACTTACAGTACAATGGTACACATGTCTACTTAGAAGTAAGTCTCTTTGTGTTTATTGGGTTTACTCCCAGGTAAGTGGCTACAGAATGGCAGCCTTAGCTTTGGTTTAGGGTTAGCATTGAGGAAAAACAGGGTTCTTATGCCTTTAACAGATGTATAGCAGGCAGGAATTCAATAGGTCAAGCATTTTCTAGTATGGAAATACTATTACAGGAAAAGCTTTGCCATAACTGCTCTCTAATTTTGTGTTATGCCATGCCCCCATGGCAGCCATTTTGTGACTGGTGCCTCCAGCACTGCCTCAAAATTTGAACTGTGCCCTCTGATCCAAAAAGGTGTAGGTTCTATGTGTGGGAAATGCCTAAACGGGGCTAATATCACACTAATAATTAATTTGTCCTGGTAATATCAAAGGGAACTAACAATATTTTTAATTGTTTTCACCCTGGAAAATGGAGAATTCTCCCTTACAAAAAAGTTTTAATATGTATTTTATATTATAAATGATTGATAGGCATTCTGAACAGTGATGGCTGACATTCCTGTTATCGAGCTTTCTGCTGAATACAATTAGTAAACCCGGGTATGTCTAGAGTATTAAAGGATTTTCTTGCATTGGAAAAATGGGAAGTACCATGATCCTGTGCTAAAGACAAAGTGTAACAACCTTCCTAATTAAGGAGTCAGTTCCAAAATTCATTGTCTTCCACAATATGGACTTCAGTGAAACTTTGGCTATGTTGAGAGATTAACTTATTTCTGGTATGTATTAAACCACCTTATTTGTTGTTTTGTAATGGATTCTAAATTCAGGCAAAATTGTGGTGTACATTATTCAGAATTCAAGGGTGAAAACAGTGGCTATACAGAAATTGAACCTATGATCAGGATGAGAGGGTGGGGAGTTTTCCAACTCTATGGATGCTCTCTATCTCAGTCATAGTCAGGATGAATTCTTCATCACTCATGCCTTATAAAGCTGAGCCAATGAAATAAAGAACAAAGCTTTCACTGACATGTGAGATGCCACATTAGGGACCCAGTGCCCTAATGACATTCTTGTTGCTTTCTGTCAGTACTATCCATATTTCATTGAAGGCAGTGGCAAAACTCCAACTGATTTTGTTAGTGTTTAATTGCACTCTGTTATTCCCCATCTATGAAAAGACATAAGGCTTTTATTCACAGACTGCCTTACAGATATTGCCTGAGAAACCACCACCTGGAAACCAGTCTTTGTTCAGGGACAGATTTCAGCAAACCTTATATTCTCTTCCCCAGAAGGTGAGACTTTGTATGCAAGAGACCTTAATATGAAGCGCCATTCATTCACACCACCTATTGCTGCTTGCAAAGTTATCTGGATCAGGGCTTCTGTATTTTTGACACAGGGTAAGCATTACAGATATACTTTGCAAACGTATCCTGTGAAGCTGCTACAATTTACTTTATACAGAAGCCATAAAAGGAAATTGTATGACGCTGCTTTGTGTAAGTTTCAGTACAATGTGACCGAGTACCGCATGAATGGATTGGAAAGTTATCCTTACTGTATCCTCTGAATTATATCTCAACTTACTAATATCAGTTTGTAATATCATGAAGAGATTCAGATCAATATTCATACTTAAAACATCTTGATCCTGCCCACACACACTGGGAAATACAACGACCTTCTATATTTTAGCTTGTACAATCCTTCCACGTACTTTTCAGCTGACTTCCCATAAACTACACTGTATATAAACTTCATTAAGCATTTATATGCATAGACTATTGCATGCTCAATAAAATCCTTGCAAATGTAACCTTTAACATTTAAGTGCACGTTGAACATTGTGCAATTATATTTATAGTACCCAAGAGAGTGTGCCCCGCAATCTGTCACACTAAACATTAATTGCACACATAGCACACTAAACATTCCTTCAGTCCACACTACGCTTACCTCTGTATAGTTTGCTGTATAAGTTATTGTCCTCTGAAGCTGGACCCTTTTTTCCATACACATGGGAGTGGCTGTCTCATGCACATATATGACATGCATTCTGCTTGTAGCTTATTAACCCGCACTCACCTTAGCATAACAGAAGGAGATGAGCAGCAGAGGTAGCAGGTACCCAAAAACAAAGGTACAGATCACATAGATTTTCTTGTGGTGTTGATCGGGCCACACTTCCCAGCAGAAAGTCTGATTAATGGTTTCCTGTTGGACGATGCACTGATGGTGAGCCACAGGTGAGGCCATGGCAATAGACAGCAGCCAGATGACCCCTACACCAAACAGTGCATTGCGGGACACTCGCAGGGATGAGGAGCGTCGGGAATGCACAATGGCCACATAGCGGTCCACAGACATTGCTGAAAGAGTGAAAATGCTGACCAACATGGAGACAGTGAAGAAATAGTGGATAAACTTGCAGATGAACGTGCCCAGAACCCAGTTGGGCAACATATACACCGTAGACTGGAAAGGGATGCAAAACAGCAAGTAGGCCAGGTCTGCAATGCTCAGGTTGAGGACAAAGATGTTGGTGGTGCTGCGGGGCTTGCCTGGCTTGCTCCTGGCTAGGACTGTGATGACCAAGGAGTTGCCCACCACTCCCAGTGTAAAAATGAGGCCAAAGACAATCAAGGTGATAAAGTTGTCAATGCCAATTTCAAAGAGGAAATGAGCATCCTCCTCCTTCGGGTGATGCTCCAGGGATGACCTGGAGGCATTGGAGTCCAGCCAGGGCAAGCCCCAGGTATGGTTCATGTAGACGGAGGTGGCAGGAGCCTCTGGGTCCATACTCTGTGGAGCTTGGAAAAGAAAACTCGACAAAACAAAAGCAACAAACAGCCTTGCCTCCCACAGAAATCTTTCTTTCTTTCAGAAGAATGCCCTTCCAAAACCCAGGACCTCTCTCTCCTCCAGCCCACCTGCCAAAGAATCCACAAAAACCGAACGCAACGGCCCTTTCCCTCTTCTGTTTTGGAACAGCCTCAGGAAAGGGGCGAGGGGAGAAAAAAACGAGCCGGGGGTCCTTGCGTCGAAACGGTAAGTCGCACAAGTCCCGGGCACCGCTGTTTCCCAACGGCCACTTTCGGTCATTCGTTTGACTGTGCCCCTCTCCTGCCCGCTTAGCACCGGGAAACTTCCTGCCTAGGGGCAAAGGGCGGGAGTCTGAGCGTCAAGGGGCCGCTTGCCAGCCCTTGGATGCCGCCTAGGGGGTCAGACCCAGGCAGGGAGCGATGGAGACACTCTGAGAGAAATCGCCTCTCGCCTCCTCTTGTTTGGAGAAGCGGACCTCTTTGCTGCTCTCCTTTCCCGCCTTTCATTCCTCAAGGGTCGGAGCGCACAGAGACCGGGTGAGTGAGCGAGCGAGCTCAGCGTCTGGGCAGCGGTCGAGAGAGCCGCTCCTGCCTCTCTGTGCGCGTACTGTTGGCCGGAGCTCTCGCTGATTTTTCTCCTAATTTCACACGCACACACCTCCAAGCTCCTCCCTCACCCTGCCTGACGCGCCGCTAACCCCCGGCCGCAAGATCTATGCGGCTACCACCAGCCGGGTTGCTGTCTAACCTTCTCCCGCAACTGGCAACCCGCAACCGTGACTAAAATCCAGCCAAGCAGCCTCCTCTCTGCTTCCTCGGGATCTGTTGCCCCTCCCTACTTGTCTGCAGCCCGCTGCTCTAGGCATGTGGCGCAGGGAGGGGAGACATGAAAATGCTGAGGGGCGTAAAGAAGGAGCCACCCCTGCCTCCCCCACTCACTCCTGGCTCCACCGGGGTAGCAGCGAGGGGACCCCAATGTAGCCTTTCAGAGGGCATAATCCACCAGTGAATCACACCCAGAATGTGTTAACTCCCTTCTGTGTTTTGTTTATTGCATTTTTATTCTGCCCTTCCTTCAAGGAGTTCACAGGATGATGGTGATTTTACTTGCCCTTGATCATAAGGTTCCAGGGAGGTTGAAAATGGAAATGGACTGCCTTCCAGTCGATCCCGACTTATGGCTACCCCATGAATAGGGTTTTCATGGTAAGCTGTATTCAGAGGGATTTACCATTGCCTCCCTCTGAGGCTAGTCTTCCCCAGCTGGCTAGGGCCTGCTCACCTTGCCACAGCTGCACAAGCCAGCCCCTTCCTTGTCCACAACTGCAAGCTGGGGGGGGCAAGTGGGCTCCTTGGGACTGTGCAGCATGCCCACGGCTGCACAGGTGGCAGGGCACATAACCCCTGAGCCACTCACTGTGGGGGTGATCTTTAGCTGGCACTCACCCAGGAGACACGAGCGGGGATTTATTTATTTATTTATTTATTTCATTTATAAACCGCCCGTAGCTAATAGCTCTCTGGGCGGTGTACAAGGTTAAAATACAGTATTACAATAAAATCAATAACAAATACCAGCAAGATTTTAAAACTAGAACATGAAACATGAAATGTTAACATTAAACATTAAAATGCCTGGGAGCATAGCCAGGTCTTAACCTGGCGCCTAAAAGAAAGTACCGTAGGCGCCAGGCGTATCTCCTCTGGTAAGCTGTTCCAAAATGCGGCGGTGAGACTGATCACTGCGGCAGGGTATCACCAACATGTCACTCTGCTGCTGAAAGAATTGCACTGGCTGCCCATTTGTTACCAGGCCAAGTTCAAGGTTCTAGTTTTGGTGTACAAAGTCCTATACAGATCAGGACCAGGATACCTGAAAGACCGTCTTATCTCCTATATACCCATTCGATCACTGCACTCTGCAGGTGAGGGCCTCAGAAGGTCCATTCTGCACAACATAGGAAACGGACTTTTAATGTGGCAGCACCTACCCTGTGGAATTCCCTCCCCTTGAATATTAGGCAGGCGCCATCTCTGCTATATTTTCAGTGCCTTTTGAAGACTTTCCTCTTTCAACAAGCCTTTCAAGTTGAGACCTATCCCAGTCTGCGTCTGTGTTAGAATTGCTTGTTAATATGTTTTTTAAAAATATGTTTTGTGATTTGAACTCACAGCCTCTGGACTCCCAGCTCAGAATATTAAAATCAATTAAAAGAATTTACGTGTCTTACCACTTATTACCCTCACTACTATCCTGCAAGGTAGGTTAGCAGGAGAGAGACAGAGATGCCAGTTGAAACTTGCCTTCTTCCCTGATGGGTGGCATGTGGAACGCTATTTTTTTTACTTCAGCCAAAATTTGTACCTTTCTCTTCCCTTCACCCACTGTTTCATGGAGGAGCAGATATGACAGCCTCAATTCAGATATATAACTCCACCAGTAGAGCAGTGCAGTGGAGCGGTGTTTCTCCAGCAGTGGCTGATGGGGCCCAGCAGTGGGCTTCAGGCCACTTTGAGTGGAGCCTCAGCACCAAAGCCTTGCTCCACTTGTTTGCTCCACTAGGATTCCTTAGCCATGCTAAAGTCTTTTGGCTGGGCTAATGCCAGCACCAGCAACTCCTTGCATGTCGAGTAAAGGTGGATGGGAGGCATTAGCTGTGGGGGGGGAGTGGAAAGGGGAAGAAGATCACCCTATTCTGAGAGGAAAGAGCCAGAGGATTTGTTGAGAAGGAAATTAGAAAGTGAGATTTAAAAAATATATTTATTAATAAACTGGGAAGGGAAAGGAAGAAGATATGCAGAAGAAGCTGTTATAGGAGGTAGAAATGAATGTAACATGACCGGGGAGGAGAGATGAAAGAAACTGGCTGTTTGGGGAAGGGAGGATAAGGTACACGTTGAATGTGAAAGGAGAATGAAAGAGGAAATGATAGGAGATGGGTAAGAATGCTTTTTTGGGGGGGGAGGACATAAAAGAAAAAGTCTCCATGTTTTGGATCAGCAGATTCTTCCCAAAATGTGGAGGCTGTCACAATACCTCCAGAGCAAAAGCTTGAAGATAGCTGAGCTACAGAAATCATTGCCACAAGGAAAACACTATGGCAAAGAATTTAGCCGTTTCTAAAGACGGATTAGATTACAGGAAATTATGTACCCACCAGCTGTTTATAGGCCAAACTGCCACCATTTTGTGACATGGTGGGGAGGGCTGTCTAATTTTCAGCTATCTTAAATGGGCCCCAGCAGTAAAATGTTTGAGTACAGCTCCTGATGCACAGATGTGTGGAACAAAGAATTTGAGCAGAGCAGCTTCTCTTGAGTTTGTTTTGACACAAAGAGCCTAACCATCTGTATTCTACATAATTTCCCAGGGTGATATCCAAAGTTAGTCATACTCAGAGTAGACACACTGAAATCAGTGGACAAGCCCATTGTTTTCACTGGGTCTTCTCTGAGCATGACTAACATCAGATATCACCCATAGTGTGAATGGGAAACTGGCACTGGATTTGCATTGGATTTTCCGTCTGGATCCTCTGCCACTTCAGCAGCATTCTTATATGTGTGAGAGAGGACCAAACATGATTTTTAATGTCACGTATGAAAACACTCATCAGTACTGCAGGGAGGAGAAAAACTGCCTGTTGAAATTGGCCGTGGGATAGCTCACAGGGGTCTTTCATCCATTGCTACAGTTATCAGTTTATGGCTAACATTTTTAACCAAAAAGATCCTATACCTTTAGCAGCAATCTGACATGCAGAAACAAAATGAGCAGTGCATTTCTCATAAGGATATCTGCATGCCTCAAAAAGCTTCTTGTACTTGTTGGGAATGTCAAGAATATCCTCCTGCAGACCTATTAAAAAGGTTTCTTACTCTTATTAATCCCAGCCATCATCTGTGCTCTATTTTCCCTTAACAGCATAACAATATTTGATTTCACTACCCTTGCTGGTGACATCTAACAATCTTCACATTATTATTTTTTATTTAAAGGCTTAGCTTAATACTGAACACAGGAGCACTCATGTAGGCATTTAAAAACCTAAAAAGTTGTATATACATGGCTACCTTCCTTCTTTGCAGCAATGCACTCCTGTGTCAGTAACTGTTGCTGATTTTTTAAAAAATTTAGTCCTTTGTAAGCATTGCATTCCCCTATAAGTGTACATTTCCCCTGGGAGCCCCCCTCCCCACCTCTGCTTTTAGAAGTGCCAACCACAGTTTCCTTTTCAATCCTCAGCAGCCAAGAACAAGATGATCCCTATCCATTAGCTCTGGTCTACACACCAATATTGCTTTGGACATCAGGCAAGACTAAAATGTTGTGGCATAATTTCAGTAATTCTCTGAATGATCTAGTAGTTTTTAGGTTGCATTTTCACATACTGTAGTGAGTTTTAAAGAGGCACCTGGTTCAGTTGGTCTACAAAGTGAATGTAAAGCCTACACTGGCCTTGGATTACAAATGCCTCTTTCTCTTCTGCATCATCAGTGATGAGCTATTCATAAACAGAAAAAGAAAAATTCTCAGGGGTGATTAATTAATTTAAGCCATATGTATGAACCACTGTTATGGGTGTTGCTGTTCACTAGCACACCCTGCTGGTTGAGTTTTGCACTGTTGCCATCTTTTCTCATTTAAATTCCTAACATCAACATCAAACCAGCAAAGAAGTTCTAAGTTAAACATGCCCAATTTAGTCTGCCTCTCATTTCTGTCTTTAAGCTGTAGACCTATATCCCATTGAACATACCTTGCAATTTGATGAAGAATTCTGAAGAACTCAAAAGCTGGCTACTGTGCTGGATGGGGTTATACTCCCCCTGAAGACACAGGTTTGCAGTTTGGGTGTCCTCCTGGACTCAGCTTTAAATTTGGATTCCCAGGTTTCTGCAGTGGCCAGGAGGGCTTTTGCACATTTGAGATTAGTGCGCCAACTGCGCCCTTTCCTTGACCTGTCCGATCTGGCCACGGTGACACATGCCTTAGTTACATCCCGTTTAGATTACTGTAACGTGCTCCACGTGGGGCTGCCTCTGAAGACTGCTCGGAAACTTCAGCTGGTACAACGTGCTGCAGCCAGAATGTTAACTGGGGCTGATTACAGGGACCAAACAACTCCCCTGTTTAAAAAGCTCCACTGGCTGTCAGTTTGTTTCCTGACACAATTCAAAGTGCTGGTGCTGACCTATAAAGCCCTACACGGCTTGGGTCCAGGCTATTTGTCAGACCGCATCGCCCTCTATGTGCCTGCCAGGGCCCTGAGATCCTCAGGAGAGGCCCTTCTTTCAATACCTTCATCCGCACAAGTACAATTAGTGAGGATACGAGATAGGGCCTTCTCGGTGGCTGCCCCTAGGCTTTGGAATTCCCTCCCTAAGGAGATGAGAATGGCCTCTTTCCTGCAGTCCTTTCGTCAACAGGTAAAAACTTTCTTATTTCAGCAAGCCTTTGATTCCGAAGGCGGCTAAGGATAGGCCCAAAAGGAGGTTATATTGTTCTGGCTTGTTTATTTTTTAATTATTCTGATTTTATGAGTATAGTTTTTAATTATCAGAAACAGTTTAATGCTATTTTAAATTAGAGATCATTTTTTAATTATATCTGTCTATATTTATTTATTTATGTATTATATGCTTTTAACTTTGGTAGGTTTTAATTGTATCTGTTTTTTATCTGGAAGCCGCCATGAGTTCCAATTTGGAAAAACGGCGGGGTATAAATAAAGTTAATAATAATAAAGTTAATAATACTTTGTGAAATTTTACTTCATCCTAATAATGGGATGTCCTATTATGGATTGAGCATAGTGGGACTTGCTTCCCAGTAAACATATAGTCAATAGCACGATATATCTCTGTTCCCCTAGAAATATTTTGATGTGCTTTTAAAGGTACAGCAGTGATCATCACTACAAAGCAGTGTAGTGGAATAGGGCCAATGAGCTGCCACTTATTTCACAGCCAGGACAGTGATGTCATCTCCTAGAGGGCCAAGCAAATCAGCTTTTCTCACAGAGAAGCCCACCAAATAAGCTAAGCAGGAGAAGCAATTTACACAAGCATACATGGCTAAGTGTTAATTGCCACTTTTATTTTGACAAATTCCAAAATCCCTTAATGTCTAAATGTCACGCAATAGTGAGCCAGCTTTTCAGTTTACCATAGCTCTTCATCAGGCTGGATGTGGAGCAAAGCAGGGGTGGGGGAGCTGGCTTGGTATTGGAGCCATAATGCATGCCATGGTCAAAAATAATTTTTGTTGAAAGGAGACTAGGCTATGGGCTTATCATGAAGACTCCCTCTACTTCAGAACTTACTACTGCTAAAAAGCAATTCATATTTCCAATCATTCTTTTTCACACATGCAGATGGAGACGCACTATAGCTGCCTGTACAATAGATTTTGCAAGAAAAGGAGTCTTACTTCGAGAATCACGACAGGATGAAACATGAAAATATATGCTGCTGTGAGTTTTTGCAGACAGATGCATAAGTTTATAAAAGGATTTGTTCGAACAGTGAAAATGTGTAATATATTAGTAAAGCAAGGAAGCTGTGTAAAGATTCAGAACAAAAAGCTATCATATTAGAACAGGAATTTCAGATATGTTCGGGTAGGTTTCATGTGCAGGACAGAACAATGAGAAGACATTGCTGAACCTAACAATCTTCAAAGAGAGGATTTTTTCTTGAATTTAACCAGATGATCAGTAAACATATGCCTCTGTGTGACTGTCCCAACATCAGACTATATTTGAAGAGAGATAATGCAATATCCTGTCCTCATGTAATGGATATGTAAGGTGGAGAAAATAATGAAATTGGCGTTTGATTGTTTTTCAAAACTTACATTCAAGGTAGATAGGCACTCCAGCATTGGAAATAGGAATGTGCAGATTTCAAATAAATAAAAGCAAAAGCTTCAAAAAATTGGGGAGAGGGTTGCTGATGGTCAGTGGCAGATGCACATTAATAAATACATTTCACTTCTGTCACTCACTGTCATTCACATTATAGGAAATAGTAACATTCTATAGAGACACATTTCACACAGCAATCACAATAATAATAATAATAATAAATTTAATTACTTCGTCGCCTATCTGGCCAATGGCCACTCTAGGCGACTTACAAAATTATTAAAATACAATTAATAAAATACAGTAATACAATAAAAACAATAGATCTACAACAACAATATTAAAACTGGGTAGGAGGCATTACAATTATATCGATTAACCCTCCCCGGATACCCCAAAGGCCTGCTGAAAAAGCCAGGTCTTTAAGGCTTTCCGAAATACATTTAGGGAAGAGGCATGCCGGAGATCTTGTGGGAGGGAGTTCCAAAGAGTGGGGGCCGCCACTGAGAATGCCCTCTCTCTTGTACCTGCCAATCTGGCTGTTTTTGTTGGCGGGATTGAGAGAAGGCCCTGTGTGGCTGATCTTGTCGGGCGGCATAATTGGTGGCGTTGAAGGCGCTCCGTGAGATAAACTGGGCCGAAACCGTATAGGGATTTAAAGGTCAATACCAACACCTTGAATTGGGCTTGGAAAACAACTGGAAGCCAGTGTAGGTCGAACAACACTGGTGTGATGTGATCTCGGCGGCGACTATTCGTAAGTAGTCGAGCCGCCGCATTTTGTATCAGTTGTAATTTCCGGACCGTTTTCAAGGGTAACCCCACATAGAGCGCATTACAGTAGTCCAAACGAGAGGTGATCAGGGCGTGTACCACCAGTGGGAGCTGATGAACAGGAAGGTAGGGTTGCAGCCTTCGTATGAGGTGTAGTTGGTACCAGGCTGCCCGGCTCACTGCTGAAATCTGAGCCTCCATGGACAGCCTGGAATCAAGCACAACCCCAAGGCTGCGGACCTGGTCCTTTAGGGGTAAACTCACCCCATTGAACTTCAGGTCAATGTCACCCAACCTTCTCTTGTCCCCCACAAGTAGTACCTCGGTTTTATCAGGGTTCAACTTCAGCTTGTTCCTTCCCATCCATCCACTCACGGATTCCAGGCAGTTGGACAAGGTCTCCACAGCCAACTCTGGTGAAGATTTAAATGAGAGATAGAGCTGAGTGTCATCCGCATATTGATGACACTGCAGCCCAAATCTCCTGATGATTGCTCCCAGCGGCTTCATATAGATGTTATATAGCATGAGAGAGAGGATAGAGCCCTGTGGCACACCACAATTGAGAGGCCAAGGGTCTGATACCTCCTCCCCCAACGCTACCTGTTGGTACCTGTCGGAGAGAAAGGAATGGAACCACTGTAATACAGTGCCTCCAATTCCCAATCCCTCCAGGCGAAGCAGAAGGATACTGTGGTCGACAGTATCAAAAGCCGCTGAGAGATCAAGGAGGACAAGAAAGGTGGATTCTCCCCTATCTAATGCCCTCCTCAAATCATCAACCAGAGCGACCAAGGCTGTTTCAGTTCCGTGACCAGTCCTGAAACCCGATTGGTATGGATCCAAATAATCCATTTCATCCAAGTGTGCTGACAACTGGTTGGCCACCACTCGCTCAATGACCTTGCCCAGAAATGGTAGATTCGAAATTGGGCAGAAGTTATCTAACACTTGGGGATCCAAGGAGGGCTTCTTTAAGATGGGCTTTACAATTGCCTCCTTGAAGGCTGATGGCATCACACCCTCTTTCAAGGATGCGTTTACCACCGCTTTGATCCCCTCGCCCAATTTCTCTCTGCAGCTCACAAGGAGCCACGAAGGGCAAGGATCAGTAAGACAAGTGGTTGGCTTCACAGATGAAAGCACCTTGTCCACTTCCTCAGAAGGGAGAAGCCGAAACCGATCCCAATTTACCGGCTTGCAACTGGCCAACTCTGGTTCATCGACTGTGTCCACGGCGCGCGGGATCGAGCTCCGTAAGTGTTCGATTTTATCAGCGAAGTGTTTTGCTAATAGGTCACAGGAGGCCTTTGACTGTTCCAAGGGTTCCTGAGCAACTGGACCGACCAGGCTTCGGACCACCTGGAACAGCCTCCTGGGACAACACTCCGCAGACGCAATAGAGGCAGCAAAGAAAGCCTTCTTTCCTACCTTTATTGCCACTTGGTAGGCAGCTACTGCTGCTCTAACCTGTGTCCGGACATCTTCGGAGCAGGATTTCCACCACCGGCGCTCTAGTCGTCTCACCTCCTGTCTCAGACTACGCAACTGCGGTGTATACCATGGAGCTAGCTGAGTTCTATTCAGGGGGAGAGGACATTTCGGAGCCACCTGGTCTAATGCCGTGGTGATCCCCACATTCCACTCCTTCACCAGGGTTTCGACCGGGCGACCTTCAGCAGGTTCCAATTCCCCAAGCGCAGTCAGGAATCCATCCGGATCCATCAGGCGTCTGGGGCGGACCATTTTAGTAGTAAAAGAATGCATTTCTAGGTGAAAAATACAATTAATCCAGTTTTGGGAAAATGCACTAATCCCCACAACAGAAGTACCACCTTGAGCAAAGATGTCTGGATTGTGTTCAGCTGATAACAAACAACTATGAATCTAATTGTATTAAAAACAAATGTCTAGAGAGGTCCAAAGAACTGTTTACACAGAATTTATATTTGTGTAGAAAATGCCAAAGTGCATACAGATTGGCACATATGGTTATCTACACATGGGATGTATGCTTTTTCCTGCATGGAAGTGATTTCTGGAGTTGCCACACATGTGAAGTGGCATTTAGTTAGAGTTTAATTTTATTCATTATTTTCCTTTCTGTTTCAGATTTTCATCTTAATCATATTTGCATTATTCTATATTGTTTTATATTATTGCCTACATTTTGGAGTGAGGATCTCTATCTTATATTTGATTTTACTGTTACTCCATCCACCTTTTTCCTGCTGTTCCTGCCTAATCCTTTGGTTAATCTCAGATTTGCAGGTATTCTCCCCACTGAGAATTTAAGGTGGGCTCCTGATCATTCCTTTGCTACAGCATGGTATGCTCCCAACAGCCCATCAGCTGATTGCTCAAGGATGGGGAAGTGGTTTCCACTTCTCCCTCCCAGTGTTGCTCTTTGAAGCCATCCCATATAGCTCCTTTCCAACTTTGACATCAGGGATGGAAATGAGAAGTGCAGGGAGACTCACAAAGCCAAGGTATTTTGACAGGTCAGTGAGACCACTCACTTGTCAATCATGTGATGTCATAATGATGTAATGGATTGCCTTGTCCACCTGTCAAAGTTGGCTCACTCAGAGCCAAAAATGTTCCCCACCCCCGATCTAAAGGGTTACTGCTAATTTAGCAAGTGTTTTTGGATCAAGACTTTGTGGAGCCAATCATTTTAATGATTATTTTGCATTGTGTTATTGTATTTGTACATATTGTTGTACACTCCCTTGATATTTTATTTGCATGGGCAGTATAGAAACATTTGCATAAAAAAATTAAAAATTGAGGTCCAAAATTTGTTCATTATTTCTATTATTCAGTGTTTCCCTAGCAGGTGTGTTTTAGCAGTGGGAAGCCTTGGGACAAAGTTCCATTACTTTCGTTGCAGGCAGCCCCACCAGGCCCCCTCCTAGAGTCTATCTGTCTCTACACCCAATCAGGTTGTGCAGTAGCCAGTCACTACAGCCAATAAGCAGTCAGCATGTATCCCCCTTGCACACTAATCGGCTCCTACAGGTTGTTGTTGTGGGGAAGAGAGAGTCAAGAGGACCTGAGAGATAGAAGTTTACATAGAGAAGAGGGTAGACAGCCAAGTAGGGTTGCCAGGTTCAGGGACTAAGACTGATCCTGTATCTTTAGGAGAAGAGAAAGTCAGCCAAGTGCAGGTATTCTTGCAACACTGTAATGGGAAAAACCACAAGGTGGAATTCTCCCTTCCCCCTGCACAACTTTTAAAGATACAGAAGACCTTTTGGTTGCCCGGCCCAGCATCCAAGAGGTCTTCTGTATCTTTAAAAGTTGTGCAGGGGGAAGGGAGAATTCCACCTTGTGGTTTTTCCAATTACAGTGTTGCAAGACTACCTGCACTTGGCTGACTTTCTCTTCTCCTAAAGATACAGGATCAGTCTCAGGCCCTCAACCTGGCAACTCTACAGCCAAGCCAAAGTACTTACCTGGTCATTGCAAGCTCAGGCTACCAGCCAGCAGCAAGCTTTGGGGGGAGTGATTGGGGCTTGCTTTTTAAAAAGTTGTGAAGGGAAGTACGGAGCAGTGGATAGGTCCCTGCATGTTGAAGATGCTGTTGTCTGCCAGCGAGTGCTTCATTTCCTTTGTCCCAGGCAGGAGGGAGGGAGGGAGAGAGAGAGGGGGAGGGAGGGAGGGAGAGAGAGAGAGAGAGAGAGAGAGGGAGAGGGAGAGAGAGAGAGAGAGAGAGATGATTTTTTTAAATTGGAGATTAAGGGGTGCTAGCTGGAGAGCCGGAGGGCCCCCAAAAAACTGGAGACTCCGCCCAAAAAACTGAGACTTGGTAACCCTACTGTGACCTTGTTTTGGGTGACAGTCTGGCCTACATGGCTTAACTTCTATTAAACTACTTTCTCTCTTGGTCTGTAATGTGTGCTAGGTGACCTTGGGCCAGAGGATCCCTAGTCAAGCTTTACCAACAGCACAATCCAAACGATATCTACTCAGAAGTAAGTCCTGTTGAGTTCCATGGGAGCTTAGTCCCTTAGTACGTGTGTTTAGAATTGCAGCCTTCAGGGGCATCCATCTTTACTCCCAAATGCTCCCATCTAACATCTCCACAACACTAGGCTCCTTTCTTCCTGCAGTGGCCTTCTGGTGACTGGTCTGGCCTGAAGGCACTTAAACCCTTCTTGCCAAAAGCAAGTAGGATAGATTAAATGTTCCCTACCCAGGCTCCATCTTTTAGCTAAGATGTCTAGCTTAATTTCCAATCAGATATTTTTTTTAATTGTACGCTCCAAGCAACTGTGATTGATGCTTAATGTATCATGCTTAATGACATCACTTGGGCCCACCCCGTGACATCACTCAGGCCCACCCCCATTACATCACTTGGGCCCGCCCCTAAAATCTCATTTCTTGGGATGCTTTTGACCTGGCAACCCTAGATCACAGGGAGGACAGAATATTCCCATGTTAAAATATGAGGTAAGCCACAAATTCTGACTCGTATATGTTAATTTTATACTGGGCACTGCTCCAGCAGTTCTTAATCTGTAAAAGGAGACTTTCAGAAGCTGCTGTGTTGGCCTGTACAGCAGCTAATTCAAAGACCAGTTATTAATTTTATTTGTTATATATTGCTTCCTGAAAGGTTTTTATCTTTTGCTCAGCTTCTAGATAACTACTCACTTTATATGCAAACTTTAACATGTACAAATTAGTCACAGGCTGCTTGGTTTTCTGGTAGAAATTGCACCTTCATTATTAGGCAGCAATAGGTGAAGCTTAATGCTGGTAATTCCAAAGTAGAGCTGCTGTTTTCTTAAATGAGACTCCAATCTGCAAAAGGCAAACTTTACATATAATAATAATTGTTCGTTGCTTCCAGTTTGATTAATCTGGAATTTTCAACCTTTTAGTTTTTATGGCATATCCTCTTATTTTTATGCTCTAGAACTAGTACCTACTGTTTTTTCTCAGTGATGGAATTAAGCCTTTATTGATCTCCATTTAAGAGAACTTTCAACATTGCCAACACACAGAAGACTCATGAGACAGAGTAATTGTGGAAATATATTTATTCAAATATAACATAGAAGATCTGCCAAACAATAGCAAAATTATGTAAGTATGGGCAAGTGGGTTTGAATTAATGTATATGAATGAAGGATCCCTCCATTCTCCTTGGCATGTAAACAACCACATTCTGTGGCTCCCCAGCCAAAGATTGGGAGAAAATCCTGCTTTGAGTATGTGAACCCAACATGTGCACCTGCCCCCTGTTATCCAGCATTCACCAAGGTGCACATGCCAGGCCTAAAGGGCAGCCTAAAGGACCCCGCCTCCAAGCCAAAGGCTGTACAAGGTGAATCAAAGGTACCCTTAACACAATGATGCCTCAGGGTGCCTGTCAATTAAGTTCTTAAATTCACTTATCTGCCCCCACTGAATGCCAAACAGATCAAAGAAATGCATACAACAAGAGCAAACCAAAGGACCCTACAGTATGGAACAGGCAAAAAAGTGCAATCCCAAGGGCCAGTCAGGGGTTCCTATAAAAAATCCTAGTCAGCCCTCCCCCCAAGGGTTATTAGTAAAAATAACCACACTGGGGAGGGAGGGAGCTGCAAATGAGAAGGAGGAAGTGGAGCAGGCTTAAATAGCAGGATGATGGGTCCCCTTCCAACCTATAAAAACCTCAAGGCCCTCTCATCCTGGGAGAGACCAACTCAGGTTGTTTCCCAAAAAGGGGAGTGTAGCAAATTCTTCCCCCACTAAATAGTGGAGGCAGCATTCTTTCTTCATACACTGTTTCTCCATTTTACACTTCATTGTCCTTTTTCACAAATGTCTCCCAGTTTAACTCAGGAAATTCCAGTCTGATATGAGGAGGGGGGGATCCCTCATCCTTTCATTTTTATTTTTAGCCAAAACAAATGCATGTTTACTCATAAGTAAGTCCCATTGCTCAATGGTATTTTCTGCCAGAAAAGTATGCATAGGATGATGAGCTTAATATCTATCCTTCTATTTCCAGTTGAGTTTTTTTACCACAAATGCACATTGGCTAGTGATAGATATATGCTTATGGGGAATAGAAGTGAGTCATACCCTCCAAAATTTCATGTATCAAAGCAGGTGTACTGTTATGAACTCTAATGCCTTTATTCTCAATGAATCACTTAACACAAACACACTCACGTTATCAAAAGTACTACTTCATCTGCTGGATTTGATTACTTTTCAACAGTGTCTGCTCCACTGCCCTTTAAACTGCAGTGTGTTACTAAAGGAATCATCAGAGTTATATAAACTCTGATTATATATATGCTTAATGGTTATGTAGATATGGAAGAAAACCTGTACATTGATGTTTTGTGTTGATGTGCACACATTTCCAATCATTCACATTACAATGAGCAATCCTATATATGTCTATTCATAAGTAAGTTCCATCGAGTCAATAGGATTTACTCCCAGTTAAGGAGTAAGTTAAGTATAGGATAGCAACCTAAGAGGTTTATATTATTAAAAGGGCAGCTGAAATTTGAGGGAAGTTCAGTAATGAAAGGAGAAGAGTCTCCTCCCTAATCCCTACTTATTTGGGGGGGGGTGACTTATTAGAGGTCTTTAATACTACATCAGGCTGGAAGCCACAATTTTAGATTTCCCAGAATGCCCCATCCCAAAGGAAATTTAGAGGCTGCTGCATGCACACACGCAGACACACACACACCCAAAAGGCAGCCAACCATGGGGCCCTTTTTGTGTGACAGGTGTCATGTTTTTTCCTCCAACCTAAATTGCTTTACCTCACTGAAAATAAGCCACCCACCCTATTTCATGACACTTGTGCTCACAAAATGGGAGAGAGCATTTTATTCACCTCTAGGGAAAAATAGCAACATTTGTTTACCAGTTAAATAGAAACTGTCCATGGGAAATAGGGACAGTTGATAATGAAATATGTGAATGTGTGTGCACACATGCACACACACAGAGGGAAAGGTACATGGGCATACACAGATACAAGGGCACACAAATGCTCAGTGGTAAAAATGTGAGCAAGTTGTGCAGTGTGTTTAACAGACAGACAATTGGTTAGCAATTAAAATAGGTTTACTTACTGTGTCCTCTGACCAATCATTCATAGGCAATGTCCAACTAAGAGCAGGACTGTATGTAGCCAAAAGCCATAATGTAACACAACTTAAGCATGTTAAGATTCACTGAAATTAATGCATTGAGGGGTCAAACTCCTTGTCATATGAATTGTGTGCATGAAATTAGGCATGTAGAGAATAAAACCTGAAAACCTCCCATTTCCTCTTCCCCCCACCCCATGAAGCTACTTGCCCTGGGAGAAAACCTCTGTTGGTCCCTATTCTGAAGTGGAGTCTCAGCATGTCATGTTCCAATCTTGATAGTCTCTCCACCCCAGTGGCTGCTGTTTAAATTTCAGACCTGAGCTCATTAATTTCATTCATTCAATTAATATAACAGTTTGTATCTATGGCATTCTTAATTCTTCACTGGACTATGACCCCTATGTTTTAACATGCATGTAAGCAGTAGAGACTGGTGGCCCTGATGTCAGTGGGGCAGTGAATCTGCTTTCAGCACCTTAGACAGCTCCTTGAAAGTTCAGATTAAAACTCAGAGTGGATTCACTGCTCAACTAACATTGGAGCCACCGGCCTCTACTGTGTGTAAGGCAATGACCAGGAGGGAGATTATAGACTTTTGCTATGGTGTGTGTGAGAGAGTGAGTGAGTGAGACAGACAGACAGAGCTATCTTTCAGTTCCAGCCTGACAGAATGCTTTTATCACTCAGAGGCTTGCAGGCACTCCTATATCAACTGATGTTGGACAACAAAAATATACCACCAAATGACATTTTGTGTCTGACATATTCATCTAGTAACTGAGGCTTGGAAGATTTAGATAGGATGAGAAATCATAAACATGAGCAAACATTATGTTGCCTAGACAACTGGATGAAATTTTAACTTCCTTTAAGATTAGCAGTGATATTATCATCTAAAATACATACTTGTATACCAACCTCTTTCATTCTCAGTTTTTACAAACATTCTTGACCATGCTGAGACTGATATTTATGGTATCTCACAGCATCTCCGCTTTGTTTTTTATTTGATTCTTCATACTAGGCTTGGTATATAGCTAATTACAAACAATGGATTTGCTTGATAATCAAGGGCCAAATTTGACAAGACAGCATTCATAGAATCAATAATTGTGTGAATGGCTTTTTAAAAGTAAATAGGAGTTACTGCAAATAGCATGCACAATGTCCTGATCAGGACCAGAATTTGGTGGGGGGAGGTTTAAAATGTGTATTCTCCACATCAGGATCCCAGTCCAGATCAGGACTTCCACACCTGCAATTTATGATGGCATATCTAGTTGGGCTCTGAGAATGAAGAATGAGGGGAAATCAGTGTATGTTAAAACAGTGGAATTAAATATGGTGAACTCAGAAGGTCTATTCTCTGCCACCACTTCTCTGCCTTCTCCTTCTACATGCCCTTATGTACATGTCATTATATTTAAATTTAAGTACCCTGCTGCACTTTTTTCCCCCTCCCTCTTGGAGCACTGAAGCATGGCATGAGATCAGATTACATTCAAATAACTTCTGTGCATTTTTTTTATTATCTGGAAGAACTAGGAGCAAACTGATACAGTTTGGGAGTGAAGAAAATAATGCCTTGTTTTTTTCAAAACTAGGCATCAGATAATATTTCCATACTGTGCTTGTATACAACAAATAAATCCGGAAAGAAAGTTCCTCAGTTAAATTAGTTATTATGAAAAGAATTTGAAAACCTATTTTCATTAGATAAGATACCTGCTCATTTTTTCTTCAGATAAAGTTTGAAATCCAATGTTGCTGTTCCACTTGTGGAACAAATTCTGGTTTTCCTCTTCTTACAGCCCCCTCCCATACCACAACCCTGCCATTCTCAACGTTCCCCTTTAGGAGATGGGGGCTGCAGCTGGATGAAGGAATTAGAGAAAATTGCCTTCCTTCTCTTACATTAGCAGATAACTCTGATGGATCAGTTCCTCAAATAGAAAACTGCTTATAATAGTGGAATAGCAGTACCCAAAAATACACACACATAATACACCCCTCTTACTTTAAAAACACTATAGGAACAAGGTTCTTGTACATTGTTGTTGGTGTGTAAATAGCTGAATTCATTGGCTTATTTTGCTTTGGTCATGCCTAATATTCTTATTTATAATGGTCCCAACCCAACTGTAGTTACAGCCAACTAATCACATGGAACAACTGGTGCTTGTTCTCACACAAATGGCATTTATTCTCATTCCCAGGATACAGAAGCAAATATCCATTTGCCACAAAAGAAGCATCCAGCTAATTTAAAGGATATTGGATTATCACTGTGCTGCAGCAGGAGATATATACCCAGGCACACATCCATATCAACACACAGGAGGGAAAGCTCCTTATATGCACAATTACCCGGGGGGGGTGTCAGTGCACCTCATTGTAGAGTATCTTGTTTCTGTACAAATGTCTCCATTTCCACTCCCACGAATCCTCCAGTAAATATAACTCCTCATTTATCCTTCACCCAACACAGTGCTCTCCAAATGCTTTTGGAGTACAACTCCCATCATCCCTGACGATTGCCCATGCTGGCTAGGGCTCATGGGATATCTGCAATATCTGCAGGGCATCACATTGGCTACTTCTGCTGCAGACTAGATGATGTTTCGGATATCCTTTGAGATTTTTGAACTAATAAAGTTCTATCAATATTTTCACGAGGAACATCCTTGAAACGGCTTCCTTTATATATAAATCCATGTACAATATAAATAGTGTTTATTAAACACCAACAGTCTGCTAGGAACGAGACATAACATATCACAAAGAACATATTTTTGTTGGGAAAATGAAGCAAAAATTTGTAAAAGATGTTCATTCTTGCAAATCTGAAAATTTTGTGAACCTAATTATTGACATTTTTGACACAGTCCATTCTCTTTCAATGACATCCTCCCACCCCCGTTTTGCTCTTGGGGCACTGAAGCAAGGGTAGGTGGACCAATTCTTCATGAGAATTCTATAAGAGATCAGATCAAGCTTATCTGTCGCCCACACACACAGAGCTTTGCAACCTACACTAGTCCTCCACCCACATCATGCATGAAAAACAGAAAAATAACAGATCCAGCATGGTCAGCACTATTTTCACAACTCAAGGTATAAAGCAGACACAGGGTTTTCTTAAGCCAAATCACTTTTCTTCTTCTTCTGATAAGCTCTTATAATTTTACATTTTTGAAAGTGTAAGAAGTTCCCACACAGAAGCACTCTCTAATGATGTGCAGAGTCCTCTGTTTGTTGTTATGTGCCTTCAAGTCGATTCTGACTTATGGCGACCCTATGAATCAGTGACCTCCAATAGCATCTGTCATGAACCACCCTGTTCAGATCTTGTAAGTTCAGGTCTGTGGCTTCCTTTATGGAATCAATCCATCTCTTGGTTGGCCTCCCTCTTTTTCTACTCCCTTCTGTGTTTCCCAGCATTATTGTCTTTTCTAATGAAACATGTCCTCTCGTTATGTGTCCAAAGCAGGATAACCTCAGTTTCATCATTTTAGTTTCTAGTGATAGTTCTGGTTTAATTTGTTCCGATACTCAGTTATTTGTCTTTTTCGCAGTCCATGGTATCTGCAAAGCTGTCCTCCAACACCACATTTCAAATGAGTTGATTTTTCTCTTATTTGCTTTTTTCACTGTTCAACTTTCACATCCATACACAGAGATCAGGAATACCATGCTTTGAATGATCCTGACTTTAGTGTTGTAGGCCATAGGCAAACGTATAGCTGCTTTTAAATATGGAAGCTTGTAATGTTCCCTTCTGATCCTTTAGCATCTGCAGTGATTTAGCATTTTTTCTGGCAGTTGGAAGATTGACCATTCTTTGACCTATGTACCGTTAGCTTAGCTCACAGCTCATCTTGTGCCTTATCTGAGGGGCTAATAAGCTTGCCTCACCAGAAAGTGGTCTGATGTACTGCCAGGAAGAGTAGCTCCAAGATGTCAAGATGTTCTGCTTGTCAGTAGGGCATTAGTGCAATGCCTAATCACTTTGATTTTGCGAAAACAAGACAATCAATCAAATGCTATGATACTTCAAAGATTATTGTGATGCTTGTAAACAGGTATGCTATATAAGCACCTTTGATGCCCCACTTGATTGCTCAGAGTGGTCAACCTTTCTGCAAGACCTTGCAGTCTGATCCATTGGGTATGCATGCTGTAAGTTACTCAATAAACTCTCCTTGTAAGCAAACCTGAATCTGCCTTATCATTTCCTTGGTAACTTTGAAACCTGAAAGCCCACAGACAGGGCATACAAGTGTTCAGTGACACATATTTGCATTTGAGGACCTTTTCTAGTTCTCTCATAGCTGCCCTCCCCAGTCCTAGCCTTCTTCTGATTTCTTGAATATTGTCTCAATTTTGGTTAATGACTGTGCCAAGGTATTGATAATCCTTGACAAGTTCAATGTCCTCATTGTCAACGTTAAAGTTGCATAAATCTTCTGTTGTAATTACTTTAGTCTTTTTGACGTTCAGCTGTAGTCCTGCTTTTGTGCTTTTCTCTTTAACTTTCATCTGCATTTGTTGGAAACAATGCAGATTTCAATAAACCTGCCCATTCACTAAAATCTTTGGAGGACTCCCTTCTGGTGATTTCATAGAACACACTAGTCCATCTCATGGCAACAAGGAAGAGGGTGTTCTTCACGGTAGCAGTTGTGTTGTGAAATAGTCTCTTCTTAGAGATACAGTGGCTGCTTCAATGACATGTTTCCACCATCAGTGAAAAACATTCTTATTCATCCAAACATTTGCTGGCCTGATGCCTGGCTCAGCTATTTTCCATCTACTGTTTTATACTGTGCATTTTACTAATTTTATTGTAATTTTTATACAAGTGTTGTACACAGCATTGGCACTTTGTAAGTGAAAAGTGGCAGTGGCGTCACTAGCGGGGTGTGGGGAGTGCGGACCACACCCAGGTGACACCATGAGGGGGGTGACACCCAGAGCCGCCCCGTCACGGGGCAGGGCGCCCGCGCCGTTGGCTGGCAAAGGAGCCGAGAAGCCCTCCGGGTCAGCATCAGAGCAGCCAACTCCTCCTCGGAGGCAGGCAGGCAGGCGAGACTGGAAGCAGTCTTGGAGCGGCAAGGGAGGAGCGCCGGCATTCCCAGACCTGCTTCTCCGGCTGGGTGCCCCTCTGGCGCATGCCCTCCCAGGGGCATGGGTGGCTGGACTTGTGTGTGTGTGCGTGCGTGCGCTCAGCAGGACATTTGGGGGCTCGCCAAGGAGTTACCACACCAGGTGACACCAACCCTAGTGACACCACTGAAAAGTGGTATATATATTTAAAATAAATAGAACAGCTCTGCTTTCACAGCATTTCACATTTCAAATTGCATCAATGTGAACAGAAATCATTGTCAACCAAGGTACAGGTCTGTTTCATAGTAACCCTACACACCATTCTATTACATAAGCAGAAACCTTTACCAAAATATTGGACCCCACTGCTGCTGTCACTATTACTACTATGTTCTCAAAGAAATCATATCAGTTTTAGAACTGCTGAGGAGAGAGGTCAATGGATATATCAACACAGTGTCCCAATGTCTATCCTGATGGGATATATCAAGATTTGTAGCAAGCCTGGTCACACAGATGTTGATTTGGGGGTCATTTCATACCAGCTCTGTAAATTGGTTCTGCCCTTTTATGGAACAGGTTTTCTATAGGCATCTATCTGCAAAGCAGAAAAATAGAAACATAGGAGCTCAAGGTCAACAATCCAGCTTTCTGGGATATCTTATCCTCTCCAAAACATCTGCAGCCATTATATTAAAGGTTATGGGATACAAAATATACTAATGGTTCTAACATCACCTTTCATAAGCACAATTACATGTAGCATCTGAGTGACAGCAATATTGTTCACTTTAATGCCAGTTAAATGGCAATTCGCTAATGTAATTTGATGTAAAGGCTGACTCTTCTTTCCACAGTTACTATATTTGAACTGTTATTCCTTGTAAGTGCTGAGTTTTAAGAAATAAAGCCAGAATTGCAAAAACAGAACCAACTGCATTGTATTAACTGACATACATATCCAAGATGAAGAGCTCAGAGAATAAAATCCCTTTCTCTGATAAAACAAACTAGAAACTGTATTATTTTATTCTATTTGCCGGGCAGAATGTTGGAATCAACTCAGCCCTCTAAATAATGTGTTATCACATTTGCAATGGTTTCTACTTCTACTGAGAAGTATATTTTATGTAAGTTACAGTATTTGATTCTTGCTGATCAGCATACATGATTATAGATTTTCACCATGTACAGGGCTCTGTGCAAGAACATTGGTTCTTCACAATTATAGGCAGTACATGTTCAAGAATTCACTTACTGTGTTCACTTACAGTTCACCCACACTTTACCCTGGACATTCAGCCTGCATGGGGAAAACAGGAAGAAAGTGTTTCTCTAGGTACCACTGCTCCCATAAAGATTTGACCTTTAATGTTCTCCCAACCTGCAGAGCAACCAGACTGGAGCTTAAAGACTCAAAAACAGGTCACAACCACAGAAACCAACACTTCTCACAAACACCGTGAGAATGCTGTTCTTCAACTTTCTCCAGTTGTACCTGTAAAACTTCTCATTCTGGTGGCAGCCAATTTTCCTCTGGGAAGAAGACCCACCCAGGAAAAGTCAATCTGTCATGACTATGAGTTCCCTGCCATTTACGGAAATGAAAGGTTTAAAAGAAACTTTAAAAACTCATAATTTACACACAGGTTTTCACCGAACCATGAATGGCAAGACTCATGCCATGCAGTTAATTTTTTGAAAGATATAGATTTGGACTTTCAAATGATATTGTGGCAGGATAGGAAGAATCTGCAATAAACAGCTCTTAAAGGTCCATGCAGCAATTTCCCCCTTAACATTCACTGAATTATCTAAAATATTTCCACTTCAAAGTTGCAAATAAAACTTACTTAAATTTCACTATGCACTATAATATATATACTTATCTTTTTTATTTATTGTATTTATATCCTACTTTTTCTCCAAGGAGCTCAAGGTGATGTAAATGGTTGTCCCCCTCCTCATTTAATCCCCTCAATAAACCTGTGAGATAGATTAGGCTGAGAGGCAGTGACTAGCCCAAGGTCACCCAGTGAGCTTCATGGCTGAGTTGGGAATATGAACCCTGCCCTCGCATGTCCTAGTCCAACACTCTAACCACTGCATCACCCAGTAAGTCCCATTCAGCTCAGTGGATCTTCCTTATAAGCTGCCATGCATGGGATTGTGCAATTAATGCACTACATCTTGAAGTGTAGGATTTTTTTTCCCCTGTCAAGCAAGTGAACATAGGCATTTTCTAAGCTAATATTATTACAACATGTTTAGCTGGAGAGAGATTTACAGATCATAAAAATTTTAGCAGGCTTTGCAATGAAATTTATTTCCATCTTCATCAAAATAATTTGATGAAAATTAAGATTAATTACAAAAATTAAGTTTCATTTTCTCACTAGAAATTATAACCCTATTATACGAATCCTGAACATTTTACTTTATTTGCATTATTTGTGTTGATTTTCTGACATTGTGAAAGCATATCAAAGAAATATGGTTGTCTACGTTAATCACCAGGAACAGAAAGTGCTCCCGTTCCTAAGAAGGTAATTTATTATTCTGTTTTGCATTCATAACACAGAAAGAAAAAGTCTTACCAAAATTAATGAATCCAAGAACCAACCCGGCTGGTTAAAATTGTGTTTCCACATATGGGTATAGGATTTAAAAAACAAACAAACAAAAATGTATACATTAGAGTGCTGTCTACTTATCAATCAGTAGGTGAGAGATAGGTGTCCCAGGCCTCCAAATTGCTACTGTTATAAACAGGTAACAGGCTTAGTCCTGGACAGAACATTCAAGGACTCATTTTGTTTCTGCTTCAGCATCTATGGCACTAACTATCAGCCATAGCAAGTGAAGAGGTCCAACAATTAGACTGTCTTTGAAGGCTATATAATAGTTCTCATTACACATGCATTGACAACATATAGTCTCACTCCTCGGCTGCAAAAATGGATCAATATATGCAACCCAGTATAGGATCCCTTGTATATTCTGAAGTGTGAGCCAGTCATGTGCACTCAGGTGTTTTCCTTCACTTCCACAGAGCATTGCCGATCTGTGTGTGCATCTCCTTTGCACAGAGGAATATAGTAGACACAGAGTAGATACAGAGTAGAAAAGGTGTAACCTGTTGAATTCTTGCCTGCCATACAGCTGTTAAAGGCACAAGAACCCTGTTCTTCCCTAAAGCTAACCCTAAACTAAAGCCTAGGCTGCTATCCTGTACCCACTTACCTGGGAGTAAGCCCCAATAAACACAAAGAGACTTATTTTTGAGTAGACATGAAGACCATCACACTGTAAGTTAACTGTACAGTGAATTATTAATGAGTGCCTGGTCTTCAGCTCCTGCACAACAGGAAACATGCCTAACCTTCCTTGCAATGTTTTCACATTTGCCTTTTGAGAGGAGGGTGGATTCTTTAACATCCATCCACACTTATTGTGTAGCAATATGAGCAGACAATAAGTTCTAGGGATTGCCTAATTTCAGACAAAGTGACCACAGAAAACGAGTTCTGGTTGCTAGGGGAAAAGGAAGGGCAAACTACAGAGATTCTAAGGACTAGAAAATAAAGACAGAAGCAGAAAAAGTGCACTAAAAAGAAAGGCAAAAACAGCAGCTCCTTAGAAGGATTTCTATTTTCTGGTGTCTCAACAACTAATCAATCACAGCTCTGACTTTACTGTTTGGCTAATAACACTGATAGGAAGGAGTAGTCAGCCTGCCTCATTTCACAGAAATTGCTTAGGAGGGTCCCTCATCATTTTGCTTCATAACTTTCTTTGCAGGAGGACTAGAGACTTACTTAAAAAGAGGGGGGAATCTCAGAGTCTGGGGCCCTTTCCCAGGGTGCCAATAAAGGCCTTTTACAGGTAACTTCTGTAGTATATACTCTTTTTGTGAAAATAAGCAGGAGTGTCCCTGTAGGCAGTAGGGTTGCCAGGTTCTTGGCCTGAGACTGATCCTGATCCTGAATCTTTAGGAGAAGAGAAAGTCAGCCAAGTGCAGGTGTTCTTGCAACTCTGTAATGAGAAAACCACAAGGTGGAATTCTCCCTTCCCCCTGCCCAACTTTTAAAGATACAGAAGACCTCTTGGTTGCCAGGCCTAGCTTCCAAGAGGTCTTCTGTATCTTTAAAAGTTGTGCAGGGGGAATGGAGAATTCCACCTTGTGGTTTTTCCCATTACAGATTTGCAAGAACACCTGCATTTGGCTGACCTTCTCTTTTCCTTAAGATACAGGATCAGTCTCAGGCCATGGACATGGCAACCCTAGTAGGCAGGGAACTTGGTATGTATTATGCTTTAATTAAAGAAGAAACAGTCTGAGATACTTCCATTCTTAGTTAGTATATATTTGTTCCAATACTATCTAGAGAAGATCCAAAGCAAAAACCTGCTTGTGCAATTGAAAATAGCAAAATATTTATCTTACACATTAGAAACCCGTTCAGTAAATCAGTCTCTTCCTTGCCTGAGATAAAACTAGGATTGTTGCCAAAACAAAATGTCTGTGTATAATAAAAATCAATTTCACATTGAGTTTCTAACCAATGATGTGTGAGAAAATTCCAAATGAACCACCTGAGACTACAGTAAAGTGACTCTGCATGATCAACTGGATACAAAAATGTGTTACTTCACAGAGCAAATTATATAATCAAGACCAGAGCCTGCATCAATTATCAGGTAAGTGCAGGCTGTTAGAAAAGCACTAACGCAGAAAGGCTTAAGCTATGTGGAATCAAACAGAGCAAAACGAAAGCTACCAGTCACAGTAAAAAACAAAAGCAAGGTAATTAAATGAAAACTGCATTTTAAAAAGAGAGACAGCGCACCTAAGCTGAGAAAAGTGATAAAACCTGGCAGCTTGCCAGCCTAGAAGAGAAATTTAGCTGGCCTGGGCCGCTAAATTGCAACTGCTGGCATGAAATAGACTTCATTTGGGGCAGTAAATTCTTTAAGCCAGTTTATTTTGTTCTGCTTTCTTTGGAGAAACAAGCTGAGGCATTGTACATGCCTAAAGCTCCCGTAGTGCTGTGCATTGTTGAGCATGTGACACTCTGCTGACAACTGAACCGTGAGGCTCTCATTCCTGTATCATGTAGAAGTGACTTGGTTTATCTGATACTGTGGACATCACTGAGTAGCTGTTACACATGTACACTTGTTGCTTTCTAAAGTGGAACAGGTGATGCTGCTGACAATCTGCTTGCTAGCCGGGCACATGCTTTGCATGCAGAAGGTTCCAGGTTGTTATTTATTTAGTTATTTATTACATTACTACCCCAGCCTTCTGTTATCATAGAATCCAAGGCGGCATACATGTGGTTCCCCGGAGGTCTCCCATCCAAGCACTGACCAGACCTAGGCCTGCTTAAGCTTCAGAAAAGTGGTGGCCTCATGTGCTGCCAGATCGTAGCCTGGTATCTTCTGTTTGAAAGGCTGCTGTGAAGGGCCCCTGCTGGAAACTCTGAACAGCAGCTGTCAGAGTGTTTAGGTTGGGTAGACAGCGAGTCTGACATAGCATGAAGTTTTGGTGAAAGTTATTATATAGATAAGTTTGTTTTACCTATATTGAGGTTTTGGCAATATGCTAATGTATATTAATTTAACTGATTAATAAATCAACTTATCTGTTAACAAGCAGGTGACCATATCCCAGTATTAGTGCTGTGGCTCCTAACCTTTTTCATCATGGACCACTTGAAAATTGCTGAGGGTCTGGGCACACCAGACCACTTAATGATATTTTTTCTGCCTGTTGTAGCAATTGTAATGCACTAAGCCAGATGCTGTATGATTTTTAATTCTATTTTATTGTTTCTTTTAATTCCTGCATTGTATTTTATAATTTGAATTCCATAGAATTCAAATTCTAAGTGATCTTCACAGCCACACTGTGGATCACCTCAATGAAGCTTGCAGACCATGGGTGGTCCGTGGACCACATTTAGGAAAGCCCCGTACTAGAGCAACTGATTTGCATGCAGAAGGTTCCAGGTTCAATTCCCAGCATCTCTAGGTAGGGCTGGGAGAGACCTCTGCCTGAAATCCTAGAGTGCCGCTACCAGTCAGTATAGACAGGACTGAGCTAGATGGACCAATGGTCAGATTCAGTGTAAGGCATCTTCCGTTGTTCCTATGTGACCCAAGATATATAAACTATTCAGTGTTCTATATGGGGCCAGGAAAGAAATCTTTTGTGAGGAAGAGATGCTGAGACAGCCATTTTAATCATGAGAGTAAGCCATGTTAAGACTATAAACTCTGCTGGATTAGCCCAAATGCCTTCCTAGTTAGCATCCTGTTTCCCACAGTGCCTATAGGGAGCCCACAAGCAGGATGGAGAGAAATAGTTGTTTCCCAGCAACTCATTGTTAGAGCCATCCAGCCATAAAGATGAGTAGTGTGAAAGGCAATCCGAGCCTGCCTTAATTTTATGTGAATTTACAGTCTATTTTAAGCTTTGTCTTTGTTGTTTGTTTATAATTTACTGGGCCTTTAAGTAAAAACCAAGTAGGAAAGGAGGGGCAAGTGTGGACTTCTGGGACAGTTGAGTTCTGGAACTGTTGAATCCTGTTTTAAGCCTCTGTTGAACTGCAGGAATAGTTCTGCAAGAAAAATAAAGTTAATTTGTTTATTCCTTCCTTGATGGGAGTGTAACATTAGCCATTGATAGCCATATCCTCCATTAAATTGCCTAATCCCCTCATTGGTGGCCATCACCAAATTTTGTGGCAGTGAATTCCATACATTAAATTATGCACTGTGTGAAATTCTTCCTTTGTTCTGCCCTGAATCTCCCCACATTTGTCTTCATTGGATGACCCTGAGTTCTAGTGAGATGGAAAGATATGAGTGATGGAGAAAAACTTCTCCCCATCTATTTTTTCTCCATTGTGTATCATTTTGTACACCTCTGTCATGTCTCCTCTTCTTAGTCATTTTTTCTATAACTAGAAAACCCCAAATGTTATAGCCCTTCTGAACATAGCAGTACTCACTAAAATAAAGAATAGGATTGCACAATAAATCAATTCAGAAGAGGCTATATTATTGGCACCACAACTATGTGTGGCAAATTTTATTCATTCCATCTATTAGACCAGTGGTTCTTAACCTTTTCCACTGCCAGCACCCCTTGGATTTCAAAAATATCCTCTCATACCCCCTGAAAAAATACGGTTCATTTTTTATTTTAATGTGTGTTTTAGCCTAACTTAGCTACACTTGAACAATCAAGAAAGAAAATTCACCTAAGCCCATCCATCAATGTTATAATACTTGGGTACAAGGTTAGGGATTACAAGAAAAAAAAATAGATAAATAACATACTTAGATTTAATTTATTAAATTACATACTATAATCACAGACTCAAAAAATAGAACAACTTCTCAGTTCTCATACAATTAAAAAAACTTCTTTTAATAGCTCTTCTGCTCTTGCTTATTTTCAATATCTTTTCACTGCTGGCAAATGGTATAACAAACTGAAGTCCTGCCTTTGCCAAACGTGGAAATGTTTTCAGTTGAGAACACTAGAACTGTTCTAACGTCAATTTTTGAAACTGCATATGAGTGTGCAAACTGGCTTTCATTTCAATTATGCCATCTTTCATTAAATTTGTGTCATCTATAGAGTAGAGGTCAAAAAGAAATGGATCCAACATCCATTTCTGATTTGTTTCGATGCCTACACCCGCAGAAAAATACCCTGTGCAAGACTCTCTCAATTGTTGCAAATGAATTATTATATCGGATGTAACTGTGATTCCCTCAACTCTGGATACAATATCATCAAGCGTAGGAAAGTTTGCAAAATTACTCTTTTCCATTCATTTTATCCAAATTGAGAGTTTTGCTATACAAGCTGACAGTTTTTTCTGCTCTTTATGGTGTTCATGTCATATCCTTGAAAAGATGTGTTTAACTCATTGAGATGGGTAAATATGTCTACTAAATATGCCAATTGAAGAATAGAATCCCTGTTATGAAAATCATCAACTAAGTTACTCCCTTGGTTTTTGAGAAACTGAATTATTTCTTTGCACAATTCATTTACTCTGCTGAGCATTCCACCTCTACAAAGCCATCTCACTTCTGTGTGGAAAAGGAGGATGGTGTGAAGAGAACTAATTTATTCACAGAAAGCACGAAAAAGGTGAAGGTTGGTCTCCCGTCCTCTGACATAATTTACAATTTTCACCACATTAGACAAAGTATTTTTCAAATTATCTGGCAAAGTTTTTGCCGTAAGTGCATGTCGGTGTGGCATACAATGGTTAATCATAACATCTGGATTTTCTTTTTTCACAAAAGAAACAAAACCTGCATTTTTGCCTAACATAGCAGGGGCACCATCAGGACAAATTGATCCTACAACATCCACTGAATGAATGAATGAATGATTTATTTCGGTCATAGACCAGCAAGAGCAATACAAAACAATTCACTTGTAAAATAAATATTTACAAAATACGGCCTCAATTTGCAAAACTGTAACGTTAAAACTAGTTGTCAATAAAAACTAGTGGGATGTTTTAAAATCTTTGAGTAAAACCCTCCTATGAGCAATAGCGGCTGCACACAATTTCACCACCATGTCTGTGACCCCGGGGCAACGATCGGCAAGTATTCCAGGAGAGAAGGTTGAGCTGGGCTTTGGGAGTAGTGCTGGATTTCCTATAGTCCCAGGGGCGAGGGGAAAGGCGGCCTGATGTTGGTCCGATTGAAGGATTGCCTTGTCAGCTTAGTTCTATGATCTGGTTGAGCTCTCCAGTCAAATCCACATAGACAGCACCAGTTTGCTCTGGGGGGGTAACAAGCTTTAATTTTTTGTTGTCCAGCATACTCAGGTGGGGCGATGAAGGTGTAGGGCCCAGTTCCTTGGGACCCAGGAATCTGGATTGTAGCCAGTCAGATCCAGACTGTAAACGTCTGGTCGGATGGTTCGGCGGATATTCCTTTAGGGGCCTTGAGCACCCTGTCGCAATGTCGATCGGCTTTGTTGTTAGCGGTCCTAGGATAGTAGGGGCCTCAGTGCAAAGAGGAATCCCCATATGCTGTTTAGGCTGGCCGGTCGAAAACTCCAATTTCCTAGGTGCTGGTGTCGTTGAACGGCATGGTGATTTCAAATTTCGCTCCAGAGGCTTCCTGGTATTGTCCTGCATGGTATGAATGAGCGTGTATCTTAAGAGAGTGAGTCTGGAGGTTATTTCTTCCTGAGACTGTAAAGGTAGTAATAAGAATGAGTCTAGGAGGTCTTTTTCTTCCGGAAGTTGAACTGATTTGAAATCGTAGAGAGAATTGGAGACCATACATTTTGAGCCGAGTCCGAGGCTCGGGGAGCTTTGGGTAGCCTGGGGGTTGTCTGGATGAATAGGCGAATTACTCAAGATGTTATTTTCAGAGAAATGCATGTTGTTGTGGAAAGGTCGAATCGATTATGATTCTTGAATAATCTAGATATTAAAATTCCAGCATGGAGAAATTTGTATTTTTCTTTGTAGAGGAGTTGTACAGACGCCCAGGTCTGAAACGTTATCACGGCTCGGGCATACTGGTGATTGTTAAATAGATATTCAATATCAATGATGTCAGCAATAGTGCCACACCAGGGGGCAATCTTTTTTGCCAGGTGAAGGAAATGAGCTTTACGGTGATCAAAGGACCAGGCACCTGGAAGCTTCAGAAAATTAGAAAGGATTAGGCTTTGGCAGCTGAGAGTCAGTTTCCAAGCCTGGCTGGTTATGGGGTTTGGAGTAAATCTGGGCTTAATTTGGTCTTTAAGCTGGAAGGCAGAGCCCGAATCAATAGCGTGTTGCCTTTGGTCCTGATGTCTGACTGCTGTGCATATGGAGGCTGCTTTTTGTTCTGGAAGGGCCGGGGGGGGGGCTGGCAGGTATTTGTTTTGTCAGCTGAGGGATAGGATGAGGGGAGATCTGGCTCTGCCATGTGTTCGTAGACGTGCTCCACGTTAACAAGTTGTATGGTCTTTCCCTTCTGGGAAGTTTTGAATGGAACCTGTCTTGATTTTTCGAGGAGGTCGAAGAGCTTATTGAAATTCAGTCCTTTGATGTTTGCGGCTGCTTTCAGTCTTTTCCCCTTTGGTTTGATGTTTTTGCTCTTTTTCTGGGTAATGGGTTTGCGTTTTCCTTTTCCATGATGTGGCTTTGGTGGATTCGTTGGCGCTCTTTCTGCCACTGGTGCAATGGATGTTACTTGAAGGGGCCGAAAAGAGGAGATACCTTCATTGCTGGATCTTTCGTTTTGTTTGTGGAATTCGGCTATGACCACCAGCAGATTGTAGCATTCTGAGAGAATTTTTTTTATTTTGGCAAGTTCAGTTATGAGCAACGCCAACACATTCTCCGTTTTGGGAGGGGTTGGTTTGTCCTGGAGTGATGGCCAGGAATATTTGTCATAGGGAGGAGAAGAAAGGGAATTGGAGATCTGGTTGTTCTTAATATATCCAGGCATTATAGGACTCAAGAGGCATTCCTGGAGTGCTGAGGGGTTTACTCGCAATTCAAGATAGGTGACATGGTTACTTATGGGTTGTTTTGAGGCAGTTTTTTCTGGATCAGTCTGGTTCTCAGGGAGGTTAGATTCCAGGAGGACTGCTTGCGTGAGTTCTGTTGCAAGGTCTAACCCGAGGGGGGACCTTTCTTCTGGGTGAAGAGCAAGACTGCGCCTGGTGTAATCCACGGACCAATCAAGGTTGTTGGGGGCTTTGATTTCTATATCGTTGGCCTTGCCTACAGCATTTGAGATAGGGAGAGAGAGTTGACCACCGCCTCCCCCAGGCATCTCTTTCAGTGAAAAGTAGGAATAGATTTTTGTTTGTTTTCCCTTGTTTTTCTTAGGTGAGGCAGTGGGGGGGAGAATAGAAATCCCCAGCATCTTACTTGCGAAGCGGGTAAGGACCATATTGTATCCAAGGGTTTGTTGGGGGAGAGACCTAGACTCATTTGTTGTAACGACTGGGTGTAGAAAAAAGCCTCCAAGTTAGTTCTGAGGCATGAATTATGAGATGAGGTCGTTGTTACACCCAAATGGGCAATTTATGCTTCTTTCTCTGAGGTGGTTATCTCACTGTGGGGGGGAGGGAGTAGCTCTTTAGTTCTCTTGGCATTTTCCTGATGTTTTCCTCCCTAGTTGATTCACTGTCAGCCTTTGTTGTTCCAGTAAACGGACAAGCAGTTGGGACTGTTTCAGATAATTTACAGTCTCATAAGAAGGCCAGGGCTCACCTTAGTTAGAAAGGAAAGCTCAGCAGCACTCGGGAGCCGTTTCGGATGCAGCCAGCTGCGCCGCTGCCATCTTCCCCCCCTCTACAACATCCACTGAAACTTCATGTTTCAGAAAAAAGCCTTTGATGAGATTAAACACATCAGTTCCTTTCATTGTCAATTCTAGTGGTTCACAAAACAAGTATTCTTCTGTAATATCTCTGCCATTTGTGTAATGCACAAACACTAGCAGCTGACTGCAATTACTGACATCAGTAGAGTCAGCTAGTTGGATAGCCACTTTCAGAGGACTGACTTTTATGTCTTCTATCACTTGATTTAAAATGTCTTCGCTCATGTTGTTAATTCTCAATCGGATTACATTATTTGACAGGGGAATTTGTTGTATTTTCTTATGTGCTTCTGAATGTAGCAGTGTTTGCTATTTCCAATGCACACGGTTTTATTAATTTCTCAGCTATTGTATGAGGCTTCTTCTTTTTTGCACACAGATACACAACTTGATAAGAAGCTTGTAACAATGGCTTCTGAACTGACGCGTGTGTAAAAGTAGTTATAGTACCACTAGTATCAAATTTTGCCCTTTTAATTTTCAAGGCACAAAAAATATGTCCTGTGGCTTCACCACCATGCTGTTTGTTGAAGTGTTGTAAAAGCTTTGATGGTTTAAGATTGGAATTTGAAACTATCATGATGCACTGTGGTCACTGGGTATTGTCTTTTTCTGTGACGCAGGTGAAACCATAACGAACGTAATCATCATTCCAAAAGTGTTTCTTCGACATTGGAAGGGTACTGAAAAATAAACATATTTTTTCATTTCATATTAAGAGAATTTTAACCTTTTCACTGCTGCATGGTTTGCAAGTGTGTCATGCACCCTGCGCCGAATCTAATTTGTCAACTAATACTGTCTGTGTTCGTTACAGGAATAAATAAAATATATCTCACTCTTATCTTACATCTTTCTTGGAATCGCGTTGATTGTTGAAAGACCTCTTTCTTCCCTGGAATCTTACGAGAAATTCCTAATAATAATACCTCAGGAAACTATAGATACTACATTTGAACATATAACTGTTACTTATTATTTTTCTTCTACATAAAGTTACATAAGACATTATTTTTCTTAGTGTGTTATATTCCAAAGAGAGGACAAACTAGAAGTGCAATTAGACACCATTGGGGAAGGGTAGACAATCCTCCCCGCGCCTACGAATAATCTTCATAATTTGACAAATGCACTATCCCTATCAGCCTTATATAAACATTCTCATATCCCGGCACATCAAAGGATATCATTGGTTGTCAGAATGAGATGTCCTCTCAACAGCAATGAACGGAAGAAACGGCAAACAAAATATCTCATCTTTAGCAGTGAGGGCCAGCCGGGCCCAAGATGAGATATCTCATGTATAGCAGTGAAAAGGTTAAAACTCAATCATTAAGTTTTAAAATGCAGTCAAGTTGCAATTTGTGGATGGAAGTTCTTGCATAGGAAAGCTGTATTATAAGATTACAGAATTCACGAATGATACAAGATTTGTATAGTTACACATGATGATGGTGATGTGTAATTCAAATCCTTCCTCAAAAAATAGAGACGTTTCTGCGTAGCACCTTAGTAGCCGAAGTAGCCGAGGTATAGCTTCATTTGAATGCAACACCAAAGAATGTAAGTACCAAAGTATACAAATAAGTGCATTGCATATTACTTGAAAATCCCATGGATTTCAGTGATGTGAGCTGATTTCAAGATGAAGCCTAACCGAGTTCTATTGCATTTCGACTGAGTACATTATCTTATAACTTACCTCAAATAAAAATACAAATACAATAATAATGTAGGATCTCTTTGGAGACGTACAGCTCAACTGGAACAGGACAAACACGTACACTTAATGCCAAAGTAAACAGTATCAACTCACAAAGCAGAGAAGGTAGAGGTCACTCGCCTGCAGCAGGATGGAGACAGTGCAAACGGTTGGCACCCTTTGAGAGCAGAAGCTGCTCTATGCAGCGCGTGCTGATACACAAGTGTTTCTGTAGCAAATGCAAGTCAGTATAAACATCTCATTTATATTGACTAGCATGTATTCTAGTGAATTTTAAGGCTGTAATAAGATAAATGACAGTTTTCCAAAATCTTTGGTTGTATAATAAATTTTCTGCTTCTATTTAAATCAGTTTTTAAAATCTCTTGAACAAAGCCTCGCACCCCTAGAAAAAATGTCTCACACCCCCAGGGGTGCTTGCACCCCAGGTTAAGAACCACTGTATTAGACCAATAGTTCCCACATGATGGTTAGATCCTCCATGGAATCATCTTGTGAAGTCATGTGGAATAATAATAGACTAGCAGAGAATATAAAGGATAGTGCTTATATTGTGTCATTCGTTGTATCTCTAACATAAGCAAAATTCCACTGGAGAATCCTAGATCGCTTTGGAGCTATCTTCATTGCACAAAAGAAAAAACCTCATTTAAAGTCCCTTTAGCACATGACTCATGTTCACAATATGCTTTTGTGATTGCTAGGAAACACAAATAAAAATGAAGAAAAAATATGGTGTTTATAATTTCAGAACAATCAGGCCCAAGCAAATATGCACATTTCAGCATAATTACCAATCTCATCTTCCACCATTTTACCTATTTCCCTTCCTAAGATGTGAATTAAGAAAAATAACATCAGAATGAACCCCATACATCTGGGTGGCCTGGTGGTGGTGGTGTTTATTGAAAGACAACACTAATATAGGGTTAATGTCATTTAAGACATACAGACTTGCTGTACAGTGATCTTGACAAAAGATTATATTAGAGACCATTATCCCAATTCCAAAGAAAGGAGATCCCAGGGAATGCAGTAATTATTGAACTATTGCTTTAATATCCCATGCAAGTAAAGTAATGCTCAAAATTCTACAGCAAAGGCTCTTACCATATATGGAGCAAGAAATGCCAGACGTCCAAGCTGGATTAAAAAAGGAAGAGGCACCAGAGATCATACCGCAAACATACTTTGGATAATGGAATGGATCAAGGAATTTCAGAAGAAAATCACCCTGTGCTTTATAGATTACAGCAAAGCCTTTGACTGTGTAGATCATGAAAAACTATGGAATGCTTTAAAAGAAATGGGGGTGCCACAGCATCTGATTGTCCTGATGCACAACCTATACTCTGAACAAGAGGCTACTGTAAGGACCGAATATGGAGAAACCAATTGGTTCTCAATCGGAAAAGGTGTAAGACAGGTGTATTTTATCACTATTTGTTTAATCTATATGTAGAACATGTCATACGGAAAGCAGGACTGGACCAAGGTGAAGGAGGTGTGAAAACTGAAGGGAGAAATATCAATAATGTAAGATATGCAGATGATACCATACTCTTAGCAAAAACCAGTAGTGATTAGAAACAAATGCTGTTGAAAGTTAAGGAGGAAAGAACAAAAGCAGGACTACAGCTGAATGTCAAGAAGACTAAAGTAAGATTTATGTTACTTTAAAGTTGACAAAGAGGACATTGAACTTGTCGAGGATTATCAATACCTCGGCACAGTCATTAACCAAAATGAAGACAATAGTCAAGAAATCAGCAGAAGGCTAGGACTGGGGAGGGCAGCTATCAGAGAACTAGAAAATGTCCTTAAATGCAAAGATGTATCACTGAACACTAAAGTCAAGATCATTCAGACCATAATATTCCCTATCTCTATGTGTGGATGTGAAAGTTGGACACTGAAAAAAGCAGATAAGAGGAAGATCAACTCATTTGAAATGTGGTGTTGGAGGAGAGCTAGGCGCATACCATGGACTGTGAAAAAGACAAATAACTGGGTGTTAGAACAAATTAAACCAGAACTATCATTAGAAGCTAAAATGATGAAACTGAGGTTATCATACTTTGGACACATCATGAGAAGACATGATTCATTAGAAAAGACAATAATGCTGGGAAACACAGAAGGGAGTAGAAAAAGAGGAAGGCCAAACAACAGATGGATTGATTCCATAAAGGAAGCCACAGACCTGAACTTACAAGATCTGAACAGGGTGGTTTATAACAGATGCCCTTGGAGGTCACTGATTCATAGGGTCGCCATAAGTCATAATCGACTTGAAGGCACATAACAAAATGCAAAATAAGTGAAATTCCATTCTGTGAGTTTAAGATGCCATAGAAGGAATTAGAGGTGCAACCTTTCCTTTAATGACAGCTCTTTGAAATAAAAAAATTCAAGTTAATCCGGATTCCTGACATAGCACAAGAATCTGATTACAGGTCCATACTGTCCCTGAATATAGAACAGCATGTGAAAATAATAACAGGACAACATCAATTGTCTTTTGTTTCCTTGTCTGCTGTCAGCAACCAAAGTGTTTAACTCATCTCTTATAAATTATACAATTGTTCCTGTTGAACGCACTCACTCAGTGAGCACAGATAGCCACACTGCCATTCCTAAGCATCCTTTCAGGAAAAAATATAAGCAAAGTGAATCTGCTGAAGTGGCCCACAGTCACAGGTTCCCAAAAAGATAAATTCAAGAGATTCCAGAATGATCCCCAACGGGAGAAGAGATATGGCTGGAGAAAGCAGGATTGAACTCCTGGTGCATCAGCTGATGCACAGGGTGTTCAATCCTGCTTGTTTCAGTCATGCCAGCCAGTTTCTGCTGGTTTACTAATTGTGGTTTAGTAAGGAGCTGTAAAGTGATCTAATAGAGATCCTTAGTTTCTCCACTCCTTACAATTTCTGGGAGCCGGAGAAGACTGATGGTTAAATTAAGGGCCAAACTACATATCTGGTTAAATGAATGATTGCATCTAACATGTCTACTTCTTACAAAGACAAGGCACGGGGGATCAGTTTTTGGGACCACAGACCATGAGGAGTGATGGCTTCCTGGCTACACCCCCAACAAAAATCTCCTTCAGGAGAGAAACTGTTACTCCAATAGCAGCCTCCCTCACCAGCAGCAACAGCTTCTTGGGAATATGATTTTTGTTAGTATTGCAGTGCAGGGTGAAACAGTTAGATCCCTCTTCCCATGTGCCATGCATGATCACTTCATATGGCTACTTTTTATTTTTACAAAACAAGCACATTCAATGTAATCATGCATTTAATAATGTATAGTTTTGCCCTCATTTAAGTGTGTATGCTCCTTGAGTCAGTGGATGCCCTAGAGCAACTCACTCCCATTCAGGATATCAGGGAATGATGCCTGTTCTGAGCCTCAGTAACAATTTGCTTCATGATTTCTTCCTTTGATTTGCACAAAGGCAATTTTTGTCTCTTCAAGATCACAACCATACCCAATGAGGATTTATTGGGATGGATGAAAGAAGTGCTGGCTTTGAAGACAATCAAAAGACTCCTTTGCTGACGTTTGTTGTTTCAGGTACCATTCAAGAAATTCTTTCTTCTTGGAATCTGATAAAATAGAGCCAAAAGTTATTTTTCTGCTTTTATTTTATTTCTACACAGACTTTTCAGCTTTTGGAAGTAGAAATAAGGAACTTGATAGTAGCCCCAGTAATGCCTGCAATTCCACACCAGAGTTGCTGCTTGATCAGAAACCAGCCAGATGGCTCAAACCCTGCATGGTTCAAGGACTCATGAGGATAAAAACAACCAGTTCAGTTAACTTGGGGCTAAACTAGACATGGCTAGCATGGTGTCATGGCTGGAGTATCAGCTTATGAGCTGGGAGACCAGAGTCCAACTCCCCACTCAGCTGTGAAGCTCACTAGGTGACTTTGGGCCAGTCTCTCAGCCTAACTTACCAGACAAGGTTGATAAGAGGATAAAATGGGGTGGGAGGGGACAATGCATACCACCTGAAGGTCCATGGAGGAAAGGTGGAATATAAATGTAATAAAAAATAAATAACAAGTGATTTTAAATGTATATTTGCAATTAACATTTGTTTTTTTTAAAAAAATACAAATGCGAGCCACTAGGGCTCAAAATTAAGAAGATTACACCAAATGGGAAAGAGGAGTTTAACCCTTTCCTCTCCTGTTATGATTGTGATGAAAACTGCTCCTTCAAAGCTGCTATTTACATTTGGAAGGTAATCCCCTATTTGCATTTTTGTAAAATATATTTTTTTTAAAAAGCACATTAAGTGCAAAAATTCAGTTTAGATAATGTCTAGTTGGTCCTCAGTAATGCATTCAGGCAAATTCAGAGATTAAAGGCCAGGCCAAATATCAATATCCTGTAATGAGAAAAACCACAAGGTGGAATTCTCCCTTCCCCCTGCACAACTTTTAAAGATACAGAAGACCTCTTGGAGGCCGGGCCTGGCAACCAAGAGGTCTTCTGTATCTTTAAAAAGGTGTGCAGGGGGAAGGGAGAATTCCACCTTGTGGTTTTCTCATTACAGTGTTGCAAGAACATCTGCACTTGGCTGACTTTCTCTTCTCCTAAAGATACAGGATCAGTCTTAGGCCATGAACCTGGCAACCTTAGTCCCAAGAAAGTAGCCGATAATTAGGAATGTAAGAAGGCATTGTTTCTAGTCTGCCCTGTATTTGTCACATGCTGCATAGTTTGTGTTCTGCTGCAGTTCATTTTCCACCAAAAGCTACATTATTTATCTCACTGTCTTCTGTGCTGCTATTATGTAACTTATGTTGTCGTTATGTTATTCCACCCCACTTATTTCAATGCAAAGGAAATACAGTGCAAAGGGGGGGCATAATCAATTACACATTGTTTGCAGTCTGAAAGCAGCATTTTGGTGTTTGCATTTTGACAAACTTGTAGGGCAATCCAATATCTCAGAGAGGAGGTCAGGTCTCCTGCTCCCCTGGTGCATTCACTATAGCTGCCCAATTTCCCTGCTTTTTAAAGTTGGATAGAAATATCTGTGCGCTATAGGTACATTCTTAAACCCCCTGTTAGTGAATTTCCCTGCTTTTTAATTAGGGAGGTAAGAAATGGGATCCTGTCCAAGTTTGCTGAAAATGGATTGATCATTCGCATGCTTATTGGGTTCAGTGGGATTTACTCCCCTGCAATTATGCTTAGGATAGGTGAAACTGACCACAAGGGATGGGGAGGGGGGGAGGGGGAGGGGAGGAAAGGCAGAGGGGAGGGCTGGGATGGAAGCAGGCAGGAGGGGGAGAGGAGAAGGAAAGGCTTGATCGTTTGCATGTTTATTGACTTCAGTGCGATTTAGTCCCTTGCGATCATGCTTAGGATAGGTGAAACTGACTGGGGGGAGGGAGGGAGGGCTGGAGTGGGCAGGGGAGGAAGAAGAAGGAAGAGGGGAGGAGAGGAGAGGGAAAGGAGGGGAAAAGCAGGTCTGATCATTTGCATGCTTATTGAGTTCAATGGGATTTACTCCTATGCAATCATGGTTAGGATAGGAAAAACTGACCATGGGGGAAGAGGAGGGTGAGGGGGAAAGGGAAGGAGCATATTGGAGGAGGGCAAAGGGAGGAGAAGGGGAAGGGGAGGGCAGGTTTGATCATTTGCATGGTTATAGAGTTCTTTACTACCATGCAATCATGCTTAAGATAGGTAAAACTGACCATGGGGAGAAGGAAGGGGAGGGGGAAGGAGGGGGTTGGAATGTGATGGGGATGGGTAGGGAGGGGGAAAGGAAGGGGAAAGGAAGGGGCAAGCAGGAGGGGATAGGAGAGAGGAAAAGGGAGGGTGGGTTTGATCATTTGTATACTTTTTGAGTTCAATGGGATTTATTTCTGTGCAATCATGTTTGAAAATGGAAATGGACTGCCTTCAAGTCAACTAGACTTTTGGTGACCCTTCAAACAGAGTTTTCATGGTAAATGATATTGAGGTGGTTTTACCATTGTCTTCCTCTGAGGCTGAGAGGCAGTGACTGGCCCAAGGTCACCCAGGGAGCTTCATGGCTGTGTGGGGATTCGAACCCTGGTCTCCCAGGTCATAGTCCAACACTGACCCAGGGAAGGGGCAGGGAGTGGGAGGGGAGGAGATTGGGTGGGTGGGCACTGGGCAGAAGGGAAGCCCCTTTCCTTTCCAAAAGGAAAACATTGTGAACAGTATCATTGCTTTTCAGCATTTCCCCCACCTTTTTATTCCACAGCAAGCACATGTAGCCTCGCACCCAAATTTTAAGCAAAGCCGTCCCTGGCCACATCCACTCCAGGTCTTTAGTTCACTTTGGACAGCCATGGCTTCTCTCAAAGAATCCTGAGAAGTGTAGTTAGTGAAGGGTGCTGAGAGTTGCTAGGAGATGCCCTGTTTCTCTCACAGACCTTCAATCAGAGTAGCTGACTGTTAAACCAGTCTGGCCACTGGAGCTCTCTCAGTGGAACAGGGGTCTCCTCTCAGCAGCCTTCACAAACTACACTTCCCAGGAGTCTTTGGGGGAAGCCATGACTGTCTCAAGTGAAATCAAAGTCTGGTGTGTGTGTGGCCCCCTGATTAGCCAAGCCCAGCAGCTGTGAGTTTGGCTTTTAGAACAGTGACAGTTGGTTCTTACTGAGCATGCCTGACGTTATCATTGGGTTTCAGCCAAAATTTCTTAAATTAATTAAATATCAGCCAGACATTTTTTTAACTTTTAAACTGCAGAAAATGAAGGCCATTAACAGGATTACAGCTACTCTGTGAACATGGCTGATTTTTAATGAATTTCAACAGATTATGAGAACTCTGACAGAAAAAAGTCCAAAAGGACTCTGAGTTCCCCCCCCTGCTCTCTTTAGACTTTGAATTCTCTGTTCTCTCTCACTATTTTGTGTATTGCCATGAAAATTGAGAAGGTTGTTAAGCAAGCATTTCTGAGTCCAGGACTATATATTTTGTAAGGTTTTGTTTTGAAATGAGCTTATGGGAAGCATCAGAATGGCATGGGGGTATTTTCAATTTAACATTGCGGAATATGAAAAATCCACACTGGCTATAGTATACAGCCACTCTCGTGGCTGTATAATAACCTAATTAATTGGTGTGCCGTGGAGCTTTCATTCAATGGGAATGGAGATTAAGGCCCTTACACTTTCTGCTACACTACCTTGATTTCAGGCTTGTTTCCTTCCATGTTTGGTGCACTTTTGTTAAGGATATTTTCTTTCGTACCTTGGTGAGACCCCTCCAGTAGAGGGAGCTCGCCAATATTTTTGCTGATGAAAATTGTACTAGTATTTTGACATAGGCACCAGTAGCAGCATTCCCTTTCTCCTTTTCCCACACACACCCCTATGTCCAGACACTAACTCAAGCAGTGCATTATGGGGGAATTACAGTGTGCATGCGTGTAACAGATGGGGGACAAAAACAAAGAACTCTTTATTGCAGCAGCAGCATGAAAGATAGTTGAGCAAAATTCTGGTATATCAGCTGAAAAAGCCATAGTTCCTTAACACAACAGGTACTGTCGTAAGAAAGGAATTTTAGAAATAGGGTCAGAAATTGGGACAGAAGATTTTAATCCATTAAATGCAATAAGCCCCATGTCTGAATGCAGACTTAGACATCTAGATTGAGACTTAATGGATTCCAGTCTAAGAATTGGTTGCTTTTCTCTCTTAAATGACTCACTTAGATCCTTTAGAACTATCCTTCCCTGGATAGCTAGTTCAATCATAGAATGTTACACAAGTTAACATTTTCAGCCAACCTCATATTTCACGCTGTGTTTAGGAGGCATTTCTATCAAAGTAACATAAATAACTGTACTATAGTTCAGATTATCCATTCATTCTTTTTAAAGCAAACATAGCTAGAAAACAAATATATAAAGTGATATTTGAACCATCACCCAATCATTGCCTGGTGCTTTATCACAAGCAAATGAATGGCTGCCAGCAAATGAATGTACTACCCTCTGCTTTCTGAGTTGCTGTGCCTCTGAATGCCAGTTGCTGGGGATTCAGCAGGGAGGAAGAGTGCAAGTAGGGAGAGTGCAATTGTGCTCTTGTTCTGCTTGAGGCTTCCTATAGGATCTGGTTTGCAGAAGACTGGACTAGATTGGCCTTTGGGCTCCTCTTACGTTCTCAGTATATCATGTCCCATTGTAAAGTGATGGAAGAAGAGGCAGCATCAAAATGCAAGGTTTGGGGTTTTGAAGATTTAAAGTGCTGAGAACCATGATGACTATCATTGCAGCTGTACTCATGGGGAACAATGCTTGTCACTGCAGGATTAATCAGCATGAGAAATAATAAATAATAATAATAATAAATTTAATTTCTTCGTCGCCTATCTGGCCAATGGCCACTCTAGGCGACTTACAAAATTATTAAAATACAATTAATAAAATACAGTAATACAATAAAAACAATAGATCTACAACAACAATATTAAAACTGGGTAGGAGGCATTACAATTATATCGATTAACCCTCCTCGGATACCCCGAAGGCCTGCTGAAAAAGCCAGGTCTTTAAGGCTTTCCGAAATACATTTAGGGAAGAGGCATGCCGGAGATCTTGTGGGAGGGAGTTCCAAAGAGTGGGGGCCGCCACTGAGAATGCCCTCTCTCTTGTACCCGCCAATCTGGCTGTTTTTGTTGGCGGGATTGAGAGAAGGCCCTGTGTGGCCGATCTTGTCGGGCGGCATAATTGGTGGTGTTGAAGGCGCTCCGTGAGATAAACTGGGCCGAAATCGTATAGGGATTTAAAGGTCAATACCAACACCTTGAATTGGGCTTGGAAAACAACTGGAAGCCAGTGTAGGTTGAACAACACTGGTGTGATGTGATCTCGGCGGCGACTATTCGTAAGTAGTCGAGCCGCCGCATTTTGTATCAGTTGTAATTTCCGGACCGTTTTCAAGGGTAACCCCATGTAGAGCGCATTACAGTAGTCCAAACGAGAGGTGATCAGGGCGTGTACCACCAGTGGAAACTGATGAACAGGAAGGTAGGGTTGCAGCCTTCGTATGAGGTGTAGTTGGTACCAGGCTGCCCGGCTCACTGCCGAAATCTGAGCCTCCATGGACAGCCTGGAATCAAGCACAACCCCAAGGCTGCGGACCTGGTCCTTTAGGGGTAAACTCACCCCATTGAACTTCAGGTCAATGTCACCCAACCTTCTCTTGTCCCCCACAAGTAGTACCTCGGTTTTATCAGGGTTCAACTTCAGCTTGTTCCTTCCCATCCATCCACTCACGGATTCCAGGCAGTTGGACAAGGTCTCCACAGCCAACTCTGGTGAAGATTTAAACGAGTGATAGAGCTGAGTGTCATCCTCATGCAGCCCAAATCTCCTGATGATTGCTCCCAGCGGCTTCATATAGATGTTAAATAGCATGGGAGAGAGGATAGAGCCCTGTGGCACACCACAATTGAGAGGCCAAGGGTCTGATACCTCCTCCCCCAACGCTACCTGTTGGTACCTGTCGGAGAGAAAGGAATGGAACCACTGTAATACAGTGCCTCCAATTCCCAATCCCTCCAGGCGAAGCAGAAGGATACAATTTCTAGGGGGTGTGGGGCAATCAAAGGCTCTCAAACTATCAAACCAATACACATTTAAGAATCAGGGAAACAACTGAAGACATTAAAAGACATTAAAATGGCTTCCACGTTACCTCTTTATTCAGCATTCACCCTGATTTCACTGTTGGCAGGGAAGTTAGATGAAGTCAGCTCTTTACTGAGCATTCACTCTTATTTGATTACAGAGAGGCTATGCAACGAGACAGCAAATAATTGTTATCCCATCTTTTCCCATCACTTATCACAAAAAGTCTGAGTTTGGGGGGGTTCTTGTTCAAGGGTGTTTTCAGCCTGCCAATTGTGAACCTGAATTTGCTGGTATATGATTGAATCCCACCTGAAAATAGGGACAGTCTGGAAGCAGCATAAGTCAGTCAGATCACACTTACAATGCAATCCGAACCATGTCTACACAGAATTAAGTCATAATGTATGAAATGGGGCTTACTCCCAGGTAACTGAGGTTACAACTGCAGCCTAAGAATAACAAATCAGAGTAGCAGTGAAAACCAGGGCTGGCTCCAGGTTTCTGGGGGCCCTTGGGCATAGGTTATCAGTGAGGCCCTTGGCCCTTTCCTTTCCTCCTCAAACCACACTCCTCTGTTCCTTTTAAACAAAAACAATTTTTGACCAATTTGGCAATCCCCTATTATCATAGAAAAACACAAAGTGTAGTATTTCACTAGTTACCTTTTTAATTTTTTTGGCCATGGTATAACTTAGAAGTAACTTAATCTGCTATTCTGTACATGCTTACCTGGGAGTAAGTCCCACTGAACTCATTGGGGCTTACTTCTGAGTAGACATGCATGTAGGATTGCAGTGTCAGAGGCAGAACTTATGAGATATATAACTTGCAGAAAATGCACATATCAAAAGTAAACCACCAGGAAAAAAAATGTACTCCATCTCCTGCCCTGAGCTCCTGGGCAGCTGGCTGGTGCCAGGACAGGCCAAAGCAAGAGGCCATGAGTGAAGCCAAAGCCACAAAAGCAAAAATGGCCAGGAGGAGGAGGAATGCGTATGCACCAGCCCACTGCTGCTGCAGTTTTGCCCAGAGCTTGGAAAAGTTACTTTTTTGAACTACAACTCCCATCAGCCCAATCCAGTGGCCATGCTGACTGCAGCGGATGAAAGTAGTAGTTCAAAAAAGTAACTTTTCCAAGCTCTGGTTTTGCCACTCCCTCCAGCCCCATCTGACCAGTGATGCCTGTGCCTAGCTCTGCCTGAGCTCATCCCCCCATGAAACGTAAGCAGCAGCTTCTGCCAGCAGCCCCAGGGAAACAGACAGAACCAGCCGGGTGGAAAGCCAGGAGAATCAACAGTTCCTTGTTTCCCTGGCAGCTCCCACTGGCAGCTGGAGCGTTGAGCTCTGCTCCTCTCTTGGCAGCCCAGATGTGGCTGCTTCTGCTTCTGTGCAGCCTGGTAGTGCCCCATCTGGCCCCTTGCTGCAGCCAGGCCTGCAGAGAACCTAAAGCTAGGAAGGTTTTGGCATGCTTTCCATTAGGCTGCAATGCTATACACACTTACTTGGAGTATTCCCTGTTGAACTCACTAGGACTTACTTCCAAGTGGAGTTGTCCAGATTGGGGCTGTCAGTGAGCTTGCTATGTAAATATCTATGTGCAGGCTCCTTGATGGATCCCATGAATTTGAAGGGCATGGAAGAACTTGACAGTATATTGTACCTTTGCTCACTAATGTAGCTCCGCTTACCTGTGAAAGCAATGGGAAGCGGCAGCGCAATTGCGGCCTGGGGTGAAGCCGCAGAAGACATGGGAAGTAAGGGCAACGTCATGTGTCGCGTTGAGATGACGCGCAATGTGCTGCATGGAGGGGGTGGAGCCAATGGGCCTATTTAAGCCCGCACCACCCCCTCCGACTTCCTCCGACGATGAAGAGAGGAAGAATGATGGCGTGGGACAGACGGAGCTACTGAACAGTGAGGGACAGAGAGCAGTGGCCATTTTCTGGCCGCATGGTTGATGCTTGGGCCTGATCAGCCCATTTAAGGTTGCAGCCACGAGGGCAATGACTGTTAATGCTGCTGCATGGCTGCAGGAGGCCTGGTGGTGAGGCCTGGCCAAGTTAAGCAAGATTACACAAACATCCTCCCCCCATACAGGGCGAAGGGAGTGGATGTTAAACAAGGATTACATCCACATACATTTACATATTACGCAAGTATTTTTAGGCAGTTAAAGGGATAGATAGATAGATGGATAGATGGATAGACGCATCCCTGTGGGTTGCTGATTTCTCCCCCCCCCCATAAAAGGGGAAAGGGGTGAAGGTAATATAAGAGTACCACTTAGATATATTGAACATTTACATTAAATAATTAAATAATTAATGATAAATTGATATGAGCCCAATGCCTCCTAAGAAGGGTAGAGTTGTGCCAAAAGGAGCATGTGCCTAGCCAGCAGGCCTCGTTAAAAGGGCCTAGCGGGCGGGAAGCGTCTGGGCTGATAATGGTAAAAGAAAGAAACACACTCATAAAATAAAGTAAAATACAATAAACATATCAAGCTAACAAACATGCTATATATATATATTTGGCAACCCCTTGCTGCCTAGGCCTTTGGGCATTTAAAACCACACACACACCCTTAGCCCGGGGCAGATTGTGGGAGAAAAGGTGGTTTAGTGTAGTGGTTAGGGTGTTGGACTGCGACCCGGAAGACCAGGGTTTGAGTCTCCCCAACAGCCGCAAGGCGCAATGGGTGACCTTGGGTCAGTTACTGCAGGCTCAGAGCAAATTATGGGAGGAGGCTGCATAGGCTTTTCGAGCCTGCCAACACAGGCCCTATTTCCCCCTTTGGTTGCCAAGGCTGGGTGTGAGTTCAGCCTAGGTAGGGGGCGCAACACAGTGAGGGATGTGAGTGAGGCCCTGGCAGCCTCTGTTGGCAATTGTGCGGGGCTCTTTGATTAGGCTTACAGTTGTTGCTTTTTCCTAGACCCGGGCCTATATTAGGTTGCAGGTACTTTATTCTATTAATTTATTACATGGTGGCTGTTGGGGGATACGGAGCTCTTGGTTATGCTTCCGACTTCTTGCTAGGCCCAAGAATATATTAGGTTGAGGTAATTAATTTTATTATCATTACATTATATGGTGGCCTTGGTGGGGCCGGGTGAGCCTTCTGGGACTTTGTGCCTGTCCTATCTGTCAGACCGTATCTCCCTATATGAGCTTGCCCGGGCCCTGAGATCCTCAGGAAAGGCCCTTCTCTCAATACCTACGTCCTCACAAGCACGACTAGTGGGGACGCGAGATAAGGCCTTTTCGGTGGCTGCCCCAAGGCTTTGGAACTCCCTTCCTAGGGAAGCAAGAATGGCCCCCTCCTTGCAGTCCTTCCGTCGGCAAGCAAGACTTTTTTATTTCAACAAGCCTTTGGAAGTGAAAGCTGTTAAGGACAGGTCTTGAAGGGTGCTGCATTGCTGTTGCCTAACTGTATTCTTTTAAACTGAGTTTGAATTATTTTAACTGTATGTATGAATGGTTTTAATACTGTAAATTGTTTAATTTGATTTTAATCTAGACTTTTGTATGTTTTTAATTATATGTGTGCTTTTATCTGGAAGCCGCCGTGAGTTCCAGTTTTGGAAAAAGGGCGGGGTAAAAAATAATGATAATAAATAAATATTTAGATACTAGTGGCATGCACAGATGACAAGGTTTTGCTAGAAAATGTCTAAATCACCATAACTTAGTTGACAGTGATCCTTTTTCAAGTGTCAGTGCCATGCTAATTGTTACCCTGAGACAGAAGTTGCATTTATTTGAATTTAGTCTCGTATCATAAACAAAGCATATGGCATTTGTTGTATTAAAGAAGGACATGCAAACTTCTGCAGGGAATTGAAGGTCTAGCAGATTATAATGTGGCTTGATGGGAGAATAGGAATAAAAAGGAAAGCCAGACTGCTTATAAGGCTCTTATCCTAATTCCAGGATCTTAGACTTTACTAAAGCAGGGGCTGCCTTTACAGGATTTTAGATTCTTGTTGACACAGACGCTGCCTTTTAAGTTCCAGGCAGACTCTTCACCCTTTCCTGATGATTTTGTAACAACAACAAAAACCTTCTTTGTTAGGATTTCTGATATCATTTACCTGCAGTCATATGTAGCATGCAACTTTTACATTGGCGCTTCTATTTTGATATCAGTTACTTGAAATCAATGTAGCATGCACATTTTGCATTTGAACATTTATTCTTATGGTTGTTTGTAAACCCACTAGGAGAAAGCTGCAGTGGGTCCAAATATTGGTGACAGCAGCATATCCTCAGTCTCTGTGTTTTAGGGGAACTGGATTAGCTGCCATGGAATAGTAGTTGGTAAAGTGTACTTACTCATAAATGATTTACTTCCTTTCTTTGCAGAAGGATATGCACAGCAGTGAGATATTAGGCCGGAGGCCTTCAAGGGGGTAAGAGGAAGCCCCCAGCTTAAGCTGCTCAGGGACATGTGTCCCTCTCCAGTTGGACTTGAGGTACTATGAACTTCGCTTACTGGCTACCCGGTTTAAAGGGAGGTTTGTCTGTGTTATGGTGTTTTTCTTTTGGTTTCCCAATCCCAGATTCCAACTCCCGACTGACCTTCAGGGCATACAGTCTTAAATCTGTCGTAGTTATGGCCCTAGGATGCAGAGGGCATATTACACCTGATTCCCCATCAGTCCTGTTTAAGGGGTCAGGCAGTGATGGGTTTATACTGGGTAGTCTGGAATAGTGCGCTGCACTTCATTCAACATGGTGCGCGCCTGTGATAGAGATGCCTTATGCATTTTTATGTGACAGAGCATTATCTATGGACTGCTATATTTCTCACATGGAGTGCTTCAGCTCCTTCTGGGGGGGGCAGTCATGGCCTCCAACTCCCGGCTGGCCTTCATGGCCTACAATCTTCAATCTGTTTTAGTTATGGCGGAAATTGCCAGGGACAGAGTGTAAAGATGCACAGTTGGGCAGAGTTCTTGGCCCCTTCCTGGCCACCCCAGTCGGGTAGGGCCTTAAAAGGCAGTGGGCAAATTACACCTGATTCACAACCAGTCTTATTTAAGGGGTCAGGCAGTAACGGGTTCGTACCTGATAGTCTAGGAACAGTGCTCTATGCTTCATTTAACATGGTGCACACAGGTGGCAGAGCATTGGCTATGGACTGCTATATTTCTTGCATGGAGTGCTTCAGATCCTTCTGGTAGGGGGCAGTCAGGAGACAAGTGGACTCAGAAACAGTGGGGCACTATCTGTATGATGGGCTGTTCATCGGTAGGGCAGATTTTGGGGTGCACGTTAGCACTTGAGGTCACAGCTTATAGTATGGATATATAACTGGGGGTTCCCTTGAAAACTGGGAATATGGAGGATCCTGCCCCAGTGTTCACCTTTCTGAGTATCAAGATTGGCTCTGTGCCAGTGTTCATCTTCTGGGTATCAAGATTGACTCTGCGGCCCAGGGCTGCAAGCTGCACAGGGACATGCTTTAACTGTTGCAGATTAGGATCCTGGAGTTTTTCCACTTCTAGCTAAGGCACAGGGTTTTCGAGATCATTCCATGGATTTTAGGGTGCATGTTGGCTGGGTGGGCTAGGGAGCACCCAGCTGCCCCGATCACCGCCGTCCTATATCTCCAGAGCTTTTAGAGAAACTCATGAGCCAATGGTCAGCAGTATGCTCTTCCAACTATGAAATCCAGCCATTTCGAGCAGTGTCCCTTACATTATTTTGGGGGCATTTCAAATTGGAGAAGTGGTGGGTGGGTCTAAGTTGGACCAGTCACAGTGCACCCTCTTAATTTCAGATATCAATATGAAAGCAGGCAGCGCTTACCTTACGTTACATAGGTCTAAGACTAACCAGAGGGGTAGGAGACGGACTGTTATTTTAGCTCCTTCCCCTTTGCCACACATTTGCCCAGTGCAGGCCCTGCAAACCTTTATGACAGCTAGAGGAGCAGTGAGTGGATATTTATTTGTTCACAGGAACGGTGATCCTCTCACTAAATATCAATTTTGGGCACTTACTAAGAAGGCTCTGCACAGATTAGGAATAGACCCATCAGGGTTTGGGACCCACTCTTTCAGAATTGGAGCGGCTACCACAGCAGTGGGACTGGGTTTCCTGTGGGCCAGGCTGCAAGCTGTTGGCAGGTGGGCTTCTGGGACATATAGGAGTTACGTCTGCCCCATGAGTGGGCATGGTAATACGGAAGCCTAATGGCATTGCCTTGTTTTGGTAGGTTGCTGGAGGGGGATGGAGCGGATGCGCATCCTAATCTGTGGCCACAGCATGATTTTCTGGGCGGGCCGTAGGGCTGCGTCGTCTCGAATGGGCTCACAGCTGGGGCTCAGTCAACGAGCTACTGTACAATGGCTTGGCCGGTGAAGGTTGCGCTGGGATGGGCTCCTACCCACCCTGTTCTGGCAAGGGTTAGTGCGTGAAGTTCCGCACATTTTGGTCATTCACCTAGGAGGTAATGACCTGGATTTACTTAAGGGCAGGGCCCTTACTGTTCAGGCATGTAGCAACATGCGAGTTATAAGGCAGCGTTGGCCTTCAGTTTGTCTGCTTTGGTCAGACATACTGCCACGCAGGGAATGGCGTGGAGTTGGGAACCCCAGGAGGATAGACTGGGCACATAAGAGGGTCAACCGACAGATTCGGTTGGCTCTTCTTGGGGATGGTGGGTTGCCCATTCCACATCCGCTCATACAGCATTCTAGGGTTGAACTCTATAGGGCCGATGGCGTTCACCTGTCGGACACAGGAAACGACATCTTTTTGCAAGACCTGCAGAGGAGTCTGCTGGAAGTTCTTCTACGCAGTGGGGAAAAGGGGACTAAATAGAGATTTGTCCCCTTTTTGTGGTGGTAAAGTGCATGAGGGGAAATTAGTAACGACAGCTAGGTGGCCCCCTTAGGCACCTTTGGAGGTGAAGGGTGGTTCTGGATGCCTGTCTCTCAGGGTTATACGGCCCAAGGGCAGGATATGGACTGCTTTTGGGGCCAACTTACCTCATCCACCTGAGGGTTCTACGGCCCCGGGGGTGGTGATGTGGGAAGGCCTCCCTACTCACCTACAAGGTGTGGCCGGGGCAAGGGGTAAGCAAAAGGGGGCTTGCCATTTGCCCCAGCAGGGGCTGGTCACCCGAGAGCTGTAGGGCAAGCTGATTGCCTATAGTTAGTTCCAGCACTTAGGTTTCACCTCTGCAGGTCGCTTTAAAGTTTTGTTTGAATTTAATAAAGTGGCCCTTTATTCAACCATAGCTGCTGTTGTCTGCGTATTATTTCACCCATCGACCACAATTGAAAACATATGGAAATGAGTGTGGCAAATCGTTATTCTACAAATGCATCCTGAATGTGGATGAAGAAATATAAATCCAGGGATACCTCAGAAGGGGATGCAGATACTCTTAACATTCCTGCACATACATAAGCACTTGTATTACCCACTTCTTATTTATAGCATACGCCCACCCTTCATTCAAGGACCTTGGGGTGGTGTGCATGAGCCTTCCTCTCCACCACCCATTTCAACCTCACAACACCCTTGTAAAGTAGGCAAGGCTAAAAGATGGTGACTAGCACAAAGTCACCCAGTCAGTTTTGCAGACAAGTGTGGATTTGAAGCCAGTCTCTCCCAGTCCTGGTCTGACACTCACCACTATATTGGACTTCTTCTCCTTATGGAAGGAGAAGTAGGTTGCTTCTCCTCAGATGGTAAAATAAGAAAAGGTTTTGTTTAGTACTACATTGTTTTAGTACATTGCATTAACATGCCTCTTTCCTTCCATCCATCCATCGATCTCTCTATCTTGATATTTCTTGTCCTTCTGGCCCACAGTAATATGGGCACAGTCCTCAGTGTCTCTTTTGAGAATCAAGAAAAACAACTGTGGTGACTCACAGGGGAAAAAATATGGTTTCATTAGTCTGCCCTTTCCTGGCACTGGGCTGCAAATCTACATTTTAAAAAATATATGAAACTGCAGTGCATTCTGTATTACCTGATAAAATAGAATCCAGTGACACTGTTCCTTTTGAAATGGCTTCAGCAAAACCTGTGAGGAGTCCTTTAGAGATGGTCTGATAAGTGAAAATGCCACTTGCTGAGACCTTTATCCTATCAATCCATTTTACTTTGTCTTTTCTAGAATAGAGGCAGTCAGTTATGATACAATGGATAATGTGCTGGACATTGTCTTGGAAATGAGGATTCTAGTCCCTGTGGGTACTCTCTTTCCTCATTCCTCCTTTAGCACCAAATGGATCCAAGAATGAACAGGCCAATAGTATGATCGTCACTCCAATATCAACAATTTTAGGACAAGGAAAATATAATCGTCCAAACACTCCTCATCACTTTAAGAATTTTTGTTTGCCACGTTGCCTAGTAACTCCTACTGGAGTCTCACAAAGAACCGAAAACTCCGTTTTGAACATACCAATACATAGGAATTATTCAACGTTACTTTTTAATGCGAGATCAGTAAATAACAAGACGGCTTTCATCTATGATCTGATTAAAGATGAATGCGCTGATTTCGCATGTATAACCGAAACTTGGCTTGAAGACTCAGGTGGAGCTAATCTAAACGGCCTCTGCCCTCCGGGATATGCTGCTCTTCACCAACTGAGACTAGACAATCGAGGGGGTGTGTGTAGCCTTTATTTATCGCGAATCCATCTTGTTATCTAGATTACCTTACAAAAATCATCCAGGTTTTGAACTCCTTGGCCTAAAGCTTGGTCATCAGGATCCTATTGTAATCTTATTAATTTATCGTCCTCCTCACTCCCCAACTGATTCAATGTCGGAACTGTTTGATTTAATCTCAGGACTGATGTTGGAATCCCCCAAACTTTTAATATTGGGAGATTTCAACATTCATGTAGACTCCCCTTCTCTTCGATCAGTACAAGATTTTTTGACTATGATGTCCACTCTGGGGTTACAGCAATTAGTACAGGCCTCAACTCACACTGCAGGCCATACTCTTGATCTCATTTTTCAATCACACCTAGACTTAAACGATTTTCGTATAGATAACATTACGATCTCTCCACTACTATGGTCTGATCATCATGTGATTCGATTTAAATTATCAGCATCATTTTCATCTCCCAGGATTACGCCTCCTACTAAACTATACCGCCCTAAAAGATTATTAGATCCTGATACGTTTATAACCAAGCTTAAAAATTATACAAGCCTGTCTATGGGAGTGCACATTGATATCGTGACCAACTCATGGAACAATATGATGACTGAGATAGTGGATGCAATAGCTCCTCTCCGTCCTCTGAAAACAACCAGATCTAAATCCGGCCCTTGGTTTTCGAGTGATCTTTTGAAAATAAAACGTTCCTATCGATGTCTAGAAAGGCGTTGGCAAAAGACAAAAAGTCCATCTGATCGAATACAAGCAAAGAAATTTGCCAAATTCTACGCCTCGGCCAGACTGACAGCCCAAATACGTTTTTATTCGACAGCAATTGCCTCAGCGGGAAACCAACCAAAAGAACTTTATCGCATAGTAAATGGTCTTCTGCATCCACCTCAATCTGCTTCCCACTCAGTTTATTCCCAGGCCCGTTGCCAGGAATTTGCCACATTCTTTGAGGCAAAGGTTGAACAGATCCGATCTACCTTAGATCATACGGAGGTGACAGACGCAAATACTGTCATATCAGAAACGGTCTGCCCTTCTGTCTTTTCCACTTTCCAACCTGTTCTCCCGGATGACATTCCTCAGTTTCTCAGCAGAATGAATCCAACTACCTGTTTACTTGATCCATGCCCCTCCTGGCTTATAAAAACATCAAAAGCTGAATTGGCAAATTGGCTTAGTATAATTGTTAATTCTTCTTTACAACAAGGCCGCTTACCTGAATGTCTGAAAGAAGCTATTGTTATACCACTATTAAAAAAACCCTCTCTTGATCCCACAGTGCTTAATAATTTCCGACCGGTGTCCAACTTGCCTTTCCTGAGTAAAGTCATTGAAAGAGTCATAGCTACACAGCTACAAACGTTCTTTGACACCATCGACTGCTACGACTCCTTACAATCAGGTTTCAGGCCAAATCATGGGACAGAAACAGCCTTAGTCGCATTAATTGATGACCTTCTGGTAGAATTAGATAAGGGTAATCTGTCACTACTAGTTCTATTAGATTTATCAGCCGCTTTCGACACTATCGATCATGACATCTTGCTAGGTCGTCTCTTGGAAATTGGACTTAAAGGCATGACCCTACAGTGGCTCCGCTCCTTCTTAGAAGGCAGACTTCAAAAAGTTGCCCTCGGGGATTACTGTTCAGAACCCTGGCCTTTAAGATATGGCGTTCCGCAGGGCTCTGTCCTATCCCCGATGTTATTTAACATTTATATGAGGCCTCTAGGCAAGATCATTCAAAAATTTGGAATTCATTACCATCAGTATGCGGACGATACACAGCTTTATTGCTCTTTTTCACCAAATGACAAAGAGGCTATTCTTCCTCTTAACTTATGTCTCATGGCAATTCAGAATTGGATGACCAGAAACAAATTGAAGTTAAATCCAGAAAAGACAGAGGTCATCCTGATTGGAAAAAGTTCTCCTCAAGAAACTGAATTTTTACCATCACTGAATGGAATACTACTCCCACTGAAGACTCAAGTCCATAGCTTGGGCATAATTCTGGACTCAAATTTGACCTTAGAACCTCAAGTTGCGGCTGTCTCAAGAGCTGCATTTGCCAAATTAAAGCTGGTCTGCCAACTGCAACCATTTTTAGGAATGGCTGATCTAAGAAAAGTAACCCAAGCCTTGGTAACTTCGCGGCTGGATTATTGTAATTCCTTGTATGTTGGACTCCCGATTAGATTGCTTCGACCACTCAAATTGGTACAAAGAGCAGCGGCAAGGATGATCACAAGAACTGGCCCTCGGACCCATACCACGCCTCTTCTATATCATCTACACTGGCTCCCCATAGAACTTTGACACCAGTTTAAGTTACTGGTTCTAACGTTTAAAGCCCTACATGGATTAGCACCGGCGTATTTAGCGAACCGTCTCTTTAAATTTAAAACCCATCGACCCATGAGATCAAGTGCCGAATACACCCTTAGGGTTCCATCAACTTTTACCATCCACCAAATGGCCGTTAGAAAACAAGCTTTTTCTGTCGCAGCACCTACCTTTTGGAACAATCTACCACTTGAGATACGGCTCTCTCCCTCTCTTATGGACTTTCGTCGTCAGACCAAAACTTTTTTATTTTATCAAGCTTTTAATTGTTAAAGGGATATGTCTCTGACTTTTTAGTAATTATTGTTATACTTTGTTTGATTCTGTACTAATGAATTATTTTACTTTGTTCACCGCTCTGAATTTGGATTTTCTGAACTAGAGCGGGATATAAATCTGTAAATATATAAATCTGTAAATAAAAAAATTACCATATGGTCAGGTAATATGATGCAGAAGCCCCACCAAAGACCAATTTGCTACAAAAAGGGGGGTGATATTTTCAGATTAGAGGTCCTAGTGGAGCTTCTGTGTCAGACATGACATTGCTTGTGTGGTAAAGAGGAAGGGGCATATCCAGTCCTCAAATGTGCAAAGACTCATGAGCCTAGCAAATTAGGTATTTCCAGGATGTATTCAACAATGAAGGACCATAACTCAGTGGTATAGCATCTGTTTTGCATGCAGGAGGTCCCAGGTTCAATCCCTGACATCTCCAGGTAGGGCTGGGACAGCCCACTACCTAAAACCCTGGAGAGCCACTGACAGTCAGTGTGACAGTACTGAGCTAGTTGGACATTCACACCAGACCTTTATTCCATTTTAAACAGTCGTGGCTTCCCCCAAAGAATCCTGGGAAGTGTAGATTGTGATGGGTGCTGAGAGTTGCTAGGAGACCCCTATTCCCCTCACAGATCTGCAGTTCCTAGAGTTCCCTGGGAAGAGGGATTGACTGAGAGGGGAATCAGCTCTGTGAGGGGAACAGAGGTCTCCTAACAACTCTCCACTGGATGCTCAGGTTTCAGCAGTAGCTAGGAGTGCATCTGCACAGTTAAAACTAGTGTGCCACCTGTGCCCGTTCCTGGAGTTGGCCATGACACATGCTTTAGTCACATCCTGTTTGGATTGTTGTACAGTGCTTTATGTGGGGCTGCCTTTGAAGAATGTTTGAAAACTTCAGCTGGTCCAAAGAGCCACAGCCAGATTGTTAGCTGGAACTGGTTATAGAGAGCACATGGTTCCCTTGTTACAGCAGTACCACTGGCTACCAATTTGTTTCCAAGCACAATTCAAAGTGCTGGTTATGACCTATAAAGTCCTATATGGCTTGGGTCTAGGCTTCCTGAGCCCTGAGATCATCAGGGGAGGCCCTTCAGTCCTGCCACCCTCACAGGCATGTCTGGTGGGAACATGGAAAACAGCCTTCTTGGTGGCTGCCCCCAGACTCTGGAACTCCCTTTCTAGGGAGGTTAGACAGGCTCCCGCTCTGCTGTCCTTACGTCAGCAAGTGAAGACTTTTCTGTTCCAACAGGCTTTTGGGAACTGACTGCAAAGACTATTAAATGGGGTGCTGTTTTTACTGATTTGTATTTTGTGGTGTTTTAATAGCTATGTTTGAAATGGTTTTAATTTTATCATTATAATTATAACTGCTGTATGTTTTATTTAAATGGTTTTAACTGTATTTGTTTTAATTTTTGTCAGCCACCTCGAGTCTCAATTCTGGGAAAAAGGTGGGATATAAAGTAATAACATCAGCAGCAAACTGATGACATCTCATCTCAAATCCTGGCCTTACTCCATGCATATGGGCTTCTGTGTGGAGAGCTTGTATCACCCATTTCTTCATATGGGGTGGGGGGAGAGAGACAGTACACAAATACAGTTGCTGCTTCAGTTAATGGCTCCAAAATGAGCCTTTAGATTAAATATTTTATTATAACAGTCTTCATAGTAACTTCAAATCATTTTAAAATGTTACTAGATTCTGAGTTGTGCATGTAAGTTTCAAAATGTTATTATAATCCTAAAAACAATTTACTCCTGCCTTCAGCAGTTATAGTATAATTAGTCAAGGACCGTATGTTGGAGTTCCACGTGTGAAATATTTGTTGTAATTAGGCAACCTTCCAGTCTTCTGCTCCTCGATTCTGATTTTCTTTTATAGAATAATTACTGAGACTGGAAAATGCAATGCTGTTCACAAGGGCCTTGTATAAAGAGGTTAAAGAAAGTACACAAATAAAATAATAGGATTTAAAAGCCTTCGGACAATATTGGTAGGCAAACCACAGAATTGCCTAGTGATGGAGGATCAGCAGCCGAAAGGGTAGAAGTAGCTATGGTGGTTCATAAGGGGTGTGGTGGAAGATGGAATTCCACAATCCACAGTTGGGCAAGACCATTGTTAGGACCAAGAAAAATGCCACAAAACAGTGGCGTGTTTTTGCATTGTCTTGAATGCTTCATCTGACAACAGAAAGCAGGAGGAAGAGGATGAGGCTAAATCTAGCCATCAGGGCAAAATTGACAACCAGAGAATGGTCATTTTCTGCCTTTACATGTTGAGAGTTACATCATGTCCAACCACTAGGAACTTGGGTGTTTTGCTTAAGGTGTGGAACATATCTGGGTAATATCTGGCCTTTGTGTTTTCAAAATTGAGGAGTGGCCAGAATCCTAAGCGTGAAACCTGATATTGTAACACCTTGAGAGATATTATTCAGTCTGCCATCAGACTCTTCAGAGGGAGGCAGTGCTAGCAAAATGAAAAATCTCAGCTCTTTGACCAGTTATTACTAACTGGATGTCAAGAAAAAAGGCAATGCTGTTTTTTGTGGCAAAATTATGCCAGATTACAATCCAATACCCATTTATCTGTGAGTAAACCTCATGGAACTCTATCCAAGTAAGCCATACCCAGAGCAAACCCACTAAAATCAATGGATATGACTAATTGAATTCACACAACAAGATTGTTGAAGAAATGATGTGATGCATGCATATATAATGTTAATACGTGAGCCTATAGCTTTTTTTATCAAATTTCACTGTAGGCTTTGTGTATTTGTGTTTGTTATTTTGGTTTGGAGGACAAACTTTGAGAAATGGCTTGTCTACCTCAGAAAGACCTCCTTTCAAGTATGGTTGTCAGAGAATTCTGACAAAAACAGAAATGGGAGTGGAAATTGCCAATGTTCATTTATGTGCCCCATGTCCAGAATGGAAATCAATCCACCTAATACAACTGGTGTTTGCTGCTGTTGCTTTCAGTCTGCAAATATACATAATTGATTACTTCTCCCCATTTGCATTGCATTTCCTTTGCATTGAAATGAATGGGGTGGAATAACATAATGGCAATGTAAGTTACGTAATTAATTACCTAAGTTAAGTCATTTTGCTATCACAGACAACAAGATGAATATTGCAGTTTTTGGTGAAAGACAATCTGCAGTGGAATGGAAACAGTGCTGTACGTGGCAAATTCAGAGCAGAATGGAAAACAATGCCTATGTCTGTACTTCCAAGTGCGATTTCAAGATTGTACCTAAACTTAGCTTATACTAATCATGTTAGGCTAAGAGGTAGTAACATTACCCAGTGAGCTTCATGGTTGAGTCAGGATTTGGACACGGGTCTCCTTGATCATAGTTCCACATTCTGGGATTCTATGCTCTATACCATACTAGCTCATGAAACAATCTTCTTAAACACCAGTGACAAGGAACTTTCAAAATGATTTGATACGTTAAATTTGACTGTTTTCGATGTCCTGGTTTGTAGCATGATCTACAACAACACAAATAATGTTTGAAGGGTATTTTATTATTTTTTAAATAAATCCATTGTATTGTATTTTCAAAGCATATATAACCCATTAGACCCATTAGACATGTGAAAGCATCAGTTAAAGCCAAGAACTTCCTTTTATATTGTAGTCTCTCACCTTTCCCTAAACACTTTTCTTCCCTGATGTATTGCTACAAAGAGTTTTTTTTCCAAATCTGCAAGTCACCCAGGTTCCATTACATTGCTATTTGACAGCTGTGCAAGAATCTAGGTGGTAATGTAATGATTTTTGTTTGTTTTGCTGGATGAATCACAGCCATGACTGGCATAGCAGATTTAATTGGCTTTGTTGACATTTCACAAATTAGGATGAACTTGGATGGCCAGATGCAGTATGCATTTCGTCCTGTAAGACTTTTTCCTATGGAAAAAAACCCCAATGGTTTCCAGAAGTGGGGGAGGGAAATAACTGCATATGCTACAATTGAAAATAAACTCTTGAGTGCAGTTGAAAGTAACATTTTTGCTGCAGTTCAGGGAATGCCACAAGAACATTCCTGAGTATAGAGCAAGTGTGATAAAATCTGAGTTCCCCAACATACCATACAACTTTATTGTGGTGATTTGGACTAGCTATGGACATTAGAAAATAAGTATGAGCATTATTCTAATACCAAAAGGGTCATAAAAATATTAGCCCACAGGGATCTTGATTTCCTATACAACTTTCTGTGCCATCACTCTGATGGGTATGTGTTTACAGCAGTGCTTAGTCCAATTTAACTATGTTCACCGAATTCATTCTAAATTCTCTAAACTACATCTGAAAGTATTTCCCATAATTGCCTGGTGCACTGAATGTGACTTAAGTTCGTTTGGGGAAAGAACTTTGAATGATTGAAGATGAACTGGAAATCATTCAAAGTTCTTCCCCCCTTACATGTGTTTTTTACTCCTTAGATTCTTTGGGCTTGTAAGCGTAGAGATCAAAATTGTTGGGAAAAATAAAGCAAACAATTCACATTCCATTGTGTGCATGTGTGTTTTGGTGTTGTCTTAGTCTTATATTTTATACCTCAGCGTAGCAGCTTGTAATATTCTGAATTGAAGTGTGAGCATCAAACTAGCTTGTTTAGTAAGGGAGTGAATGTGAACTGGAATTAGATCCTTTTTAGACATGTTGAACTTGAACTAGTTCCTTTTTAAAATGTACTTTCCAAGCTCTGGTTTACAGATGTCATATTGAGCTACACTTTTAGGACTGATTCACATGGTCATATCACTTCCATCTCTCAGAACTTGATCACTCTCCTATAACCGAGTAAACTCTCTCTTGAGAAGATTTATGTTCAAGGTGATATTGGGTGATATTTTTTATTTATTTATAAAATTTATATCCCATCCTTCATCACAAACAATTTCTGGGATTATGACAATGAAACAAGCAATGATATGAAAGTTCTGCTTGTGACTATTGATTTGGGAAGGCTCATCCTGGAAATAACATGTGGATATGTTACTAGTTAATGCTGTAGCCAGTGAGTGATGAATATAGTGTATGAACCAGCTCTTATTCTATAGTTCTCTGTCAGGAAACACAATACTCTGGAAGCATTTGATGACTTCCTCAGGGCAGCCTGTTTCATTAGCTTCATCCTTCATAAGCTGTAGGTGAACAATTGCAGTTGCCATGGGAGCCTACAATGTTTGAGGAATCACCCTTTCGGTACCTTTATCAGCCTCAAAGGTGAGGTGCAGCCTGTTAAACAGACCTGGGACTGGAAAAACATCACCCAGAAAGGGGATGGGGACAAAAAGAATTAAAAATAATCAGAGAGGACACAGATTAATAAAAGATTACTGTGTAAACTATATATGCTGATTGATTAGCCTTGGTTCACATGGTATTGCAAAGCCTCCAGATTCTTTAGATTCCCTTTAAGAAAAAACAAGTGTGATACCTCCCTACTGGAGTGATATTACCTACATTCTTCTTCCCTAAAATACAATTTTTTAAAAGATAAAAAAAAAAGCCCCTGAATAGTACTGGTGTATGGGTGGAAGTATACAATAGTTATAAGAATGCTCCGCTGCCCCACTGACACGGAGCCACCAGACACTACTGGATATAGCCCTATATTTGTATACTGCCATCCCATCCAATAAAGTCCTGTGGGTGGTTTGCAATAAATGAGCATCATAAACATAAACATAAAATTATAAAATCAAAGGCAGCAGGAATATGCCAAGAATACAAAACAGGACTGCCCTAAGACATTTTGCTGCCTGAGGCAGAACAGAAAATGGTACCCTTCCTGGTCAAGGTGTAGAGTACCCTAGAGCCAGTCAAGTTATTTTGGCACCAGATGCAGAGCCATCCTTTGAAATGCACACTTCTCTGAATTCTACAGTGCAGTTCTATAGCCAAGTAATATATATATATAGGATAAAGTGTGCATAAAATTCATAAATTAGTTAAAATAACATACAGAATTGCATTATATTAGTGGGAACTGATGTGCAACAAAGTATATATTAGGCAAAATGCATACAAAAATGTGTTTATTAGGAGAAATTTGCACTAAAATGCTAATGAATTTTCATGGGGGTCTAAAAAAAACACCACAAAATGTTGCATAACTGTGAAGAAACAAATTTAAGATTGGAAAAATGAGAAACTATTATATCATTTTTAAACTAGTTTGAACTTTTTTAGCTATATGTGTGTATGGTTTTAATATTGGAAATAGTATAATCTTATTTTAATGTAGACTTTGTATGTTTTTAATTATATGTATTTTTTACCTGGAAGCCGCCATGAGTTCCAGTTTTGGAAAAATGGCGGGGTATAAATAAAGATAATAATAATAATGAACTGAGAGAAGTGAATAGAGAGATCCTTTCATCCCTAGTTAAGATCCTCTCCAGATGACTGAGTTATAAGAACCTAAGAAGAGCCTGCTGGATCAGGCTAGTGGCCCATCTAGTCCCACATACTGTCCTCACAGTGACCAACTAGATGCCTATGGGAAGTACACAACCAGGATGTGAGCACAACAACAGTCTCCCCTCCTGCAGTTTCTAACAGCTGGTACTCAGAAGTAATACCGCCCCTAGACCCCGGGAAGCACGGAAGCAGGGCAGTTGCCCCAGGCCCTGCGCTTTGGGGGCCCCCGTGCTTGGCGATCTGCTCTGCTGCAGGAACCATCCCCCGGCACAAGTGCGAGCCGCTGGGAGTGTTTTGTTGCCTCCCCGTCCTCTGCCTGCCTCAGGGACAACAGCTGCTCCCACAGCCACACCCACTTTGTGCAGGAGCAGCCAAAGTGCCCGAGGCTGAGCAGCTGTTTTCGCCGGGGAAGGGATCTCCGGCTTCCCTCCATGCTCTCCTTCGGGATGCCCCTTTGCAAAGGCTGCTGAGGCTGCTCGCATGAACCATCGGGCCTGCGGCCTTGCCCTCCAGGTGCGCCGCCCTGGCCTGCCCTCATAGGCATATCTGAACTGTATTTAGTTCCTCAGCAAAACGAGCCGAGCGACTTCGAAGGCAATGGGGCTTTCCCCCATCAAGACAGCGGGATCTTCTCGCCATGTGCGCCTGGGGTATGTCACAAAATAATATCTCTCTCTTGCTCTGGCCCGTTTGCAACTGCTTATGCAAACACACACCAGTTCTCATGTCCCTTGGGAATGCCGCCCTCCCCAGGCAGTGGCAACGGTCCATATCTTCCCCATGCACTTTGACCCTTGGACTCAGGTGTTCAGAGTCTTCGTTACATTGTTTGCAACATTCTTGGCCTCCAGGAGATGCCAATAATTGACCACCGAACATTCTCTCCATACCGTGAACTGGAGTACCCACTTGTCCACCCAATGGCTTTTCTGATTCAGGGGTGCGGGTGGGGGGAGAGACAGCTGGTTAAAACTCATTTTCCCAGCTTCAAACAGTGGCTGGGGGTGAGGTGGATGGAGGCTTTTTACGATCAGCTCAGACATACTGCTTAGAGCTGGGTGGAGGCAACAGAACAGGAACCCCTCCCTGTCCCACTGCCATGGGGGGGGGAAGCAAATCCAATTACTTCTCAGAGGCATCAATATCTCAGGGCAGTTCTCTGGGAAAAAAAACCCCAGACCTCTACAGTACTGTGAATAGTTTTATAACAACCATGAAATATGCAATGTGTGTGTGAGAGAGAGATGTAATGACATCCCCTCCTCAAATCTGGAATGGAACCCTACTTGTGATTGGGAATGTTGTTTAGACTGAAGCTGCACAAGTGTCACAAAGGCCTCTCTCTCTCTCTCTCTCTCTCTCTCTCTCTCTCTCTCTCTCACTCACTCACTCACTCACACACACACACACACACACACACACACACACACACACACACACAAGTTTAAAACATGTTTTCAAAAATTTGTTGTTTGTTATGTGCCTTCAAATCGATTATGACTTATGGCGACCCTATGAATCAGTGACCTCCAAGAGCATCAGTCGTGAACCACCCTGTTCAGATCTTGTAAGTTCAAGTCCGTGGCTTCCTTTATGGGATCAATCCATCTCTTGTTTGGCCTTCCTCTTCTTCTACTCCCTTCTGTTTTTCCCAGCATTATTATCTTTTCTAATGAATCATGTCTTCTCATTATGTGTCCAAAGTATGATAACCTCAGTTTCATCATTTTAACTTCTAGTGATAGTTCTGATTTAGTTTGATCTAACACACAATTATATGTCTTTTTCATGGTCCATGGTATGTGCAAAGCTCTCCTCCAACACCACATTTCAAAGGAGTTGATTTTTCTCATATCTGCTTTTAAAACCTACCCAATATTCCAAAAAGTAAAATAAAGCTTCGTCAGTTATGCAGATCCCAAAACTAATTAAATATTATAATTACATATATTTGTAAATAAAATATCTCTCTCTCTCTATATATATATATATATAATATAGAGAGAAAGAATGTGGAGGGGGCAACTATGGTTTTGCCCCGGGCCCTGCACACCCTAAGAGCGGCCCTGCTCAGAAGCATTCTGCCTCCAACAATGAAGGTAGAACATAGCCATAAGGGTTAATTGCAGGGTTATCTGCTGGCACTGATGACTTATATGAGTCCCTGCCCAAATGGTTAAGAGTTTTACTAATTTTGAAATTCTGAAATTTTGGTTCAAGTGGCCATTAGTCAATTAAGGTTGATTTTTTTATATTGGCAATAGCAAGTGATCAGTTAACTATGGGCAGTAAATCCACAGTGAAATCATTTGCATGCATAGCTGCAAATGAAAGGGTAGACTAGTAACCTGTAAAAGTCAAGATTGTGCCATCTTTTCTAGTCATGTGAGATGGCTGCTGTAACAAACTATGAGGATGAAAGTACTGATTCTGGTACACAGCTTCCCAGAACCTTGGTTCTGCATGACATTAAGCCTTGCTGAATTATTTATGTGAAGTATGCTTGAAGAAGAATTGATGACTGTGTGCAGATATCTGAAGAATTGCAAGATAATGATGACAGCTCTGTTGCTGAATTTGATTGTGTTTGACTGTCCTCAATTGCATTCCTGACTACTGAACTGTAATAATCTCTTCTGGCAAGAACATTCTTCCTCAGCAAGTTGTGTAAGATCTCTTGCTGCTGGCTATAACTCCATGAAGGTAATACTGTCAATATTAAACGTTGGGTGACAGCTGAAACCAAAGAGCTCTCTGCAGGGACTGCTGGAACCTGTTGTAACTTGCTGCAGAGGTTCCCAATCTGTGGTCAGTGTCCCACCATTGGTGTGCGAGCTTCATGCAGGTGGTCCACAGCATATCCACATTAACTATTCATATTGATATTTTAATTGTATTTTGATTGCTGTTTTTGTTTTTACGTGGTATTTTATTGTATTAGTTTGAACTGTAACACAATAAAATACCATATAAGAAATAAAAGAAGCAATCAAAATACAATTAAAAATCATATAGCACAGCACAACAGCTATAACAGGCAGAAAAACTTGTTAAGTGATCCACTAAAACCCTCAGCAATTTTCAAGAGGTCCATGGGGGGAAAAGTTTGGGGACCAATGACTTAATGTTATATCCCGTTTGATGTAGGACTTCTGCTTGCCTAGCAGAACTTAAGAACATAAGAATATAAGAAGAGCCTGCTGGATCAGGCCAGTGGCCCATCTAGTCCAGCATCCTGTTCTCACAGTGGCCAACCAGGTGCCTGGGGGAAGCCCGCAAGCAGGACCCGAGTGCAAGAACACTCTCCCCTCCTCAGGCTTCCGGCAACTGGTTTTCAGAAGCATGCTGCCTCTGACTAGGGTGGCACAGCACAGCCATCACGGCTAGTAGCCATTGATAGCCCTGTCCTCCATGAATTTGTCTAATCTTCTTTTAAAGCCGTCCAAGCTGGTGGCCATTACTGCATCTTGTGGGAGCAAATTCCATAGTTTAACTATGTGCTGAGTAAAGAAGTACTTCCTTTTGTCTGTCCTGAATCTTCCAACATTCAGCTTCTTTGAATGTCCACGAGTTCTAGTATTATGAGAGAGGGAGAAGAACTTTTCTCTATCCACTTTCTCAATGCCATGCATAATTTTATACACTTCTATCATGTCTCCTCTGACCCGCCTTTTCTCTAAACTAAAAAGCCCCAAATGCTGCAACTTTCCTCGTAAGGGAGTCGCTCCATCCCCCTGATCATTCTGGTTGCCCTCTTCTGAACTTTTTCCAACTCTAGAATATCCTTTTTGAGATGAGGCGACCAGAACTGTACACAGTATTCCAAATGTGGTCGCACTATAGATTTATACAACGGCATTATGATACCGGCTGTTTTATTTTCAATACCTTTCCTAATTATCCCTAGCATGGAATTTGCCTTTTTCACAGCTGCCGCACACTGGGTCGACATTTTCATCGTGCTGTCCACTACAACCCCGAGGTCTCTCTCCTGGTCGGTCACCGCCAGTTCAGACCCCATGAGCGTATATGTGAAATTCAGATTTTTTGCTCCAATATGCATAATTTTACACTTGTTTATATTGAATTGCATTTGCCATTTTTCAGCCCATTCACTCAGTTTGGAGAGATCTTTTTGGAGCTCTTCGCAATCCCTTTTTGTTTTAACAACCCTGAACAATTTAGTGTCGTCAGCAAACTTGGCCACTTCACTGCTCACTCCTAATTCTAGGTCATTAATGAACAAGTTGAAAAGTACAGGTCCCAATACCGATCCTTGAGGGACTCCACTTTCTACAGCCCTCCATTGGGAGAACTGTCCGTTTATTCCTACTCTCTGCTTTCTGCTTCTTAACCAATTCCTTCTCCACAAGAGGACCTCTCCTCTTATTCCATGACTGCTAAGCTTCCTCAGAAGTCTTTGGTGAGGTACCTTGTCAAACGCTTTTTGAAAGTCTAAGTACACAATGTCCACTGGATCACCTCTATCTATATGCTTGTTGACACTCTCAAAGAATTCTAATAGGTTACTGAGACAGGACTTTCCCTTGCAGAAGCCATGCTGGCTCTGCTTCAGCAAGGCTTGTTCTTCTATGTGCTTAGTTAATCTAGCTTTAATAATACTTTCTACCAGTTTTCCAGGGACAGAAGTTAAGCTAACTGGCCTGTAATTTCCAGGATCCCCTCTGGATCCCTTTTTGAAGATTGGTGTTACATTTGCCACTTTCCAGTCCTCAGGCACGGAGGAGGACCCGAGGGACAAGTTACGTATTTTAGTTAGCAGATCAGCAATTTCACATTTGAATTCTTTGAGAACTCTTGGGTGGATGCCATCCGGGCCCGGTGATTTGTCAGTTTTTATATTGTCCATTAAGCCTAGAATTTCCTCTCTCGTTACCACTATTTGTCTCAGTTCCTCAGAATCCCTTCCTGCAAATGTTAGTTCAGGTTCAGGGATCTGCCCTATATCTTCCACTGTGAAGACAGATGCAAAGAATTCATTTAGCTTCTCTGCAATCTCCTTATCGTTCTTTAGTACGCCTTTGACTCCCTTATCATCCAAGGGTCCAATCGCCTCCCTAGATGGTCTCCTGCTTTGAATGTATTAATAGAATTTTTTGTTGTTGGTTTTTATGTTCTTAGCAATGTGCTCCTCAAATTCTTTTTTAGCATCCCTTAATGTCTTCTTGCATTTCTTTTGCCAGAGTTTGTGTTCTTTTTTATTTTCTTCATTCGGACAAGACTTCCATTTTCTGAAGGAAGACTTTTTGCCTCTAAGAGCTTCCTTGACTTTGCTCGTTAACCATGCTGGCATCTTCTTGGCCCTGGCGGTACCTTTTCTGATCTGCGGTATGCACTCCAGTTGAGCTTCTAATATAGTGTTTTTAAACAACTTCCAAGCATTTTCGAGTGCTGTGACCCTCTGGACTTTGTTTTTCAGCTTTCTTTTTACCAATCCCCTCATTTTTGTGAAGTTTTCTCTTTTGAAGTCAAATGTGACCGTGTTGGATTTTCTTGGCAATTGGCCATTTACATGTATGTTTAATTTAATAGCACTGTGGTCACTGCTCCCAATCGGTTCAACAACACATCTCGCACCAGGTCCCGGTCCCCACTGAGGATTAAGTCCAGGGTTGCTGTCCCTCTGGTCGGTTCCATGACCAACTGGTCTAGGGAATAGTCATTTAGAATATCTAGAAACTTTGCTTCTTTGTCATGACTGGAACACATATGCGGCCGGTCTATGTCCGGGTAGTTGAAGTCACCCATTACTACCACATTTCTACCAGTTTTCCAGGGACAGAAGTTAAGGTAACTGTCCTGTAATTTCCGGGATCTCCTCTGGATCTCTTTTTGAATATTGGTGTTACATTTGCCACTTTCCAGTCCTCAGGCACGGAGGAGGACCCGAGGGACAAGTTACATATTTTAGTTGGCAGATCAGCAATTTCACATTTGAGTTCTTTGAGAACTCTCGGGTGGATGCCATCCGGGCCTGGTGATTTGTCAGTTTTTCCCCATCATTTCCCCATCAACTTCCCCATCTCTCTGCTTGTTGCGCCCCTCTGGCTTCCCCTCCCAATCTGCTCCAGATCTGCACAGATTTGGGGGCACCGGGGGTGAGATGAGAGAAGTCTTTGCTTGAGTAGAATGACTTCATTGGCTATAACCCAGTTTTTTATTTTGTGTTGTATTTCAAAATTGGAACTGTTTGTAACTATTTCTCTATTGATTGCAACGAAAAGCAAGTCTCAACAAATATTTTAAATAAATGGATAAACTGGGTAGCCTAGAGGGTATAATTTTCCTTTAGGAACTTTGACTGTTGTTCAATTTGGCCTCTGTTGATTTTAAACCTAGTATCATTTCCTAAAGATAATATCCTTTAATAAAAAATAATTTAGCTTTACTAAAAGGAATTTTACTTTGTCTTTAATTTGGTTGTCTAACCAACATGATTTTGCAACTACTGTTCATTTCAATACTAGCACAGTAGAATTTCACAGCAGATTTCTACTTTTGTCTGTACGTACTTCCTTCTCTCAAGACTGCTCTGCAGACAAGAACAAGTTGTGTTAAATATCATGCCCATGTCCAGAACTATTTGCCTTGTCTTTTCTTTTTTTAAAGAAATCTTGAACATAAGGAATAGTTACTTCTAATTCACAAACCCATATTCCCCACTTTGAAACCTGGTGGGGCCTTTAAAGGGTATTATTTATATCATATAAAGGTGAGCACAAATGTCAAAAGAAAATAATAATCAGATTTTTCACTGGTGCAGTTTTAAAAGACCAATGATATTATGTAAGTAGTAATTTTTCTGCTTGGCAAGATGAATCCCCCTCTCTCTACTCCACACAACCTACTTTCACTTAGTAATAAGAGGCTTCCTAAATTATACATATTATCATCAGCTCTGGAAAGGCAAAACTGCTCGGGATTCTGTTAATGGAACTATTTTCTTTTTGTGCCTCAAATTGTCATGAGGATAAAAGGTATCTCAGGGTAGACGTGCATTCGGTTAGATGTGAACTCTAAACTCATGCATATTATTATGTAATGGCTCTGCAGCAAAGAACTGAATCCATCTTAGGCCACTATCCAGTTATCTTATGAACTCAGTAGAGCTGACCATTTGACTGCCTGCATTTTATGGACCATTGGTTCTTTGCTGTGTTCTGGATATAACAATTTATTATGTGTACTGCATTGCCATCACATGTTTTCTATTGCACATTTTTACCAGTTTGATGCAAATTGTGTATCTTTCCAACACTTGCAAATCTCTCAGTGCTTGGAAATTTCTTTTTCTGAGGTGCTGTTCTTTACCTGACGGGTTAATTCCCCAAAGCATTTCAGGTATTTTAAAAACTCAAATTATGCTTCACTGTACAAAAAACACAAAACAAAAAACAAAAAACACAAATCTGGAGTCTCCAGACAAAAACCAGGGACCTGGCAACCCTAATTATAGGGCCTTCCCATAGAGAAAAACTCTTTTGAATCCTCAAGAAAAAAATCCAGAAGGATTCCTATTTATTTATTTACAGACTGCGGTCCTCTAGAGGAGCCAACAGGGTTTTCTGTTGTTGCCTTGGAAACACCCCCCTGAGCCTGCAGGTCCTGGGGAAGAGAGCTAGCTCTTTAAAGAGAAACAATCTGATTTCAACATGATATATGCCCCTCTGGAGGGAGGAAAATACACATAGCACAGCCCCACACCTTGACCAAACCCCATGACATATCAGGGCTGGAACAAACACAAGGAAGAGGAGAGACTTTGCCACCTGTAGTTGGTTCAGACTGTATTTATCACAAACTTGATTGATCAGCATCCTTCTTCAGCAGACAGACTCTGGTTAAAGGGACCTAACATCAGCTGCCAAGACAGGAACAAAGGTAAATTTGTTGAAGGCAAATGCATTATCAACACCAACCATCTCTCCATCATGTTCCTTAGCCGGCTCCACAATGACAAGAGAACTCCAGGAACAGCCTGTAGGGGGAGGAAGGGGAGCCCACGGAACCTCTGCTTGAGAAATCTGTGGGATCTGTTTCTCATGCCTCCTGGAATGGTGTCTTACTCACTCTCCTGTGATGCTTAGACGGGATTCGTGTCTGTGCCTAGAATTGTGGCCTTGCTTGCACCCAGCCCTAGATTTGTTAGGGATGTCCCCCTCCCTCTCCCAAACATGCTGACAGACAGAATTGCTGGCTGGAGAAGCCATAACTAAGGAAGGTTCTCCTGTAACTCTAACAACACTAAAAAAGGCAGGAGTTCCCTGAGGCTCTCTCCTTTCAGACAGTAATGAGGGAGCCTGCCTCAACACGCTCTGCCGACCTACTGAACTGGAGTTTTAGCAAGTAGGAGGTGCTATAAAGAGTACTGATGGTGAAAGGGGAAACACAGGCAAATCCACTTGGAACCAGAGGGATGCAGTAGCTACCTGTCCCCTAATAAGGCTACTGTGAATGGTGGTACCCCAATCAAGTGACCGCAACTACTGAAAGCTTTAAGTTGTGAGTTTAATAGTAAGACAGCCAAAACCACCTAGAGCCACTCAGGGAAACATCACTTCTATTTCAAAAACAGCCGCAAAATTAGATGGGCAAGCCTCAGTAGCCTTGTAAAAAGTGCAGTCTCAGCGGCTGAAGGAACAAAGGAGACAAGAGTCCTGCAGTTGCAGAAACTGCTCACAGCTATGCTCCCAGGCATTTTAAGCGTTTATGTTATAATTTAATTTTTAATTTTTTATTTTTTCTTTAGTTGCTGCTTGTGTTTATTGTTTGTTGTCTGATTTTATTGTTGATATTTTGTATTTTAACCTTTTTGTACACCGCCCAGAGAGCCACTCGCTATGGGCGGTCTATAAATGAAACAAACAAATAAATAAATAAATAAAAACCAAGTATTTGTTAGGGATTTCTATCCAGTTGTAATGTGGTGGTTTTGATATTGTTACCCTGGCTTTACAACCCAACCTGGAATGAGTTGGCTTAATACAGTGCAGGCTCCCAGAGAACAGTAAGGAAATCACAGTTGCTTTGCTCCTCCCTAGTCTTTTTTACTCTTGTGCTGTGCTGAGGTAAACCAACATTTGTTTACCATGTCATCAAAACCTGGGCTCATGGTTAGGTTCTCTTCTTACAAACCATGAGCTATAGCCAAGAACAGCTTGTTGGCTAGAGCTTGTTGTTTGTGAAAAGACAGTATAACCTTGAGCCCAGGTTCAGACTACACACTAATCCAAACTGAAAAGCCAAATTATGAATAACAAAGAGTTGTCTGCACCAGAGCAAAGGCACATGCTCAATATGTTAATAGTGAACTATTAGAATTGTTCTGAAAATTATAAAGGGGACATACTTGACCTACATGCCTCATTGGCTGCTGATATGGTAGCAACATGTATGGCATTGTGTTCCCAGCAGCTGCATTTATCATTCTTTTAATCTAGAGACATCATTATGAGGCTTTTAATATGTTTAATATCTGTAACCCTTTTTAAAGATCTTTTAAAAGTTTTTTTTAAAATGTTTTTAACATTTTGTTTTAATGTATTTTAAGGTCTTTTATGATGTTTTAAAGTGTTTTTAGTGTTTCTGTTTGCCACCCTGGGCTCCTGCTGGAAGGAAGGGAGCGGTATAAATAAAATAATAAATATATAAATAAATAATAATCATAAAGTAGAAATGTTACTATATATTATGTATCCAACTATACCTAATATCTAGTTATTCAGGGCCGGCTCCAGGAATGCTGGGGCCCTTGGGCATCAGCCTGCCCCAGGCCCCTCCGCTCCCCTTTCACAATCCGCAGCAGGAACCACACCGTGGATCGCAGAACAGGAACTTCCAAGCCACCCACCATCCCCCCGCTTCACATACCTTTCTCTGCTGTTTTTTGCGGCTGCGCGCACTTTTATTTATTAATTAGGGAGGAAATATTCCCCATCATAATGACTCCTGGACTAGAAAATGTAGAGGCATCCCACAGCTCCTTTATCAAGGGCTAGCTCTTCTTCAAATGAACAAAATTATGTAGTGAAACAGTGTCCTCAAAAAATAACAGGTTTAAGCAGATTCTTTTCTGCCTTACATAGCTGCAACTCCCAGTACTTATGTAGGCTAATTGGGGCAGAGATGCCTTTGCAGATTGTTAACACAGTAAGGTCTTGATTCAGCAAGACTCTGGAAATATATGAAAGTCTGATGGCATGATTTATTCATAGACTGGTGCAGCATATATAGTTTAAACACTCCCTAAACTGGTAGTCCCTGGTTCAAATCACTTAAGAAAAGCTTCACTATGTCTTATCCCAACTCTGCTACTATAGGAGTCATCATCATAACATTGGCCTACCTAACACATTGAGATAACATATGTGAAACATGTGATGAGGTTTAGGGAAAGTGCTGTATAGGCCATAAATATGTCTCCTCATACTGTTGTGAACAATTATTCTTTCAATCTCCCATCTGCAATATGGTAATAATACTGCTGCTCTACTTTACGGGTCTGATGTAAGGCTGATTGGAATAATAAGTATGAGGCACTTTGAATGCTTGAAATGTGCTATGTAACTGGCAAGCACACCATTGTTGCTGATGCATTGCTACAACTATTACTACTATTTGATGCTTTCTAAAATGTAATGATCCACTCCAAGGATTCAGTTGAGCCATACAGTGAGAGAGAAATTTAAAATTAAACAATAAAACATCTGCAGGAATATTGTGGATACTGTGACCAGCAGCCATGTCACAATTGATACTATCATTTGCATGTATAAGATACAAGCATGTATAAATAATAACTACAGGGCCGGTTCTAAAGGGCGGCCAGGAGGGGCACTGGCCTGAGGGCCCCAGAGCTACAGGAGCCCCTGAGGGGCCCTCAGGGGCCCTCCACTCCCCTTCCACGATCTGCAGCAGGAGGAGCTTCCGAGCCGCCCCTCATCCCCCAGCTTCACCTACCTTTCTCTCTGCTGTATTTTGCAGTGTGCGCAGGGTTGCCATCAATCAAGATGGCGACAGAGGTTTCCTTAAGGGGCTGAAGCCTCTCCCGCCATCTTGGTTGATGGCATGCAGTGCACACATTGCTTTTACATGTATTGTTTTTGCTGTTTTGTTGTCTTCCCCACCTCACGGATGGAGGGAGGGAGGGAGGGAACTAAAAAGTCACCTCTGGCCTGACTGTGAGGTTGATTTTTTTCTTTAACATCTTTCCAAGAATCACCTTATAGCTCTAACACATATATGCAAGAGTCTATCTTCAGCAAGCAGAGCTAAAAGAACAGTTAGTTTAACCAGCACAGAAATGGATCAATTGATTTGCAATAAAACTTTTTTATGAGGTTGAACACTGGAGGAGGGTACTAACCTGGATCTGTTTACACTGCAGTGGTGGTATGATTCTGATTCTGCAACCCATGTTAGGCATAATGGATACCAGTCAGGTGGCCTACTTTCCATTAAGTGGCAATAAAGCAGGCTTGTTGCATTAGGCAAAATGGATAATGCTTACAAGAAGTTGACCAGTTAGCCAGTTTAGCACTCACAATCAATAGCAGGTCAAGCCCAATTGGTAGTTTATAGCATGTATAAAGACCAGGCGTTTGTTAATCAGCCAGTATCTTATTTATTTATTTATTATTTTATTTATATCCCACCCTTCCTCCCAGCAAAAGCCCTCCCATTTAGTCCTTGCTGCTACAATGATCTAAGTGCTGTATACTTTCTGAAGAGTTTATGATTGCTTCTTAAACATATCAGAAAAAAGTGGAATGCCATTTGATAAACCTGGGCATTGAAAAATGCATTGGAGAAACCAAAAGTTATATATTTCAGCTACCAATTTGCTATGCATTTGGATTTCTCTATGTATAAAAGAATTGCCCAGAAAATTGGCCTAAAACAAGCAAACATCTCTGGCTTGGATGCTGGAAGTCTCTACGTTTCATATTATTACGTAGCATGGTGGCCTACTCCAGCTGCTCAGCCAGGCAGAATTACTCTTCAGAGATGGCAGTGATGCAGTCTGAGAACAACAGAAGTCTTATTCTATAGCCACAAGCGTGTCTGTATACTATAGCCAGCATCAATTTTTCACATTCTGCAATGTTAAATTGAAAATACCCCCATGCCATTCTGATGCATTCCATACGCTCATTTAAAAACAAAACCTTACAAAACTTATAGTCCTGAACTCAGAAATGCTTGCTTAACAGCCCTCTCGATTTTCATGGTGATACACAAAACAGTGAGAGAGAATCGAGAGTTGAAAGTCTAAAAAGAGGGGGGGGAACCGAGACAAGTTTTGGACTTTTTTCTGTCAGAGTTCTCATAATCTGTTGAAATTTATTAAAAATCAGGCATGTTCATAGAGTACCTGTAATCCTATTGCTGACCTTGCCCCATACTCTGACCTTCATCTTCTGTAGTTTAAAGGTTTTTTAAAAATGCCTATCTGATTTTTAATTAATTTAAGAAATTTTGCATTGAACTTAATGATAGTGTCGGGCATGCTCAGTAAGAACCAATTATCAGTGTTCTAAAAGCCAGACTCACAGCTGCTGGGCTTGGCTAATCAGGGGGCCACACCCACACCAGACTTTGATTTCACTTGAGACATTCATGGCTTCCCTCAGAGAATCCTGGGAAGTATTGTTTGTGAAGGGTGCTGAGAGGAGACTCCGATTCCACTGAGAGAGCTCCAGGGGCCAGAGTGGTTTAATAATCAGTCACTCTGATTGAAGGTCTGTGAGGGGAACAGGGCATCTCCTAGCAACTCTCAGTACCCTTCACGAACTACACTTCCCAGGATTCTTTGAGAGAAGCCAAGACTGCTCAATGAGAAATAAAGGACTGGTGTGGATGTGGGCACCCTCTAGGATGCACACCTTTATGTGATGAGGGGGTTTGAGAGTGTTGAAGAAGCTAAGAGCAATGCTGTCAGGAGTCTAGACAATGAGGCTAGACTCCTAGCAGGGGCACCCAAGGCAGAATGGTCAAAGCTGAAATACCAGACTAAGATGCATCCAAACTCAGAGGAAGGCAATGGTAAACCTCCTCTGAATATCTCTTACCACGAAAATCCTGTGAACAGAGTATCCAAAATGTAACATGAGATAGTGCTGGAAGATGAGACCCCCAGGTCAGAAGGCACTCACTGAGCTACTGGTAAAGAACAAAGGACAAGTACTAGTAGCACTGTGACTAATGATGCAGCTGAGACAAAGCTGAAAGGAAGCCCAGAGGCTGATGTGCACAGATGTGAAAGGAGAGTCCAGAGCTGTACGACACACACAAAAGGAACATGGAATGTGAGAAGCATGAACCAGGGAAAGTTAGAAATTGTCAAGCAAGAAATGGAACACATCAACATTACAATACTTGGCGTGAGCGAACCAAAATGGACGGGAATGGGACATTTCCAATCAGGCAACTACAAAATATTTTATGCAGGAAATGAGAAATTAAGAAGAAATGGGGTTGCTTTAATAGTGAGAAGTGATGAAGCAAAAGCAATTAGGAGCTACAATGCAAGGTCTAAGTGTGTTATATCAATGAGATTAAACGGGAAACCTATCAACATAACCAACGTCCAAGTCTATGCTTCAATGGCAAAAGCAGAAGAGGAGGAACTGGAGAAATTTTACACAGAAGTACAGGAGGAAATTGATCACACACCAAAACAAGATATGCTGATAATCATGGGGGACTGGAATGCAAAAGTAGGGAACAGAGAAGAACTAGTAATTGTGGGGAAATGGGGCCTAGGAGACAGAAATGAAGCAGAAGAAAGACTTATTGAATTCTGTGAAGCCAATAATTTGTTTCTTGCAAACACATTTTTTGAGCAACCAAAAAGATGACTGTACACATGGACATCACCAAATGGTCAATATAGGAATCAAATTGATTATATAATTGGTAGCAGAAGATGGAGAAGTTCCATACTTTCTGCGAAAGAAAGACCAGGAGCAGACTGCGGTACAGATCATGAACTGGTCGTATCGAAAATCAGAGTAAAGCTAAAGAAGACCGACAAAGCAATCATAATGCCAAAAGACAATGTAAATAACATCCCAGAAGAATATAAAGATCAAATAAGGAACAGGTTTGAGGCTTTAAACTTAGTTGACAGAGAACCAGGAGAACTATGGAATGAAGTCAGAGACGTTATCAGGGAAGAATGCAAAAAGACAATACCTCTAATTAAAAAGAGAGAAAGACCTCAATGGTTGACTGAAGAAACTCTTCAAATGATTAAAGAGAGAAGGAAAGCAAAAGGAGATAGAAACACAATCAGAACCCTAAATGCAACAATACAGCCACTAGGGACAAAGAGAACTATTACAATAGTTATTGTATAGAAATAGAAGAGGACAACAAAAAGGGAAGAACAAGAGCCCTATTCAAAAAGATTAGAGAAACGAAAGGGAAATTTAAACCAAGAGTAGGGATGTTAAATAATCAACAGGGAAACACACTGACTGACCGAGATGAAATAAAAGGAAGATGGAAACAATACACTGAAGAATTCTATAAAAGAGATGCAAGGATGGCAGATTCATTTACGGAGGAACCGTATGAAGAACCAGAAATTTTAGAATGTGAGGTGAAAGCTGCTCTTAAAATACTTGGAAGAAACAAATCACCAGGAATAGATGGCATACCAATGGGGTTGCTACAAGCTACTGAGACTGAATCTGTCCAAATTTTGACAAAAATCTGTCAAGAAATATGGAAAACTAAACAATGGCCCACAGACTGGAAGTGTTTCATATACATCCCAATTCCAGGGATCCCAGGGAATGCAGTAACTATTGAACTATTGCCTTTATATCCCATGCAAGTAAAGTAATGCTCAAGATTCTACAGCAAAGACTCTTATCATATATGGAGCGAGAAATGCCAGACTTCCAAGCTGGATTTAGAAAGGGAAGAGGCACCAGAGATCATATCGCAATCAAACGTTGGATAATGGAACGCACCAAGAAATTTCAGAATAAAATCACCCTGTGCTTTATAGATTACAGCAAAGTCTTTGACTGTGTAGATCATGAAAAACTATGGAATGCTTTAAAAGAAATGGGGGTGCCACAGCATCTGATTGTCCTGATGCGCAACCTATACTCTGGACAAGAGGCTACTGTAAGGACAGAATATGGAGAAACCAATTGGTTCCCCATCGGAAAGGGTGTGAGACAGGGGTGTATTTTATCAACCTATTTGTTTAATCTATGTGCAGAATATCATATGGAAAGCTGGATTGGACCAAGATGAAGGAGATGTGAAAATTGGAGGGAGAAATATCAGTAATTTAAGATATGCAGACGATACCATACTACTAGCAGAAGCCAGGAATGATTTGAAACAAATGCTGATGGAAGTTAAAGAGGAAAGCACAAAAGCAGGACTACAACTGAGCGTCAGTTCAGACTAAAGTAATGACAACAGAAAATTTATGTAACTTTACAGTTGACAATGAGGACATTGAATTTGTCAAGGATTATCAATCCCTTGGCACAGTCATTAACCAAAATGGAGACAATAGTCAAGAAATTAGAAGAAGGCTAGGACTGGGGAGGGCAGCTGTGAGAGAACTAGAAAAGGTCCTCAAATGCAAAGATGTATCACTGAACACTAAAGTCAGGATCATTCAGACCATGGTATTTCCGATCTCTATGTATGGATGTGAAAATTGGACAGTGAAAAAAGCAGATAAGAGAAAAATCAACTCCTTTGAAATGTGGTGTTGGAGGAGAGCTTTGCGGATACCATGGACTGCAAAAAAGACAAATAATTGCTTGTTAGAACAAATTAAACCAGAACTGTCACTAGAAGCTAAAATGATGAAACCGAGGTTATCATACTTTGGACACATAATGAGAAGACATGATTCATTAGAAAAGATAATAATGCTTGGAAAAAGAGAAGGAAGTAGAAAAAGAGGAAGGCCAACCAAGAGATGGATTGATCCCATAAAGGAAGCCACAGACCTGAACTTACAAGATCTGAACAGGGTGGTTCATGACAGATGCTCTTGGAGGTTGATCATTCATAGGGTCGCCATAAGTCATAGTCGACTTGGAGGCACATAACAACAACAACAACGTGGATGTGGCCAGGGACAGCTTTGGTTTAAATTTGGGTGGAAGGCTACATGTGCCTGCTGTAGAATGAAAAGATGGGGGAAACCCTGAAAAAGAATGATACTGTTCACAGTGTTTTCCTTTTGGAAAGGAAAGGAGCTTCCACTCTGCCCAGTGCCCACTCACCCAATCTCCTACCCTCCCCCTCCTCCTACCCTCCCTGCCCCTCTCTGGGTCAGTGTTGGACTACAACCTGAGAGACCAGGAGTCCAATCCCCACACAGCCATAAAGCTCACTGGGTGACCTTGGGCCAATCACTGCCTCTCAGCCTCAGAGGAAGGCAATGGTAAAACCACCTCTGAATACTGTTTACCATGAAAACCCTATTCACAGGGTCACAATAAGTCAGGATTGACTTGAAGGCAGTCCATTTCCATTTTGAAACATGACTGCACAGAAATAAATCCCATTGAACTCAAAAAGTATGCAAATGATCAAACCCATCCTCCCTAACAACATATTGTAATCAGTCTGATTTTACATCAAACTGCAGTTTCAGATTCAACTGTTAATGCAGACAAAATAGAAATAGAGAATAACCTCCAGTTTGAAACAAAAAAGGCTATCTTCACCATCATATGACATTGACCAATAAAAAGACTTTGAAATTAATAAAAATAAATTTGACACAGATTTCTAGGATGAATAATGAGAGAAATACCATTTTCTAGGTTAAATTCTCTGTAGAAACAGTAGTAACACAGAAAAGAAGCAAAGTAAGAAGAACACCAGCAAACATACAAAAATGTTACTGTATTCTCCATCTTTGGAGATGGCAGGTGCTGCCACCACTCCCCATATGCTCAGAGGCACATGTTACCAAATTATTCCAAGCTACACAAGAAGTGGATTGGACTGTGAAAGACCAGCCCAAATTGTGCTTTCATTTTGACAAATTTGTAGGGCAGTCCAATATCTCAGAGACGAGGTCAGGTGTGCTGCTCCCCTGGTGCACTCACTATAGCTGCCCAATTTCCCTGCTTTTTAAAGTTTGATAGAAATATCTGTTGGCTACAGGTATGTTCTTATATCGCAAGGTTCTTTGCCTGTTAGTGAATTCATCCATTAAGGATGCAAAGGTTATTCTCTTATTGGGTAGGATCTTAAGGTAAGTTAGTTTAAGGACGTTTTTGGAAGAAAAGATTCCAATTCCCTTCTTCACCCTGTATGCACTTGTGACTCCCCCCCAAAAAAAGCCCTCTCTGGAAGGCTATGGGGGCCCTTCTAAACAATGTGGGATGGGGTCCATGAAGGTCTGAAGTGAAGAAGAAACAGGAAATTTTACTTCCATAAACTTTCTTATTTTTTCTTAGACTCTAAGCCCTAATTTTAAGTAATTTTCCCCCTCCACAAGCAACACCCCACATTGTTCTGGAGACCCCTGACTCCCAAGAGAGACTTTTGGAGTTGTATGGGTGACTAGGGTGGGGAGGAGGAAAAAGGAAAGTTTCCTTCCCTTAACTTTCTTAATTTAATGTATCTTAGGATCAAGCCATTGTCTTCAGTGAGATGTTGACCTTTCTCTGTCCATCTTGCACATGCATCCTAGGAATGGGTGAGAATATCTGACAAAATCGAACTTGGTATCAGATCCTGACTGAAGTCACTAGTTCACTATCCCTTCAGAGTGGCACTGATCTCTTGCGGCGAGCCATGGCTGTAATCAGCACGGATTTTGTGGCTGTGACTGCAATCAGCAAGAATGTTTTTTAAATCCTCCCCCTATTTTACATTATTTTTTCATAATTAAGATGTTGTGTCAACCACAGGATTTCCGTTTGTCCATTATATATAATATTATGAAAAAATTGTTATCGCAATATAATGCAAAAAAATGCCTTTTTATGTCTTCAATGTTAATTGTCAAATCATCCTGCAATGTCATGTTTTTCAAACAAGATTTCTCAGAGCATTCTGAATCTCTTGCCTGGGAAACATTACGATGATGAGACTGACATGCTACCCGCCTCTCCTCGCCCTGCCCCCACCCCTCTTTCATTGCTGCTGTCCTGAGCTAACCAAGGGCTGTCTCTCACATTCGCTGTCTCTGTGCTAAATGTGTGTGCGTGTTTGCTACTGTGTGACTGAAAAAAAACAAAAAACCACATGGAACACTGTGATCATCCATTCACATCAATGAACTAAAAATTACGCAGTGTTTTTCCTGCCACCAAAAAACCATGTGGAACACTGTGATCTGATCATTCATTCACAACAGCTACCTAAAAATTGTGCAATGTTTTTCTCCACCACTAAAAAACTACGTGGAATGCTGTGATTTACATGAGGATCTATGAAAACAATTCTGTAATTTTTGCAAACATCCCCAAAAAACCTTGCAGATTTAATCACCCTCAAACACACTCAGCAGATCGAATCAGCAAGCACCAGAGAAAGAGGAAACAAAAAAAGGATGGGCCGGTAAAGAAACAACAGGCTATCAAAATGCATGTGCATTGGCACTATGCAGTGAACCCCATCCTTAATGCACACTCAGGCTTCCAGGTCTAACTTTGGCTATAGGGACTGTTTCTCCCCAGATTCCAAGGAGTTCACTGATCAAGAGCTAGAAGACAAGGGGGAAGGGAAACCAACTCTGAATGTGTGTGCATGTGTGGTATATGCCTGTGGTGTGTTCATGTACGTGTGCTGTGTGTGTATATGTGTAGTATGTGCTGTAGGTGTGAAGAATGTCTCTAGGTGCGCAGGTGCATATGAGAGTCAGTGCATGTTCAGTGGCCGTAAACTACTTTGGTCACAAACACTTCTGGCATTCAGAATGTTTGGGTCAAAAAACTTTAGCCACCCATGCCCCAGAGGCGATCACTGGCATAACTTTCTTCTATATTTTTTTAGCCATTCTTGAAGCTACTGATCTCTTTGCATATTTCCACACCATTGCATTTGAGCCATAACCTACATAGCTGATTTTATAGAGGAAAACTATCAAATCACTACAATGTGGATTTATTTTTATCCTGTAAGAATAGTGCCAACTTCTGCCTTAAAAGCAGCTCACAAGTCACATTGACAATAATTGCTTTTCTGCTTGGATCTTCCCATTCATCAAGCTTGGTTGAGCAGGTGAACAATGTCAAGAATGCCTGGTTTCTAAAATGGCTCAGAGGCAAAGAATTCTGGGGAAAGACATCTTGTCTGAGATAAGGTCTTTGAGAAGCATGACTTTGCAGTTTCCACAGCTGAAGCTAGTTAATTAGGCCCAAGCAAGAACACCTGCTTATCAGTGGAGACTGGTACATCAAGGCCACAGGCCTGGGAAGGTTGGGGAGTATGTGACCATTAGGCATCAAAACTCCAGAAGCATTTCATCATCTGAAAGCCCCCTGATTGGCTAATTAATTCCTGGCTGTTGCTGGGGATTTTTCTATAAGAATAGGATTTCAGACCTTAGGTCTTTGTTCCCAAATGTCCCTCAGGGGATGCTGTTGCTACCTGAGTGGGGTTCCACATTACCATCTGTTATCCAGGCTATACATCTCTGAGGAGATGTGGAATAGGGTTCCCAGGTTCAGGGCCTGAGACTGATCCTGTATCTTTAAGAGAAGAGAAAATTCAGCCAAGTGCAGGTTTTCTTGCAATACAGTAATGGGAAAAACCACAAGGTGAAATTCTCCCTTCCCCCTGCACAACTTTTAAGGATACAGAAGACCTCTTGGTTGCCAGGCCAGGACATGTTGGGGGATGGGGTGGACAGAGAACTGGGGGAGAATGGAATGGAATCCTGAACAGCAGCACTCTCTCTGTGTTGCCACATTTTGTTGTTGGTCCCAGGCCACATTCACATCATATATTTATTCCATGATTAGTCCACTTTAAACAGTCATGGCTTCCCTCAAATAATCCTGGGAACTGTAGTTTGTGCAGGGTGCAAAGAGTTGTTAGGAAACTGTTATTCCCCTCACAGAGCTCCAGTTCCCAGAATTCTCTGGGAAGAGGGCTAACTGTTAAACCACTCTGGGAATTGTAACTCTGTGAGGAGAATAAGAGTCTCCTAACAGCTCTTAGCATCCTTCACAAACTACACTTCCAAGGATTCTTTGGGGGAAGCAATGACTGTTTAAAGTGGGATAATAGTGGAATAAATAATTAGTGTGAATGTGGCCCCAGCTGTAATTCTTTTTTATAAACCATCTGTAACAACAGAAAGTGCAGCATTGCCTCCACATGAATCAGCAGAGCCATTTTCTCAATGAACCTGGCTGCGTGGAAGGACTTGGCAGTTTCTAAAGACATAGAGAACAACCCTTCCCATTTCTCTCCCCCCCTTTTGATTACAATAAAAAGACCGGGTCTTTGTATAAATAATCCTGCTCAAGACAGCATCTTCTTGAGCACTTTGAATTGTGACTAATCCACATAAAGGTTAAACAACATAGCCTTCTACTCTACAGTGCTTAAAGGCACATCTGGAAATCTTCAGTTTCCCCTGATTCTATGACAATGAAGGCAGTATAACAAATGGTCTGTGCTAAAACATAGTGTTGTATATTGGCAAGAAAATTTCATTTCACCAATTATTTTTAAAAAAACATCTATATGTGTGCATGCATGGCATGCGCACACTCCGGAAAACCTGAAGAACATAATAACATGTTCATAACAAGGACCAATTTAAATTAGGAAAGTCCAGATAGAACAGGATTTGCTGTATAATACAGTTCCTGAGCGGAAGAAGCCCTTGTTGAAGGTTAAATCATCTTTCTCCTCGAGAAATACTAAGATGGAACAGTACCATGGCAATGTAATCATAGCATTATTCCATGAAGTGGGATGCATAAAGACCAAATTATGAAGAAATAAAGGGAGTGGCTCTTAATTTTTTGCTGTGGTAATGAAGGATGGAATGCATCTACTTCTTATGTGGTTTCAGTGATAAAGCACTTTTGGAGATATCCCAGCAGGAACTGCCCCTGCTCTTCTCCCAGTGAACTCAATCATTGTTAAGGTGGTGTAATGGGCCAGTCCAGATATTAGCTTGAAATATGCATAAAATGTGCTAAAATCATTTAAATCTGTTTATATTTGCTTATATAGCTTAGAATATGCTTAAGATTTGCTGAAATAGCTTCTCAAGTCTGCTTCATGCATAAGAGCCAGACAGTAAAAAAAGGAGTAGTTTAAAACTGCCTCCTCTTTATTCTTCTCTGCTTCCTGATTAGAGCTGTAATTTTCCTATGAAAGCAGCTGGAACATACATAGAGATAAGATGTTTGGGCAAGATAGCCAATATCTGGCAAAATGTCAACATGAAGTAAGAGGAAGCTACTTATATGGTGTGGCTATAGTTGACACTAGTCATGCCTGCCGTGTCTAGGATAAGGCAGGAAGGCTGATTGTGCCGCCTCTGGTAGGCAGTATAATTGATAAGGCCATGGGAACATGTCTTCTCTTAGAAGTGTATAAAAGGCCAGGTTTTCTAGCACTTATTACTCCCGCAGCTCTGCTGGACTGGGGGGGGTGGCGGGGTCAAAGAAAGCAGGAGAACCATGTATCTATTCCATCCATGACATCTGATGGGTGACATACCATGGCATGTATTTCTAAGTACTTTGTAACTTTGGCTCTGTAATATGACTTAGAATTTAACTCAGTGCTTAATCTATTGTAACTCGTTTTTGTTGCAGCGCGTGTTGGTACGGTCCAGAAAGCCGGTACCGAAGCAGGTTTGATCAGAAATAATCCAGGCCAGGCAAAGTACTTTGTAAGAGTCTTTTACTGACATTAAGCTTCTCTTTTTTTTTTTTTTTCAATAATTTTTATTCAGATTTTCATAAAACATACAAGACAAAATCATAAAACATTCAAAGACAAAAAACAAAATCAAAAATAGTTAAACAAAAAGAAAAAAAGAAAAAAAAAACAAAAATAAAAAATAAAAAGTAAAATATTGACTTCCCATTTGTCAAAGATCAAATCAGTTATAAGTCTATAATATATAACAATCCTGTCTCTTAAGTCATATTATAAAATCACTTTCCTCCAGTAGTTATCTTACTTAATCATCAAATCTCATAAACATTACTTTATTCTTTCCACAAAAAGTCAAAGAGAGGTTTCAATTCTTTAAGAAATATATCTATCAATTTTTTTTCCCAGATAAGCATATCGATTAATCCATCTCATTACTAATTATGATAATCTTATTGTCATAACCATAGTCAAAATAAACATTTCAATTAATCCATCACATCAGAATCTGTTAGGTTCAATAATTTCAGTAGCCATTGTTCTATTATCTCTATTAGTTCCATTTTCCATCTTCCATCTTCAGTAGTCTTGTTAAGTCCAGTAATTTCAATATCCAATCTTCCATTATCAGTATTCCATAATAATCTTGCTGTCAAAGCCATAGTCATATAGTAAGAGTCTGATGGGAATTACCTCTATCCCAAATATTTTCTTGCCATCCATTCTGAATAGGTTGCTGAAATACTGCTGTAAAATCATATCTCTGTTCTTTTTTTCAAAATACACTGGGTCATCTCTTAAAAGTTTTTCCATTGTCACATGGCTGCAGTTAATTCCATAGATTTTCTCTATATTGGGCTCCATCACATCATTCCAGTCCAGAAGATTATCCATGCCATTGATAACTTTATCTCTAGAATCTTCATTCATTTCTTCAGAGATAACATTGAGTTCCAAACAATAGATTTTATTTCTAAAGTCCATAGACTCCAAATCTTGTTCCTGTTCCACGTTGGTTCCAATCTCCGGGATCTCCTCTCTCACAGGGACCCCTATTCCAGTCTCCAGGGTCTCCTCTCTCACAGGGACCCCTGTTCCAATCTCCGGGGTCTCCTCTCTCACAGGGACCCCTTCCAGGGTCACCTCTCTCACAGGGACCCTTATATCTTTAATCTCCTGCTTCATTTTACTCAATTCAATTTTCGTTATCTCAATCTCATCCATTATTTTCTGAAACATAGTTATTTCCAGATTTTCAGCCACTTTCTTAATTGCCATTTTAAAAGAAAAATATAGGAAAACCACTTCTTATTTCAGCAACAATTGGGTTAATACTCCAAACTTGGTGACATCACAGTATAAACAGAGCAGACAGCCTTATCTCTCCAATAGTTAAGTAAACAAAATGCAGTTCCCAGGATCGAAACAATTAATGGCAATCGTCAAGAAACAGATTCGTCAAAATAAAATAGACCAAAAAGAGAGTAGTCTCAAAACAGTATAATATTTTTCAAAATAAAAATCTGGAATAGAAATCCCTCTTCTGTGTATATCTTTAGAATGCAAATCCAGGACAGCTTTTTGCGACAAAAACAGAGATAAGCTATTAATTAGTGCGTAGCAGAGAGAAGTTATGGCTCCCCAGTGAGATGTCAAAAACTGATCAATCTGGCAAATCTCTTTTAAACAGCAACAATTTAAGTCAAGTAAAAGAAAAATATAGAAAGAAGGGTGCTTGCCTGTTAGTGCGTTCTCTCTTAGAAGATAAGATGAACGTTCGCTTTAACAGATAGAGCTTGCTGTTGAAAATCCGTCCCACCTTCGTCGGCTGGACCTCGTCCCATAAATTAATGAGATCTGGTCGTCCCAACAAAAATAGGCTTTGAGGTTAATCTCTTCGTTTCTCCCTACCCGGGAGAAGTTTAATCAGTCAAAAAAAAAAGAAAAAACTGACTGATATATCTGAATAAGCTTCTTTTGAGGCAGGAGCCCGTCTCAAAAGCAGGCACAGGCTAAGTCACCCTTCCCGGAAGTCCCTGACATTAAGCTTCTCAAACACAGTTCCATACAACATTCCCCCACACCAGAGCTGCCGTGAGTTCTGCTCTTATCTGAGCTGTTGCCCTTGTCAACCAGCTGCCGGCCTTGACAGACCTGGCATCCCCTCTTGCTCTGGTTAACCCTTTTTCTTCAAGTTTCCTTTTCCTCACAAGAATCTCTTTCTGTGAGACACACAGATAGCACAATAGGCCAACAGCCCCCACCTGTGACTCACAGAAATCAAAATACATTTATCTTATTTCATATTTTACAATACAATTTCAATTTCAATAAACATATGTACATATCATTTTGTTTTTCATTACTTTGATAGTCTCTATTTCCATTTCTTGCTTTTTTTTAATTTATTCATACAATATACATGTCTGTTGATTTTATTTTTCTCAGAGTCATTTTCATTTCATTCTTCAATACAGTATTTCCACATTACATCCATTGTTTCAGTGTCTATTGGCCCTTCTTTTACCCATTCTGTAGGATATTCATCTGTCTCATCTACCTTGTGTTGTGTTACATTAAATGTGAATCTATGTGGCGGTTTTCCTTTTGTTGTTCTCTCAGAACGTCTGACACTGTCAATTTCCATTGATTCTTCGCTCTCATCTTTTATTGTTCCTGCGCCTGAGCCTGCACTTGTTCCTGGCACTTCTGTGTCCTGCATTACTTTGTCCTCACTTCTAAGTCTTTTAATGTTACGTTTGCCACCCTTAATTAAATCAGTTAACGCATCTCTTAAGGGTATTTGAGGTACAAAAGGAATATCTGCTGCACCCTGTTTGCTTGCATCGTCAAGCTCAATTGTTTGACTATTTTTCCATGGCTGATCTACCACTTTTATGCTTCTGCTAAGCACTACTTGTTGCGTTTCAGGAACCCAGATTCTATAGAATGCATTCTGAAACCCCAAAACACGGCCTTCCTGAGCCCTCGGAGCTATTTTCCCACGTCTTTTCTGTTTAGGGACATGAACCCAACATTTTGCTCCAAAACGCTCAATATGTGTTAGCCTGGGCTTTCTCCCTGTCAGCTTTTCGTAGGGAGACATTCCTATCATTCTATGCACAAGACGGTTCTGTATGTACACAGCATAAAGTATACATTCACCCCAATATGTGTTGTTCAATTCTGCATCTGCTAGCATGGCTCTCGTGGAATCTTGCAGAGACCTGTTTCTTCTCTCTGCTGTCCCGTTAGAAAATGGGGAGAAGGGAGCAGTGAGACTTTGGGCTATTCCCTTCTTTTCCAGATGTGTTTTCAATGCATTACTCGTGAATTCACCTCCCTGGTCTGATTTAATATTTTTAATAACAACCCCATGTTTTGTCTCTGTTCTCTGTGTGAATGTAAGTAATTTATCCTCCGCTTCACTTTTCTTTTTCAATAAATACATGTGCGTAAATCTAGAAAAATCATCAACTATCACCAGGTAGAATCTCGCCCCTCCTTTTGAACACTGCAGAGGTCCTGCTAAATCAACATGAATAAGCTGATATGGTTCCGTGGTAGTGCTTTCAACGCTCTTATTTATGGGTGCCACTGTCATTTTTGCTTTATAGCATGCATCGCACTCATCTACATGCTCACAACTTGTTAGCTTTAAGTCTTTACTATACTTTGGAGTATTTTTAATCCTTTCAAAGTTGCCGTGCCCTAATTTTCTGTGCCACTCATGGATGCAATTTTCGTGTACGTGTTTATTTACTCTTAACCAGGCACATGTCGGTTCAGCGTGCTCACTCTGTACTATAAACATTGAGTCCTGCAACTTCCCCTGCATACATATTTCATTGCCTTTCTGCACAATGCATCTATTTCTTTCAAAAGACACTTTACAACCAAGTTCAGTTAATTTTCTCACCGAAAGAATATTACATTTTAAATTAGGAACTAAAAGTACATCCGTTACTATTGTTCTAAGATTACTCAACCTGATAGTGCCTCTGGCAATCGCGTCTCGTGTCGATCCGTCGGCTAGATAAATCTTCTCCTGAACAGGCTTTGAAGTGTGAAACAGACTTGCTTCAGTAATTAGGCAATTTGACGCTCCGCTGTCCAGTAGCCATTTAGAGCTAAGTGTTTGATTGTTCTCCTCAGTAATAAAGTTTACACTTGGTTTCTGCCATCCCTAGTCCCTGTTTCTTCTTTTCTTGCTCAAACAATTTCTTTGAATATGCCTACGAGACCCACAAAAATAACATGTTTTGTTTTCTTGCCTGTTTCTTAAATAATTCTGTTGTGCTGTTTCAGCCTCTTTAGACTCAGTCCTTTTACTCTCCTGTCTTCTATTCCATTCCTGTTGCAGTTTTTGCTCTACAAAGTCCAAATTTAAAGTCCCATCAGGTAAAATTTCCATACTAGTCACCAAATTGTCCCATTTTTGATCAAATGATGATAAAATGATATAAACCATTTGAATGTCGCTGTGATTCACTCCTCGATCCTGGAGATCTGCAAACAAACAACGAAATTCAGCAAGATGCTCACTCATAGTCACTTCATCTGTAAAACGCATCTGATAAAGTTTCCTCGCTAAACAAAGCCGGCTCCCTGCTGTTTGCTGCACATGAGCAGCCCTCAACGTTTCCCACATTTGATGTGCTGTTGGCTCATTCCTTATGTGTAGCAGTTGAGAATCAGACAGCCCTAGAGTAATAAATGCTTTCGCTTTCTCATCTCTCTTCGTCCACGCTGCTGATGGAGCGGCCGGAGGGGGATTTTCCACCACGTCATATTAAATCTTCTTTGACCAGAACTGCTTTCATTCTCCACTTCCAACTGGCATAATTATCGGCACTCAATCTTTCCATCGGCATCCCGGTTGACAGGTTTATCGCCATGTTGCTCACTCTTTTACTTGCCTCTCTTTTGCTGCTTCCTTTCTCTTCAGCAATGGATCAGAACAGCTCCAGAACCTCCTTCTTTGGACCGTATGCTGGGCCCATAACCCGTGTTGTAGCGCGTGTTGGTACGGTCCAGAAAGCCGGTACCGAAGCAGGTTCGATCAGAAATAATCCAGGCCAGGCAAAGTACTTTGTAAGAGTCTTTTACTGACATTAAGCTTCTCAAACACAGTTCCATACAACATTCCCCCGCACCAGAGCTGCCGTGAGTTCTGCTCTTATCTGAGCTGTTGCCCTTGCCAACCAGCTGCCGGCCTTGACAGACCTGGCATCCCCTCTTGCTCTGGTTAACCCTTTTTCTTCCGGTTTCCTTTTCCTCACAAGAACCTCTTTCTGTGAGACACACAGATAGCACAATAGGCCAACAGTTTTAACTAGGATGTGCCTTCAGAGTCTTTTACTTTGATGTTAAATTGATATCCAGCATCTTCTTTCATGCTATTATGCATTTCAATTTTTCTGTTTCTGCAATGATGGCTACGGTCACCTAGAATGCATTTTATTTGTTATAATGTGCAAGATATGAATAAATAGCGTATATTATGAAGACTGTTCTGCTGTCTGAAGTCTGACTCCCCTCACAAAAATTCCTGGTACCTCCCAAGACTCAAGACTTCTTGTGTGGGGTCTTCTCTATTCTCTGCCTGCACTGGACAACTGCTGTTGATAACCTGTGTGCTTAAGTGAACTAACATTTGACATAGAATGACTCTATGTACAGTAGATATGGAGGAAGGTAGAAAGCAAGAACCCTTGACCCTGTGCATTCACTGGGAAGGGGACTGGCCTTGCCGATATTAATGGTTTCTTCTCACACTTTAATCATGGTTAATATTAACTGGATGCTCTCTCATCCAGGGTTTGCAAACCTGTTTCAGTCCCACTGCTTTCAAATCTTTGTCAAAACAGGTTCCTGGTTAATATTAATCCTGGTTAAGGCCAGTGCAGACATAACCTTTAATCATGGTGAGGAAAGAGATGGGAATTCAGCTAAAGAGGGAAGAGGCTGGGGAAGGAGAATGAGATCATGCAACTTGCCCCCCATCTCTTAGCTATGTCTGCAATCTAAACAACACATACGCTAATTCTGTTGTGAGGTTAATTCCCTTCTACGTGTCTCTGTGTCGAAACAATTAGTGGTTGTTTTAATTGTTTTAAATGCATTTATAATTAATTGTTTTTCCTTGTTTTATTGATAATTTTAATATTTTTTGTAAACCACGTTCAAGCCGTATATACATTTTGTTAAATAAAAATAAACCAAAAAATAAACAATATAAGTACATAAGCAGCAGTTCTTGCCAATAGATTGGGGGGGGATGTAGGGGCCCAATTGACATGCAGTGTACTGGGCCCAGGAAATCCTGTTGGCACCTCTGGATGCAAACCTTGCTGTTTTCCAGAAGGAGATGGCAGGTAGGTGAGCAGGTGGCGGTGGTGCTGCTGCTGCTCACCTGCTGCCATTAGCTTGCTTACTCACCTTTAGGTCAATGAAGGGGGGAGGCAATGGTGGCAGCACAGCCCTGAATAGTGGAAGGAAGGAAGGGGTCCTATTTTCTCCTCTGTCTCTTTAAGGCTGACATTGTTACAGAATAATTTCACACTACCCTTTTGGAAGCATATCATTTTCAAAAGCCTTGCTTTCCTTTTTGTTTTGAAATTGTCATATCAGGATAGAGTAACTTTTGAAACTGTGTGTAGATTTTGTGTTTTATTTTCAAACCTGAAAAACTCTTTTTTTCAGCCAGACTTAGATGTTTGATCTCTATTCATCAAAGAAATTGCATTTCAGGAAAGTATTTAAGGATGAGCTTAAACGTGTGTTTCTTTTGAGAGCAGATTCATAAATATACATGTACCTACCATTGGGGTCTTTAAATCCATCGCTATTCAGGAAATATATATATATTCAAATACATGCCTTAGAGTTAAGCAGGTATTTTCTTTCCAGAGAGGTTTATGTGATTGGGCTCAGAGATATTGAATGGATTATTATGAATGATAATAATTTCAAAATAATTCAGTATAGCCTAGATTTGGAAAAAGTGAAGTCTTTTGTCCATGGTTGCATAGCAAACCACTGGTGAAGATGAGAATCCAAACTGAAAGCATAAGAAAATACAAAACACTAAGTGGGACCTAAAACAAAATGTTGTAGTGGAGAATGTTTCTGTTTCAGCTAGCCAGCCAGCCAGCCAGCCATGCCCTCTTCCAGGATACTCCATTCTGTTCCCCCTCCCATCTAATTTTCCATTATCCCCGCATACAACAGTCCATGAGTATTCTATAGCCACTGAGCACTCTCATTGGTCTGTTTTGTATTCCCCACCAAATAGTTAGAGTTATTTCTCCCCTAAAGATTTTTCCCCTTGGGATGCCCTCTTGTGTATGAGTGTACTGTTTGGGCTACGTAAGCCTGAACACTGGAAATAAAAAGAATGATAATCTCCCCATTATGTTTGTATGGACTGCCTTCTAGTCAATTCCGACTTATGACGACCCTATGAATGGGGTTTTCATGGTAAGTGGTATTCAGAAGTGGTTTTACCATTGCCTCCCTCTGAGGCTGAGAGGCAGTGACTGGCCCAAGGTCACCCAGGGAGCTTCATGGCTGTGTGGGAATTCGAACCCTGGTCTCCCAGGTTGTAGTCCAACACCTTAACCACTACGCCACACTGGCCCAGATAATCCTTGACATTTCAACAAAAGGATCTCATGAAGAGAAGTTAATATCATGGAACTAGGGTTAAACAGCTTTTCTTTCACTAGGATGCCTGGTCTCTTTAATGAATGCATGACAGGCAGAAATTTAAAAGGTGAAAATTTCCCCATTATTGTAGCTCTCTGCTAGAATAAGCTCCCTTTAAAAAGAACAAAAACCTGCCTTGCTCTGGTGCCTTTTAACAGCAAACTGACACTCAGAAATTAAGCAGCTGCAAATTTTCCAGACATGGAGATAACCTGATGGGACATACCTTTTCTGCTTCATTTCTGTGAGACAGGCTCCTGTTAAAGGCTTAAGAAGAGGAAACTAATTGGAACATACCACATCTATTCAGAACAGCCTTATAAAGGAGCCCAATAGAACTCTCAATTTGAACTTAAGTTGAGAGCGGGAGGCTTGTCAAAAGCCATCCATCCAGGATGCAGCCCATTTGGCTCTCCATTCAACCCAGCTGCATGCACAGATATTGTGACTGAGCTAAACAGGTCAAGCAGTGCTCAGGGTTGGGTGTGATTCTCTGCCCCTGCTTGTCAAGCTGACCTAAAATATTGCGAGTTTTCAATCTGATATAACTGAGGCTGTTTTCAGACTTCCCCATTGTACAAACAACTCTTGATGATTGCATATAAACAGATTGTTTGGAAACAACCTGAATCTGCTGGTCGAATTTGAAATAAATATCCATTCCACTTCTTCCCTCTTCCCCTCCTTCCTATTTGGAGCATGGTATTCAGGGACTGGGATTCATTTTCACTGGAGAATCTCTAAGGAATTAACCACAAAATTACCCCCCTCCCCGATCGTATAAAAGTGCTTTGATATTAGGAGAAACTGTAGCAAAACCCAAAGATGTAACTTAAATGAATTTACTTGTGGGAATCGCTGCCCACTGTAGCTCACTGGCTAGCTCAGAATAGTTAAATGGATCTGATCTGGATGATATTCAGCAGATCACAGAGGTTTCTGACTCCCAATTATATAACCATAAGAACGACTAAAAGCCACACCTGTTTTAAAAAAAAATAGGTCACCAAAGTAACAAAAGCTGGGGAAGGAATACTTTGAGTGTTTTTGTGTGAATGGACTGTGAACTCAGTTACCACACTGGGCTGAGCATGTACTCAGAGGTACTTGGTTCCTTAATTCTAAGTGCCACTATGTCAAATGCAGGGGTTCACAGAGGCATGCAGCTAATGATAAGGCCAGACCATAAACCTGTCAGACAGGAGGAACCAGGGGCTCAGCCAGTGTGTTTTACCATTTGGGAAGTACCAAAGGAGGAGACAGACAAGTCCTTAAGGGAGTCCAAATGTCCAGAAGCCAAGAGATCCATTCAGGCAGAGCGGGTTCAAGGCACAGGTTTAACAAGAGAGCTGGAGTAATGTCTGCAGTAAAGCTTGACACTGACTCTAGCAAGGAGTCTCCCTTTCCTTCCAGCCTTTTGTACTCTGCATGCTGGCCCAGGTGCTTCCAATCAGCCTGTGTTCTTGCAAGCTCTCCTGCTCCTTAATTGTGCTGATTGCCTTCATTGCTGCAACACCTATTGGTGTCTTCTCTCTGCTGCGGAAGGGGCAGCCTTCTGGTCGCTTCCCGATTCTGGCAGGCAGGCTTCCTCAGAGGCTTGTCTCTGGTCTGGTGAAGGATCCTGGGCCGTCTCCCTGCTTGTCCCCTCTCCTGGGTCTTTGGTCTCCCATTCCTCTTCCTCTTTGGATGAGTCCTCTGAGGGGGGCATGACACTAGTAAGAGCATTTATGACATCACAAGACTATGTAAATATGTAAACCTGGTTCTGTTGATGTTCATTTGCTAACATATGTCCATATTCAGTAATTGGCAAAAAAAACCCTTGCAGCTTAAGAATATACCTGTAGCCCACAGATATTTCTATCAAACTTTAAAAAGCAGGGAAATTGGGCCGCTATAGTGAATGCACCAGGAGAGTCGGAGACCTGACCTCCTCTCTGAGATATTGTACTGCCCTACAAATTTGTCAAAATGCAAACACGATTTGGGTTGGTCTTTCACAGTCCAATCCACTTCCTATGCAGCTTGGAAGAATTTGGTAATATGTGCCTCTGAGCATATTGCCTGTAAGTGACTTTCTCTGCTTTTTAATCCAGAAGGTAAGAAATAGGATCCTGTGCAAGTTTGCTGAGAATAGATTGATCATTCTTGTTGTACGGTGCACTGCATTTCTGTGGGACTCTCAAGTTTACTAGGACAGGACGAAGCACAGGCCACTCCAAAACAAGTAGTTAGAAAGAAACAAAAGGTAGAAGAAAGTATGAATGGGAAGGATACTCCAGTAGTTGTGACCTGCAAGGTGTGTGCCATGTTTGTTTTCTTGCCTGAGAACAACATGGCGTACACGTGCAACAAGTGAAAGCTTGTGGTATTGTTGGAAGCAAAAGTGAGAGGCCTGGAATGGCGGGTGGTCACACTGAGGACTATAAGAGAAGATGAAGAGTTCTTAGACAGAACACTGGAACAACAGCAGCAAAGAGAAGTGGAGGTGGAAGAACAACAGCATGTGGTAGCAGAAGAGAAGACTGCTTTGGAGAAGAACAACGAAGTGGAGGAAACTCTGTGGGAAAGGGTGACAGGAGCAGAAGAGCTAGAAGACACCCTTCATCAGTGGAACTATGGAACCGCTTTCAACCACTCGAGGATGAGACTGGAGGGCAGCCTGTGGTAGAAGAATTACAGGAGACCCCGTGCACAACAAGCAAGAGGCTGAAGTTCAATCAAGCAGGGCCAATGAAACCATGCCCCTCAACAAGAAGAGTACTAGTAGTGGGAGACTCCCTACTGCATGGGATCGAAACCCAAGTATGCTGAGAAGATCTGTGGACTCGCCAGGTATGCTGTCTCCCTGGAGGACGAATTAGAGATGTGACAGAAGGGTTGCCATTACTCATCAAGCGCACCGACAGGCATCCCTTTCTCCTCATCCATGTGGGAACAAATGATACTACCAAATGGAGCTATGAAGAAATCACATCAGACTTTGAAGCTCTGGGATGGAAACTCAAGGACTTTGGGGCCCAGATAGTTTTTTCATCCATCCTTCCAGTACTTAGAAGAGGAGTAGAAAGGGAAAGAAAAATACTCTATGTGAATGAATGGCTACGAAGATGATGCTGACATGAGAGATTTGGATTCTGGGACCATGAGCTATGCTTCCTGGAAGATGGACTGCTGGCAAGTGATGGGTTGCATCTCACAAGGACTGGGAAAAATGTGTTTGGCCACAGCATGGAGAAGTTCATCGGGAGGACTTTAAACTGAATCCTAATGGGGAGGGAGACGTAAACTTGGTGGTAACGACTGATGAAGGCTTGTGCACAGTAACGGAAATTGAGAGATTGGCTCTAATAGGGCCCAGGAACAGTCCTCAGAAAAATGTAGTAAGAAAGTGAAGCCATAATTCACATGGTCTTCTATGTCTGTATACTAATGCGCAGAGCATGGGAAACAAGCAGGACAAACTTGAATTAATACAGGAGGGTAATTAAGACTTGATAGGTATAACTGAAACTTGGTGGGATGACTACCATGACTGGAACACAGCAACTGAAAGATATAACTTGTTCAAAAAGAAGAGAAGGAATAAACAGGGAGGTGGAGTCACCCTATATTAAATATATATATCCCTGCACAGAAATACAGGAAGATGAGCATGGTAGCTCCACCAAGAGTATCTGGATTAAAATTAATAGGGCAAGTAATAAAAGGAATGTGGTGCTTGGAGTCTACTACCAACCACCCAATCAAGGAGAAGATGAGAATGTAACTTTTGAAAAGCAAATTGCCAATGTTTTGAGGAGGCATGATGTAGTAGTAATGGTGGTCTTCAATTACCCTGATATCTGTTGGGAGTCAAATTCTGCCAAACATGGTCCCTCCAAGAAATTTCTGACTTGTGTTGGAGATAACTTTTTCCTACAGAAAGTGGAAGAAGCAACCAGAAGATCAGCTATCCTGGATTTGATTCTAACCAATAGAGATGATTTGGTGGATGAAGTGACAGTTACGGAAACTCTGGGGGAAAGTGACCATACCATACTTGAATTCTTGATTTTAACAGAAGCAAAAGCTGAAAGTAGCCATATGCGCACCCTGTTCGGTATTATAAAAATACACACAGAAATAGGAACTTATTTGGTTGGTCCTATTTCTTAGCAGAGTTGTAAAAATACAAGCAGCAGAATGAGAATATAAACCAGCCCACCTTTCTTTATATAAATAACAACAGACACAAGACTTTAGGTAAAAGAAAAGAATACTTACGACCTTTCATATGTTTGGAAGAACATAGGCTCTAGCTTGGAAGAAAGAAAAATAGGAATCTCAGTCTATCTTAGTCTTTGTATTGATGCACTAAGCAGAGAGCATCTTGCCGTGCGGCCTCTCTCAAAGGTAGGAAAATCAGCAAAGGAGATTATTCAAAAATCCCCCAGGACAAAGGAGGAGGAAGTCAGGTAACTAAACCCCACCCATTAGGAAGTTACATCATGGTAAACAGGTATATGGGATATTTCCCAAATATCCCTTAAAGTGAACATGCAATATTTGCCTATTCCAACACACCCTGGACTTCAGGAAAGCTGATTTTAATAAACTCAGAACAATTGTAAGTACGGTTCCATGGCAAGCGACCCTAATAAGAAAAGGAGTCCAAGATGGGTGGAAGCTTCTAAAAAAGGAAATTCTAAAAGTGCAATGACAAGCAATTCCAACAAGGAAAAAAGGGGGAAAACATCAGAATAAGCCAGTGTGGCTTCACAAAAAGCTTAGAGATGACCTGAAAACAAAAAAGGACACATTCAGGAAGTGGAAAGAAGGCCAGGCCACAAAGGAAGAGTACAGGCAGGTGTCATGGAATTGCAGGGATGACATCAGGAAGGCTAAAGCTGAGAATGAGCTGAGGTTAGCAAGAGATGCTAAAAGCAACAAAAAAAGCTTTCTTCAGGTATGTCCATAGTAAAAGGCAGAGAAAAGAAATGGTGGCACAGCTACTCAATGGCGATGGCAAAATAACAGATGACAAAGAAAAGGCAGAAGTCCTCAATTTCTACTTTGGCTCAGTCTTCTCCAAAAAAAGGGTCTATGACCCTCCCGGGAAACATGAAGTGGAAGGGGCAGGATTTGAGCTTTAGATTGATAGACAAACAGTCAAGGAATACCTAATCACTTTGAACAAATTCAAATCGGCAGGGCCCAATAAACTGCATCTTAGAGTATTGAAGGAACTGGCTGAAGAACTCTTAGAACTGCTGTCTATTATCTTTGTGAAATCATGGAGGACTGGTGAAGTGCCGGACGACTGGAAGAGAGCTAATGTTGTCCCTATCTTCAAAAAAGACAAAAAGGAGGAACCAGGGAACTACAGACCAGTCAGCCTAACACTGATGCCTGGGAAAATTCTGGAGCAGATTATAAAGCAGTCATTCTGTAAGTACCTTGAAAACAATGCAGTGATTATTAGAAGCCAACATGGATTTTTCCAGAACAAATCCTGCCAAACTAATTTTTGATCGGGTAGCCTCCCTGGTAGACTGTGGGAATGCTGTGGACATAATATATCTCGAAGTCAGCAAAGCTTTTGACAAAGTGCCTCATGATATTCTGATTAGCAAGATAGCTAAATGTGGGCTGGATGGAACAACTATCAGGTGGATCCACAGCTGGCTACAGAATCAAACTCAAAGAGTGCTTCTCAATGATTCCTTCTCAAACTGCGGGGAGGTAATGAGCGGAGTACCACAGGGCTCGTTCCTGGGCCCAGTGCTCTTCAACCTTTATATTAATGACTTGGATGAGGAGGTGGAGGGAATGCTTATCAAATTTGTAGATGATACAAAATTGGGAAGGGTAGCTAATACCCTGGAAGACAGAAACAAAATTCAAAGGGATCTTGATAGGCTAGAGCATTGGGCTGAAAACAGAATGACATTTAACAGGGATAAGTGCAAAGTTCTACACCTAGGAAAAAGAAACCAAATGCACAGTTATAAGATGGGGGATACTTGGCTCAGAAATATTACATGCGAGAAGGATCTTGGGATTGTTGTTGACCACAAGCTGAATATGAGCCAACAGTGTGATGTGGCTGCAAAAAAGGCAAATGCTGTTTTAGGCTGCATTAACAGAAATATAGTTTCCAAATTGCATGAAGTGTTGGTTCCCCTCTATTCAGCACTGGTTACACCTCATCTTGAGTACTTCATCCAGTTCTGGACACCGCACTTCCAAGACGGATTCAGACAAACTGGAACAGGTTCAGAGAAGGGCAATAAGGATGATCAGGGAACTGGAAACAAAGCCCTATGAGGCGAGACTGAAAGAACCTGGCATGTTTCGCCTGGAAAAGAGAAAACTGAAGGGAGGTATGATAGCACTGTTCAAGTGCTTGAAAGGTTGCCACACAGAAGAGTGCCAGGATCTCTTCTTGATCATCCCAGAGTGCAGGACATGGAATAATGGGCTTAATTTACAGGAAACCAGATTTCAACTGAACATCAGGAGAAACTTTCCATGGGCTCTCCAACACTGGAGGCATTCAAGAGGCAGTTGGACAGCCACCTGCCGGGTATGTTTTAAGTTGGATTCCTCCATTGAGCAGGGGGTTGTCCTCGATGGCCTTATAGGCCCCGTCCAACTCTTATGATTCTATGAATTGTATCATGAAAACAAATTTCTCCTGTGGGGTTTTGAACATAACCAGTTGCACAATTTTTTGCAAAATATATTTTGTGGAGGCAAGGGACATAGGTGATCCGTTTTGTTTAATGTATACCATATGCAGTCAACATATATGCAAGACTAATTAAATAAGTGCTTCTTTTTTTTTTCGTTTAGTGTGGGGCTTGGCTCACTGAGCTTTCAGAACTGATTTACTGAACTGCACAGGGAATCTCTGCTCTTAACTATTTTACCCTTCTGAAATATGCATCATTCTTTAAAAATATCAATGGAATATGAACACACATAAGAGGAATTTTATCAAGGACCTCTCCTTCTGATTAAAATTCAGCACAAAAATAATGAGCACATTTTTATTCAATACGTACAGTGAGAAGCAAGAAAAGAGCTGGAAGAGATAAGGGTAGGTACACTCTTAGGAGTGCTTCAGGCAAGATACTGCTGTTTTCACCATCCCTGAAACTGCTGCAGCAAGTCACTCCTTGGATTAAAAGGTTAAAGAAATTAGTGTCATCATTTTTGAAGAAGAAGAAAAAACCTTTAATGCCTCTCAACACATTAAAAAATCATCCAATACACATCCACATTCGTGGAAACAAGAAGAATGAACAGAGTTCTCCTTCAAAAGTAACATCTGGATGGGTTTGACTGCTAGTTAGAGGTCATGATGGAGCAGAATTGTATAAATGGGAGTGTTGCCCCAATCCCTTGAGAAATGTAGAAGGGAAAAGCCAAAAGGTTACCAAGTAAAATCAAATTCCCTACCAGAAATGTAAAGAAATTATACATAAATCATATAAAGACATTACACACTCTTTCAAGAGTACAGGATGGGTTAGAAGAGGACATTCCATTTCATGCACAGAAGTCCCTTGCACCAGAAGTGCTGCGACCTTGGATACAGCACAGGGTTTCTATCTCTGGTTAAAAATTGAAAAACCTACAAAATATCCATACATCTGTCTTCCTGAAAACTTCCTATTAGAGTTGGGAATTTGATTAGTCCAGAAAGTTTTGGTCAATTGGCTGGTCAGAAATTGGTCAAGTATTTTTTATGCTTTAAAAATGTATGCTTTAGTACAATGTATGCTTTAGTACAAGAAAAAAAGATATTGAATTTTTCTCCATAATTTAATGACTCACTTAAAACAGAGGTACCCTTTTGTGTTCTTCTTCAGCTAGTACCTTCTGTACTTTTAAGAGTTTTTTTCCCCTCTAAGTACAATCCTAGCCAAGCTACTAGCCATAATGTCTATGCTCTGTCATAGACAGAGACAGTATGTTTCCGAATACCAGTTGCTGGAAACCACAGGAGGGTGAGTGCTCTTGCTCTTAAGGCCATGCTTGTGTGCTTCCCATGGGCAACTCGTTGGCCATTGTGAGAATAGGATGCTGGATTAGATGAGCCATTGGCCTGATTCAGCAGGATGTTCTTATGTTCCATTATATGAACATATTTGTTTATTACATTTATATCCCTTTACTTCAAGGAGCTCAAGGCAATGTACACGGTTGTCTACTCATTTTGTCCCCACAACAACTGTGAGGTACGTTAGGCTGAGAGATTTGCACAAAGGCACCCAGTGAGCTTCATAGCTGAGTGGAGACTTGAACATGACTCTCCAACACTGTAACCACTATACCACATCGTTGGTGGATACATGTTTCCCATGGCTTTTATCTTTAAAAACACCAAAAGCAGCCACCATGGATAATGTGACTGCCATTTTCTGAATCCCCTTCCCTTGGCTATGTTTAGCGTTTGTTAAAAGCACAGGGCAGGATCTCCTGATGTCAAGCCTTGTTTTGCCCTAAGTCTTTACCTGTAAGCAGTTTCAAGACAAACATTTGCATTTCCATATGATACAAGGGATCATAACTCATACTTGCGCATCTACACAGTAATAACAGTGTTGACAGCCAGACCAGAACACCAAAATGCTCCCTAGTTGAACCTGGCCAGGTGTCCTCTTTCATAGTGGACAGGCCAGTATTTCCAATGTTCTCTTTCACTGTTTGTCTAGTATTTATTTTCTTCTTTTAATTACTTAATAAGCAAGCCAACAACTCACAGTAGCTGGGCCATACAAATTGAAGCATCAATGTTCTGGGGAACAATGCTATGTGATAATAAACAACAACAGCAATAACAACAGCAATAACAACAACAATAACAACAACATAATATTGATTCCTTTTCCAAGGATATTGTTCAGAAAACAAAATGGGACCACAGGGACAGCCATTTCCTCCCCATACAATCTCCCTGGCAAAGGAAACAACAGAATGTCATAGTGTGCCATCATTTCTCAGGGATATTTGAAGTTTCAGTTAAATGTGGCACAGCAGTAGCAGCTGTGAGCCGATTAATTAAGATAAAAATAAAAAAAGAAAGACCACCATTACCTCCTTTCAAATGACATTAGGATGAAATGTCCTTAAGATGTCCAATTTGGTGTAGTTATTTTGTATTTTCTGTATATTTTCAGTGTACTGATTTTATATTGTTTTCTAATATGGAGCTTTAGTACTTGCATGTAGAATTTTAAGGATTGTTAGCTGTCTTTTGAGGAAGGATTGCTCTTTTTATTAGGATATAATGGCGGTTAATCAACAGGGATGATTAACTGATTATTATCATTATTTATTAGATTTATTTGTTACCCAAAGGTCTCCAAGCAACTTACAACATTATTAAAAATCAAAATAAATGTAGTATAAAACAAAATAATAAAACACCAACCACCCCCATGCAGCTACAGACAGCTTTGGCACCACACTAATACAAACAACATAATCTTAGCCTATCAAATGCCCACGAAAAAATGTAAGTCTTTATCTGGCACCAAAAAGATGTCAATGAACGCACCAGGCAGAACTCACTGGCGAGCGTATTCAGCACTTTGAACTGGGGTTGGAAACATACAGGCAGCCAGTGAAACTGGAACAGATTTGGTGTTATATGACCTGCTTGCCTTGAACCGGTCAACAATCAGGCAGCCACATTCTGCACTAACTGAAATTCCTGAACCATTTTCTAAGGCAGTCTCACATAAAGTGCATTGCAATAATCCAACATTGAGATTACCAGAGCATACATTAGTGTAGCCAGGTTATCCCTGTCCAGACAGAGTTGCAGTTGGGCCACCAGCCTAACTTGATGGAAGCCACTCTTTGCTACTGAGGCCACCTGTGCATCAATCAACAGCAGTGGAACCAGGAGAACCCCCAAACTATGAACCCGTTCGTTCAAAGGAAGTATAAGCTCATCTAGAGCAGGCTGAACACCACTCAGCCCATCAGAGGAACCACCCACCCATAGCATTTCAGTCTTGTCTATATTAAGCTTCAGTTTATTGGCCCTCATCCAGTAAATTATAGCAACCAAGCACTGATTCAGCACATCCACTGCCTCATCTGCAAAAGATGAAAGGAGAAGGAGAGCACTCCAAAACTTTGCCTGAACCCACTCAGCAGTTTTGTAGATGCTAAACAACATGGGGGACAGAACCAACCCCTGCAGTACCCTATACTAGAGAACCCATGGAGCCGAGCAATGCTCCCCAAGAACCACCTTCTGGAGCTGGCTATCCAAGTAAGAATAGAACCACTGCAGTGCGGTGCCCCCAACATCCATCTCAGACCATCGCTCCAGAAGAATACCATGCCTGATGGTAAATGAAGGGAACTTATTTTGGAGCAGCACCTTGGTGGGAAATAAATTTGGAGTAATTTAACTGAGGAGGAAGTGTTATTGATTTGGGGTACTGGGGGGTACTTTAACTGAAGGTTTTTTTGGAGAGCTGAGGGATTGCCCTTTGTGAAGTTTAAACCAATTCTTGTTGGCATCTATATATCTAAATCAGCATAAACAAATCTTATGCAAATTTGTCCTCTTTTGTCCTCTTTCAATTATTCATTTCTTCGTCACTGTGCAAGTGCTTCACAGGTAGGGGGCAAGCCTCTCTCACCCCTGCTCTTGCTTACAAATGATACCATTCATTGTCATGGGGGCGGGGAATAAAAATATAAGCTGCTACATATACATGTTCACATATAGGTTTGTTTCTTTAATTAAGAGTATCCCATCTCATGAATCCATGCAAAAATAAGACCCCAAACAATACATTTTTGGCTTGGACTATACTCTCCCCCAATCTTCCCATATGCACAGTGTGGGGAGTAAAAGTGCTCCTTTCTAAAATGTAGTAATTTAAATATGTATCTCCAGCACCTATAAGGCTTCTTTCCCTGACCCTCAAAGACCCCTTGTTCACAGGGCATCCACATGTGGGCATAAAGTTTGAATTAGGTTCATGTGCATAAAAGCCAATGTGCACAAGCCTGAACTGTGGAACTGATGTCCCAGATAAAATCTGGGAACTGACCATGTAGTCTTTGTCTGTCTATATGCATTGTATTGCATGTGTGAAAGTACACTACTGAAATGTTATTTCTATCCATAGACACACAGAGGCCCTGAAAGCAGAACTGGTTCATCAAGCGAGGATCGGAGATGCTCTCTTGCTTCCCTACCACACAGAGAGAGTTTGGGCACAGAATATAGGCCAAACTGGACCCATGTGAATAGAATTCACTTCTTATTCTGCTGTGTTGCTTTAAAGCAATGAAAGCCATCAGGTTACCTTACATTGTTTCTCTGCTCAGGTACAGCCCATACAGGACTCAACATTTAAAAGGTAGACAATGAAAACAGGTCATGAAAGATACTACATTTCCTTTTACATTTCCTTTTTCACATGTTGTCATGGTTGCCAGCACTACTGAAAATCTGCCATAAGCAGCCTGCTGTACAAACAAAGGCAGCAATATATTTGCTGGCATCCTCAATTACTTGGCAGTAATCAATAGAGACTTATCTAGACTGTGAAGTAAGATATAGGTTGAGACTAATCCACACCTCTGATCTATTTCATCTGATGATTCTTTCATGAGCTGATGGGGTAGAGACAAAAATGATCTCTTTGTCAATGTATTTGGAAACAAAATACACTTTGATCAAATGGTACCTGCAGTCCAATACACTACTTACCTGGGATAATTCAGTGGATAATTCACTAGGATAATTCTCTTTGAATTCAGGGGGCTTATGAGTGGAAATAGGATTTGTCCTTTTTATAATATTTCAGGGTGAGCGCTTACAAAATAATGTTGATTTTTTTGTTTGTTTTAAATTTTTGAATTTGTATCCTTTTTTTACAATTGTAAGTCACTTCTAGACATTTTATGTAGTAAGTGATAAATAAATTGAAATATGAATAAGAGTAATCCCAATATTAGGGCTGCAAATTTTTCAACTAATCTGGTCCATGGAGTTTCCCCCTTTAACACTGGTTTGATATCAGTGTTAATTGTATCAAATTAGCTGGTGAAACCTTTCACAGCATGAAGATAAAATTAGCCCACTTCATGCATTCAGTTTGCATTCGTTCAGTCCGAACACATGAAGAGGCTGTAATGCACAAGTGGTTAGCCTTGCCCCCTAGATGCTGACACATGTGTCGATCAAACCACACCCAGCCAACATGCAACTGGCGTCAGTCTGAACAGAGTACTGTTCATATGTGCATTGGGCTCCCTCCACAGGCACATGAACCCTGATCAACCAGCGTTTGCATCCTCATAGATGAAACCCAACTCATGTACCTCTGTATGTGTATAGGCCTTCTTCAGATTGACATTGACCATGCATCATCATGGGTAATGACCAACACACACATCACCTAGAGGTACTGAATGCCTGGACAGAGTTGTTATCTTATGCCACATCAAGGAGCTGCTAAAGGCACAGCTATTCAGACCAACAATTCAGTTGTCCATAACAGTCAGAAAGAACAGTGACAAGAAATAAATTGCTGTTCTTGCAAAATTGCACCCACCTGCCTCAACTTCTTTATCTTTCCTCAAGAGAGATCAGCTCTTTCCTTTATATTACTGATATAAAGGAAATGTTGGAGGACATTCCGGTCCTCGCTCCTCTATGATCCATGTACTCCTTCAGGTGTCTGTAGTGCTGCATCAGGCAGGGGGCTGGGCTAGGCGGCTTATAAGACCCACTCCAACTCTGTGATTTTACTGATAAAGAATATGAGGCATTTGAGGTACTTTAATAATAATTTCCTGACCCAGGAATTTCTAGGAACTGTAGAGATTTTTTGGAGGGAAGTCTAAGAATCTCTACCACCTCACCAAACTTTAGTTCCCAGTATTCTATAGAGGAAGAAGCCCGTGACAGTTAGTGATATGAAGCTGATATAAGTTTTTGTGTGGACAGAGCTCTGCAGAACCAGTCAGCCCTCTCTTTCTATCTTTCTACTAATTCCATGTCTGAATCTGCTACCTAGTTCTGCTTCTCACTATGAATAGAATCTCCTGGCCTTTGTCATTTAGTACATATTGTTGTTAGATATGGAAAAAGCCTTTATTAACGGGAGGGGTGTTATAAAGAACCCTTATATCCCAGCTTGGTCACTAAGATCATCGGCAGGAGCGGCTTTGGTCATGCCCCGAGTTGGTGAGCTCATTGAACATTGACATGAAATTGAGCCTTCAGTGTCATTGGCTCAGTTCTCTGGAACACTCTGCCAACAGAGGTTCAGCAGGCACCTTCTCTTTTAACATTTAAACGCCTTCTGAAAACTTTTGTGTTCCTCCAGGCTTATGCAGGCAATTAGGAAGATGTCTTTTTGCAATAGTTGACCTTTGTTTTTACTGTACTTTTTAAAAACTTGTTGTAAAAAGCTTTGATGTTTTTAAATGAAATAGTGGTATACAAATATATTTATAAATAAATAAATAACCCTACCTGTATGCAGAAATAGACATACTTGGTTCCTTCATGCAATAAGGGCCCCTATTTGGTAAGGGGTCAATGCTGGTCTGCCCTATTCTCTTTCTTCCCTCCCCCATTATCATTATTAATGGAAGGATATTAATAAATATGAATGAGGTGTTCCATTACCAGATGTCAACCAATTTTGGCTACCCAACCAAAACTTTGTGGCTGTACTTCTAAAGAACATGATGATATTATCTTTAATCTTGAACCTCCCAAATGCAGCATGATTTCAAGGATAACCCATTTCCCCTTTCCAGCCCCAAGCTTGAAAGGACAGTGTATGATTCTGTACACTGCAAAAACAAATACTCACCAAGCTCCACCTCAGGAGATACTTAGGCTTCACACTCGCCAGGAGCTTGGAGTGCCTGGCAGACAGAGAGGGTAGGTGGGATCCTTAGTTTGGCTGTGATCACCTGGCAAGCATGGGTCCAAAACTAAGGCTTCCTCCCAGCTTTGCAGCAAGGGATGAGGTAGAGCTCATCCCCATTCACCACTCCAGATTTGGGAAGAAACCTGAGTCTTACTCCAGCAGTCTCCATGGCGAGGATGATAAGCAACATTGTTGACCCTACCAGCAGCCTACGACTTCATCTCCTATTCCCTTACTAGCCATTACAACACCTCTTCTGCTGAAACCCAGTGAAGAACCCCATGTCACTAAACATTTACTCTTCTGTCTCTGTTTTCTTACAGTAAATCCCCAAGGGAAATATAATGAATCATTAGCACAAAATTAAATTCATTCTAGGCTATGAACTCTGACATGCAAAACTTGCAGGGCCTCCACAAATCAGTCCAGAGAAAAGCAATTTGCAAAACACTGATGTGATCTCTTATCTTTCTGTGCTACAGGTTTTTATTCACCTAGGGTATTATTTTCTTGTTTTCTTGTTCAAGATAATGGATAATGAAGATAAGGCTTGGAAAACCTCTGACCCGTCGCCCATAATCAGGGCCAGCTCCAGGCATGTGGGGGCCCTTGGGCATCAGCTTGCCCTGGCCCCCTGGTCGGTGGGTGGGTGGGTGTGCACGCGCATATGTGCACACATGCAGCCCCCCACACACGGCCCACACGGCCCCCCACCTGTCTAGTCTACCATTACCCTTAATGAAGATGGCAGCCGCGGTTTCCCTAAGGGGAATGAAGCCTCTGCCACCATCTTTGTTGATGGCACACGTGCGTGCTACATGTGCATATCTCTGACATCAACTAAGATGGCGGAAGCGGCTTCAGTACCTTAGGGAAGCTGCGGCCACCATCTTCATTAAGGGCAATGCTAAAAAGCCGGCTGACAGATAAGTGAGGGGCATGGGGGGCGCGGATCGTGGAAGGGGAGCGGATGGCCCCTCAGGGGCTCCTGTAGCTCCGGGGCCCTCGGGCCAGTGCCCAACCTGGCCGCCCTTTAGAACCGGCCCTGCCCATAATAATGATCACTTCTTTGTGTAGGTAGATGTGCTTAGAGGCCTCAGTAGGTGTTGTTCATTCATTAATGCTGTTTAATTAGGCAAATAAGGTCTGGTTGTTTTATTGGCTATTCCTATAAGTGCAGGATATTGCATGTACATCTTCTTCCTGGCTAGAGATTTGAATTTAACTCTTAACGTTCACTAAGCATTTACACTGTTTGTTTGTAATGGCATAAATTTCAATAGGAAATTTCAAAAACTCAATAGTTCTGCAGCTGGCTACTGCAGAGGGCCTAGATCAATGTCTTATAGGCAACAGGAAACAGCAGTGTGGCTGCAGATCATACACTAAATACTGGCATCTGATTTCTGTAAATAATTCAGACTAAAAATTAGTTTTTTCCTGGGAACCTGCTTTCCTTTATATCTAGCATTCTTGTTGTAGCCCCCTTCCATGCACACACACACAGAAACACACACATGGGAGATGCTTTCTTAAGCTGCTATCCCAAATGTCTATGGCATGCATGGGAATAGAGGAGCCATCTCAGCAGGACAGATTGCAATTTATTAGCAAATCAGGAAAAACTCCTGGGAATTACTAATCTCCAAGCAGAGAGGTGATTGGCTGGGAAAGATCCCTGTGATGAGCCCTGTCCATTTTATTGTGATATAATATAGCCATGTAGGATGGCACTACAGGGACATGGCTACGTGTGTAAGAGCTGTTGGGTCACTATTCCTGATTCATTTGTTAGGGAGATTGCTTAAAACAAGAAGGATGGTTGGATGAAGTTTCTCAGGGGAAGCTAATTGTTAGGACGGTGATGCCTTCATTTTTACTGTGCTTTCTTGAATGTTCATAACCAGAGGCTGAAGATGATATTTCCCCCACCCCAGCTCAAGGGAGGAGCTATGGTGTGTTTGTGTGAAGAACTAGCAAGCTGTCAATTCTGGGAACAGAGACTGAGAGAAAAAGCTGAGAGTTGTCTCAGCTCCACCCTATCCCAGGGCCAGCAAGTGGCAGCACCACTGCAGCCAGGAGGGCAGTGCACCACCTCAAGCACCTCTTTCTGGAGGTCTGATGTGAGGAAGTCAATTTGCAGCTTGGCAGGAATGCACAGGCTGTTTGCCTCTATGTGTATATTTGCAAAGTAAATATTACAAAAACACCACCAGAGCTTTCTCCAGCAAATGAAATCAAACCCAGATGGTGCCGCCCTGGAATTTTTCACTGCTCAGGGAAGTGGAAAGCATGTAACAAATGCTGTTACTATATTCTATTCACATACCCATTCCCCCCTCCCCCTCCCATGGTAGGCTCTGCCACCACATAGGACAGGATCACGGTAGCCCTTCACTGCAGAAATGATCAGCTTTCATTCTATGCTTTTAATGGAGTCACACTATTTATATATTCTACAGATTTGCAGAATATATGGAATTTATTGGCATTAAGGCTTGCAACCAGTCTGCCAACACATTTCGCTTCTTTTCTTTAACTATCTATTCCAATTGATAAGAAAGTCAAGAATTATTCTTTTTACTGAAGTTCAGGATGCAATAAATAATAAATGTTGCTGATCAAAATTCAGGAAATAAAGAATAAGATGCACTAAATTATGGGGAAATACTGGTGTAGTATGTGTGTGATCTTTGCCTTTGTAACATATATACCTGGTAATAATTAATGGAGTCACACTATGAGGACTAAAACCATTTTGAGGAGTATCACTGAACTGACATCATTTTAGGCTATAAAATTGCCTGGGTTGATTAAAGGACAGAAGACAGGATGATTGCGTGCCTCAATTTAAGGCCAGAAGGAGCAGCACTCCTGGGGAAGCAGCTAGCATTTCAATAATATATTTGTCAGTAAAAGGCTTCCTCTCCCCTTTCTTTTGATGCTGCGTTTGTTAAACTCACTGGCTTGTTGTCTAGCTGTGTGTCTCTCAAGAACAGTGAAAGCTTGAAAAGATCTACGACTGCTAGATGTCTTTTGTGGGCAATGTGTTCCTTCCCTGCAGCGTGATTTGCTTTAAAACCATTTTGTGGGATGATATCGATTGCAAGTGTTATCTGTGAGAAGTGATTATCAGTTTTTATTCTGTATGAGCAAATGGCCGTAGTAAGACTCTAAGATATAAACCAAATATTTTTTTTCAAAAATATGCAAAGTTTCTTACAAAACCTAATCATCCGGATTTGCTTAGGTTATTGTGGCCCAAACAGTGGCTTGCACTGAATCACTGCAAAAGAAGCATAATGATGTTCCTGACCAGGGGTGTAGTCATCTGGGGTCTCAGGGAGTCTTAGACCCCTTACTTTTTTGGGAGCAGGGTCCCAGCCAAGTCCCTATGTCTCCATTGCCCCATGAGCCAATCAACATGAAAGGAGAGTATGTTGGCCATTGAGACAAATCTTCTGACATGCTTGTTTGACCTTTCTTGCTGATTGGAGCCAATCGGAATGAAAGGGGAAGAATCAGCCACTGAGAGGACTCTTCTCCGTAGCTAACACTCCCATTTCATGCTGATTGGCTCCTAGGGGCATTTATTGTTGTGGGAGAAAGCATATGGGGAAAGGACTGAGGAGTGTGGAAATGATGACAGAGAGCAAGCAAGTAAGTTAGGGGCGTAGTTGTGAGGAGGTATGGTGTGAGTATCATGGACGGGGTCTGCTCTTCTGAATTTGCCACTGCATTGTTGTTCCTGACTAGCAAGGTATAAATGTTAGGAAACCCTCCTCCTTCTCCATTATCATTCACTATGTGTGTTTGTGTTTGTCTGTAGGCCATAAATGGGCTAAAACGTTCTATAATATGCTGTACAATGAGCCAAGAGCCCCCCTGCCTCATCTCAGCAGACCTTAATTACAGCAAGACTAAGGTGCAGTCACGAACTAGAGTCCCAGTGCCTCGTCCTCAGAGGAAGAGATCACAGACAAAGACAACCTTTCAGACTAAAAAGGGGATTTTGCTTCCAGAACAGCCCTTAATGTTCCTACATCCTCTGAACCCCATTACTAGAAAGGATCCTGAGGTCAATCACTTTCCATCTGATGATATAGCACTATCATCATCAGACTCAAGCTCAGAAGCCGCCACCACACCACACTCACCTCTGTGTCTATGCAGTCAAAGGCTCCTTTAAAAAGCAATGCAATCCTTTAAAGGTTGAAGCCTCATTCATTGTGCAGGTAGAGTGAAAACTTTGCTTAAGGCTTGGTGAGAGCACTTTCAACTTCTGCTTCTCTGGCTTCTAGTCCTTGTGGCACTAGGAGCTCTCCATGGTGCTAATCATTTCCCTGTTCCTAATTATCTGAAACCTGACTTCCCCTTTGCCTGATCATGTTTCTGGAACTTCCCCACTGCTGGATATTGTGGAATCTGACCCCTTGCTGGACATGACTACACATATAGTCAATGTGACAGACTGGGGATTCTGTTGGTGTACCGCCCACCCCACTGCCCAACAGACTCCCTAGCTGAGCTGACGGAGGTGGTCTCGGGTGTACTGTTGAGATCCCCCAGACTGTTGGTTCTGGGGGATGTCAACATTCATGCCGAGGCCGCCTTATCCGGGGCAGCTCAGGATTTCATGGTTTCCATGACAACCATGGGACTGTCCCAATACACCATTGGCCCAACACATGTAGCAGGGCATACTCTAGATCTGTTTTTTGCAACTGGACATGGAGTTGGTGATCTGAATGTGGGGGGCCTTGCATCAGTCCCTCTGTCATGGACAGATCACTGCTTGCTGAAGTTTAGACTCACAGCAGCTTTTCCCCTCTGAAAGGGTGGGGAACCTATTAAGTTGGTCCGACCCAAGAGACTAATGGATCTGGATGGTTTCCAAAGGGCTCTGGGGAGTTTTCCAGCTGATAGGGCTGGCGCTCCTGTCGAAACCCTGGTTGAACTGTGGAATACAGAAATTACCCGGGCGGTTGGCATGATTGCTCCTGAGCGCCCTCTCCTGTGTAGAGCTCGTACGGCTCCATGGTATACCCCAGAGCTGAGAGCGATGAAACAATATAGGAGACGGCTTGAGTGCAGATGGAGGCGAACTCCTGGGGGATGCAATTATACACTGGTAAGTGCCTATGGTAAGCTGTATTTAGGGGCAGTAAGGGCAGCAAAACAACAATATTTTGCTGCCACTATCGAATCATCACTCTGCTGCCCAGCGGAGCTCTTCAGAATTGCCCGGGGGCTATTACACTCTGGCCCCAGGGACATGGTAGAACCATCTGAGGCCCATTGTAATGAATTTGCTAGGCACTTTCAGGATAAAATCTTTAGCATCCACCAGGACTTAGACTCCAGTGTTATAGCAGATGAATCAAGCGAGGTATCCAGAGCACAGCCTTGTCCCGATTTCTTGGATGAGTTTCAGTTGGTGCAGCTTGAGGACGTTGACAAGGTGCTTGGACAGGTTCGTGCAACCACTTCTGTGCTGGATCCTTGCCCTTCTTGGCTAATAAAAGCTAGCAGGGATGGAAAAGCCGGCTGGGCCAGGGAGGTGATTAATGCCTCTCTGCGAGGAGGATGGCAACAAGGGAGAGGGCCTTCTCAGGGGTGGCCCCCAAATTATGGAATGATCTCCCTGACGAGGTGCACCTGGCACCAACACTGTTATCTTTTCAGTGCCAGGTCAAGATTTTCCTCTTCTCCCAGGCATTTTAGCATGTGGTTTATACTGTTTAAATTTTTTAATTGTGTTTTAAATTGTTTTTATTAGATCACTTTTAAATTGTATTTGTTTTAATGCTTTTAGTTACTGTAAACTGCCCAGAGAGCTTCGGCTATGGGGCAGTATACAAGTATAATAAAATAAATAAATAAATATAGGAACCCAGTTCCTTTTTGCTGACCTGCCTTTCTGGAATTCAACTCTGACAACCTTACCTGACACAGTTTGCTGGACCCTGCATGTGGACTTGATCAGTATTTCGCTCCCCTGGAACCAGGGCCTAGTTGTTCTTCACCTTGACTAGCCCTCTCTCCCCAGCAGTGACTGCTGCCTGGAATATGGATTGTGGCCCCAAATGTTTAATAATGTAACTATTTGCAAAGCCACTTCCAAGAGTCGTGCCTAAGAGAGCAAACACCATAGAAATGCTATTGTACTGGAGTTCAATGTAAAGCAACGCATGCATCATAAGAACATAAGAAGAGCCTGCTGGATCAGGCCAGTGGCCCATCTAGTCCAGCATCCTGTTCTCACAGTGGCCAACCAGGTGCCTGGGGGAAGCCCGCAAGCAGGACCCGAGTGCAAGAACACTCTCCCCTCCTGAGGCTTCCGGCAACTGGTTTTCAGAAGCATGCTGCCTCTGACTAGGGTGGCAGAGCACAGCCATTATGGCTAGTAGCCATTGATAGCCCCGTCCTCCAAAATGTTCAGTGAGAATTGTAGGCATGCAAATATGTACAATCCATAGCTGTTGTGTACAGTGTCATATATGTGTGTTAGCAATCCTGAGATTATTGATAAGTACTCAACTCCTGTGTTGAACAGTGCTGGGTCTGTCTCACCTGCAGCCTGCACCTTCAGTTACAAATTCCTTAGTCCTGATCCAAACTAACATATGCATGGAGCCCTGACTAGATACTCTGAGTAGAGCTGATTGGCTGTTTGGCAAGGAAAGGACAGTGGGAGGGGCTAATGGACTGCTGATGGGTGCAATTTGAAGTATCTAGCCTGGGGTTGATGCATAATGGGCTGTGGGGTTTTGTAAATAGCAATCAGTTGTACATGCTAGTCTCCATCCCTACACATTTGGGAGCCTGCAGCCCTAGGTGAACTGGACTGGTTTAAAAAATAAATACCTATCTTATATCAGTAGGTGGTAATAAATACTTTACAGAGGATGTTCTGGTGGCTATTTCAGTTTTGGGCTCCTCCAGATAACCTGTTCATTCAGCATTCATCCTGATTTGCTTTCACAAAGCTTACATGGAGGTTAGACTATGTCAGGTCCTTAATGAGCATTCATTCTGATTTGTTTGTAAGGAGGTTATATGACAATGTGCATTCCTCCTGATTCACTTGCATGGTGCTTATGCATCTTCCCATGAATCATTCATTAATTCCACACTTTTCAGTGGATTTTCCTATCACTTTCCTGCAAAAGTATGTTGTTTTTAAAGTGGATTTGTTGTGCCAAGGTGACAGAGCACTTTAATTCCTCAATTTCCGGTTTCTGCTTGAATCCCTCCCATAAAATACCCATTGCATGGAGGAAGCCTTTGAATGGCCCTGTAGTGCTAACTGCTTCAAATGAACTTTCTGTTAATAGATTGTGAGAAACAGATAAGTTTTTCTGTAAAACATTTTGCATTTTTGTTTGAAAATAATCGATATTTTGATTATGCTTTATAGGATGAATGACTGAACTATGATTTATCATCTGTGCTGAGTGTTTAATCTTTCAGATATAACACAAATTAATTTCCCCACCTAATCATTAACATACAAAAAACAAAGTCTTTAATTTTTCTCTATGCCATTATATTCATGTTGATTTGAGCAAGAATTTATTGCAAATAATATATATTTTGGCATTCTGAAAACAAAGATATTTACCTTTTAATTGAGCCCAAGACTGGCAGAAGAAAATATATAGGTTTTCTCTAGTAAAATTCTCTTTCTGGTGGTAGAAACGGACATTAATTGAGCCATACAGAAAGATGTATCTTCCCCACTCCTCAAACAAACTAATAGTGTTTACTTAGGATAACAGCACTGGGAGAAAGGGTTATCTCCTCTTCCAGTGTCACTTCCTGAACAAATCAGCCACGCTCCACAACTGTTTTGAAGTAATGAAAAAAAAATTGGGAGATCAAATCATGGATTATCTGGATCGTGTGTTACTTTGGCCCTGAAGAAGGTGAGTCCTGATTTTTCCTTCTCCCACATTTCACATTTCATCCATTTAATAACTCATTAACAGTGTAATCCAATACATGTCTACTCAGAAGAAAGCCCCATTGGATTCAATGGGACTTACTCCCAGGTAAATGTGTATTGGATTGCAGCCTAAATAAATCAGTAAAATAAAGTCTACCCACCCACGTGTAACCTTACACAAAATGCATTTATTAGTGGCTGATTACTACCAACCTTTTCCTCTACTGCATACTATATACTTCTTTGACACTGCTCATATATGCTTGTTAATCACCTGTGCTAGATGGTTTGATTTCCTGTGGTTAAAAATGTCTAGAGAATAGCTATGTAAGTCCATTGCAGCCAAAGCAACAAAAAGTCCTAAAGCACTGGAGAAGGGCATCTGTCTCTCTCACTATTAACATCCAGGAGGAATTTAAAAACATTGCTGTTCACCCAGAAATTTGATGGCTGAAAGGGACTGTTGCTGGCAACCTTGGGGATTATTAGCTGTGAGGATATGTGACTATTTTTAAGTGTCTGTAGATGTTCTTAATATTTTAATAGTTTTATTTATTTTATCTTTTCAATTGTATTGTCTGATGCTTTGTTGTTTGTTGCCCTGGGTTCCTTTGGAAGGAAGACTGAAAGAGAAATGTGATAAAGTTTAATAAATTATAAAGACTGACAAATATATTATGTTGCAAGCATCCATGGAATAGAGCCCATTTCTTCAGATGCCTGAAGGATAATCCTCAATTTGCAGCTTATATATATCAGGGCAGACAACATTTTTTCTGCTGGGGACTGCATCCCAGCAGTGGGTGGGGCCAGAGCCCTTTCTTTTTCTCCACCACCACCAGTTCCCCCTCCTTGACACCAGTATGAAATTAGCCAAGGGCCATGTGAAATTGAACGGAGGGCCACAGGTTGCACATCTGTGGTACAGAGAAAAGGAGGAGGAAGTGCTGTAAACAGTGGAGTCAGATGGCTATGAAACAGAGAAGGTACAGTCTGAGGCAATTCAACTGAAGTATGCATAATAAGAATAACAGTGGGCACCAGCGGCCATACCATAAATTACTTCTGTTGTGAATGGTCACTGTGCTTATTCTGCATACTTTAACTCAGATGTGGGGAGCGTTTGGCCCACCAGATGTTGCTGAAATACAACTCCAACTATTCTTGATCATTGGTCATGCTTGCTGGGGCTGATGGGAATTGTAGTCCAGCAATATCTGGAGGGCCAAAGGTTTCCTACACCTGCTTTAACTGAATTGTCTCAGACTGAACTTTCTGTGTTCCATGGCCATTTAACTACACTCTTTACAATACTTCATATACAGCTGTCAGTTGAGGATAAGTATTATTATTATTTTGTAATAATAACCTAAGGTGGTGGAAACAAAAGGCAGTCAACATCCAAAGAACCAAAAAAGAAAGAGAAAAAATCCCGAAGACCAACCTAAGGTGGGTCATCCCAGGGACGTAGTCACTTTGTTTCCTTATTTTTTTTTTATAATAATTTTTTTATTATTCAAATTTTATAAAACAAATACAAATACAACAAAAACAATACAACAGAAAAAAAATAAAAAGAAAAACTTGACTTCCGATTTGTTACAGATCAGCTATAAGTATATAATATATATCAAACCTGTCTCCTAAAACATACGAAATTCACTTTTTTCCAAAGTCTATCTTAATTAATCATCAAATCCCATTATCATCATTTCATTTTTTTCTTTCAACAAAAAGTCCAAGAGGCTTCCATTCCTTAAGAAATGTATCTGTCATTTTTTCTCTAATAAGACATGTCAGTTTGTCCATCTCAACTAAGTCCATTAATTTCAATAGCCATTCTTCCATTGTTGGTATCGAATCCATTTCCCACTTTTGTGCATATAATAATCTTGCTGCCGTGATCATATATAATATTATTCTTACATATTTCTTTTCCCTTTGTTTATCCATAAAACCCAATAAAAAATTCTGGTTTTGACTGAATATTTATCTTTAAGATTTTTTGCATCATCCTACCTATCTGTGCCCAAAATAATTTTGCCTGTTTACACAACCACCACATATGATAAAAAGATCCTTCTTGTTGTTTACATTTCCAGCATACATTAGAAACATTACTATACATTTTTGACAACTTTTCTGGAGTCATATACCAACGATACATCATTTTATAAAAAAATTCTTTAAGATTATAGCATAATGTAAATTTCAAACCTTTTTTCCACATATTTTCCCATTGATTCATTTGTATATTATAACCAAAATTTTTTGCCCACTTAACCATACATTCTTTTACTTGTTCTTCTTCCATGTCCATTTTCAATAAAAAAATTATACATTTTTGCAATTATACATTCATCATTTGTACACAAACCTATTTCAAAATCAGATTTATTTATTTCAAACCCATACATTTTCTTGTCCATTTTGAATCTTTCTAACAATTGTAAATAGGCAAACCATTGTGAACTATATCCTTCCTTTATTAGTTGTTCTCTCTCTTTCATTATATATTCACCATGCACATTTTCTAATCGTTCTTGGTAAGTTAACCATTTCTCTTTTCCAGCCATTTCTCTTCTATAAAATGCTTCTTGACTTGAAACACATAGTGGTATTTTCGAAAAAAACCTTGTTTTATATTTATTCCATATATTCAACAAAGGACGTCTTATAAAATGATTATTAAAATCCACATTAACTTTTACTTTATCATACCTAGATATCCATGCCATCCCCACTTCAGGTTGTGACCCTCCAAATCCAATAATCTTTTATTCCTCAATAGAATCCATTCCTTTATCCAGACTAAGCAACAAGCAGCAAAATAAAGTCTCAAATTTGGTAATCCCAGCCCTCCTCTTTCTTTGGCGTCTTGTAATAATTTGAATTTAACTCTTGGTTTTTTCCCCTGCCAAACAAATTTAGAAATATCTTTTTGCCATTGTTTGAAAGGTAGATCAGAGGATATGACAGGTATTGTTTGAAATAGAAACATCATTCTCGGCAATACATTCATTTTTATTACAGATATTCTACCCATTAATGACAACTGTAATTTATCCCATTTTAACAAATCTTTCTTAATCTCTGTCCATAGTTTTTCGTAATTATTATGAAACAACTTTGAATTTTTATTTGTCGTAATGATACCTAAATATTTCACCTTTTCTTCTATTTTAAAATCTATCTTCTCCATTAACTCTTTTTGATCTCTTAAAGATAATTTTTTCACCAACATCTTCGTTTTTTGATTATTAATCTTAAATCCTGCTAATGGTCCAAATTCTTCTAGTTTATCCATCAATACTTTGATTCCTTCCAAGGGATTTTCTAATACAATTATCAAGTCATCAGCAAATGCTCTCAATTTATATTCCTCTTTTTTTATCTTTATTCCCGAAATCCTTTTGTCTTGCCTTATGTCTCTAAGCAGCACTTCTAAAACCAGAATAAAAAGAAGGGGGGACAATGGACATCCCTGTCTTGTACCCTTTTGTATTTCACATGGGTCCGTTAAATCCCCATTGACAATTATCTGTGCCTTCTGTGATGTATAAATCGATCTGATCCATTTTATAAAATTATCTCCAAAATCCATTTGCTCTAGAACTTTAAACTGTTTCCTTATTTTTTTTTAAGAGAAGGGGAAATAGAAAATAAAGCAGAAAGATCAAGATCATAGAGAGAGTAAAGGACAATGTAGGCAGAGGAGAGAGAAATAAAAGCACAGATACATACAGTAAAAAAAATAAAAGTGTGTGCCAGATTAGGGTTAAAGGGGGATCTGGCCTGAAGAGCTTAAATATTATTACTCTTAATAATAAGGTTTCACGGGAAAACAATCTTTCTAATAATGAATTCATTACACCTACCAGAACATATACATGTGTGCCATTTCTTTCCCACACTGATGTCTACCACTGAAGTTTCAATCTTAATAATAGGACTTTGGGGAAATTTCTGGGGCTGGATTTTTTCACTTTTTGAAGATCAGCCATGTGAAATAAAACAATCTCATCTTATATCATCTAATAACCTTCTTGTTTCCCCAAAGCAGATCCTTCCACTTGGTTTTTGTGAAGGCTATAACATGATGAACTCTGAACAGTGATAAGCTCACCCTGAGGTACTGTTCATTTTCTCCCTCTGTGTGATTACATGAGAGGACTGAAATGAGTTTTGTGCTTTTGAATTAGTGCAATCCTTTCTTAGATATCTGAATGTCTTCCAGGGACTGTTTAGCCACATTCAATTCTCAGACACTGAAGCAACAATACTGTCCTTTTAAATGAGAAGTCACTCAGTCACAACAAACAGTGGTTACTGCTTGATTTTTAAATATTACCATGAATCTTGCTGGTCTCTCTCTCTGCATGGAATCATACCTGGTCCTGTTATGCTCTGAGTTATGGGTCAAAGAGTCACTTGTTTCACTATCTCAAGGGAGGCAGCCAGAAAGCATTTTAATAAGACAGAATAATATGATGAACCCTAGGCCACAGAAGTTTCAAAAAAGAGTTGTAAGAGAAACAAGAGCTGTTACAGAGACTTGAGTTTTCAAAAGAGAAAAAAATATATCCCCACTGAGTTAAGTGTGGGTGGCAGAATTTCTTCATTATAATGCACACTGTAGTCTACACCTGGCAACTGAAGGGCAGGTGGCCTTTTTTTTTTCATTTTGTGAGGAAGAGAAGGAAATAATAAGAGAATCAGGCTTCTTCCTGGACAAGTTGTTGAGCAGATGTTGGAAAGCCTGAAGAGCTGGTACAAAGGAATTAATCAGGGAACAGCAGTCAGACAAGGTAATACCCCAAAAAGATTGTGGGAAGACCTCAGAGCCGTAAGAACCAAATCATCCTCTTCAGTCAACAGCTGAAACAGCCGGTTTCATGCAGCAGGTGGAGAGCTGACTTGCTCAGCTTATAACACATTGATTGATTACTAATTGATTGATAATTTTATCTACAAAAGGATTTCTGTACCACCATTTCACAAAACTTTAGAGTGGTGTACAGCAACATAAAAAATTTAAAGCACTACAAAAGAATAATTAAAATGACTGGTTACTCAGAAAACTATTTATTTATTTATATCCCTTCCTTCCAGTAGGAGCCCAGGGTGGCAAACAGCAGCACTAAAAACACTCTAAAACATTATAAAACAGACTTTAATATATATTAAAACAAAACATTCTTAAAAACATATTGTCATTGGCTCTGGCTCCACCTGCCATTGGCCTCCCAGACTTCCTGCCTACCAGTCCCAAGGGGCACCAGCCACCCCAGGACCGAGGAGAACTAAGATGTTAAGTCATACAGCTATGAAACTCACCACATCATGGCACTGGGTAACTCATTGTTTATCAGGGTCAGCTACCTTACAGAGGACAAATTGGTATAACCCTGTTAGTTCTTCTAACATACTCTCTTTGGAGGATGAGTAATAAATAATTAACTCTTAAGTCATCCTGGTAAGTATTCATGAGAAACTAGAACATCTACTGTAAGTGGGGGAGAGGGAGGGAGGGGAGCAGAAACGCCAGTGTAAGACATTTTGCTGCCTGAAGGGGAGCCCAAATGGTGCCCTCTCTACTGGGGCCAATGCTTTAAAGAAGGGTGGAGAACCAATGCTCCTCCAGTTGTTGCTGGGCTACAGCTCCCATGATTTCTGACCCTCATGATGCTTCATGAAGCAGGCTGCTTCACCCCTCTCCTTTTCAGGATTATCTCGGCCAGGCACGCAATAAGTCTCTCCTTTTGGTAACAGAAATGATCACCAACTACAAGGTTGTCAAATCAAGCCCAGGAAATCCTAACAGTTTGTGAGTTGTCTTTCTTTTGACCAATTGTGTTCTTGAATTTTAGGGATCTGTCCATCAAACTTGCCCAGCACACACTTTTCCTGAATTTGCCTCTGTCATCCCTGTAGATATAGAAATAGGAAAGGATCAAGGATGGTAGGTGGACTACAGAGAACTGAGTGTAATTGGTGGGCTCATTCATTTTTGTACATAATGAATGTTGTTGATGACAGATAATGATAATGGTGATGGCAATAATGCAGTCTCTGAAATAAGTGCTGAGCAGATATACCCATACTGACAGAATGTGAAGTTATGTTCCAAGCAATTTACAGCACTGCTGCATTATACTAGACCTTGGTAATTGCAGATAAATTATATAATGGAAAAAAGAGTTCATTGCTTCTTCTCAGGAGATGGGCTCACACTGTCACACCCCGTTGGTCAATATAAGGACATTTTCCCTATATTGTACTGGTTCATGGAACAGAATGACATTAGGAACAATTTGCACCATAGGAAAAGGCTTTTTCTACCCCTTCTTCACAAGACATGACACTGGTGAGAAGTTGACTATTTCCTTTGTCTTTTGATTGGAAAATGCACCAGGGAACCTAAATCTTTCTTGCTATTAAAATGTGAATTATAAACTAGTTCAAGAGGCTTCTTTATGTCAGCAGAAATATTGGACTGAAATCCCTTCTTGTTCTTTCCTTTTGACAAATTAACTGTGTACTCTTAAATATTTCCTCATGCAATGCTCACAAATTGCAAAGTGGAGTAGAATACTCCTTTGCGTGAATGAATTTGGCAGGTCTTATTACAGCAGTAGTTTTGGGTTTTTTTCTATAATTTAAAGAAATCTGTGAAACAACTATCAAGTTACAATATTTGTTCCTATTTATTTTTACATATTTGCAAAAGCTTCATACTGAAAGGGCTTTGATCAGTCTGGATATTTAGCACAAAATTACTTAAGAAATTGTTTACATAAATCTGTCATTACCTGCCTGGGATCAGATGTAAAGATGTTTTGTACAGCAGTTCCCCTAAAACAAGTAAAAGAAAATGCAAACAAAAATATTGCAACAGCAAACATTATTTAGGCATTGACTCGTATACTTGCCACCACTCACCATATGCTCAGAGGCACATGTTACCAAAAGCAGTCCCCGGCCACATCCACACCAGGCCTTTAGTTCACTTTGGACAGTCTTGGCTTCTCTCACAGAATCCTGGGAAGTGTAGTTAGTGAAGGCTGCTTAGAGTTGCTAGGAGACGCCCTGTTCCCCTCGCAGACATTCAATTAGAGTGGCTGACTGTTAAACCCCTCTGGCCAGTGGAGCTCTGTCAGTGGAATAGGAGTCTCCTCTCAGCACCCTTCATAAACTACACTTCCCAGGATTCTTTGGGGGAAGCCATGACTGTCTCAAGTGAAATCAAAGTCTGGTGTGGGTGTGGCCCCCTGATTAGCCAAGCCCAGCAGCTGTGAGTCTGGCTTTTAGAACACTGACAGTTGGTTCTTACTGAGCATGCCCGACACTATCATTCAGTTCAATGCAACATGTCTTAAATTAATTAAAAATCACTCAGGCGTTTTTTAAACTTTTAAACTGCAGAAGATGAAGGTCAGAGTATGGGGCAAGGTCAATAATAGAATTACAGGTACTCTGTGAACATGGCTGATTTTTAATGAATTTCAACAGATTATGAGATTATGAGAAAAAAGTCCAAAAGGGGGATGCGTTTTTTCTTCTCTTTTTAGACTTTGAACTATTGATTCTCTCTGACTGTTTTGTGTATTGCCATGAAAATTTAGAGGGTTGTTAGGCAAGCATTTCTGAGTTCAGGACTATAGGTTTTGTAAGGTTTTGTTTTGAAATGAGCTTATGGGAAGCAGCAGAATGACATGGGGGTATTTTCAATTTATTGCAGAATGTGAAAAATCTATGCTGGCTATAGTATACAGCCACTCTCGTGGCTCTATAATAATGAAATTATTAAGTCCTAAGGAAGTACAGTTCCAACCTACTGTGAAGTTCTGCCATGAACTCTCCTTTCCTGATCTGATCCCATGGATTCTAGCTCTCAGTCACGCTGCTAACGAAGCAGTCTCAAAGCCTCCAGACAAGGAGTGGGACAACGCTAGCAGTAACTACCTGACCTGGTTGCATTATTGGCTTCTAGGTATGTCTGAGATGTGGCTGTCTGCGTTGGTGTGGGACAGCTTTGCATTGTAATGGTGTCTCTGTGTGTATCTATGCCTTATGTCTTGAACTGTCAATAAAATGTATTTTTTAGGTGCCTTAATGTTTGTCTATAAGTCTGTTTGTACACATTGTCAACATAATGCTACAGATTGTAATGTCATATAATGCTAAGCCAATTTGTTTTCTGAAAAGAATGTTCAGCTTCAAAATTGAGAGATGGGTCAAAAAAGAGTGAAAAGAAATGCAAGTGAGCCAAAGGGGGAAAAGTTGAAGCCATTTTTAGATTCCCCATGATAGAGAATGGGGAACACGGAGTTGCTGTCTTATACAGAGTAGGCTTGGAATCAGATCGAAAGCGAGAGAGCACAGAATGACTCAAAAACAGATTAAGATTTTAAATAAATACACTATACAAACACAAGGTGAATCACAGAGTCTGTGCACACTCTTAATAAGTAGCCCTATCACCTAGCAAATGACATATGTAGTTTTACTGAAGTTAATGCCATATTATATAGAAAGTCAGCAGAATCTGGTCAGTAAATAGAATTTTGCAGTGCTACAGATACAAAGACAGTACCAATGCATGCCATGTCAATAAAAAGAAAACTCCAGCAGTTTCATTCATACACACATAGTTACTAACGTGAATGAACATCTCCACTTTCCTCACAAGCATACACTGGAGGAATGGAAACTGTCCCCTTTGGCCATAACTATCCTGCTTGTGGGTACTGCAAAGTGTGTTTAAAGGATATTTAAAGGGGAACTAAGTTGTTCATAGTATTGTTGAGAATGTGTCATCAGGTAAAATCCTGGTGCTGCTAGACAGGAACAGAGTGTCTACTAGCTGCTCTTGATCTGTAAATAATACAGTGTTGTGCAATTAAATAGAGTGATTTAGAAGAAACCAAAGGCAAAGCGACTATAATTCACTTCTTAACAGTAACACAAAACAAGAAAAAAGATGAACTGTCATAATTTTTGCTTCAAGATCTGTTGTAAACTGAAGAGCATGTCTCTTGTGAATGAACCACAAGAGAATGCATGCAGGAATTCTTTCCCAGAGTGCCTGCCCTCGCCATTGTCTCCCTTCACATGGAAAGCTTAGCATGGGCCTAAATCTTATACTTATCAAGGATGCAAGGAATAACCTCTGAAAGGCTGCTGATCCAAGCCAGCACTCTAATATGGCTGAGCCTATTATGACACATATTTTCTCAGTTCCTTGCAACATTCCATATCGGTGCCTGGGTGCCCACACAATTAGAGACTATTATGGTCCAAAGTATTACATGGTGCCAGTTTTTCCTTCTCCTTCCACATGGTAGACCAGCTCTTCTAAACCTTCCAGTAGGACACACGCAAACACATTAGCCTGACTGATCCCAACTGTCTCTATCAGGAGCCATTCAGTTTGGATGAATTGGAGGGGGAGACTAGTAACAAGGCCAGCTCCATCAGCTTGGCTAGGAGCTACTGACTCCTCCTCTCTCAGAAATGTTTCTTCCAATGGTTATTCCACCTGGTCATTACAACAACTATGTAACAGTATGTAAGAACAAATACCTGGATTTGTACATTTTCCTTTTCACTCCCCATCCATCTCCCCCTTTGGAATCATGTCTATGAAGTTGTATGCCCAAGGTCAGCCCAAGACATGTGGCTGCCTGAGGCAAAGCACAAGATGGCCCCCCTCCATTCCACATACAGAATCCAACCAGCCTGGAGGCTGGATATTACTTCAACACTTCAGCAACTCAGCAACATCCTCCACCTTACCTGAGGACAGTTGACTAGAAACATAGAATAGTAGAGTTGGAAGGGGCCTATAAGGCCATCAAGTCCAACCCCCTGCCCTGCTCAATGCAGGAATTCAAATCAAAGCATTCCTGACAGATGCCTGTCTAGCTGCCTCTTGAATGCCTCCAGTGTCAGAGACCCCACTACCTCTCTAGGTAATTGGTTCCATTGTCATATGGCTCTAACAATTAAGAGGTTTTCCTGACGTGCAGTCGAAATCTGGCTTCCTGCAACTTGAGCCCATTATTCCGTGTCCTGCACTCTGGGACGATCAAGAAGAGATCCCAGCTCTCCTCTGTGTGACAACCTCCCATGTACTTGAAGAGTGCTATCATATCTCCCCTCAGTCTTCTATTCTCCAGGCTGAACATGCCCAGTTCTTTCAGTCTCTCCTCATAGGGCTTTGTTTCCAGTTCCCTGATCATCCTTGTTGCACTCCTCTGAACCTGTTCCAGTTTGTCTGCATCCTTCTTGAAGTGTGAAGACCAGAACTGGACGCAGTACTCAAGATGAGGCCTAGCCAGTGCTGAATAGAGGGGAACTAATACTTCATGCGATTTGGAAACTATACTTCTGTTAATGCAGCCTAAAACAGCATTTGCATTTTTTGCAGCGACATCACACTGTTGGCTCAGATTCTCACATGTTGTATTGCTGAGCCAAGTATCCCCCATGCATTTGGTTTCTTTTTCCTAACTGTAGAACTTTGCATTTATCCCTGTTGAATGTCATTCTGTTGTTTTCAGCCCAACGCTCCAGCATATCAAGGTCCCTTTGAATTTTGTTTCTGTGTTCCATGGTATTACCTGTGCCCCTCAATTTTGTATCATCTGCAAATTTGATAAGCATGCTCTGTACCTCCTCATCCAAGTCGTTAATAAAAATGTTGAAGAGCACTGGGCCCAGGTCTGAGCCCTGTGGTACCCCACTTGTTACTTCCGCCCAGATTGAGAAGGAACCATTGATAAGCACTCTTTGAGTACGATTCTGGAGCCAACTGAGGATCCACCCGATAGTTGTTCCATCCAGCCCACATTTAGCTACCTTGCTAATCAGAATATCATGGGGCACTTTGTCAAAAGTTTTGCTGAAGTCAAGATATATTATGTCCACAACATTCCCACAGTCTACCAGGGAGGTTACCCATTCAAAAAATGAGATAAGATTAGTTTGGCAGGATTTGTTCTTCATAAATCCATGTTGGCTCCTAGTAATTACTGCATTGTTTTCAAGGTGTTTACAGATTGACTGCTTCATAATCTGCTCCAGAGTTTTTCCAGGGATTGATGTTAGGCTGACTGGTATGTAGTTCACAAGTTCCTTCCTTTTGCCTTTTTTGAAAATAGGGACAACATTTGCTCTCTTCCAGTCATCTGACACTTCACCAGTCCTCCATAATTTCACAAAGATAATAGACAGCAGTTCTGAGAGTTCTTCAGCCAGTTCCTTCAATACTCTAAGATGCAGTTTATCAGGTCCTGCTGATTTGAACTCGTTCAAGGTGATTAGGTATTCCTTGCCTGTTTGTCTATCAGTCTAAAGCTCCAGTCCTGCCTCTTCCACTTCATGTTTCCCGGGAGGGTCATAGACCCTTTTTTTTGAGAAGACTGAGCCAAAGTAGGATTTGAGCACTTCTGCCTTTTCTTTGTCATCTGTTATCATTTTGCCATCGTCATTGAGTAGCTGTGCCACCTTTTCTTTTCTCTGTCTTTTACTATGGACATACCTGAAGAAAGCTTGTTTGTTGCTTTTAGCATCTCTTGCTAACCTCAGCTCATTCTCAGCTTTAGCCTTCCTGATGTCATCCCTGCAATTCCATGACACCAGCCTGTACTCTTCCTTTGTGGCCTGGCCTTTCTTCCACTTCCTGAATGTGTCCTTTTTTGTTTTCAGGTCATCTCTAAGCTTTAGGTGAAGCCACATTGGCTTCTTCTGTTGTTTCCCACCCTTGTTGGAGTTGCTTGCCGTTGTGTTTTTAGAATTTCCTTTTTTAGAAGCTCCCACCCATCTTGGACTCCTTTTCTCATTAGGGTCACTTGCCACAACTGTACTTACAATTGTTCTGAGTTTATTAAAATCAGCTTTCCTGAAGTCCAGGGTGCACGTATGGCTACTCTCAGCTTTTGCTTCTGTTAAAATAAAAAATTCAAGTATGGTGTGGTCACTTCCCCCCAGAGTTCCCATAACTGCCACTTCATCCACCAAATCATCTCTATTGGTTAGAATCAAGTCCAGCATAGCTGATATTCTGGTTGCTTCCTCCACTTTCTGTAGGAGAAAGTTATCTCCAACACAAGTCAGCTAGACTAGCTTAAGAAGCACAGAGCAGGCTAACTTGGGGGACTCAGGGGGAACAGAGAGAGCACTGCTACCCACCCACCCCTGGCATCTGCACACTTACTTGGCCTAATAGTAGGGTCAACCCTGTGTATGCCATTAATTTAAATGGTAAATTTTCTTGAGTGCATGGCAGAAAGGCAATATGTATATAGTAAGTAAAGTTATAAATAAATAGTCTAGGGCAGTGCAAGCATATCTGAGTTAGCCTCAGAGGTCCTCCATTCTGCATTATTTACTTTGGTTCTAAATTACATTATTTGTACATGCTGTGGGATCTTGAAAAAATCATACAGTAATTATGCACCATTGTGATTTATTAATCATGAAATGGTACGGCTGCCTGCTATGTACTCACAAATTAGTTTCCCTAATACACTCTAATTTGTATATTAATTGCATGAACAACGTTCAAAGCATCTTGTTTTTATAACCGCTAACCAAGTTGTTAAGCCATCCTATCGCATAAAGTTACAAATGCATTCTCATCTCACTATTTTAATACTATTCCATGTGTCAGGTCATTAGAAAGTGAAAACAGCCAGTGAATAAATGGTTTCCAGAATAATGATCCTTCACGTTCCTGTTATAGTTTGTATCCTTTTATAACATTCAGATGCAGTGCTGAAGGAAGCACAAAACGAGGAAAGAAAAAAATAACCGTAACCTTAAATCACAAAGTAAATAGATTTATTATGGTCAAGGAAGGTAATAATAGAGGAGCTTGAGTTGACCACAACCACCATTGTAGACAAAAACAAATCCAGCCATTTCTTGTTGAGAAGAAGAAGCTTAGAAAGAAACAGAAGACTGAGGAAAGAACAAATCAGCTTGATCAATTCTGAAGGCCACTGTACTTAACAGAAAATTTTGATTCCATGGAACACTGCACATTATGGAAACATGTGGGTGCCAGGGACCTATGTGCTCCTCAGCATGTGTCTTCCCGGTAATGTTTGTTGGGAAAAAGTGGCTTGTCATAGGAACATAAGAAGAGCCTGCTGGATCAGGCCAGTGGCCCATATAGTCCAGCATCCTGTTTTCCCAGTAGCCAACCAGATGCCCAAGGGAAGCCTGGAAGCAGGACCTGAGTACAAGAACACTTCCACCTTCTGTAGTTTTCAGCAACTGGTATTCAAAGACAGTATGCAAAGCATAGCCACCATGGCAAATAGCCACTGATAGCCTTTTTCTAATTTTTCTAATCCTCTTTTGAAGCCATCCAAGTTGGTGGCCAACACTGCCTCTTGTGGGAGTGAACACAGCCATATGATCTGTGGGAAGAAGTTATTTCTTTTGTCTATCCTGAATCTTCCAACATTTAGCTTCATTGGGTGTCCACAAGTTCTAGTATTATGAGAGAGGGAGAAAAACTTTTCCCTATCCACTTTCTCCATGCCATGCATAATTTTATGCACCTTTATCATGTCACCTCTTCCCTTTTCTCTAAACTAAAAAGCCTCAAATGCTGCAACCTTTCCTCATAGGAGAGATGCTCCATCCCCGTGATCATTTTGGTTGCCCTTTTCTGAACTTTTCTCAACTCTACAATATCCTTTTTGAGGTGAGGCAACCAGAACTGCACACAGTATTCCAAATGCAACTGCATCATAAATTTCAGCAGTTTTATTTTCAGTGCCTTTCCTAATGATTTATTTATTTATTTATTTGTTTCGTTTCATTTCTAGACCGCCCATAGCTAGTAGCTCTCTGGGCGGTGTACAAAACTGGATTAAAATACAATAATATAATAAAATCAATAACACATAGCAGCAAATTAACTAACAAAAAATTAAATGTAAAAACATTAAAATGCCTGGGAGTATAGCCAGGTCTTAACCTGGCGCCTAAAAGAAAGTACCGTAGGCGCCAGGCGTATCTCCTCAGGTAAGCTGTTCCAGAGTTCGGGGGCCACCACAGAAAAGGCCCTAGATCTAACAACATTCCATAGCATGGAATTTGCCTTTTTCACAGCTGCTACACACTGGGCTGACATCTTCATCGAGTTATCTGCTACGACCCCAAGATCTTGTTTCTGGTCAGTTATTGCCAATTCAGACCCCACAAGGGTATATGTGAAATTAAGATTTTTTGCTCCAACATGCATAACTTTACATTTGTTTACATTGAATTGCATCTGCCATTTTACTGCCCATTTACTGAGCTTGGAGAGATACTTTTGGAGCTCTTTGCAATCCCTTTTTGTTTTAACAACCCCGAACAAACTTGGCCACCTCACTGCTCATCCTAACTCTGGATCATTTATGAACAAGTTAAAAAGTACAGGTCCCAATACCAATCCTTGGGGGACTCTACTTTCTACATCCCTCCATTGGGAGAACTGTCCGTTTATTCCCACTCTCTGCTTTCTGTTTCCTAGCCAGTTCTTAATTCATAAGAGGATATCTCCTATTATTCCATGACTGTTGAGCTTACTCAGGAGTCTTTGGTGAGGTACCATGTTGAAGTCCTGATTACCTCTATGAATACACTTACTGACACTCTCAAAGTTCCCCTGAATCCCTTTTGGTGTCACATTGGCCACTTTCCAGTCCTCAAGTATGGAGGCATATCTGAGAGACAAGTTATATATTTTTGTTAGAAGACCAGCAATTTCTCATTTGAGTCAGAGCCTGGAAAAGTTACTTTTTTGAACTACAACTCCCATCAGCCCAATCCAGTGGCCATGCTGGTTGGGGCTGATGGGAGTTGTAGTTAAAAAAAGGACCTTTTCCAAGCTCTGATTTGAGTTCTATGAGAACTTGCGTACAGATGCTGTCTGAATCTGGTGATTTGTCAGTTGACATCCTCACATTCATATTTTCACATTCCTCAATGGCTAAGCTCTGCCCCACATTCAGAGGCTGTAAGCTCCTAAATTCCAGTTGCTGGAAACCGCAGGAGGAGAGAGTACTCCTGCTTCTGGGCTTTCCATAGGCATCTGGTTGGCTGCTGTGAGAACAGGATGCTGGACTAGATCTAGCAGACTCTTCTTATGTTCATTGTCTGCAACTTAAGGGAGTGAAGTGGAGCTGATGCAATGGTATCACACCACACTCTTTTTAACTACACATTAATGGGGAGAAATAAGCTTGCAGTGCCCTTACATTTTTCAAGGCTGGAATCAAGTGGGAGCAGAGCTTTGCAAAAGTTGTTTGTTTGCTCTTGTACAGGGTGGGTCCAAGACGTTTTGCTGCTTGTGGCGAAGGACCCTCCCCATTCCATGTACAGAAGCTGTCTGGACTGGCAGGTGAACACTTCAACACTGATGATGGGATAGTGTCTTCCACTGTACCTGAGGCTACAGGCCAGATTAGGAAGCCCATCCATGCCGTGTGGCACAAGGGGAATGCCGGGGGGGGGGTCAGGAGAAACAGTGAAGGGCTGTTGCTGCCGCCCTGCAGTATCTACCGCCTAAGGCGATTGCCTCCCTGTGCCTAACGGTAGAGTTGGCACTACTGCTGTAGCTGGTGCTGACCGTTTTGATGGACTGGGCCTGTACATTCTAATCAAGGAACTGTACAAGTAACAGAGCTTGAACTCAATCCCTATACTACCAGAAGGGTATTTTTTTTCATAGTTCTTTGGCCAGTCTATTAGGTGGATAGAGAGCAGCTGTGGCTACAATATTCTGAATTAAAGTTGAAGGCAGCCCAAAGGTCTTGTAAATAGTTCTCTTTTTCTTCTCTATTACATTATTGCAACATTTCACCTTTTGCCTTTTTAGTAATCACTCCCTGGAGGCAGCCAAATGAGACGTGATTGAAGCAGCCCCTGTTTGCCTTTCATATTTCTGCTCTATTCATGCTAATGCAAACACACACACACACACGTCCTGCCTCTTTCAAAGATCATCTGCATTTTGCCAACATTTCTGTTGAATACTCATTGTATCATCAATTCTTTCTCAGCTGTTTGACAGTAATGTTTGCAAAGCTGCAGGCTGTTTCACGCCTCCGCCTCCCATGCCAACTCTTTCTCCATCCAAGAAGAAAGGAGAGCAAACCCTTTACCCTTACCAAGCAGAGAGGGTTAATTGGAAGCTGGAAGAGCTTGCGACAGACCTGGCCCCCCTTCACAAATGTAAGGAGGAAGTGCCATAACTTTGTGATAGAGCATCTGCTTTGTACACAGAAGTTCCCAGGTTCAATCCCCTGCATCTTCGTCTGGAAGAGACTCCAGCCTGAAATCCTGGAGGTCCATTTCCAGTCAGTGTAGTCAAAACTGAGCTAGATGGACCAATGCTGTGTGACTCCAGAAGGCAGCTTCCTGTGTTCAGCTTGCAAAAAGGGGAGATGACTGACAGAGAAGGCTAGTGGCCGGGGCAGTGGGCAAGCCTCACTTTGAGTCAGCTTCAGCGGGTCTGTCTAACTCAAAATGAGGCACCACTTTTCCAAGAGGGGAGAGTTCATATTTTTGAGATCCACCTCCACTGGTCTTCATTGCCATCTCAAGTTCACATATGAAACAAGGAAATTCATGCGATCCTTGTTGACATTATGTGTTATGGCTAATTGGATGTATCAATCATTTCTATTTATGGATTATATTCAGTGAATCTCTTTGAGAATGATAATTTATCGATGAAAGATGGTATATCAATCCTTGTTAAAAAGAAATGTCTAATCTGTATGTCAAAACAACTTTCCCAACTTACCATCCATGCTTTGCCACTTCAGGCATTTTTCTCCAAGTCTCGCTCCTATAGAGGAAGTTGCGCGTGGGGGTGGGAGCAGAATAAATGTTTGAAACAGGATACAGGAAGGTAAGGCAGAGAAGAGGAAAATTCATCTCTTCTTACCCATGCATCTCTTTTGATGTGGAAATCAGACTTTTGCCTTCTTTATTATGGGTGCTTCCAGACTGTTGCTATTTTCAGTTGGGATTCAGTCACATGCCAGTAAATTCAGGCTGCCCAATTATAGCTGACAGGGAGGCCTTGCGCAACAAACTAGCTTCTCCAAAACAGCTTTTTCGTGATCAGCAAAGTGGTGGAGAAGCGGACGGGAAAGTGTGGAATGACACTTACTTTAATGCGAAATCATTTAAATTCCCCGCAAACAAATCAGAATGAATGCTTAGCCATCCTTGTATAGGCCTCCCTGTAAACATATAAGGATGAATGCTCAATAAATAGGTCATCTGGAATCACCCTTCATGTGAATGGGGCAGATATGTAAGGCTGCATACACACCATACATTTAAAGCACATGACGCCCCCCAAAGGATCCTAGGAAGTAGAGTTTGTTAAGGTTGCTGAGGATTGTAACTCTATGAGGGATAAACCACAATTCCCAGGATTCTTTGGGGAAAACAGTCTGCTTTAAATGTGTTGTGCACATGCAGGCTATGTAAACAAATGTGGCTGTCTCCACCACATCTAATTTGGCCTTCAAGGCCTTGAGCTGAAGACACATTTTAGCACTAGCTTAGAAATGACCACCAGAGACTAGTCTGTATGATTTGTCTTGTCACATAGCATCTTATCCACTCTGAAATCTTTCCATCTCTGCAGCGTTCTTTTATTTCCTTCAAGTCGGATGAGAAGACAGCTATTGATGTTGCTATTGTGGCTGTTTAAAGAGACACAAATATAGAGGAAATCAGATTAGCTCCAATTTAAATATAACACTGGCTAGTTTATGAGAATTGGAATGACAGCAACGTCAAATGCTCACAAAGCTTCACGCATACCGGAAATTAATTTGCTATCAGATTAATGGCTTTGGCCAAAAGGTTAAGCCTTTCTATGGATTAGTAAGAGCAATTTTGAAGTGAGCTGTGGCAATTTCCAGAGAGGAATTCAAGATGGACAAGACAACAAAACCTTAACAGTTTAACAGTCAGCAACCCCTTTACAAAGCCTGAATACCTAAAGCAAGATAAAATAGCTATACTAGAATAAACACATACTAAAAACAGGGCTATGAAGATAAAGCCCTGCCATAAAGCCCAGTGAGGCAGCCACCTCAGGCAGCCAATGATGGGAATCATGACAGTATGGATGTAAAAAGGAAACGTTTTCTGTGGCACCCTGTATTCATCAGATGCAGCACTGTTTCTGTTCCACTGCAGTTCAACTTCTGCCAAAAACTACATTATTTGCCTCACTGTCCACTGTGGCAAAATTGCATAACAACGAATTAATTATATAAATTACATAAGTTACATTGTCATGATGTTATTCCACCCCATTCATTTCATTGCAAAGGAAACACAATGCAAATTGGAGGGGAGGGGACAAAATCAATTATATATTGTTTGAAGAATAAAAGCAACAACAACAGCAAATACTGATCATATTTGCTGGATTTATTTTCATTCTGGATGTGGGACAAACAAGCAAACATCAGCCATTTCCGCTCCCATTTTTGTTCTCATCAGAATTCTGTGACATCCAGGGCAGCAAATCTTTTAGCTATTAATTTACTATTGTTGTGTTTTTATTGTCAGGGGCACCTGTGGGGATGTTTGTCCTCATAGTCAAAATACTGAGCATATTGAGGGGAAGGGGGTTGCAGCACTTGCTTCTCTGCCTGAGGCAGCAAAGTAGTCTTGGGCCAGCCCTGAATAAAAATACTGGCAACCCAAGGCAGCCTTGAGTTGTTTTGTGCTTGGGCAAACTTCAGCATATCTTGGGACAAATAGTAGAGTGTGGACTGGCCAGCTTTCATATGCGCTGCTGAAGTTATTGGGATATGCCTGCATTGTAAATGCTGTTTGGCCATTCAGCAGCTGCGTGCCTGCAGGAGGCTGGTCTTCTCAGCAATGCCACCAAAACTAACATATAACCCCTATGAGCGGGGCCATGGGGCTGCCTTTCTGTCAATCAGCACTCAGGTGTAACCCATCCCACTGCCTCTCCAGCCATCATTGCCTGGCTCCCCTCCAGATCATCCTATAACCTTTCCTGTTGACTTTCTCTACTACTGTCTCTCTCTCTCTCCTGACTTCGTAAACCTGACTACCATACTAACCATTGGTCGAAAAGCTACAACTAGTTATAACAAAATTATCATGGGGTGAGGTGTGGATTTTCAGAGGTTCATGCAACCCCTATACAATGCCAGTCTATGGCACAAACTAGATGAGACAACAGGGATAAATCATGGCATCTCCCATCTCTTTACATTTGTCTATAAAGCAACTGTTGGGGGGGATTTTAATCACAACTGTGATATAAAGAAAACCTGGGTTTTGGCCTAAAAACATTTCTCTGATATTTTGAATTATGGGTAAAGATCCTGTTGCTGGGAAGAGCCTGCTCTCCTCTACAAAAAATAAGCTTATGCTGCAGTCACCCATGTTATCTTTGCAGGCTGTGCTCAAGGCCACAGCTGAAGCTTGTTGACTGGGAAGGCTAGCTGGCTATGGAAGTGCACGTATGCTACGGTCAGGGAGCCCGTGGAAAGTTACATCCCAAGACATCTCTGATTGGCCCTGAGGCTTCCATCCAGTTGCTATACTTTTTTCTATCAAAAGTTAGCTTCTGTCCCCTTTTTTGTCCCCACACCTTCCCTGATGTTATTTATTTATTAAATTTATTTCCTGCCCTTCCTCCCAGAAGGAGCCCAGGGCAGCAAAGAAAAACACTAAAAGCACTCTAAAACATCTTAAAAACCACAGACTTTAAAACATATTAAAACAAAACATCTTAAAAACATCTTTTTTAAAAAAAAAGCTTTAAAAACATCTTAAAAAGCAACTCCAACACAGATATAGACTGGGATAAGGTGTCTACTGAAAAGGCTTGTTGAAAGAGGAAGGTCTTCAGCAGGTGCCAAAAAGATAACACAGATGGTGCCAGACTAATAACAGAACGGAAGTCTGAAGTGTCGCTGCCACAATACTAAAGGTCTGCTTCATATATTGTGCAGACGTCCTGATAAGACAGTATCTGCAGGAGGCCCTCACCTGCAGAGCACAGTGATCAACTGGGTATATATGGCATAAGATTAGTTTTCAAGTATCCTGGTTCAAAGCTGCATAGGGCTTTGTACACCAAAACCAGACCTTTGGCCTGGCAGCTTATGCTACATCTTGGGTAATGTGTTATGCTGTTCCTTGTGGGGGCCATCTTCCTAAGCTATGCTGGTTGGTATGTTACAGCTAGGAGTAATTAATTAGTTGTTTTTATCTTGTCTTTTTCTCAGTGCTGGTGTTTTCCTCTAACTTTTATGGGTATTTTGGGTTCTTTTATGTGGTAGTTCTTGATAAGCCACTTTTCAAATAAAGCTCTCATATTTATTTGTGTGTGTACTTCCAGATAAATATTGGGTGCTAAACGTACACCTTGGCCTTTTGGCTATGGCTACTGAACAATCTGCCTGGCCTGGGGCTCCAAGAAGCAGAGCGCCTGGCTTTTAGCTCTTGACTCTGTGGAATCCCAGTGACGTCCATTTAATGTAAGGTTTGGGTTTCCTCTGGCCCAAACTGGTGGACAGAAGGGGTGGTGGCAGGGTTGTTTTAGGTATTTTCCAACTCTGGTAAGATTGGCAATTGAGGGTGCCTTAAAGAACTGGGATTTCCAGGGTTTTAGGACCCAGTGATCTTGACATGTGGTATTTGGGATGTTGGGTTAACCCCCTAATCTATGTCATTTTTCCAGTGGAACTTGCTCCCCCAAGCTGCTATTTTACCATGTTATAGAAAGCTAACATATTTTCCAGTCTCTCTCTCTCTCTCTCTCTCTCTCTCTCTCTCTCTCTCTCACACACACACACACACACACACACACACACACACACACCCAGTTTCCTTTTACAAACTTTCAAAGAGATTATCTCTGTCTCATCTTATTTACTCTCGAGCACTGCTGTGTATAATGTTACCCTTGCAAGATGGTTAACTTTGGTGAATAATAATGAGGGGAGGAAAGATACACAGTATTAAGACAAGGATTTTTAAAACTTCACATGAGAACATCCTGAAAGTTTTCAACTTCTTTTAATGATCTCTGTATTAATGATCTGCTGCCCTGGGCTCCTGCTGGGAGGAAGGGCGGGATATAAATCAAATAATAAATTAATAAATAAACATTTCCCCCATTCCCTTTGATTTTGTTATAATTCAAAGCTTCTTTAATAAGAACAATACAGTATCAAATAGCGTCACCAGAGGGCATCAATTATTTGTGTAAACTGTGTTGTTAAGTCAGAGGTGCTTATCATGCCAGTGTTTATATATATTAAAACAATCTTCTACCAGATGGAAAGGAGTTCCAGTAAGTAGGTAAGTAATTTAGAAGTGTCTCCAGCATGATTTTAAATTAGATTCAGAATAATAACAATAAATTAATAAATAGATCCTTCAGGGTAATTTCAGTAGCTTGCAAACAACTCTCTCATATTAATCTGCAGTTTCAGTGAAGACTTTACTACATTATTATCTAATAAGCCACTCCCAACCTGGTGCCATGCAGATGTTTGGACTACAACTCCCTTCACTCCCCTCCAGTATGGCCAGTGTTCCAAGATTACGGGAACTGTAGTCCAACCGTACCTGGATGGCACCAGGTTGAGGAAGGGTGATCCACATAGTATGGGTAAATACAAGTCAGAGTACTGCAGTGTCATTTTAAACACATTTTCACATGAAGGGGAAAGGCAACTTGGAAGGGCAGAGAAGAGATGGATAGGCAAGTGCCTTATTACATCTCTGCTCCAACACTTCCCACAAAAAAGCTGGTTTTCTTTTAAGAAATGGCATCAAGGCTTTCTGTGGTTTCAGAGGAAGTTCATTATTATTAGCAGACAAGTTGTCAAGGAAGTTTGTCCACTATTGCCAATATTCTTCTAGTAAAATGTGTTTCCCCAGAACACAATTTAAAATCCATTGTGTGTAGACCTTGTTGCCTTATTAGCTACCTCGGTATCCAGCACAGAATGCCTTATACTGTTTTGTTTGTTTTACATTGAGCTCATTTCCCTTGCTGCTTACTTGGTTTATATGCCACCAAACAGGTGATGCAAACCATGGTGGTGGTGATGGAGAGAACTTTATTTGTAAATGTTTGCTCTTGAGTTATTGAGACACCCTTAAATAATTTAATAAACCTTAGGAGGTTCTGTTTGTGTTAATTGACAGGTCTGACAGGGCTTAATTTGGGATGAAGGATCTCTATAGCCCTGGAGGAGCTGAACAATTCAAAGCAAGGGAAATCGATGCATTGACATCCCTGCTACAGAAGAATCATTTCCCAACCTATTGGGGACTCTTCGAGTTTCACAAACCTATATAGGAATGTAGTGTAGATCACTCTAATTGTCCCACAAGCTTAGCCATGATATATTAAAGGCTATAATCAGTGAAGTGCAATGGGGTGGGAGTGCAAAGCAGAAGATCAACCATCTCTTCCAAACCCCTGATAGCTTCTTCTGACTAGGGTGGAAGGTGGAGGGGAGTGGACTTACCTTTTCCCCCTCCCACACAGATCCTTGTTGTTTGTAATTGGTTTCAGTTGCAACCATTTTCTAGGATCTGTTTGTGTATACATCTGTACACACACACACACAGCTGGCCTTAAATGCCCCATTTTAGGACCTAGCACCAGCTACCACCAACAAAAGAACCAGGAGCAGATGATCTACACCCGAGGAGCTATCCACAAGCATTGTGGGGGCCTCCACAATAGATATGGTCCCCTACTAAGGAAGCTCTAGGCTGGCAATGGGGCACTTCTGTTCCATCCTAACTGGGTCCATCCAGTGGATCTAGGGGTTTAGGATAGCTCTGCCTGTTTCCTTTTTTCCTTAATTACTGCTCTAGTCCTATTCTTATACCTGTACTTTTTGATGCCTGTATTTTAAATTTTATTTCAAGATAAAATTCTTGAAAATCCCTTAAATATTAGACAGGCACCATCTCTGTTATCTTTTCCATGCCTACTGAAGACCTTTCTGTTTCAACAAGCCTTTTGAGACCTTATCCCAGTCTGCGTCTGTGTTGGAATTGCTTTTTAACCTTTTTTAAAAAAAAGTCTTGAAGGCTTTTTTTAAAAAAAACGTTTTTAAAGATGTTTTGTTTTAATGTATTTTAAAGTCTGTTTTTATGACATTTAAAGTGTTTTTCGTGTTTTTGTTTGTCACCCTGGGCTCCTGCTGGGAGGAAGGGCGGCATATAAATAAAATTCCATGAAATGCCAATATGAAAAAGAGTAGAGTCTACAGCACCTAGAGAATGGTTCCAATGGAAGAAAAAATGCATTTTGCAATGACCTAACTAGATTTACCATGAATGTAGAAAAGTTGAAGAAATGGAAATGACCACTTCCTATCCAAAGATCTGCTTATTCTAGGTGAGAACAAGTGATGAATGGGAACAACGTGAGTTAGGCGGCTACATCAATGAAGTAAGGAATCCAGCTGGCCAGTGACACTCGAAGAGGGAGTAATGCCATCAACTCTCAAGGAGGCAATAATTAAACCAATCTTAAAGAAGTCCTCCTTGGATCCCCAAGATCTGAACAACTACCGCCCAGTCTCAAATTTGCCATTTTTAAGCAAGGCAGTAGAACGGGTGGTGGCTAAACAGTTGCAGGCGCACTTGGAGGAAGCAGATTATCTGGATCCATTTCAATCGGGCTTCAGGCCTGGACATGGGACTGAAACAGCCTTGGTCGCCTTGGTAGATGATATGAGGAGGGCATGGGATAGGGGCGAATGCACCTTCCTTGGTCTCCTCGACCTCTCAGCGGCTTTTGATACCGTTGACCATGCTATCCTCTTGGACCGCCTGAGGAGGTTGGGTATGGGGGGCACTGTTTGGCAGTGGTTCCATTCCTTCCTCTCCGGTAGGTACCAAAGAATAGCATTGGAGGAGGAGGTTTCTGATCCCTGGCCTCTCACTTGTGGGGTGCCACAGGGTTCCATCCTCTCCCCGATGCTGTTTAACATCTATATAAAGCCGCTGGGGGCAATCATCAGGAGATTTGGGCGGCAGTATCATCAATATGCAGATGACACGCAGCTCTATCTCTCATTTAAATCTTCACCAAGGTTGGCTGTTGAAACCATGTCCAAATGTCTGGAGACGGTGAGTGGCTGGATGGGAAGGAATAGGCTGAAGCTGAACCCGGACAAGACCGAGGTACTGTTTGTAGGTGACAAGGAAAGGTTGGGGGATGTGGACCTTGTGCTTAATGGGGTATGATTGCCCCTGAAAGAACAGGTCCGCAGCCTGGGGGTCATTCTTGACTCCCAGCTGTCCAAATCTCGGCTGTAAGCCGGACGGCGCTGTATCAACTCCATCTGATACGGCGGCTGCGCCCCTACCTCCCCAATCATCTGCTCCCACCAGTAGTGCATGCCCTGGTCACCTCTCGCCTAGACTACTGTAATGCGCTCTACCCTTGAAAATGGTCCGGAAGTTGCAGCTGGTACAGAATGCGGCGGCTCGTCTGATTAAAGGTAGCCGCCGACAAGATCACATCACTCCTGTATTGAAGGAGTTGCACTGGCTACCGGTTGCTTACCGAACCCAATTCAAGGTGTTTGACCTTTAAAACCCTATACGGTTTTGGACCAATCTATCTGAAGGAGCGCCTCCAACATCATCAGGGATGCCGCTCAACAAGATCAGCCTCAGAAGACCTTCTCTCGATCCCACCAGTTAAAATAGCTAGACTGGTGAGGACCAGAGAGAGGGCTTTTTCAATAGTGGCCCCCACCCTTTAGAATTCTCTCCCAAATGATCTCCGTCATGCCCCTTCTTTGATGAGCTTCCGCCAGACCCTGAAGACATGGCTCTTCAGGAAGGCTTTTGGGATGGCCTAGGCTTTTACTGTTGTTGTTAAATTTTAATGTTTAATGTATTGTTTATTCTGTACGTCGCCCAGAGTGGCTGGTGAACCAGCCAGATGGGCGACTAATAAATTCAATAATAATAATAATAATAATAATAATAATAATAATAATAATAATAATAATAATAATAATAATAATAATAATGTATAACATCCCCTAAAACTGAAACATGCAGCCAATTTGGGCATGCAAAAAAGCAATGTTAACCTGGATGGTGGAATCAGAGACCTCATAGGAAATGGATGCTGGGTTCTGGTCAGCAGGAATATGGGACTGGTCTTGCTGTTTATTGCAATGCTACAGGTCACTGTACAATCAGCGGTTAAGGAGATATTTAAAGAGAGTAATAGGCTGATGTGACCAATGAAGAGTTGGACTCTGCCCCTTACCCATCTGTTGACATCAGCTGATTGACAGGTGGGCATGGTTTTAGGAATATGGCTGTGTGGGCTAATTTGGACACACTGGAGGGCCCAAGATTGGCCAGGCTGGGGGTTTAAAAAACAGAGCCTGCATTTATTGATTGCAGGCACTAACAGCCAATTCAGGACAGGGCACTCAGTTTCCTATACCATATTGCCACCTTGGGCTCCTGCTGGGAGGAAGGGCGGGATATAAATAAAATAAAATCATCATCATCATTATCATCTCTGCTTTCTGGCCAATAAGGACACACACATAGAGAAAAGGAATAGTAAAAAAAGAATCTCAAACCAATAACCTACAGCACCATCACCACCCTTTGAAAGCTTTTTTTAAAATTGTATCTTAATGCAAATACATCTGAAGTGTGTGTGTATGTGTGTGTGTGTATATATATATATATATATATATCCAGCTTTGGCATAACAAAATACTGTGTATTAACTCTGGCATGGATCTCTTTATCATCCTGTCCTGTAAATTTATTGCAGAATCAACTGAAGATAGTAGATGCATGGTTAACTACAAACCACCTCTGTACAGCTTCTTTGAAAAATATATTTACAAACTCACTTGATAAAATACCAGCAGGAAAACTAATATAACTTATCAAAGATCCAGTGGTTCATCAGCAGAAGAGAGTAACATACAATAAAATCTCATCTGCTGTCACCAGAAGCCTAAAGAAAGCACACCTTTATTCATTAATTCGGTTGCTATTCTGCCCTTCATTGGCATGGGCTCCCAGGGCAAGTTACATCACAAAACGTACGCAGCAAATCAAAACTGAATCGGAATACTTTACAGTATAAAATAAAAACACATTAAAACTCTTAAAAATAATATAATTCTGCCACTGCTTCATCAATGTACAGCAGACCTCAAGATATCAAGGTTGTTTCCCACCACCGCTACCACTGCTGTACATACAACAAAGACCTGAGCAAAGACGTTAGTTTTCAGCTGGAACTGGAAATTAAGCAATGCTAGTACCACTTGTTCCTTGGAGCAGGGAACTTCCTTAGCACACTCTTGGTCCAATCCTGTTCAGCAGCTGCAGCTGCAACAGTGCATGCATCTTCCCTGCGTCTTCCCTACAACTTCCAGGGCTGCTCAAATGTCCTGGATTCATACTGGAACAACTCCAGTGGTGGCCCTTGTGTATCATGTGCAGCCTCTTGGTGGTACCTATGTAATACCACAAAGCAGGGGGAACTTATATGAGAAGTAAAATATTCTAGGCAAGCCCAGCCTTTTATCATTTACTTTTCCTACTTAGCATTGTCCCACATAGATCCATATCTTTAGAGCCTATCTCACATTTTAGCACCCATTAACCAATTAGTTGCCTCTGGGAAGTTCATGATGAAGGCCACACCTATTCCTTGACATATCTTCAATTTGGTTTGCATTTAAAGCTGAATTTATCAAATTCACACTTTTCCAAATGATATGAAAACTGAAATACAGCCATCCTTCTAAATCCACCCTTCTCTGAATTTTGCAATGCAGTTTGCCAACCAATGTTTACAAAAATGAATATATATGGGGAAAGTGGGCATAAAAATAATTTTTTAGTGAAAATATTGTACAAAAATACAGTCTATTAGGAGAATTTGCTTGCAACACTGTATACATTAATCAAAACTGTATCCAAATATGTGTTTATTAGGAGAAATTCGCACTAAAATGCTGAAGAATTTTCATGAAAATTTGTTTGCTTTTAAAAAATGCAAATTGCTACAGAAATGCAAAGAACCATGTTTCCAACTGGAAAAACAAGAGAACCGAAATTGCCAGATCCTCCCATCCCTAGTTGGAAGTGAAGAGGCCGAGCCCTGAACAATGAACTTCTATTTCTTCTACCATTCTACAATATTCAAGAACTGGTTTCTTTTTCTGTACAGGTTGAATCCCTTTTGAAGTTACTTTTTTATTATTAGATTTTCCAAAAAACAGACATACAATGCATACTCTGGATTCCAAAGTACTTGCAATGAAATAACATAAGAATCCATTAGCTCCCCCCCCCAGACAGTTCCAGGTATTATATCAGATTTCTTTTTCCATTTCAAAGGTCATCTTAGATGGTCAAACCACAAGTGACCATGTGGGGATGAAGGTGGTCCTGGTTGCTTATGTACTGAATAAAGCAATACCATGTATTACTTTTTAATTTAATATTGGACCACCATGAGCCCCCTTCCCACAATCAAAACACTTCAGAATTCCTACATTTCACAGGCAAAGGATGCCATCTCTGAATACCGAGGCTCCATTTTTAGCTAGCACAGCTAATAGTCACTGATTGAGATATTTACAGAGAGTGAATTATTCTTTTTTAAACCCATCTAAGCCAATGGCTATCATACCAACTCTTGTAGCAATGCATTCCATGAATTCCTGAATGAAAACGCTACTACCAAATTTGCCACCCCCATTCACCTGTTTAATTTCTGCATGTCAGGATGCTATTAAAGAGCCAGCAGAAAGGCGGACAGTGGCTACGCCTACCATTGGCTCCACCTATTGTGATCCCTGGCTCCACTTACTATTCGCTGCTGGGCTACCGAGCTCAGTGGGAACCAGCAATCCCTGGTTCTAGGCACTGAGTTATGGGCCCACATGTGCTGTGGTGCCTGCAGGCACTGCACTGGAGATGTTATCCTTAAGTGTTTGTGGCAAATTTTTATGTCATCATTGTCTCCTGGCCAGACCTACTGTAACACTCTCGTCTTGATCTTGAGTGGCTTCGTTGTGGGGAAGGGAATGATTTTCCCAGAGCTAGATTCTCCAGGAGGCAATACATCCCCAGGCAGGGGTGTACATGCACACAGAACCAGCCACTCTGAATCAAACCCAAGGGAATTTGGTCAGCACTGCAATTTAGGATGGATTGCTATTTTACGATGTGTCTTGGGACAAAATAAAATAAAATTAGGCAACTAAAAATGTTTTTGTTTAAATAGGCTTTCTCTGAGATACGATGTCATTTTATGGAATATTAACTGTACAATAGTAGAAATGGCTTTATTGTTTTTAGTTTGTTGAGTTTAGGAACGAAGGAGGCTGTCCGATACTGAATCAGACCACTGGTCCATTTCACCCAGTATTGTCTATACTGCCTGGCAGTGGCTTTCCAGGAATTCAAACTGGGGACATTCCCAGTCCTGCCTGGAGATGCCAAGGACTGAACCTGGGACCTTCTGCATGCAAAGCAAATGCTCTGCCACTGAACTGTGCCCCTTCAAAAAGAGAGGATAACTTTGTATTTTATCTTGTTGCATGCTACTTTGGTAGCTTCTGGCTGTGAAATGGTTGATAAATCTGCAAGATAAATACAAATAAAATGAAGGTATGAGAATGAAGCATTTTTTTCTGAGTAGGGAGAGGAAAGAGGAGACAATACTCCCCCTGAAAGACATATCTCTAACTATATAATAGTTTTCTAAGTCATCACACTGTCACACCACATCATGTGGAGTCAGGGGGCACGGTGGCAGGGCAGCAAGCAAGGCGAGGGCATGAGGGAAGCAAGGGTGGCTGGTGGAGGGGCGGGCAACTGAGCAAGCAGGGCAGCCAGGTGCAGGGTGAGTGAGGCGAGGGAGCGGCTGTGGAGTGGGTGGGTGAAAGAGCAAGCGAGGTGAGTGGGCTGGTGTGGAATGAGCAGGCGAGCAGCTGGGGGAGAGGGCAAGCGGTTAAGGTGAAGAGACATTGGTGGCAGCAGCAGCCTGGGTGGGACACAGGTAAACGCCGTAGGTGGGGAGGTGGCCTGGGCACGCTGTGCAGAGCTGTGCAGTGGCCGTGTTTGTTGAGAGGAAAGTGGAGGTGAGGGGCAGTGACCCAGTGCAGGAACAGGCAAGGAGTGTTAGTAAGCCCATGGTGGCCGGCACTGCAATGGTGGAGGCACTGGAGGAATGGCGAGGGGGAATTGGTGAGGGGAGTGGGGTACCTGGAGGTGCATTTGTGAGTGCATGGGGGTGCATTTCCAAGTGTGTGTGTGTGCTTTGAAGTCTCTGTGTGTGTGGCTTGGGGTGCCTGGGCTATGTGTAAGGGGGTTGGTGAGGAAAGCAAGCAGGGGACAGAACCCCTCTAGTTTCTAAATGTTTTTATATGAAAGGTGCATTTGATAAGTGTTTTGTGTGCTTAGTGTCTCCCTGGCTCCAAGCAATTGTAATTTCCTTTCTTGCAAAGCTACCATCTTGCTGTGATCTTATGTTGTTTCTGTTCTTTGAAAAAAATCTTGCTTTGCTTTGAAAGGAGCAAATTTGAAAAGAAAGGGGGGGAAAGGACTCTTATCAAGACCATAGGTCAGGAGATGTTCTATGGGACGGAGGCATATTATGGTGTATTAGCTGTAACAGCTATATGTGTGGTCCCCACTGAGCCAGAGCTCTCTCCGTGCCATCTGCAGCCGCCACCACTTTTTTCTCCCCCTTCAGTGACTGGCAGGAATGCAATATTGGCTATTATATTTCCAAGAAAAAGAAAAAGACTTCTCAAAGTATTAAGAGAAATCAAAATCACCTCAAAAATTGAGAATACAGAAGCCCCTCTATAAAATAAATTGAACAGCAATTGCCTTCTCTTTTAAATAAATAAATCACAATGTGTACTATGTTGAAAGGGAAATGGCCTGAATTTTGATCCATACTAGCATTTCATTTTGGGAGGGGGGAAGAAAAAACCCTCAAAGATTCTCTCACAGCAGAAAATTGAAATGGTGGAGTGAAATTATGTTCATTCTGGGCTTCCATTATAAAGCTCAACCCCTGCTGCTTATTCAAACACGACCATTTTAGAATTACTTCCTAGAGGTTAATTGTTTGTTCTGGAGTGCAGAATATTCACAGTGATTTTTTAAAATTTTGTTTGACTATTGTTACTTACTTCATAAGACACTGTAGATGTTTCTGATAAGACTGATAACAAGATGCATAAACATAAATTAACACTACCACATTTTTATTTGGCACAGCTCCTTTGCCTTTGGCACTATGGGGGTGGGACATGCAAAATTCAGCAGACCAATGCAGCATTGAATTTATTTTGCCTGTCATGCAGTAGTTGCATAAAATATAATAATTCATTTTTCTTGCTAGAGTATATGAGCCACCTTTCAAGAGATTGGTTAGGCGGTATATAAAATTATATGTATTTCCTAATTGAAAACAAAGCTAACATACATATTTTTAAATCTCGTATTAAAAAAATAAACAAGAATCACAGCATAGAAATATACTGGGGGTAATGGTAGAATAAAATTAAAAATAATAAAAACATTTATGAAAAAATTACTAAAAGAAAGGGATGCAAACCTGGAAAACAAACTGTCAGAGAACTAAAGAAATGGAAGATAAGAAAAGATAAATTCATCAACAGAAAATCTGTTAAAAATTGAACAGCAGTTTGAACCAATATGAAGTACAAACTGTAAAACAAATAAAGCAAAAATACAACAACATATTGTTATTAAAGAACTGAAAGCTAAAAATAGAACATTTGAGACCAATGTGGAAAAAAGTAAAAATATTCTAGACAACTTAGCAAATCAGGAAAGAAAAGTAATCGCAATCTGTCTGGGTTCAGCACAACAAGAAGTGATTCAAACAGAAACAACAGCTGTGCTGGAGAGTGGGGGTGGGGGAGAGAGACCATCAATTTTCAATTAATACTAAACCATAGTTTAATGTCACATCTGAACACAGCCATGGAAAGGTCTGTAAAGGAGAAGGCATGAAAGGCAACAGTGAGATATGCCAAGAAAAAAGCTGCAGCTCTAACAAACCATACATCAAAAAGTATATAGGTAAGGCACTGTATCAGTTTGCCATGTGATATAAGTGTACAGTTTGCCATGTGATATAAGTGTACTAGCCACTGAGAGTTGGATTTGTTTCATTTTTCATTTTCTAGCTTAGGGGCATTCAGACTATGTTTCTTTCATCTGTATTTCATAGTGTTTTGGGCCGCTGTGTTTTATAGTGTCATATCACGATGACACAGATGCACACTGCAGTCAAATAATTCCAGGTGATTCATGGTGCTAAATGGAAAGTATTTTGTATTGAGATACTCTGGCTGTCAGTTATTTTCCTCCTTCCCTCTTCCCTGTCTCTTCCATCTTTCTCCACCTTAGGATGATCAATGGAGGACAGCTATTCTATTTGTTTTATATTGGCACAGAAAGGCAGGAGTGCTGTAGCAGCTAAGAGTATTAAACTTGGAACACTAAGGTTCAGATTACTTGTTCATTCATGAGGCTCACTGGTGACTTCCATCTGTCATTCTAGCCTACCTCAAAAGGTTGTTATCAGGATAAAAACCAGGAGTTGGAGAATCCACAGCCCACTGAGAGTGAAAGCTTTTCATGGCCATGCTAGAGGAGCCAACAGCACGCTGTGGACCACTTTTGTGTCTCTCCTTTTCCTGCCTGAAAGGAATATTAATGTGCTCATGTCAACTCTCTCACCTAACAACATAGAAAGACTCCTTCACAACTCCTCTGTTCTCTGAACATAAAGCTGTCTCCACATGGAACCATTTTTTCAAAAATCAACACACAAAGCTTGCGTATGGTTCACTTAGCAGCTGTCTCTTCATACCACCCAACAGAATGCTACTGTCTGGACATTACTTCTGTCTCCCCTTCACCACCATATACAGCAGCCCCCTCTCCACTATATATTTAAAGCAGTAATTAGGGTTGCCAGGTTCAATCCCTGAGACTGATCCTGTATCTTTAGGAAAAGAGAAAGTCAGCCAAGTGCAGGCATTCTTGCAACTCTGTAATGGGAAAAACCACAAGGTGGAATTTTCCCTTCCCCCTGCACAATTTTTAAAGATACAGAAGACCTCTTGGTTGCCAGGCCCAGCCTCCAAGGTCTTCTGTATCTTTAAAAGTTGTGCAGGGGGAAGGGAGAATTCCACCTTGTGGTTTTTCCCATTACAGAGTTGCAAGAACGCCTGCACTTGGCTGACTTTCTTTTCTCCTAAAGATACAGGGTCAGTCTCAGGGATTGAACCTGGCAACCCTAAGTAGCATACTATTTTAAATAGTCATGGCTTCCCCTAAAGAATCCTAGGAACTGTAAGTTTGTTAAGACTACTGAGAGTTGTTAAGAGACTCCTATTCCCCTCACAGAACTACAATTTCTAGAGTGGTTTAACAATCGATTTCTCTTCCCAGGGAACTTTGGAATTGTAGCTTCTATGTGGGGAATAAGGGTCTCCTAAGCAGGCTGGGCACTAGCAGGCAGCCAGGTTAGGCCCCAGCTGAGGGCCCATGTGACCCAGAGGGGCCCCTCCCTAGGGTTGGAAGGTGAAGCTCCCATTCAGCAATCCATGGTTCTGGGACTCAATGACCCAGCACTGCTGCAGATAGCAAAGTGGAAGCTCCTGGGAGCTCCCAGATGCCTCAGGGGATCCCAAGATACAGGTGGCCTGGGGCTTAAATAAGCCCGCCTACCCCACCTACCTGTTGTGTCAGCACACATGCCCCATGCGCTGCATGTGCATGTCTGCCATCACCTACGATGGCTGCAGGAGTGCCTCTAAAGGGTTGATGTGCCTGCTGCCATCTTGAGTGATGGCATGCATACACGTTGGCACGACAGGTGGGTGGGTTTATTTAAGTCCCGCACCACCTGTATTGGGTGGGGGTGTTTGGCCTTAAGGCACTGTGGGCCCAGGTAGACTGGTGCCCAAGGGCCCATTCATGCCTGGCGCTGGCCCTGCTTCTAGCAACTCTCAGCACCCTTAACAAACTACAGTTCCCAGGATTCTTTGGGGGAAGTAATGGCTGTTTATAGTGATATGATACTGCTTTAAATGTATAGTGCAGACATTCCTTCCCTATTCCCCTCATCACATGTAGAAGTGAATAGCTGAACCAGGAGGCTCTGCATTTATTTGAATACGGGATATCCATTTACTCTCCATAATGAAAGGTATCAACTATGCTGATGTAAATTATTTGTAACCATACCAAGAATTCTGGTATGTAACAACTTCACAGAATTATTAATAGCTGAAAAAACCTGTAGCACCACAAAAAGTCTAACTGGCTGATCATGGCCCCTTCTGCACTATACATTTGAAGCAGTCAAGGTCAAGAGCATGACTTCAGATTTGAAAGAAACCCTGCTCAACCTTGGGTTACATACGTAGCAATTTCTAGTGTGCATTGTTATGGTGAGGTTTAAGAGTAAATTATCAACTGACATATAATGACTTGAAGCTATTTTATTTCGCCTTTGTTTTTCTTACACTGTTTCCTCATAGGATGAAAGCGAAACACACACAACTCATACCTAGCTTTTACTTAAATGACGTCTTATTTTAAGGAACTTGATGACCAGGTACTAACTTCCTATGAAGGGATAGCTCATCACATTTGAAAACTAAATTGTTCTCTATTTCAAGTGTTTTGGTATCTGTCACAGCTGAACCCTGTGATCTGTAGTGGTGTCATGAATCCCCACAGATAGTTATCTGAAAGGTCAAAGCCGGGTGTTACAGCCAAAGATAAGCGGTTGTGGGCGTTTAACTCTCCTGCTCTAGTTTTTAGTTCTTTGTTTTATTCAATTGCTTTAATTTATAAGCCAAACAGCCTTACAAGGTCCTTTGTGGATTCCAAAAGCTGGAATATAAATATTTGATTAAGTGAATAAAATAAGGAATTCTAGAATCTTGGTGTACACCACACCATTTTACCAGCTTCTTACAGACTTAAGACATACCGTGCTTTCTTCAGGGACTCTTTTCTACCAGCTGGGCTTACCTTATGGTGAGTATGTTAGCAGAGCAATTGGGCAGCCTGTTAGTTATCAAGGCAGGGACCTCTGCCACTGTAATGTCATCAGTTTCCCCCTCCCTTGCTGTTGAGAGAGAATGGCAAGCAGAAACTCAACAGGAGCAGCTTTTCCCAGCATGCAGATGACAATGATAGGAAAAGACTGAAGTCACCTGCTGAGTTAAACTGTGCAGTTGCTAAAAGCCCATGAGCCCTAACAGAAAAAAAGGTCAGCAACCCTGTACACCAGAGTGGCCAATGCAGTATAATAAGGGCAAGACATAATTTTCAACAGTGCATTGGAAAAGTAGTATATTAGCCCTTCTCAGGTGTTCTGCTTATGTAAAAATCCTACAGGTGTTGTTGTTATGTGCCTTCAAGTCGATTACGACTTATGGTGACCCTATGAATGAATGAATAGCATCTGTTATAAACCACCTTGTTCAGATCTTGCAAGTTCAGGTATGTGGCTTCTTTTATGGAATGAATCCATCTCTTGTTTGGTCTTCCTCTTTTTCTACTCCCTTCTGTTTTTCCCAGCATTATTATCTTTTCTAATGAATCATGTCTTCTCATTATGTGTCCAAAGTATGATTACCTCAGTTTCATCATTTTAGCTTCTAATGATAGTTCTGGTTTAATTTGTTCTAACACCCAATTATGTGTCTTCTTCGTGGTCCTTGGTATCTGCAAAGCTGTCTTCCAATACCACATTTCAAATGAGTTGATTTTTCTCTTATCCACTTTTTTCACTGTCCAACTTTCACATCCATACATAGAGATCGGGAATACCATGATTTGAATGATCCTGACTTTAGTGTTCAGTGATACATCTTTGCATTTGAAGACCTTTACTAGTTCTCACATAGCTGCCCTCCCCAGCCCTAGCCTTCTTCTGATTTCTTGACTATTGTCTCCATTTTGGTTAATGACTGTGCCAAGGTATTGATATAATCCTTCACAAGTTCAATGTCCTCTTTGTCATCTTTAAAGTTACGTAAATCTTTTGTTGTGATTACTTTAATCTTTCTGATGTTCAGCTGTAGTCCTGCTTTTGTGCTTTCCTCTTTAACTTTCATCAGCATTCGTTTCAAATTATTACTGGTTTCTGCTAGTAGTATGGTATCGTCTGCATATCTTAAATTATTGATATTTTTCCCTCCAATTTTCACACCTCCATCTTGGTCCAATCCTGCTTTCTGCATGACCTACAAGGGAGCAAGGGTAAAAAGTGTGAAGTTCCACCTGCATGTTGCCATCCCTGTCACTCTCCAACTTGTGGATGGGTGAGTATGTGAAGCAGAGAGCGTCCTCTACTTGTAGAAGGTTCCCTGTGTGATTTAAAACCCCAGTTATGCAGAGTTTACTGGTGGGATTTCACATGAACAGAACACCCAAATAAGGCCACTGTTTTACAACGAACAGTGTTCGAATTCTTGAGTAATTTGGATTCTTCAGTAATTGCATTCTCTTTCTCTGTCCCTTTGACATACTTCTATAGTGATAAAACCAAACCTAGGAGCGATATCTAGGCTTTCTAATCTCTGTCAATATGTATTATGAATTATTCAAGTTATTTCTTTGAGGTCCAATCCTGCTATAGCTGGATAGCCAACTCTACAACTGACTTAAACAGTACCTGTACTGCGCACAGACATTGCTGGCTTCTTTTCCGTAGACATTCTGCCATGTGTGTGAGTTCAGGGTTCAAATCCTTGCTCAGCTGCTTCCCTCTACTATCAGTGTTGTCAAAGATGACAGCATCAATCATGTTTATGCTGAGGGATGAAGCACATACAGACCAGTGCTGTATGAATATGTCATTAGATTTAGAGCAGTATCTATGGGCAAATTTCTTTTTCCCAGTCTTTCAGAGAAGTTGTCCAGAGGTGTGTGCATCCAGTGCGGATTCCTACCCATCTGCACTACAGCACAGACCAGTAATGTGCCAAAACCTGTCCTCCAATTTCTTGAAACTTTCTTCGCCTGCACAAGAGGGTTCATTTTTTCTGCCTCAGTCACACAGTACTGCTCTATAATTTCTTTATTATTTAGGGGGTGCGTGATTGAGCTTAATCACTGAGAGGTGGCCATAGATGGTGTGTGTGGTTTTACTTTCCATTAAACATTTCCCCAGTACTCTGCAGCCTCCCTGGTTGCCATACTTCCTGATCTGAGTTATTTCTTCTGGGTTTTGATTGAAGAATGGGAAGCTGGCTACAAAGCACATAATTTTGTTTTGAAGGAAAGTCCTTCTTTTCACCCTTTAAAAAAATCTACACTGATTTCTTTAAAAGGAAAAAGACTTTATTTTAAATAAAATAACAACAGCTGCCAGGTATATGTAAGAGGCAGCCTTGCTGCCTTCCTGCACTTACAGAAAAGCACTGTCAAGGACACTTTGGACGTTTCAGGAAGTGTGGGCATGCAAGAACGCTGTAGAGTGCAGACCCCTGGACAGACAATTTGAAGAATGAAAGAAGGGAGCACAGAGCACACACAAAGACACGTAGAGTAACTGCAACAAAACCCCTGCACTCCTAGGAGAATTTCACTGAAACTTTTCCTCTGCGTTTGCTAACTTTCAAATCCAGTTTCTTTTCTCATTAGTTGATGGAGAGAAAAAATGCAGGATAAATTTTCAGTACAGCACAGACAACACATTAGCAGGCCCACTTGAAACTTTTCCATCATTGTCTAGGAGTAATGCAATTATCTGCTTTAAATAGCTTACATCATTTTTCTATTTCTGAAAGAGCGCCTCCAGCTTCATCAAGGATGCCGTGCAACAAGATCAGCCTCAAAAGGCCTTCTCTCTATCCCACCAGTTAAAACAGCTAGACTGGTGAGGACTAGGGAGAGGGCTTTTTCAATTGTGGCTCCCACTCTGTGGAATTCCCTCCCAAACGATCTCCGTCATGCCCCTGCTATGATGAACTTCTGCCGGGCCTTGAAGACATGGCTCTTCAGACAGGCTTTTGGGGTGGGTTAGGTTTATTACTCCTGTTGAGATTTTAATGTTTTAATGTTTTAATGTATTTGTATGTTTTTATTCTGTATGTTGCCCAGAGTGGCTGGACAACCAGCCAGATGGGTGACTAATAAATCTAATAAATAAATAAATAAATATTATCATTACTTCTGAATTGTTATGTAAATGTAACAACAGGAAGCGAGTTATCTGTCATATCGCAATTGTCACTGACCCAATCATTTCTCCCTCCCTTCTTCCCATCCTTGTACGCTGGGATAGATTACTAATGGTGTATACTTGTCCATGTAGAGTTATGATAAGTACTGCATGACATGCACATATGTAGGAAACAAATGGACTAATAATGGAAAGAGAAAGGCAAGGAGAGGGAGAGTGAAAAGGTGGTGGGGTCTAATTATGGAAACTGGCGATATGATCTCATAGCAATCAGGTTCCAAAGGTTTCCAGAAATGGACTCATCGAATCATAGAGTTGGAAGGGGCCTCTAAGACCATCGAATCCAACCCCCTGCTCAATGCAGGAATCCAAGTTAAAGCATACACTCCTTCGATATTGGGCATTTACTATGGAATAGACACTAGGATTACTCACTTTTAGCAGGGCATCTGCATCACATATTGATCAAAACATCTTCCTCCTGTGTTTGCCCTGTTCAGCTTTTTTGGGGGGGTGGATTGGCATTAAGAAACTTTTTTTACATACTGGAACAACTGTTCAATTTCCTCATGTGTAAATGACTCATCATACAGCTGTTCTGGCCTGTACAGTCCAATAATTGCCTACAAATTGTGTTCTAACAATTTCTTTCTCTATGGTCCATTTCTCCTCTCTAGAAATTAATCCTATCACTAGGCCTTCCCTCTCAAAAAGCTTTGCCTTTATATCTGTTTCTCTACTCCCCAAAAGAGCAGCAGGGGGATCCTTACTGAAACTGCAGTGAGGAGGAGAAAGTATGCCATTAATTCTTAAAGCATCATGGCCCTATGAAAATTGTCCCCACCCCACAGCCCACAACTTTTGGGGCTATGACAAGGGGGGCTGATTACCTGGTTATAGAATGTTCTTTGGATTTCACAAATTTAGAAGCAGAATCGCAGTGGTTGGGTGTTGCTAAACTGTCCTTGTCTGGAAGCACCTGTGGATTCTACTTGATATTACAAATTGCTTCTTTCTCTTTTCTCTTAAACAAAATCCTTTGATAAAACAGTTAACTGTGTTATCCAACAGTGTATGGTAGTGGACATTTTGGCTTTACCTATCACAGTTGCCCTCACAATTCGTTCTCCTTAGACAGGGTTGTTAACTGATTGGAAACAAAAAACTGCCTAGCTGGTTTTCTGGCACTGTGTGAGTTTCCAATTTTTTTTAGCATAACAATCTCTGCAGCATTTTAAACTAATGCCAGTGTTGTAACCTGACCCTGTGTGCATTACACATTTAAAGCAGTATCATACCACTTTAAACAGTTGTGGCTTCCCCTAAAGAATCCTGGGAATCCTTAGTTAAGGAAGCTGAGAGTTGTTAGGAGACCCCCATTCCCCTCAGAGAGCTACAGTTACTAGAGTTCCCTGGGAAGAGGGACTGATTGTTAAACCCCTCTGGAAATTGTAGCTCTCTGAGGTAAGCAGGGGGTCTCTTAACAAATCTCAGCATCCTTAGCAAACTACAGTTCCTAGGATTCTTTGGGAGAAGCTATAGCTGTTTACAGTGGTATGATACAGATTTCAATGTATAGTACAAATGCCCCCCACAAACACAATAAGGCACCTGGTCAATGAGCCAAGTTCCAAAGCCCCATTTTCAGGTAACCAAAATTTTTAAAACTAAAGGTGGGCAACCCAACTTCGGGATAGTTTGTGCCCGCACTGCAAAAGATGCCTCAGCTGTTCTCAAAACAAAGTTAAAGCATTTAAAAACCCATAACGGCTCAGTCATTTTATACCGTGGCATATGTGTGAAGTGGCCCGTGGAGATTCTGCAGTATCCATTATCTTGTTACCCCCAGATGCCTTCAGAGTGAGAGTCTGTAACTGGCAGAAGGCTAGCCCTGTGAGATGGGGTGGGGGGAGTAGATGTGCCTTGTGTGAAAGATATTGAGTGGGTCTGACTGTTCCCAATTCTCTCAGAGGCCTACTGGGATAATCAGTTCAGGTAGATTTTGTTGGCGGGCTCTTGTTGGGTCCATATGAGATGTTTAGGAGGAGTCTTAGTAAGAAGGAACATGGGTGATGCCACCCTAATTTCAGTGATCGTGGGTAGAGGGAGGTATAGCCATCGGAAGGTGGTGAACTACAATAGAAGACGAGGGCAAGGCTATCTACGCCTTGTTCCTCACTTCTACTCCTCCCATGGATGGGTTCCTCATTGCTCATCTGCTGTGTCCACTGACCTGTGTGTGCTGTTGTTTAACGCCAGATCAGTACGTAATAAGACCACACTCATCCATGATTTGATCATGGATGAAGGTGCCGATTTGGTGTGCATTACCAAGACCTAGGTGGGTGAGCAGGGAGGAGTTGATCTAACACAGCTTTGCCAACCTGGATACTCGGTACAGCACCACCACAGGCTGCAGGGATGGGAGAAAAGGAGTTGCTGTGGTCTACAGAACTTCCATCTCTGTCACCAGGAAACCACTCTGTCTTGGAGCTGGCTGTGAGAGCATGTGCCTGGTGTCAGGCCAAGGAGACAGTAAACTAGGGTTACTGCTGGTGCACCGTCCACCCTGCTGCCCGGCATCTTCTCTGACCGAGCTGGAGGAGGCCATCTCGGCTGTGGTATTGGAGGAGCCTGGAACAATAGTCCTGGGTGATTTCAATGTCCATGCTGAGGCTGCGTCTAGTGTTCTAGCTCGGGACTTCATGGCCTCCATGATGACCATGAAACTGTCACAGAAGTTGTCACCGGCCTACACATAGGGCAGGGCACACTCTCAACTTGGTTTTTCCTCCACACGGAGGAAGGGTGGTCTGGAGATGGGAGTTCAATGTCACCCCATTGTCATGGTTGGACCACTTCCTGGTGAAAGACTTATGGTTCCATTCCTCCCCTGTAGGAGTGATGGACAGATTAAGATGGTCTGCCATTGGAGACTAATGGAATCCACAGGATTCCTGAATGCCCTAGGGGACTTCCCAGTAGATACAGCAGGTGACCCTGTTGAAGCCCTTGTCACATTGTGGAACATTGAGGCTCATTGGGCTCTTGACACATTTGCCCCTGGGCCCCCTCTCCGGCATTGTGGAGCCCGGTTTGCACCTTGGTAAACTAGTGAGCTAAGGGCAGTGAAACAGGCTGGATGACAACTAGAGCACAAGTGGCTAAAGGTGAGGCTGATTGACCATGAGTAAAAGGTCATAACTGTGCCTACGGTGCAGCAGTGAGGGCGGCAAAGGCGGCCCACTTCTCTGCCACCATTGCATCCTGCCATCCAGCAGAGCTTTGCCATATTGTCAGGGGTCTGTAGACATCAGCTCCAGGAAATGGAGTTTTATACCCTTCGGAGGCCCACTGTGAATTGTTTGCAAGGCACGTTGACTGTAAAGTTGCTTGCCTCCATAGCAATCTTCATGCCTCATCCACATCTACTGTAATCCCCAGTGAGGCGTCCAGTGCAATGTCTGCTGCTAACACTTGGGAACAATTTCAGTCGATGTAGCCTGATGGCATGGACAAGGTGCTTGCAACGATGCCACCAGCAACAGGTCCTCTTGACCCTTGCCATTCTTGGCTTATTAAAACTTGTCGAGTTGGTTTGACCGAGTGGATCCAGGGTGTGGTCAATGCATTGTTGCAGGAGGGGAGGAGTGGTTCCAGCCTCCCTGAAAGAGGCAGTGATTCAAACACTCCCATAAAAGCCCACCCTGGACCCATTGTTTTGCAACAACTACCTCCTGGTTGCAAATACCCCCTCCTTAGGAAAGGTGATTGAGAGGGTTGTGGGGCAGCAATTGCAAGTACTCTTGGATGAAACAGATTATCTTGACCCATTCCAGTCTGAGTTCAGGCCTGGTTATGGGACTGAATTAGCCTTGGTCGCCCTGTGTGATGACCTTTATTGGGAGAAGGACAGGGGGAGTGCAACCGTTACTCTTACTTGATCTCTCAGCGGCTTTTGATACCATTGACAATGCTATCCTTCTGAGCCGACTTGGTGAGATGGGTATTGAAGGCACTGTTGTACAGTGGTTCCAATCCTATCTCCAAGGTTATTTTCAGAGAATAGCATTGGGTGATTGTCTTCAGCCCCATGGCAGTTGTGTTGTGGGGTGCTGCAGGGTACCATCTTGTCCCCCATGCTGTTTAACATCTATATGAAGCCCTTGGGAGAGGTCATCAGGAAATTTGGGGCGAGGTGTCAGCAGTACATTGATGATACCCAGATCTATTTCTCTGTAACATCTGAATTGGGAGAGGCTGTGCAAGCCCTGGACCGCTGGCTGGACTCGGTGGTGGGCTGGATGAGGCCCAATAAACTGAGTCTGAATCTTAACAAGATGGAGGCGCTGTGGATTGGTGGTTCCCGAGTTCAGATAACTGCCTGCTTTCAGTTGCCTGCTTTGGATGGGGTCATACTCGCTCTGAAAGAGCATGTCCATAGTCTGGGGGTGCTCCTGGGGGTGCTAGAGGCCCAGATGACCCCAGTGGCTAGGAGTACCTTTTTACCAGCTTTGCTGGTAAGACAGCTGCAGCCATTTCTGGACTGGGATAGCCTGACCACTGTTGTCCATGCACTGGTAACCTCCAGGCTGGATTACTGTAATGTGCTTTATGTGGGGCTACCCTTGAGGATGGTCCGGAAGCTGCAGTTGGTGCAAAATGCAGTGGCGAGACTGGTCCCTGGGGCAGGGTATCGCCAACATGTCACCCCACTACTGAAAGAATTGCACTGGCTGCCCATTTGCTACCAGGCCAAGTTCAAGGTTCTAGTTTTGGTGTACAAAGACGTATACAGCTTGGGACCAGGATACCTGAAAGACCCTCTTATCCTTTATATATCCAGTCGATAACTGCACTCTGCAGGTGAGGATCTCCTGCAGATACCATCTTATCAGGAGGTCCATTCCACACAACATAGGATATGGACCTTTAGTGTGGTGGTACCCACCCTGTGGAATTCCCTCCCCTTAAATATTAGGCAGGCGCCATCTCTGTTATCTTTTCGGCGCCTATTGAAGATTTTCCTCTTTCAACAAGCCTTTTAAGTTGAGACCTATCCCAGTCTGCGTCTGTGTTGGAATTGCTTTTTAATATGTTTTTTTAAGAAACAATATGTTTTTAACCCCTTTTAAAAGATGTTTAAAAAAATGTTTTTAAAGTTGTTTTGGTTATTTTAGGGTCTGTTTTTATGATGTTTTGATGTGTCTTTAGCACTTCTGTTTGCCGCCCTGGGCTCCTTCTGGGAGGAAGGGCAGGATATAAATAAATAAATAAATAAATAAATAAATAAATAAATAAATAGCCCAATTTACGTGTCACTTGGCTCCAAACTGTCTCACTTGGCAAACCCATCTTTCTCTTTTCTGTTCCAAGGAAGGATTGCTGTTTGCTGCATGTAAGGAACTGAGGACTATAGTTCTTCCTTTATTTTTCTAAAGAGAAGAATTGTCTGTGTTAGATTTACATATCTGTTTGAAGTACATATAATTCCATCTTTCGTATGGAGCTCAAGATTGCTTACATGTATTATAGAAACAACAATGCACAAAAAGAGCAACAACTGAAAAGTAGAAAGCACTCTCTGAGTCCAAAAACAATAACAGCAGCAGCAGCAGCAACAGAAGTAAAGCAATGGTCTTATATCTGCATAAGCATGTGTGGGATTAAACTGCCCTAAAGCAGTTTTAGCTCCACAGCTAAAACTAAGAGCAGCTTAACTCTATACCTTTATTCCCTAATAGGGGCAAGGATGTGGTTTTAGCTAGAAAAATAGGAATGCTGGTGTTAGAGCATACAAGTATGAGCAGAACACAAGAATGTAAACTATTTGATCAGTGTCTGAGTAAAGAAAGGCTACACCTCTGGAGGACCTGAAATTTTAAATCTCAAAACCCAGCCATACACCCTCCACCTTTTCTTGTTTCATCCTCATTGGAGTTATCAGCAATTAAGGCTGTCAAAGGGCTGGACTTGTAATATCAAAACAAAATACTTTAGATGGTACAGTTCAGGTCTTTTGCAACTAAAACGGTTTTGCAAAGCATTTTGTGAATTAGCTGCCCAAAGATCTGAGTTGAATTTTGTTTTGTTTTATGAAGTCGTTAACTACTAGATCAGATTGGAACTCCTTATGAAACTTCAGCTCCCTTGAAATGTAATCCTAGCTTGAAATGTATCTAGGATGGTATAGTGGTTGGGCTAGGACCTGGGAGACCAGGGTTAAAATCTTCACTCTTCCATGAAGCCCACTAGGTGACCTTGAGCGAACGACTATCTCTCAGGCTAACCTACCTCACAGGGTTGCTGTGATGATAAAACAATGAAGCATATATGGCAACTTGCGCTCCTTGGAGGAAAGGTGGGATATAAATTTAATAAATAATATTATTTATGAAATAATACAAAATTACATCTGGTTTTCTAAAACAGCTCAGATCTAAGTTCTTGGAGGCAAACCCTGCAAGAAAAGCCTATTTCAGAATTTTCAAACAGATTAGAGGCATATCTACTGGCATAGTTTATGAATATGAACTATATGTAAACATTAACATGGCCCTTGTGGCTATATTTTACACATTTTGAGCCTTGCGAAGAAATGTCACACAGTGTACCTCTCAGATCCCAGGGCATTCAATGCACTAGTATTTACCATTTCCCCTCTTAAATACATATATCTACCAACTGAAGAAAGGCCACGCATCTAGTGAAGTGGTCTGTAATCCATTTATGTCACAATAAAGCTGGTGGGTTGCAATCCTATGTACATTAATCTGGAAGAAAGTTCCACTGAACACAGTGGGATTTACCTCTGAATAAATATGCATAGGACTGTACTGTTATAGGGTTGTGATTTAAGTCATATGCATACTAGACCAATTGAAATCAATGGAGCTAAGTTACTCATGACTCATTGGGTCTTCTTCGAGTATGATTTAGTCCAGGAGCAGGGAATCTCATGCCCAGGGGCCAAATGTGGCCCTTCAAATCTCTCTGTCTGGACTCAGGACCTCCCCGCCAATAGCCCCTCTTCCTAAGCCATGCTGCTCACTTGCCCTGCTTCACAGCTTCCTTGAGTGTTTTGGCCTGTTTGGAAAACATCCCTGAACTCTGAGGATGCATTTGCTTGCCTGGATGAAGATAGAAAAGTGTGTGTAGAAACTAACCTACTGTAAAATTTACATTTGTTACTCTGCGCACTTTTGCCTCTGGCTTCACCCATTACCGGCATGTGGCCCCCACAAGGTTGCCCAGAAGGGAATCTGGCCCTCAGACTGAAAAAGGTTCCCCACCCCTGACTTAGTTGCACAGCATTCCTAGTCTTTTAGATGCCACAAGGATTCTTTCTTATTTTAATAGTAATATACACACATCATGCTTTTGTTTGTGATGAGCCATTTGGTCAGGACCTCATAGTCCAGCAATGCGGGCTTCAAGCTCAGAGGTAGAGCCTACATCACTCTTTAAGATTTTTAATATTTGGGAGGAAAATAACCACAGAGAGGAAAGTCTTTCTGAAGCGTGAACTGCTTTCATCTTCAAAAACTGAAGGCCTTCTTGGAAGCTTTGTTGCTACTATTTCCTGGCAATAATCAAAAGAAGCCTAAAAGGAAGTCTGTGATTGTAAACAAATCACATCCCACTGATTTCACCTGAGCTCACTTCCACATAATGTATTTATGATCCAAGCACAATTACTACAAGTCTTTGTAAACAAAGTAGTAATTTTTATATTTCAAGTTCGTGGACTGAGCAAATAAAACACTTTTGTGCCATGTCTTTTTATTTTGCCAATGCTGATGTAGTTACAGTTCCTGGAAAACTGGTTAGCTGAGAGGTTATTTCAGATGTGAGGAACCTTTGGCCCTCCAGATTTTGCTGAACTACAACTCCCATCAGCCCAATTTTAGGTTCATATGTTGGCTAACACAGGTGGGAATCCCAGTAGCAGTAGCATCCATCTGCCCACAGTTTAGGTGGGTGCAGTTGGGAGCCCCCCAACTACTAGCAGAGCCCAGCACAGCTGGGCAGAGAAGGGACATGTCGCTCATCCAATCCCCCTCTAGCAGGGCAGATCAGGGGTTTTGATTGCTCAGTAAGATATATATCATGCAGAGCAATTCTAGAAGCTTTTTACTCAAAAGTAAATCTCTGACTGAATTCAGTGGCACTAACTACCAGGTAAGTGTTCTTAGGATTGCAGCTTTACTGATGATAATATACTATGGAAAAATTGCATTGAAAACAGTATCTTAAATGTATTGCTACTCTTGAATTATTATAATGATGACATTACAGTGATACTTATTTCCTGTGCTTTTCCTCTTAAAAACAAACACCCTTCTGTTTCTGTATACTTTTTCTAAGCACAGATGATAAAATCCTTCTCTTTCTTTATTATGGTGTTGAAAGTTTTTATTTTTCAACTTTTATTTTAATGATGTTTTCCCAATAGTAATAAATACATAAATAATCCAAGCTATATTAGGTACCTTAGGGTACCCCAGTTTGTAGCCATCTTTAATACTGGGTATATTTGTAACGATTGTTTTAACTAAACTAAGGCTGCATTTGGGCATCACATTATCCTGAGCCCGTGCTGCTATGAATTTTTCCTGGTTTCACTCCTGCACTCACGTGCATACCTGGCTCCAAGTCCAAGTTGGATTTTTGCCCTGCCCCTGTGCTTCAAGCAGCCTTTTGACTTTTAAAACCCTTTTATCAGATGCCCAGCATATTTACTCATTATGACATTTGTTCAGTGTGGCTTGTGGTAGATTTAAAGCATTGGCCTGGGTGAATGGAGTGGTATGATTGCCACAAGGGCTAGCCAAATAACTTTCTACACCTCTGGATGGGGAGGGGGAGAGAGGTGGCTTCATGATTATCACAAGGACCTTTCCATCAGTACTTTGCACACAACTGGTCCAGACCCCTTCCTCCCACATCGATTTCTATTCAGGATAACTTTTCACAACCATTAAATGGCTGTGATCCTGTTTACTCGTAATGGGAGTAAGCCTCCCTGAGCTTAATTGGTCCTATGTCTAGAATAAACATGCATAGGATTGTACTCCATAGTTCATCTGTCAAAGAAATCCTATCAACATGTACCTTTTAACAATTTCTATAGCCACAAATGTTAAAATGAAAATGCTGAATGTCTCAGTAGAACAAACAATAACAAAATCCCTCCTAAGTTAAAAAAAACCCAAACACATTTCTGAACATGAATTGGTCTTCTTTGGTGGTCCAGGATTCCAGCAATTACAATTTTTTTATATACACATATTGAAAAATAATCAATCCACTCTGCTCAATGGTACAACAATGGTGTCACCATTTATGGGATATTCCTGTGCCCTTATTGAGGGCAAAAGTAACAAACAAATGTTTGTGCATATCCACAATCCCAATCCTAAAAACTCAGGTATCAGTAGATGTTAGCAAGCAAAGTAACACCTGTTGTGCTGATACTGTAAATAAATGAGAAACAAAACTCTCAGACACTTTCAGGGCTCATCCAGACGACTGCAAAATGTGTGACATGCCCGCTATGTGTGTTCATTATTTTTCGGTTGTCCAAATGACGTCTCATGCTGTTACGCATTTTCGCGGGTTAAATCCGCTCCTTGCAATACCGGCAAAAATGCGATTTGCTGTTTAAAATCAGGAATCATCCGCTGTGCCTTCAGGAGTTAGGATGCAATACCGCGGACTTTACAGCTGATGGGCGGTTCTTGGGCATTTCCCCTTGCCCCTTCTCCTCATCCCAGCCAATCACGTATCTGCACTTTTGCGCATGTGCGAGAATAAGCCCGGGAAAATTGAACCAATCATCGCAATGGTGGGGTGTTCGGGGGGTGTCTGCAACTACTGCGCAGATGCATTTTATTTTTTGCCAGCCTGCAAACTGGGCAGCCACTCTGGGTGAGATTTGCAATGCACAGCAAGCGAGAAAGGGGGGGATTGTCAGTTTCAGCCTGCCTCAGGAAAGCTTTGTCAATTTCATTCTACTTGCTGGGGTTTTTGCTTCAAATCAGAAAAGCATACATTTGTTTAAGTGTAATATCGCAAATACAAACAAGAAAAGGGCTGTTGGTCAGTTTCACACCTGCTCCTGAAAGCTTTGTCAATTTCATTCTCCATGGGAAAGAAAGGGAGAAGGAGGGGGGGTGACATGTTTCTTGCTTTTTTGGAGAAATAAGTGCAATTGCCAGCGTGTGTATCTCCTTAAATATCAATAAAGGCAGAAAAGCATACATTTGTTTAAGTGTAATATCACAAATACAAACACAAGGGCTGCTGGTCGGTTTCAAGCCTGCTCTGGAAAGCTTTGTCAATTTCATTCTCTGTGGGAAGGAAAGGGAGAAGGGGAGGTGACACCTTTCTTGCTTTTTTGGAGAAATAAGTGCAATTGCCAGTGTGTGTATCTCCTTAAATATCAATAAAGGCAGAAAAGCATACATTCATTTAAGCATAATATCGCAAATACAAACAAGGGAAACCGACCAGCAGCTTTTCCTTCCAAGGCGAGAACTCCTTTACAGCCATATTGTGCTTCATTGCAAAGGGGGAGAGGAGCATACGTAATTTTTTTGCTGACCAATTGGTTGATAGGGGGAGGTTTTAGAGGCGGAGCTTGGAAAAAGCGAAAAGAATGTAGGGATCTTACCGCTGCGTGTGCGGGTGCAAAAAAGTGTTTTTTTAATTGGGAAAGAGCGAACTAAAAGGCAAAGTGAGGACTATCAGATGACAAACCGAATACGGAAACCATGGATTATCCCGCTCCATTTGGATAAGCCCTCAGTGAGTGTTTTTAACTTCTAAAGGTTTTCATAATTGTTTGTTCTAGTGACATATTAAGGTTTATGTTTTTAAAATTTGCGACTATAAGAATTGTTTCATAAAAGTTGAAAAGTATAGGTTACGCTTATTACATTTTAATGACATATACTCCCACTTGGTGGTGGCTGCTTTGGTCATTCCTTAATTTCCTATTTTCCATCTACTACTCTCAGTTGTCACTGCTGACATTATTTATTTAGATTTATACACTGCTTCATATTTTAAAGGAATCTATAAGTAGTTTACAACATCCTAAAAATATAACAAACAAAAATGAAATACAAAAAAAAAACCCAGTTAAACACTGCACATTTTAGAGCAGCAAAGAACAATTAGACAACATCTTAAACATCAATAGAAACTAAAGACAACTAACAACCACTACACCACACTGGCTCTCAGCCCATAAAATATACAAGCATGTATTTAAAGGTAGCAGCAGCACTCTCACTTCTGCTGCTCTTCCTTAAGGCGGAGGGGAAGGAAACAAGAAAGAATAAAAAGTGATAAAAGAGACAGTGTTATGGAACACAGCATATCAGACTGAGCTCAGCCAGTAAGGTATTATCTCGTTGGCAATGCAATCCTCAGTATATTGTGCACTCATGGAACCATAAAATAGTTAATGGTTCAATGGAGTTTACTACATGGTAGTACTAGTAAGCATGAGTAGGGTTGCAGTCTTGGGACAGGGCGTCAATTCCAATGCCATGTCAGTTTCCCCTCTCTCAATCCCTTGATGGGGAATTAGGTAAAGCAGTGCCTGCACATTTCTCCTCATATGCCCTGTGGAATGCACTCCTAATGAACATCAGGTACCTACAGTATAGGCATTTAGGTGCCTGCTTAAAACTCCACTGTTCACTCAGGCTTTCCCTGAGGGGTAATCCAATTATGCTGCTGTATTAAGCTGATCTACCAAATTTTGATATATTTTGTACATGTTTTATGAATGTGGTTTTATTGTTGATTTTATGCTGTTCATGGCCATGGTATCTTAATATTGACAGGATAGAAATTTCTGTTAAATAAATAAATAGCTTTTCCATAAGAAATGGACTTATGACATGATCCAGGCATCATTCCTGGACATAGTGAAAAGGAGTAACAGAATGTCATCTGCATTTGGTCCCCCAAATAAGCAATATGTAGACCTGAGTGGTTTGCCTCCACTGTTTATTAACCATGCAGGGTGTTGTTGTTGTTGTTTTTAAGTAAGATATTCCTTTGAGTGTTTTCAGTCCAACAGATCAAGACATTTGCCAGTGAAGAACAGGGTACAGATGGGATTTCTGAGTCATTAAAATAGTAATATGCAGTTTTGCAAGTAACAGGAAGGATGCAGGGGAGGAAATGACACTTGTATGCCAGATGTACTGAACAGAGAGAGCTTCTGAGCATGAGTGTCTTCTTCTTATAGCAGAGGGAGCTTTAAAGAATTGCTAACGCCAGCCCAAAGACATTCTGCAATATATAGTGTTTAGATTTTAGGAAAAATGTCTGTATTCTATATGTAAAGGGGTGAAATTGGGGGCAGGGGAAGAGTGAAGAGCACTGGAATAGGGGGTCCAGGGGTATTATAGAATCCATGTGTTGCATCCAACTAAATTCTACTCAGAGTAGCCCCAATGAAATTAATGAATGTAAGTTAATCATGACCATGTTATTTATTTATTTATTACATTTATATAACGCCCCACAGCCGAAGCTCTCTGGGCGGTTTACAGCAATTAAAAACATTAAAAACAAATATACACATTTTAAAACACAAACAATTTAAAAACACAATTAAAAAAAAAAATTTAAAAACACATACTAAAATGCTTGGGAGAAGAGGAAAGTCTTGACCTGGGGCTAAAAACATAAGTGTTGGCGCCAGGCGCACCTTGTCAAAACCATTCCATAATTTGGGGGCCACCACTGAGAAGGCCCTCTCCCTTGTTGCCAGACTCCCATCTTCCTTCAAAGTAGGCACCCGGAGGAGGGCCTTGGATGTTGAGCATAGTGTACGGGTGGGTTCATGTCGGGAGAGGCGTTCCATCAGGTATTGTGGTCCTAAACCGTGTAAGGCTTTATAGGTTAAAACCAGCACCTTAAATCGAGCTTGGAAACATACAGGCAGCCAATGCAAGTGGGCCAGAATCAGTTTTATATGTTTGAACGGTCTGGTCCCTGTTACCAATCTGGCTGCTGCATTTTGCACAAGATGCAGCTTCCAAACTGTCTTCAAATGCAGCCCCATGCAGAGCGCATTGCAGTAATCTAACTTGGAGGTTACCAGAGCATGGACAACTGAAGCCAGGTTATCCTTGTCCAGATAGGGGCGTAGCTGGGCCACCAAACGAAGCTGGTAGAAGGCATTCCGTGCCACCGAGGCTACCTGAGCCTCAAGTGACAGAGATGGTTCTAGGAGAACCCCCAAACTACGAACCTGCTCCTTCAGGGGAAGTGCAACCCCATCCAGGACAGGTTGGACATCTACCATCCGGTCAGAAGAGCCACCCACTAGCAGCATCTCAGTCTTGTCAGGATTGAGCCTCAGTTTATTAGCCCTCATCCAGTCCATTGTCGCAGCCAGGCACTGGTTCAGCACATTGACAGCCTCACCTGAAGATGAAAAGGAGAAATAGAGCTGTGTGTCATCAGCATTCTGATGGCAATGCACTCCAAAGCTCCAGATGACCACACCCAATGGTTTCATGTAGATGCTGAATAGCATGGGGGACAGAACTGATCCCTGCGGAACCCATACTGGAGAGTCTAGGGTGCTGAGCAATGTTCCCCAAGCACCACCTTCTGGAGCCGACCCGCCAAGTAGGAGCAGAACCACTGCCATGCAGTTCCTCCCACTCCCAACTCAGCCAGTCTTCGCAGAAGGATACCATGGTCGATGGTACCAAAAGCCGCTGAGAGATCAAGGAGAATCAACAGAGTCACACTCCCCGTCTCTCCTGACAGTGGTCATCACACAGAGCGACCAATGCTGTTTCTGTGCCAAAACCAGGCCTGAAACCCGACTGAAATGGATCCAGATAATCAGTCTCATCCAAGAGTGTCTGGAGCTGGTCTGCCACCAGTCGTTCAAGGACCTTGCCCAGGAATGGAACATTAATTTCAATGGTTCTGTTCTGACACAACTAACATTGCGTACAACCTTTTGGAGCAGGATTAGCCACACATTTTGTTAGATTAATTTAGGTCAGGATAAGGAACTTGTGGCCATCTAGATATTAATGGACTACATTGTCTACCATCCCTGCCCACGGGCTGTGCTGGCTGGGCTAATGGGAGTCGGACCCCAGCAGTAGCTGGAGGGCCACAAGGTCCCCATTGCCAATTTAGGTGGACTCAAGGCAAGAGAGATGCCAAAGGAAACCAGTCTTGGTCTGTCAGGGTTTTGCAGGCAAAGTTTCCAATCCTGCAGGCAAGGTTGCAAATGGAGGGAAAGAGAAAATGAGTTCATAGTAGTAGTTCTTTCCTGTTCTGCTGTACTCCCTTAATGCAATCAATTTCTGTCTGAAAATACACACGGTTGTTCCTCTGCCATCTTGCCAGCCTTTTTTTTTTTTTTTTTTGCAGACCTTTACTGAATCTGATCGATAATGGGTCAAACTACAGGTTTAGGTTAAGCATGGAAGCAAGATAATGTAGTAGCTATTCCTGCCTCCCCTCTCTTGCTCACCCATTCTGGGCCATCTTTAACAGGGAGGACTGGGCCCATGTTGCTGCCTAGAAACTGTGAGCAGCCCTCCCGTCCTGACACCTGCTTGTATGGAGAGTGCAGAATATACTCAATAGGTTGGTCATAATCTTGCTGCACTATCCAAAGGGAGAGTACAGGCAAACACCTAGAGCCTTCTAGAAGGAGAGGGCAGTTGAGTAATCAAGGCCAGAGGCAACACTCTCCTTTTCAGTCCTTGTAGCAGAAAGAAGAAAAACCACCTGCTTGCTCACCCCTTCTCTGTGGGGGCTACTACATAAGGGTTTGATTCCCTGGCTTGAATCCTCACCACTGTGCAGCTCTCAGAAAGAGTGGCAGCTCAGTGACAGAGCATCGGCTTTGCATGCTGAAGGCCCCAGATCCAATCTCTGGTAACTCCAAGCAGCTCTGGGGAAGACTCCTGCCTGAAATCATGGACAGCCGCTGCCAGTCAGCGTCGACAATACTGAGCTAGATTGACCAATGGTTCGACTCAGTATAAAGCCAATGAGGGGTTAACAGAGACCACCCCTCTATGCTTCATCCTGCAGAGAGAGAGAGAAGAGCGAGGGAGTTGGGGAGGCAGCTGCCCACACTCCCATCTGGGATGCACCGTGGGCCCAATTCTCCTTGCTACGGTGACCAGAGAGGTACAGCAAGAGAGAGGAAGTAAGAGCAGCCACTGCCTGTAGGCCTCCCCCTTCTATCACCGGAAGCGGCAGATCTCAGACCATGAGACACCCTGGGGTGGGGTTTCAGAACTTTCCTGTGTGAGGTGCTTGTGTGTGCCCTTTCCTCCTCCGCTCTTTTCCACCCTCTGCTGCAGTGCCCAGGAAGGAGAGAGCTTGTTCCGTACTGTCTGATCACCTCTCCTCACCAACAGCTGATTTGCCTTCCAAATAAAAGTGTCAGTGTAACATGTAGTTTGACTTTAAGGGGCCGGAGCAAATGCCCCTGTTCCCTAACCTGCCCCCCCCCGCAAACAGACCCAGCCAAGAGTGTGACTCTCCCCCCCCCCGTCATGTGTTTACATTCGCGCGTCTCGCTCCTTCCTGGTTTGCGAGACAACCGCGGGAGCCCCACCCCTCGGTGCTACCAGCTCTCCATGCACCCTTGCCTGGGCGAAGGTGCTTCTTGAGGGGAGGCGGTGTCGGCGACGTCACAGCAGCAGCAGCAGCAGCAGCAGCAGCTGGTGCAGCAGCGACGAACAGATCCCAGTGGCTGGAAGGAGAGGGATTGACCCCGATCGCAGGCAAGGGCTAGTAGGAGGTGGCGGGGAAGGCTCGCGCTCTGGCTGGGTAGCCGCACCGCCAGGAGCATGATCCCGCCTTCCGCGTGTGCACCTTGGAGCTGTAAAAGAGCCCAACCTGGGCGGGCAGGAGCGAGCAACTAATCCACCCTGATTTGATTCACAGGCTCAGCCCAAGGCCCCGCTCGCTGCTGTCCCAGAAGCGTCTGCGAAGAAGAAGAAAAAGGAGAGCGCTTTCGATTATTATTATTTTCTAGTCAAGAACGAACAACTCCGCTCAAGCTTTGGAGCGGATCGGAGGGGGATTCCCCCGCTCTCCTTCCCTGCCAGCTGAAAATCCACAAGCGAAGCCGACCCACCCTCGCCTCCCAAATTCCGAACGCCGCCTTTGCTCTTCCTCGCCCCCTCCCCACACGAAGTTTCCTTCCTTGCGTGGGCTGAGGAGGGGGTCTCCTCCGTTTCCACCCCCGCTCTTCCGACCTCCGTCTTCAGCTGGTGAATGTTGCAGACCCCCCCCGGAGCCTGCGAGGCGAGAGAGGACACCTTGGGTGCGTGAGGAATATCTATGTCTTCTTTTCTAAGCTTTTTGTCTCTTGATCAACTCTCTCTGGTGGGAGCGGCCCAAAGGTAGGGGAAAGGGGCGGGAGAGCAGCCGAGAGAGGGTGGAGTGGCTGGCGCTTGACGAGAGCGACAATCTGGCTGATGTCTGTGGCTGCCGGCGCTGCGCACGACGCGGATCAGCCCCATCGTCTCTGTGTGTAAATGTAAATATAAAATACTGTGATCTCCGGGGCTATAGAGACGGAGAGGAAGGGCTGCGTTTCGTATGTAGTGGAATTATTGGATGGATCACGAGCAGGGGAGAAGGCAGATGTGTCGTCCCTCTCATTTTTGGCCTTAAGCTGGAAAAGCCCAGGTTACCACCTTAAGGCGGGCGAGCCGGTGGCCCATGCGCAGCCCTTCAGTGCTGTCCCCTCCCTAATTTTCTGCCTTGGCTGGCCCCACTGCTAGCGCAATCAAATAAATCAGCGGTAGCGGGAGTCGGAGGTAATGCATTGTATGTGCCCTTTGGCATTGGGGTTTTGACATGTGCTTCACCTCACCTGAGAAATGGCGATGACTTTTCTGGAGGCCTCCCAAACGGGTTTGTGTTCTGGCTGATATGGCATGGCAGAGGGTGTCTGCATAATTTGCCGTAAGGCGTCCTTGATAAACATGTCCTCAATTTATAAATATTTTTATAAATTTTTAACAAAAGCAATCAGTAATGTTAAGTGCTAAGAAATGAACTGGTGATGATGTCTTGCTCCAAGAAAATAGAAGTGATATCCATCAGGTTGCAAGAGAAGAGGGTACTGGTTATTTTGCTAATGGCATTGAGAGCTTTGTGTGTGTATATATATATATATATAAAAGAGTAAATGGTCTACCCAGCCTATTGTGATTCTCTTCGTAGTACAGTGTAATAATTGTCAGAGAACAATAATTAGAAGAGGCTGTGTTGCCTCTGGAACTACCCAGAGAATAAGGAATACAAAACATTTGCCCTGAGGAAGTTCGGTGGCACTTGGAGCTTGTATACTCCTCAGCCAAGCAAAGTTGATTCAATAGGAGATAATAATCAAATATGTCATATAATCAAATAACAGAGGAGCGAGTTCACCTCATTTGCCAGTGGACCTTCTGGTTTAGAACCTTGTTTGAGTTTGGCTTATTGGCTGAATGGGAGATCCTCAGGAAACCCTATGTAGACCTCCTTGAGTTCCATGATAAGAGAAAGGCAGGATGAAAGAACGTAAGAAGAGCCCTGTTGGACCAAACCATAGGCCTATCTAGTCCAGCATTTTGTTAGCCACAATGGCTGCATAGGCCACAGTGCTTATGGGAAGCCCATTAGCAGGAGAGACACACAATAGCTCTCTCCTGCTGTTGTTTCCAAGCAACTAAATGGTATCCGGAGGCATGGTGCCTCTGATCCTGAAGGTAGTACGCACCCATCATGACTAGTAGCCATTGATAGACTTAGGATGCAATCCAGTACACTCTTACCCATGAGTAAGTCCCATTGAACCCAATGAAGCTTAGGCACAATCCAACTCATCTTTCCCTTGGGGTGAGTTGGATGCTGCGGATCCTGGCGGCGCTGGCAGCAGCCCTCCACCGTGGCAGAGCCATGTCATCGCCAGGAGCCTGCAAGTGCTGCAGGGGGGGGTCCACCTGGGATTGCCAGCCCAGCAGATAGAGGGCCAGTGGAAGCCCTGAAAGTGGAGTGGTCCGGAAGTGTGGTGGGGGATGAGCCGGGGGGGGGATTTACGTGATATCCTCCTCGTGTCCTGAGTCTTGCTCCACCTGGAAATTCTGGCAGCCAAAAGACTGACAGTAAAAACCTGTAATGGGCCTCTATGGGGAACACTTACTCCCTGGGAGACCCATTTGTGAGAGCTGGTGCTTCCCAGCTGGCTCGTGCACGCAGCTGCTGACAGAGCCGGCATTCAGCCTGGCTGGTGGGTCCCAAGCAGGAGGAGGATCCCGTGGGGCTTTCTGCCTCCTCCTCCTCCTCCACCAGCCCCCTTCCACCAGCTCACCAGCATTTGGATTGCTCTGTTAGTTTCCAAATATGTTTAAATCCTTATGTCATTTTAAAGGTTGCCCATTTTTAAAGTATTGTTATTGACACTAGGGCTAAAATTCTTGGAGATTAACAGCCTACGTAGTAATTGGTTTTGTAATGTCTGTTTGTAATGGTTTATGGCTCAGTAAACATATCTGAAGAAGAAGAATTTGGCTAATCCCCTTTTGAAGCTGCCCAATTTGGTGGCCATCACCACATCATGTAGTAATGAATTCCATAGGTTAACTATGTGCTGTGTAATTCCTTTTGTCTGGCCTGAATCTTCTACAAAAAGACCTCCAAAAAGACCTTTCCAAACTGAGTGAATGGGCGGGAAAATGACAAATGCAATTCAATATAAACAAGTGTAAAATTATGCATATTGGAGCAAAAAATCTGAATTTCACATATACACTCATTAGGTCTGAACTGGCGGTGACCGACCAGGAGAGAGACCTCGGGGTTGTAGTGGACAGCACAATGAAAATGTCGACCCAGTGTGCGGCAGCTGTGAAAAAGGCAAATTCCATGCTAGGGATAATTAGGAAAGGTATTGAAAATAAAACAGCCGATATCATAATGCCGTTGTATAGATCTATGGTGCGGACGCATTTGGAATACTGTGTACAGTTCTGGTCACCTCATCTCAAAAAGGATATTATACAGTTGGAAAAGGTTCAGAAGAGGGCAACCAGAATGATCAAGGGGATGGAGCGACTCCCTTATGAGGAAAGTTGCAGCATTTGGGGCTTTTTAGTTTAGAGAAAAGACGGGTCAGAGGAGAGATGATAGAAGTGTATAAAATTATGCATGGCATTGAGAAAGTGGATAGAGAAAAGTTCTTCTCCCTCTCTCATAATACTAGAACTCGTGGACATTCTAAGAAGCTGAATGTTGGAAGATACAGGACAGACAAAAGGAAGTACTTTACTCAGCGCATAGTTAAACTATGGAATTTGCTCCCACAAGATGCAGTAATGGCCACCAGCTTGGATGGCTTTAAAAGAAGATTAGACAAATTCATGGAGGACAGGGCTATCAATGGCTACTAGCCATGATGGCTGTGCCCTGCCACCCTAGTCAGAAGCAGCATGCTTCTGAAAACCAGTTGCCGGAAGCCTGAGGAGGGGAGAGTGTTCTTGCACTCGGGTCCCGCTTGCGTGCTTCCCCCAGGCACCTGGTTGGCCACTGTGAGAACAGGATGCTGGACTAGATGGGCCACTGGCCTGATCCAGCAGGCTGTTCTTATGTTCTTACCATTCAGCTTCAATGGAGGACCCTGAGTTCTAGTATTATGGGAGAGGTCTACCCACTTTCTCAACACAAATCATAATTTTACACACCTCTTCTCATAGGAAAGGTATTGCACCTCCCTAATCATTTTGGTTGCTCTTTTCTACACATTTTCCAGCTTTACAATATCCTTATTGAGATCTGGTGACTGAAACTGTACACAACATTCCAAGTATGGTTGCATCATAGATTTGTATGAAAGCATTATGATATTGGCAGTTTTATTCCTGATCCCTGTTCAAATGATCCCTAACACAGAATTCACATTTTTTTTCACAGCTACTGCACACTGGGTCAACATTTTTCATTGAGCTACCCAAGATCTTTTTCCTGGTCAGTTACCACCAATTCAGATCCAATCATTGTTCATGTGAAGTTGGGATTTTTGGCCCATTGTGCGTTATTTATGCTTCCTTACATTAAACTGTACTTGCCATTCTAATGCCCATTTACACAGTATGGAGATATTCTTTTGGAACTCCTTGTAATCTTTTTTTGTTTTTACCACTCTGAATAATTTGGTGTCATCAACAAACTTGGCTAGCCAAACCGGCTTCTCACCTGTAACTCAAGGTCTTATAAACACTCCAGATGTTACCAATGTACTAAATAAATAAATATTTCAGAGCTGAACCCTCCCCCCTCCTATATATACATATGCACACATATATGTCACGCATACACACGGATGTAGCAGAACTGTGAGGGTGGCATTGGGCTGCCTTTGAGGGACAGAATACATTGGATACTTGTGTCACAGGTAGCAAAACATTCTTGCTTGTGAATCATTTGAACGTTTCAGGACACTCGCACTTACTCAACTTATTTATTTATTTAATTAAGCTTATATACCGCCCGACTAGCAACAGCTCTCTGGGCGGTGGACATTAAAAATACAATAAAATAACACAAAACTGTACACAAAACTGTACAGTCTAAAATCAAAATATAATAATTTACAATTAACAGGAATTAAAATGCCTCAGAGAAGAGAAAGGTTTTAACCTGGCGCCGAAAAGATGATAGTGTCGGCGCCAGGCGCACCTCCTCGGGGAGACCATTCCATAGTTCGGGGGCCACCACTGAGAAGGCCCTAGATCTTGTCACCACTCTCCGGGCTTCCCTATGAGTCGGAACCCGGAGGAGGGCCTTCGTAGTAGACCGTAGTGTACGGGCCGGTTCATATCGGGAGAGGCGTTCCGACAGATATCGTGGTCCCGCGCCGTATAAGGCTTTATAGGTAAGTACCAACACTTTGAATCTGGCCCGGAAGCATATTGGAAGCCAGTGCAAACGGGCTAGCACAGGTGTTATATGCTCAGACCGCTTAGTTCTTGTTAGCAGTCTGGCTGCCGCATTTTGCACTAGCTGTAGCTTCCGAATTGTCTTCAAAGGTAGCCCTACGTAAAGCGCATTGCAGTAGTCCAGACGCGAGGTTACCATAGCATGTACCACTGATGAGAGGTCCTCCTTACTCAGATAGGGACGTAGCTGGGCTACCAACCGAAGTTGGTAGAACGCATTCCGGGCCACCGAGGCTACATGAGCCTCAAGTGTGAGGGAAGAGTCTAAGATGACTCCCAGACTACGCACCTGTTCCTTTAGGGGGAGTGTAACCCCATCCAGGACAGGGTATATATCCACCATCCGATCAGAGAAACCATCCACCAACAGCATCTCAGTCTTGTCAGGATTGAGTCTCAGTTTGTTAGTTCTCATCCAGTCCATTGTCGCAGCCAGGCAACGGTTCAGCACGTCGACTGCCTCACCTGAAGAAGATGTAAAGGAGAAATAGAGCTGCGTGTCATCAGCATAACTTGGTAATAGTGCTATGATTGTTGCCTGCCCTTGTTTGTCATAGTTGCTAGAGGACATATCAGCCACACAAGCTTATTTATGACACCATTGGACCTCCAGATGTTGCTGAAATTCTACTCCCATCATCCCTGGACGTTGGCCATGCTTGCTACCACTGACGGTAGTTGTAGTTTATTAGCATCTGGAGGGCTAAATATTCCCCATCCCTACTCTATACAGATTAGCTCATGTCTATCCAAAACATTTAATAACTTAATTGCTTGGCTTTTCTTCCTGAGAATGGCTTGCTGGTGGGATGTTCTTTAAAACATCCACAAGTTGTCATTTTATACAAAACAGAATCTATTATAATTTGACTGATACTGTAATTGTAACTTAAGTTGAAAAGAACAAGGAAGAATAAATAGTTGCTAGCTCACTCATGAATTGAAAGGCTTTTACATCAATTTTACATCTTTTGTAGTCACATTTACAGAGATCATGTTAGCAATTTTAAAATGATTGAAGTGTAACTATTCCAAGACTGGAAATAGTTCCACTTTAAATCAAGTGCATTTCAGTTGTTTAATTGATTGGAGGGGGGGTTGTTTGATTTTTTTTATAAACTTTAAGCACAGGGAGTGGTGAGATACACATTATTTTAAAGAAATAAGTATTCATATTGACAGCATCTGATTTTGGTCTGTTGTTGCAACACTGTTTTTGAAAAGGTTTCAAAAATCAAAAGATAAATTTAAAATCATGAAAGTTTTTCAGCTGTTTTTGGTATGTATTTTTTTTTAATTGCAATATGTAACTTGGAGGACTACAGTACTTCACACTATTTCTGAAACTGAAAAGCTGATTCAAATAAGTAGTAGGAATCAAACTGAAAACATTGCTTACTATTTTACTACAAGATTTTTTAAAGCACCATTAACACTGTATGACAGATTAAAGAAGACGTCTTGCACAATTACAGGTCAGAATTAGGCATATGTTTGAGCTTCATTGGCCAGGCTGATAATTCTAGATTACAAATATTTCTAGCTTCACCGGACACATTATTGAGAAGAGAAAACTTAATTGCTTTTAAAATTGCAATGCAAGCAGAGCAAAGGTTATGGCAGCCTTCCTCAACTTGGTGCCGTCCATATGTTTTGGATTATAGCTTCCCTCATCCCTGCCCATTGACCAGGAGGGGCCTATCTGGAAAGTACCAGGTTAAAGAAGGTGTGTTACAAAATAATTGCATAACTAAATCAGCTATACAGAGAATGCTAACATTAATAATGTTAACCTTGAAGGGCTTAGACATGCTTTGCACATAGAAGGTCCTAAATCCAATCTTAGCATCTCCAGGCTGGGAAATACCTTGTGTCTGAAATCCTAGACAGCTGCTGCCAGTCAGTGTAGACTACATGTACCTGTGGGGTTTCCCCATGGTCGTCTGAATCTATCCTACTGCCCATTTTACTGCCACCAGTGCTGCTGAATTTTGTGGTCTAATTGTAATGGGTGCCATTGTGCCCATGCTGTCCTGTGGCTGGGGGAATGTGATTGTGAGGGGGAGGATGGTGCACATGGAGGATTAACCCATGAATGTTCATTTACAAAATATATACTTTGATGTACCTAGTACCTGGGTTCCTACTGGGAGGAAGGGCGGGATATAAATCTAATACATAATAAATAAATAGTGAATCCCCCAAGTATGCGGAAACCACTACCTTATTTTCGGAGGCCCTGTTCCTTTCCAAAGTGATAGACACCAGACCATCCAAGTTTGTCATTAGAGGGAATTATGATGATTAAATCATAAGTAGACATGGTATTTTACAGGGTAACACAAGCAAAAGGCAGTCTCCTGACCCAAGTACTTTACTGGCTACATTTAGACTGTGGGGGTGGAGACAACACAGGTCAAGACGGATGGAATAGGAGAGTAATAGTATAGCAGAAAAAGAGAAGGAATGGCAAAGTGAAGGATAAGAAGGAATAATTGTGAGCAAAAGCTGTTACACTTTGGCGTGCATGTACGTGTATGTAAGCTTTGATTTGGTTGGGAAGGAAGAGGTGGTTGGTTAAGTCAAGGCCTATGGGACGAGAACATTTTCAGGAAGGTTTGAAGAGAGAAAAGGGTAGTATGATGTGAATACTTGGCTAGCAAAGGTGACTTACACTTTCTAACGTTTGTTTTACATATAATGGCTTAACCAAACCTGTCGTACATCAGTTATCAGGAGTCTAGTAAGCTTCCCATATTTCCATTCCTTTGCTTACTCTCTCAGGCTGGAGCTGGCACCCAAATGCATATGTGATTAATGGTCATGTACAGAAACTCACATTATTCAGTGCGTTAGAAGCTGATCAATGCCTTTCCAGGAACTCTGCCTTAGCAACACTGGCACATATTAATTTTAAAAGATAAGAAAGCAGAAGGTAATTCCAGAGATGTAGGGACAAGATGTTCTTGAAAAGATTGGAGAGTTATGGATAATTGAAAGCCAGAGACCTTGGGAGGTTTCCTGTAATTCATAGCACTTTGATTCGATGCTGTCATTGGGCTCATTTTTCAATTACTCTTCACCAATTTCTTCTTTTAGCGTTACAGGGAGCACATTTGTATCTCTCCACATGTTGTTACTGCTGCCAAGTGTGACTGACATCATGTAGTTACTTCCACCACTGCTACTTTGTTTGGAATGACAGCTTAATGGGTGTCACACCTTGCTCTGTGTGTGCACATTCGTATAATAACTGCATTAAAATGGAAAGGCACTGGGAGCACTGATGAAAAAAAAAATTTCTATCATTCCACATTTTTGTTAGAAATAAGATAAATGTTTAGCGTGTATATATTTGCAGTACACGAAACTCCAGGTTAAAATGTAAGGATGTTCCTTCTCCCAGTGTTTATGTTCCAAGATTTGGTCATGTAATTATTCTTCTGAACAGAACACATGAGTACAGGTCAGAGCTTGGAAAAGTTACTTTTTTGAACTATAACTCCCATCAGCCCCAGCCAGCATGGCCACTGGATTGGGCTGATGGGAGTTGTAGTTCGAAAAAGTAACTTTTCCAAGCTCTGGCAGGTATATGCATATGTTACAGCTTGCAATATAATTGCCTGAAGGGATGTTCCTGAACGTTTTATTTTTGTGATCACTTGTTAACTTACATTGGGTGTGCTCTTGTTTGGCACACGGGGAAAGAAATCATTGTACGTACAGTCATTGGTATTTGAGAAAATATTCTGATAAAGTTTGGCAAAGATATCATTTCACATCCCGAGATATTACTGTAAACAGAATATAGTCGACACCTCATGTTAAGTATAACATTTCAGCATTATGCTGTCTTAAATTGTGTTCAGTCTTGTAATAAGCACAATATTCTACATTAAGATTTTAAAAAATCAATAAAGCAAAAATCTTGGACTCATAAGTTAAACTCATGTGAGTTTTGAGCTTGGGCACATCCTTATTTTGCAAGGGCTGCATGTTTTTGCTAACTTGTTTACCATTGGGACAAATGGAATTAAGAAATGGTAGTGGTGCACTAAAATTGCTTGGGATATCTGAAGTTTCAAAGAAGTCTGGATGGTGGTGATTATAGGGGTGTTCAAACAATCCTCTCCATGCACACATTGGACTGCACCCATCAGTTCAATCCCCTAACACTAGCTTCATCTCCCAAATGCCCGTATGTTTAGAATGGCATTTGGAAGGGGGCCCTACATATATACAGTTCTGCATGCATAGGCTGTCCACCTACTTGGGAACCCTCCACGATCAGGGATTGAATGGAAAACCAGTGCAGATACGGCTCAACATTTCAAGCATCTTAAAGGCTGAATGTGCTGAATGCATGGATGTTGGTCCAGCAGGTCACATAACGTTAGAGGTGAAACAGTGGCTGTGGTCCCCTTCTATGTATTGGTTATAAGCATTGAGGGGGCCACTAGACTATGAATGTGAATTTTAAGGACTAGGCGGACCTTATGAGAGTTTATCATTCTTAAGTGTGTTTTGGGTGATCTAGAGAGTATTTTCTTTCAGAAGACATACCTCGTCATTAATTCTGTTTTTGTTTCTTCTCTTTACTGTGCAGAGAATTTAAAGGTTTGTTGACTCTTAAATTGCAGGGATTCATTGGGTTTTACAATTGCACATGAAATGGTCAGATAGAATAAATTCTGCCCATACAGTTGCTGGCTATGGAGATGTTAATCTTTAAGTTCTTCCTACTGCCTAGCTTCTTTTGTGATAATATGCTAGACCTTATTGCTTCAGAAGAAGACAAGCCTCCAGGGGAATTTAGAACTGAAAGTTACATCTTATTTCTTAATTTTTGCTTCTTTCTATATAATGTAGTTGCTATTAGCTTGTCAAGAAGTCTGTTAATCCACCTTTATTTATTATTTGATTTATATCCTGCCCTTCCTCACAGCAGGCTCCCAGGGTGGCAAACAAAAGCACTATAAACACGTTAAAACATAAAAACAGACTTTAAAATACATTAAAACAAAAGCTCTTTAAAAACATTTTTAAAAAAGCTTTCAAGACACCTTGAAAAAAAGTTAAAAACGTATTGTTTTTTAAAAAAGATGTAAAAACATATTAAAAAGCAATTCCAACACAGACGCAGACTGGGATAAGTCTCAACTTAAAAGGCTTGTTGAAAGAGGAAGGTCCTCAGTAGGTGCTGAAAAGTTAACAGAGATGGCACCTGTCTAATATTTAAGGGAGGGAATTCCACAGGGTTGGTGCCGCCATACTAAAGGTCTGTTTCCTATGTTGTACAGAACGGACCTCCTGATAAGGTGGTATCTGCAGGAGGCCCTCACCTGCAGAGCGCAGTAATCGACTGGGTATATAAGGGGTAAGACAGTCTTTCACGTATCCTGGTCCCAAGCTGTATAGGGCTTTGTACACCAAAACTAGAACCTTGAACTTAGCCCGGTAGCAAATGGGCAGTCAGTGCAATTCTTTCAGCAGCAGAGTGACATGTTGGTGATACCCTGCCCCAGTGAGCAGTCTCGCTGTCGCATTTTGCACCAGCTGCAGCTTCTGGACCATCTTCAAGGGCAGCCCAACATAGAGCTCATTACAGTAATCAAGCCTAGAGGTAACCAGTGCATGGACAACAGTGGTCAGGCTATCCCAGTCCAGAAACGGCTGAAGCTGCTAAAAGGCACTCCTAGCCACTGAGGTCACCTGGGCCTCTAGCAACAAATATGGATCCAGGAGCACCCTCAGACTACGGACCTGCCCTTTCAGAGGGAGTACAACCCCATCCAAAGCAGGCAACAGACCAATTATCTGAACTCGGACACCACCAACCCATAGCGTCTCCGTCTTGCTAGGGTTCAGACTCAGTTTATTGACCCTCTTCCAGCCCACCACCGAGTCCAGCCAATGGTCTAGGGCAGCCTTTCCCAACCAGTGTGCCTCCAGATGTTGTTGGACCACAATTCCCATCTTTCCTGACCATTGGCAATGCTGGCTGAGGCTGATCTGGAGGCACACTGGTTGAGAAAGGCTGGTCTAGGGCTTGCACAGCCTCTTCTGATTCAGATGGTACAGAGAAATAGAGCTGGGTATCATCAGCGTACTGCTGACACCTCACCCCAAATCTCCTGATGACCGCTCCCAAGGGCTTCATATAGATGTTAAACAGCATGGGGGACAAGATGGTACCCTGTGGAACCCGTAGCACAACTGCCAGAGGGCCAAAAGACAATCACCCAATGCTATTATCTGAAAATGACCTTGGAGATAGGATTGGAACCAATGTACAACAGTGTCTCCAATACCCATCTCACCAAGTTGGTCCAGAAGGATAGCATGGTCAATGGTATCAAAAGCCACTGAGAGATCAAGTAAGAGTAACAGGGTGGCACTCCCCCTGTCCTTCTCCCGATTAAGGTCATCCAGTTCAGTCCCATAACCAGGCCTGAACCCAGACTGGAATGGGTCAAGATAATGGAATGGGAATCCTGGCTAAGCAAATGGAGATAATGCCATGTTTTTATCCAGTATTGATTTTTCAACAAGACAATGATGCAAGGAAAATATTATTGTGTCAGTCAAAACACAATCCTTTCCTCAAGTCATCTCGCAAACTTGATATAGCAGTTGATACAAAGTGCTTTTCTACTGAAAAGTAGAAAGATACAAAATCAAGCATGATGACATGTTAAAAGATTAATCAAATCAGGGGTGCAATACCTCACTTCTGTCTCTTTTTCAGTTCCACACAGAAATGCCACTTCCATCATGCACACATGTACAAATGCCATTGCATTCAATATCAAGGTTTCCAGAGTGATCTGGGAATCCTAGGGCCTGCAATTTGAAGCTAGTCTAGTAACTGCTTGGAACTGTGTGGGTCCAGGCCTCAGAGCCGTCACTGGGCAGAGAATCATTATGAAACACAGCATCCTGATTGGTCAGGACCGATGTAAATATTGGGAGCCTGGCCTTCTGTTCATGCCTAGTTCAAGAACCATGCCATCTGCCTGGTGCACTTCTGCCTCCATTTTCTACTGTTCGTAGCTGCAGCACAGCGATGGGGAACCTGTGACTCTCCAGTCATTGTTGGATTCCAGCCAGCATGCCCAGTGGTCAGGTATAATGGGAGCTGGAGTCCAACAACATTTGGAGGGTCACACATTCCCCATCCTTGCTTTAGCAGTGGAACCTCAGGAACTTTGAAGTTGGACAATGTCCTCTGGGTTGAGATTTTGGCAGAGTCCATAGCTCTGACACACAACGAAAGCATTTTCCTAGTGCATAAATATTTCTTTTTTATGCTTGAGATCACTTTATTTGTCTTTTTTTACGCTTTTGGTTTTCTGTTGTGGAAACTATCTTTTCAAACTCCTCCTCCCTCCCACCTCCCTTCCAGCTAAGTTATAGTTCTAGTCTGTGTCTTCTATTTAATATGGATTAAAACATTGGGTAAAGAATATTTTTCCTTGTGTAAAATACCAGATTGCATCACTTTATAATGGTCTGTAGTGTACAGCTGGAAGGGAGAGCATTTGGGGGTAGAATTGGAGCCAGCAAAAATCTGCATCCACCTTAGGATACAATTTCAGAGCTATTCTGCAAGGAAAGATGGTTCAAAACCCTATTGGTCAGATTTTGAATATTTTCAGGAGAATTCAAGATTGCAGTTTTCACAGGCAAGCTAATCTTGCCATCTTGAGTAGTGGCATTGCTTTTGTTCCTTGGGCTATCTTTAAAGAGTGTTCAGAGGTTAAAGCAGCTACAAAATATGACAGCCCACCTCCACCTTAATTGCACTAGTGTCCTTTCATTTATTCTGCTTCCAACATTCCTGTTGAAGATGCTGTTCTAGACCTGTAAAGCCTTGAATTGTTTGAGCTTTGCATACCTTAGCAAATGCAATTTATGCTGAGATTGGCCTTTTGATTGTGCTCTTTATGAATCAAGCAGAAATGGCAAAAGTACCAGACAATGATTCATAGGAAACTAGTTCTGGAACTGTTCTTCCAGATGGTCATGAAAGCCTGATCATGAATATTGTAGGGACTTTATATTTGGGTAAGTGCTTAGTGACTGATGTTGATTTGGAACCATTCATTTAAAGTCATACAGGATTGATGATGATGATTTCAATTTATTTGTCACTTTACACTATCCTTAAAACAACCAGTAGTAGAAAACTCAATTAGATAGAAATCTAAGTGTGACAAAATAAGCTGAAGAATATTGTTGCAAATTTGTATTTTTAATGTCATTGAGTGCTCTTTAAATGCTGATTAACATTCGTCCAGGCTAGCTCCAGGATGCTTTGCAAATTAACCTCTTTAATCTGCAGTACAGCTCTGGGCCTCACTACACACGGTGAACTGGGGCAATTGCCACTGCTTGTCCTATCACTGCTTCTTCCTTTCCCTCTTTTCTTGCATCAGTTGGTGCTCGGTGCACAAGTTGCTGTTGTGTTGCCTTACAGTCTCCAACTCTTTCCAAACAATTAGATGGGCAAAGATTCTGGCCTGGTATAAGACAGTGTCCGTTGTGATAGGCTAGAAGATTCACGTTTGGGGTTGTCAGTCCTGAACACACACATTTTATTTTTAGTTATATAGTGGGAAAGAGGGTCCTGGAGATTGGGAAAAGGTATTCTTGAACTTTACAGCATACACAACCACCTTCTAATCCCCTCACCCAGGATACTTACTATTACCAATCCTATTTACTCCCTTCCCTCTCCATTGTGCTTTACTCTCAACCAACACCTCAAGATTTCATGCAGCCTATAAGCTTATGTAGCAAACTTATTTCAGGTTTATTTATTAATGTAATGTTTAGAATCATGAGGGATGTGGTAGTGGAGCTCCGCAGCTCACAGATCTTTTCTGGGCATGATGCAGACGTTACACATTTTAGCAAAAGCTGTAGAAGGAGGAGCTTGTACATTGGGGGCTTAGTTTTTAATCTACAAAAGTCTATATAGTACTTGCTTTAACTGACAAGGTATGCTGGTGGATACCTCTGATTATGCAGAAAACACTCCCTTATTTTGTGTACCCTCTTTTGGTTCCAAACTAATAGGCACTCAACCATCCAAGTTTGCAGTTTGAGGATATGAAGCAGCCCCTAAGCTGTGGAACTCCCTCCACAAAGAGGTGTATCTGGCACCTTCACTATACAATTTTTGACAGTTGCTGGAGATGCACCCCTTTCCACTGGCCTTTGACACCTGGTATATAGTACCCATTCTACTTTTGTGATTGTAATTTGTTTTAAACAGTTTTAATGTTATATTTTAAACTGTCATAAGCTGCCCTGGGACTTTAGGGTAAAGGGTGAATAATAAATTAAAATCATCATCTTCTTCTTCCTCCTCCTCCTGTACTTTCTCAAGAGATGCAGAGTGACACACTTATTGCAGCTTTATTTATTGATCTATTGTTGAGATTAATGAGGAACCTTGCAGAGGGGACTCTGCAGTCTACAGATATTCTGGGCAAGATGCACAACTTCCACATTTTAGTAGAAGTTGTGAAAGAAGACATCATTTATGTCCTTTTCATTCCCTATATGATGCTTTTTTAAAGAATCTCTTGAGGATAATAATTCTGAAGGAAAATCTGTGCCATCTCAAACACTCAAAAAGGGTTTTGCCTCCTGTTGTGGAAAAGGTCTTTCACTTGATTATACTTGCCTGAATAGATTCAAGTGACAACATAATTGACTCTTCCTCATAATATGTTAACATGAGAAGTCAGTCAGTAGCTTCAAGTGACAGCATTAACAAAACAAGCAAAACCTCACAGAACAAAAAGATAGAAAAGAAAGATGTAATATCTCCCACCCTAGAAGAAGACTGTTCAGGCCAGCTACTTTAGAAGTTGTATCAACTGTCAGGCCTTGAGCAGGAGAAAAGAATACTGAAATCGATAAAAGATTAATTTATTACCTCTTTTTAAGAATTAGTATGTGCTTCCAAAGAAAGACTATTTTAATAAAAAGTTCAAAGGTGTAAGAGGACTTGTTTCAAATTGTCCTTGAGCCTCTTGTCACTCAGTAGATTATTATAATCTAAGTCCTCACAAATTTACTCTAGAAGCTCTATGTACCTTCTGTATATAATATCAGCAACTTCCATAGTGTGTATGTATGTATGTGTATATATTATAGAGTGTGTTAACAAGGTAGAGAAGAATTAGATGCCTCCGTAAGTAATGTGTTGTACAGCCAGTATAAATTATAACTAAGGCTCAAAAGTGTAGCTGAAATGCTATTCTTTCCTGACATTCATTACAATTGTTATTTGGGTCAGGGTTTCCTTCCCCTCCCTCGGTTTTGATCTCTTTGTTCTGCAGAGATTGGTTTCAGTGAAAAGGCTAAGCCATATTTAATAACGATGACATGAAACAATAGCAGGAGTAGTAGAGGTGTGTGGCTATTGGCAGAATGTACAACAGGCTATAGTAAAGCTCAGGATGCTCGATGGACTTTTTGTGATGTGTTTCGATCAACATGCAGATTGTATCTACTAGCACGGCCTTTCTGCAGTACCCTATCTTTCTCATTTTATATTGATAGATTTTCTACGATGCCTTGTTCTGCAGCTTCCGTAGTATTTGCAGAGCGTTTTCTAGAGAAGCCTGAATTATAAAAAGAAATCCAATTTCTGTGTTCCAGATAAATTATGCCAATGCTACAGGGTTTTATGGATGTCTGTATTTGCATTATTCTACAGTGTTTGGGTCTTGAAGGATTTGCAATATTTCAAAATGGTCTTGTGTATGTGTGAAACGGGCAGGGGACCTTTTTCAGCCAAGGGGACACATTCCGTTGTGGGCAACCTTTTGGGGACCATTTACAAGGGATGGGCAGGGCTAGAGGCAAAGGAGGGCAGGGCCCAAAATGGATGTGTACAGTGAGCTGCATTCGAGACATACAGAACTCAAATGCATTGTCACACACATCTTTCCATCCACTGTCACAGTTAAAGGACAAATTCCAGCCAAGCAAAAGCACTCAAGGAGGATGCAGAGCAGGGTTTCCATGGTGCAGGAGCTGCAGTGATGTCACTCCTTGCCTGTTGGCAGTGTAATGTACGAAGGACCAGACCCGGTGGGAGGAACCTGTGCTGTGGCCCTTTCCCGCACCAGCATCAACTCTTGGGAAACTAGATTAATACTGAAGTGGGGAGAAGCCACAGTTTGGCTTCTTCCAGGATGTCTCAGGGTTCTTATGTTTCATAGCAACAACAGCAAGAGAGGCTTTGCACGATGGCTATGCTCTGCTTCCACTGTCGGAGGCAGTATACCTCTGAATATCAGTTCTTGGGATTCACAAGTGAAGAGAGTACTGTGGAACCCTTATCCTATTGCAGGCTTCTGATAGGAATCTGGTTAGAAAAAGAATACTGGATTAGATGGGCCCTTGGCCTGATTTAGCAGGCCTTTTTTGTGCAGAAGAATGCAAGGTCAATTAAGACAAAAATTCCGGTGAGACCCTGGCTGTGAATTCACATCACCCTTTTGAGAATAGTGCATTTGGTATTCAGCCCCATTTGGATAGTTCATTTTCCTTTTATGATGTCCTTTTATGATGTCAGTCACAGTACCTTGTAGGATAGGTATGACTTTTGCAAACACTGATTCCTTCAAATCTTTGGTGCTTATTCCCATGACAGACTGGTACTTTTACAGTTTTACACCACAATACTGTGCATGTATATTCAGAAGTAAATTGAATTCATTTGGTCTTACTCTCAGGTAAGTAAGTTTAGGATTGCAGCCTTCTTTTATATACTTGACCCAGAGCATGGGCTGAAGGTACATGATGCAATGACCTTGCTGAAGCTAAGCTGGTCTCCATGTTGTCAGTGTCTAGATGGAACACTTGGATATTCCGTGTATACTACCTTGGGCTCAGTGAAGTACAGGGTAGAAATGAAATACATTCAGGAGAGTAATTTCAGTTTGTGATCATGGTGCGCTTGAGCTCCCTTTTCATGAGAGTGAGTTATGTTGTGGATGTTTAATTTAGACTTTTCATTATAGGCTGGGCTTTGAAAATCCATGAATGTGGTCAATGCAGTTTATCATCCAAAAAACACTGGAGAGCAGGGCTGTGGAGTCTGAGTCATGGAGTCTGAGTTGGGAGCAATTTTGGATGGAGTCGGAGTCAGTAGAAATTTACCGACTCTGACTCCGACTCTGACTCCGACTCCTTCATAAATGGCAAATGTATATTAACTAGTAATAACATATTTACTGTAGTAAAATGGTAGCACAAGGCATTTCATCACCACCACGTGAATCCAGAGCTTGGAAAAGTTACTTTTTAAAACTACAACTCCCATCAGCCCCAGGAATTGGGCTCGTGGGAGTTGTAGTTCAAAAAAGTAACATTTCCAAGCTCTGGATTCATGTGGTGGTGATGAAATGCCTTGTGCTACCATTTTACTACAGTAAATGTGTTATTACTAGTTAATATACATTTGCCATTTATGAAGGAGTCGGAGTTGGACAGTAGAAAAATAGAGGAGTCGGAGTCGAAGGTCTGGCGTACTGACTCCACAGCCCTGGTGGAGAGAGCCATAATCTGACTATTTCATGATTTTCTTTTTCTGCAAGGTGTTTCCAGTGCAAAATCTCTCTCTGAGATGGGATGGAGCCGTTCGTAAATGTCTGCTGCATTGCTACAAACATTATTCTTCCTGTGTGTGTGGTGTTTTCAGGGAGATATTTTTCAGTGGTGAAGGTGGAAGTATTTTGTAGTGTGCCCTTTGGCTTTTGTGCGTGTGTGTGTGTGTGACAGGGATGGAGAACCTGTGGTCCTCCAGATATTATTAGATTCCATCTCCCATCAGCTCCAGCCAACATGGCCAATTATCAGGGATGAAGGGGCTTGTAGACCAACAATATCTGGAGGACCACAGTTTCCCTGTTCCTGATTTATTAGATGTTAATCATATGAGAGGATAAGGCCCAAGTAAAACTGCAGTCTTTAAAGTACAATGTTCAAAACACTGGGGACAAAAAAGACTGTCTGAACAGCATTTTTCTTTAAAGTTGAAAACAGACTTGAACATCAGCATGTGTGATACACAGTCAGAGAGGTGTTAATATGGTGATCTGGCTAAATTCCAACTTGATAATTATGTTCTGCCTATTTAAAATACTTTGTAAGAGAATCAGATGAAAAGAATTGCATTCATTTCCTGTTCTAGAAGAAGAGTGATTCCCAGCAGTTCCAAAGGGGCTGTATTATATTAATTGCTAAAAATCTCTCTCTAAATGTTTGGGATCTTCAAGTGGGTATGTACAAATTTTGAGCAGAAAAAGGTAGGGATTTGTTCCTCAGTATCCTAGTCCTAACCAGTGACCCACGCAGGCTACAATTCTGTGCTCACTCACCTGAGCATTAATCCCACAGACGTAAGAACCTAAGAAGAGCTCGCTTGGATCAGGACAAAAGCTCATCTAGTCCAGCATCCTGTTCTCTCATTGGCCAGCTGGATGCTTATGGGTCTACAGTGGGACTTGCTTCTGTTCTGAATCAACAAGCTTAGGATTGCAGTGACAGGCATCAAAACTAAGAAAAGGGTATAGTAAAGTCGCTCTGTATGACTTTAACATTAAAAGTGAGAGTGTTGTATTGGAGGACCTGCATATTCCCAAAGCACTTGAAGTCCAGTCTTATTGGGATGTGCTGAACATGGACTCCTTTATGGAAGAAGCAGACGTAGATCCAAAAATTGGCAACTCGCATCTTCTGAGAATCCGTTTTGCCAGGCTTGACCCCACCTTCACCTAGAGTGAAAGTTGTCCCCTTCAAGAGACTACAGAAAGTTGAAGAGGCACTGAAGTGCAGACTGTCACTCCTCATTGAGGGATAGCAGTCTTCAGAGCTCTTGTGCTGACTATGTCAGGCTCAGTTTTGCCCTTGAAGTCACTGGAAGATGTTGTTTGCTCTTAGGAGCTGTCCACAGTACTGCGTACCCTTTGTCTGGTTTTATTATTTGTGCCTCTTTTTTGTGACATTATACGTGGCTCTATTCCTTTTTTTCTCACAACAACCCTGTGAAGTAGGCTAGGCTGAGAGAAAGTGACTGAGAAACAGAAAAGGGAAATATAATCTATCATTTCCTGTTTCCCCTGTTTTTAATTAAGAATTGTATTAACAGAACCAAAGCCAGCTCATTTCTAAAAGATAAACAAATCTGCTTGTGAGCAGACAGCAATAAATCCCACTCACTGTTTCTGAAACAATCTAGTGGGTAGTAAGCCTCCTGACAAATACTCAACCAACCTGTGTAAAGTACAGAATGTAGAAAATGGTCAGCCAGAGAGGCTGAGGCTGGAAATTGCAGGATCCAGATGGAGAACGTTATGGACGAGTTGTGCCAGCTGGCATACACAGTGTGATCCTCTAGAGCTCTGGCTTAATATCAGCCATGACATGTTGTGCTTAAAAAACAGAAAGTATAATCTTCAGATAGCTGCTTTTTTGTATTCTAGCTATAGCTTGTGTAAGGTCATGCTCTGTGCTTAGGGTGTGTATTTGTGTAAACAGACTTGCCGTTTTAGTGGAGTGAAGATCTGCTTTCCCAGGCTACAGCAGCATTAGCTATCCTACATACATGTGTCTCAGAATCATGGGGATTGCAGTGGTCTATTTTCTTCAGTTTGATTGCTTACTTAATTTGCTTAATTGTTCAGACTCCCTGCTGTTTAGAATAAAATATTTATTTTCTGGTATCCAGGAGCTGTTTTTTTTAAAAAATAAACTTGAATATAGGCCAGTGGAATGTTTTCCAATCTTTTTCTTTTAGTGTCATTTTAAAGTTATGTTTTCTGTCTGAGTTATAGCCTAGTCCTAGATGTTTGTCACTGTATCTGCCTTTATTGTGTGAGCAAAGTCACTTGCAGCTGGTGTCATGTTTTGCAATATTTCTTAGCCATATATTTGTTGGAATAAATTAACAATTTTCCTCAAATAAAGCATGAAATTAAACTGAATTCACTAGAATAGCACCAATCATGCTATGAAGTCACTTTGCTCACTCTGAATCCCAGGTATTCCCATGTATGTTTTCTTGGGAGTCAGGGTGAAAACACATACTATAGTTAAAACAGGGCTCCTCTCCAGATGGCATCCCCCTACATGCTCACCACTACCACCATAATATGAGGAACACTTGTTTCCTGATGCCATGATGTAGATAATTTCTTTTTATTCCTACCAGGCACCAGCAGCAACCAAAGATGTGGAACAGGGGTGGTGAGGCACACTGTGTAATGACTCCTGGGCATGAGGCAAATTGTACTGCCCATTATGGAACATTTATAAAGTGCAATAGCTTAATGCTGTCTGTGTGGTTTTATCTTGATAAAGGCAGATTGCCAATTCAGTAAACTGAACTTGAAAAGATTTTGGAACAAGATATTGCTGCAACAATTCAACTTTTTGACAACAACTCAAGGTCTATTAAGGTATGATGAATTGCCCCCCGCCTTTGTGTTACAGAGGCCTGACTGGCCTCAACTAGAAATCACTAGCCTAGTGTTGCCGGTTCCATGTTGTAGAACATACTTGCAGGAGAGGTTCAATAGGCACCATTGCTTTTGACTTTCAGGTGTCTCTTGAACACCTTTTTATGCCAACAGGCCTTTATTTAATTTTTAATTTTTTGATTGGCCAGTCACTTGAATGATTATCTCTATGATTTAATGGCGGGTTTTTTGTTGTATTGTTGTACACTGCCCTGATACTTTATGATTATGGTGGTATAGAAATGCTTCTCTAAATAAATAATATATGTGTACAAGGTATGTTTGAATAGCAGGAGTGGGGCTGTGCTGCTGGTCCTGCCCTTGACGTTATGTGCAGCACCAGCACAACCTTTGAGTGTGGCCATCTCCTTGGAAGAGCCTTATTTAGGGGCCTGACTATTCCAATATGTTCCCTGCATCTCCACTGGGCTCATTGTCCTCTTTCTGAGGCACTTCAGCTAGACCAGCTTATCCCAACCTTTGAGTCCCCAGATGTTGCTGGACTACAATTCCCATCATTTCTGACCATTGGCCATGCTGGCTGGGGCTGATGGGAGTTGTAGTCCAACAACATCTGGGGACCCAAAGGTTGGGAAAGGCTGAGCTAGACATGTGAAGCCCTCCCCCCCAAATGGATTTTTTCTGAAGCCTTTTTGTGTGCGGTTTTTCAAAACAATGGAACATTTTTGTGTTATGAAATATTTACTTTTTGTAGTTTTATTTTTTATTTTCAAATAATACAGAAAAGGAACTATAACATATTGTTTAAGACAAGGTGTTCACATATTTACTTCTCCCAAATGATTTCAAAAACCAAGTAACAGGAGGATTTTTAAGTAAGGCTGTGCGGAGGAGAGCCTGTCTGGGAGTCCAGAGTCTGTGGGTTCAAATCCCCACTCGTGTGTCCTGGGTGTCAAGGGCCAGCTAAAGATCACCCCCACAGTGAATGACTCAGGGGTTACGTGCCCTGCCACCTGTGCAGCCGTGGGCAAGCTGCATAGTCCCAAGGAGCCCAGTGGCCCCTCAGCTGGCAGTTGTGGGCAAGGAAGGGGCTGGCTTGTGCAGCTGTGGCAAACTGAGTAGGCCCTAGTCAGCTGGGGAGGACTAGCCTCAGAGGGAGGCAATGGTAAACCCCTCTGAATACTGCTTACCATGAAATCCCTATTCATAGGGTCGCCATAAGTTGGGATCGACTTGAAGGCAGTCCATTTCCATTTTCATGGGCACTATCAGATCACTGCAATTCCTGCACACAAGCAAGTCAACTGAGAGTAGACCTCTCAAATGTAAGAGCAAGATGCACATCTGCCTCTGGGAGGCATTGCCATTGGCATATGAAGAAGGATTCAGTGTCTTCTGTGCTTGTGGTCTTCCTCTTGTTGTCATAGGCCTCAAAGGACTGGGAGTGGGGGGGAAAGTCCAAAGCAATATAAAGAAGTAGAAACTGATAGTGTTAGAGAAAATGGGGCTGATAAAACTTCACAAAGTATTCCTTGAGTCTTTTTCTCAGCTCTTTCTGTGGAAATGAATGTTTTATGCCTGCTTGACACTGTGGAGGACTGGAGGAGATGTAATCATTTTCTTTGCTTTGCTTTTTAAAAATACTTTTTTGATTTTTATTGCGTGTGTGTTTGCCACCTTGGGCTCCTTTGGGAAGAAGGGCAGGATATAAATTAAATAACTAAATATAATGTTGGTACTTTCTTCTGTTTTTATTGTTTTTTGCCTGCTCATAAACCAAAGAGATGCTAGGCTCTTTCCAGTCCAGCAGTTTGTAGCTCAATTTGTAATACATTTTAAAAAGGAAAAACTAAATTCAATTTGTAATTATTGTCTGAATAAATTTATTTTAGTGTACCTGTCATGATACTTTTATGGGCAAACCAATTTATGTATAAAATATATTATGTTCCTAAAGTAACAAAGAAATTTTCTATCAGTAAAGAGTGCTAAAAATTACATATTGCACATTTTTCATGTTCCCCCACCCATTTTTTTCAAAAACAACCTAGAAAAAACACATTTTCCCTCCCATGGCTTCAAAATTTCTGGCAATTTTTTATCTCTAAGCTGAACTCCTCCATCTCCCACAGATGAAACGTGCAGGCAGTGTCCAGATGTGGCCTCCTCAGGAGCTGTTGCCTGGTGGTGCAGATCAGGGCCTACTTAAAGGGCCAGGTGCTGGCAAAGTACTGGCAAGCCCCAGCAGCCTATCACAGGCTCAATAATGCCTGAATATATGCAAAGTTCTTATAATGCTGTATAGTAGAAGTCCCATTGAACAGAGTGAGATTTACTTTTGTGTCAATGTGTATAAGTCTGGCTGAAATGTTGTTATCCAATCCAGAGAGAATGTTTCCCTTTCTGTTATCTATCTTTCAACCAGTCATTATGTTGTCTCAATCCACAGTGGTCAGGATCTAAAGAATTATATATGTGGTTCTGCGTGCCCATGCATTTGGACCTGTATTTCTCAAACGCTAATTTCCTTTGTCACATGGGAAATTACTTTTTAAACTGCGAGAGCTTTTTAAAAGTCTTTTGTGATATTGCTTTTTTTTTTAATGATGTGCAAAGTGCCTTCCAACTCTATAATTCTGGAAAGGTGAACTCAAATAACAAATAAGTCCTAATGCATGTCTGAAGGTGCTCTCTAGATTCAGTCAGTTTTTTAAAAATTATTTATTTATTTTATTTTATTTTATTTATTTAATTTATGTACCGCCCTAAGCCCGAAGGCTCTCTGGGCGGTGTACAAAAAGATAAAAAACAAGCAATATATAAATACAATAAATACAATAAATCAAGAAAACAAAACAAACAAACAATAAAAGAACCAAACAACATCCAAAAATACAAATAATGATGAAAATACCATTAAAACACACATTAAAATGCCTGGGAGTATAAAAAGGTTTTCACCTGGCGCCGAAAAGATAGTAGCGTCGGTGCCAGGCGCACCTCATCGGGGAGGCTGTTCCACAGTTCGGGGGCCACCACAGAAAAGGCCCTGGTTCTAGTCACCACCCTCCGAGCTTCTCGATGGGATGGCACTCGGAGAAGGGCCTTAGATGTTGAGTGCAGTGTCCGGGTAGGTTCATATTGGGAGAGGTGGTCCACCAGGTATTCCGGTCCCATGCCGTGTAGGGCTTTATAGGTCAAAACCAGCACTTTGAATCTAGCCCGGAAACAAACAGGAAGCCAGTGCAGACGGGCCAGAACAGGTGTTATATGAGCGGACCTTCTGGTCTGCGTCAGCAATCTGGCCGCTGCATTCTGGACTAGTTGTAGTTTCCGAACAGTCTTCAAGGGCAGCCCAACGTAGAGCGCATTGCAGTAGTCCAATCTAGAAGTTACCAGAGCATGAACAACTGAGGCGAGGTCGTCACTGTCCAGATAGGGATGTAGCTGGGCTACCAGGCGAAGATGGTAGAAAGCATTCCGTGCCACCGAGGCCACCTGGGCCTCAAGTGACAAGGAAGGATCAAAAAGAACCCCCAAGCTACGCACCTGTTCCTTCAAGGGGAGTGTTACCCCATCAAGAACAGGATGAACATCCTCCATCTGGGCAGAGAAGGCACTCACCAACAGCGTCTCGGTCTTGTCTGGATTGAGCTTCAGTCTGTTAGCTCCCATCCAGTCCATTATCTCAGCCAGGCAGCGGTTTAGCACGTTAACAGCCTCACCTGAAGAGGATGAAAAGGAGAAATAGAGCTGCGTGTCATCAGCGTACTGATGGCAACACACCCCAAAACTCCTGATGACCGCACCCAGCGGCTTCATGTAGATGTTGAAAAGCATGGGGGACAGTACCGATCCCTGCGGGACTCCACAATGGAGAGTCCAGGGCATCGAGCAGTGTTCCCCAAGCACTACCTTCTGGTGGCGACCCACCAAGTAGGAGCGGAGCCACTGCCAAGCAGTACCCCCAACTCCCAACTCCGTGAGTCTTCCCAGAAGGATACCATGGTCGATGGTATCAAAAGCAGCTGAGAGATCAAGGAGAATCAACAGAGTCACACTCCCCCTGTCCCTCTCCCGACAAAGGTCATCATACAGGGCGACCAAGGCTGTTTCGGTGCCAAAACCGGGCCTGAAACCGGATTGAAATGGATCAAGATAATCAGTGTCATCCAAGAGCCCCTGGAGCTGGCCAGCAACCACCCGTTCTAGCACCCTGCCCAGGAACGGAACATTCGCCACAGGTCTATAATTGTTCAGGTTATCTGGGTCCAAAGAGGGTTTCTTCAGTAGCGGTCTCACAACCGCCTCTTTTAGGCAGTCAGGGACCACTCCCTCTCTCAGAGAGGCGTTTATTATCTCCTTGGCCCAGCCAGCGGTTCCGGTCCTGCCAGCTTTCACCAGCCAAGAGGGGCAAGGGTCCAGCACAGATGTGGTCGCCCGCACCAGTCCAAGGATCTTGTCAACATCCTCAAGCTGTACAGACTGAAACTCATCCAATAAACAAGGACAAGACCGTGTTCTGGATGCTTCATTAGATCCCACTGCCATAATATTGGAGTCTAAGTCCCGGCGAATGGATACGATCTTATCCTGGAAGTGCCTCGCGAACTCATCACAGCGGGCTACAGATGAATCTATGATGTCCCGAGGGCCAGAATGTAAAAGCCCTCATACGATTTTAAAGAGCTCCGCCGGGCGGGAGATGCCTTAATTGTGGCAGCAAAATATCTCTTTTTTGCTGCCCTCACCGCTACTATATACCGCTTAGAAGAGGCACTCACCAAGGCATAATTGCATTCGTCAGGAGTTCGCCTCCATCTGCACTCAAGCCTCCTCCTCTCTTGCTTCATCACTCTCAGCTCCACGGTATACCATGGAGCTGTATGAGCTCTACATAGGAGGGGGCGCATGGGAGCGATCGTGTCAACCGCCCGGGTCATCTCCGTATTCCACAATCCGACCAGGGCTTTGACAGGAGCGCCAGTCTTCTCAGTCGGGAAATCCCCCAGAGCCCTTTGGAAACCCTCAGGATCCATTAGTCTCCGGGGGCGGACCAATTTAATAGGTCCCCCACCCTTGCAGAGGGAAAGGGTCGCTGTGAGCCTAAACTTCAGCAAGCGGTGATCTGTCCATGACAATGGGGTAGATGAAAAAACCCCAACCACCAGATCACCATCTCCATGTCCAGTGGCGAAGATCAAATCAAGAGTATGTCCCGACACATGCGTTGGGCCAGTAACAACCTGAGACAGCCCCATGGTTGTCATGGAGGCCATGAAGTCCTGAGCCGCCCCAGATAGAGCAGTCTCGGCATGGATGTTGAAGTCCCCCAGTACCAATAGTCTAGGGGACCGCAGCAATACCTCCGAGACTACCTCTGTCAGCTCAGTTAGGGAATTTGTTGGGCAGCAGGGTGGGCGGTACACCAACAAAATTCCCAGTCTGTCTCTCTGGCCCAGCACAAGGTGGAGACACTCCAAACCAGTCGACACCTGGACAGGGTGCTTGGTGAGTGAGAAAGAACTCCTATAGACCACAGCAACCCCACCTCCCCGTCCTTCGGTTCTACTTTTAATTTTTAATGATGTCTATATAACAGTATTAGCAAAAATTTAAACTTACAGAAATATAGTACAAAAGAAAAATAACAATTTCCATCAACAGCAGTCACCAGTGTCTGAATCCCAGCTGTTATTGTGAAAGTATTTAATAGAGATAATGATTTTAAACTGTGTACTCTTTCCAAATTATGTACCCTTTCTCATTTTTTCCAAATATAGCTGTGTAGAGAACATTTTACTCAGCACTTTAGTTCAAAATGGAGATATGATAATAGTTCTGTGGAATATTTCCCATTCCTGTTTCCAAATCTGTATTCGTATAAATGTGCATTATAAAAAATGCATTAGTTTTATTCAGAATATTCTGTCACTACAGAAATCAAGGTGACTCCCCCTACTCCACCGTAACTTGATTTGAATGCTGTTTACCTGATTTTGGCTTCCCAACCTTATAGCTGCCTCCTGGATCAGGAGATGCATTGATGCTTTTGAACAGAAGTAAAAGTGGCTGTGAAAGTGATCTTGCAGGGGGCAATGCTAGATAAAAATTGATCCAATAACTACTCTTAGGTATCATTTTATTACAATTTCTTGCAGGTGTAGAAGCTCCATTGAGTACATGGACCTCCCCCTCTACAGAGGAGGGCTTTTACATTTGTTCTGTTATGGAGCTGAGAGTTCAATTGAAGTGAGTGAGGAAGTGTTCTTGAGAGGCAGCTCCATCCATATGCACTTAAGATGCTGTTTCACCAGAAGCATCAATACATCTATCTACCATCCACATGTTTATCAAAGTGTATTTGGAGCTCTAAATTGGGCTATAATGGTTACTTCATAATTTGGAGATTGCATCCTTTCTTGTATCCATCACTTTTGGATACTAGCTAGCCCCAACAGCTATGCCCACTGACTGGGAACTCCTCCCCCTCCTCACATGCTTTTTGTCAGGGATGCTGTAGCAGCAGATTTCCTACTTTGAGTTGGGGTTGGGCTAGCTAGATAACCTTTGAGGTCCCTTCCAACTTCATCATTCTTTCAGATGCAGATTGGACAGATTCTTGGGAGTCAAATTCAAAGCCAGTAGGTGTTGATGGGCTTTATTTAGAATAGAATATATTAGAATATTGGAATAGAATATTAGAATAGCCACAATGTAAGTGATGACTATTTTGTCTTTTGAATCAGCCTTCAGTCTTTTTGGCCATAGAGGCTAAACATTCACAAATACATTTTTAAAAAGTTTTCAGTTTCACTTAATTAAATACATGAGCTTTTCAAATCTTTCCCCAAAGGCTTTATACACTTGTAAGCTAAATGAACATTTGAGAAAAATCTATATTTTGTATTTCAGAGGCTTTAATCAAAACATCCTGTTCGGAGTGTTTTTAGCATAAGGCAGATGAAACTAAATGGTTTGTCTGAATCACACTGTGAAAAAGGAAGTGCACCAAAGAGGTGTGACTTTGCATAGGTACCAAGCAATTACATGTTCTCATACAGTGCAGCAAACAGGAACTCATGTGGTTAGTTCTAGTCTGACTCTTTTTTTTGTAAAAGCCAATTAAAAAATACCATTCCGTGTCATTATTATTCCATAAGAAGTGTCATAAATTGTTGTGTAATAACACCATGAGAAAACAAAATTTTAAAATGTTTTAATTGCCTACTAGCTCATATATGAATAACTAATAAAGTGAGCATTTGTTAACTGATGAATGGACAGTGTTTATAATAAGCAATTACAGACTGGCTATTTCCCAAGAAAACAAGGATTAAATTATCATAATGAAAGCACATCCTTGCATCCCCAGATAGTGTTATGGTTCCAGACTAGAATCTGGAAAACTGTCTTTACAGTGCAATTCTATTCACATCTGGTGAGATGCAAGTTCCTTTGAATCCTAGGAGACTTACTGCTTGCTAAGTGTGTATGGAAATGCAGCCTCACTCATACAGAACAAACTAAGCACTTAAGAAAATCCCTGCTGGATCAGGCCAAAAGCCTATCTAGTGCTGCAACTTGTTTTCCACAATGGCCAACAAAATACACCTTGGGCAGCCCACAAACCGGTCACAAAAGTAATAGCCTTTCCCCATTGTTGCTCCCCAGCAATTGGCATTCACATCTGTGCAGTCTCTAAACCTGAATGTAGCACATAGCCACCATGACTAAGTACCATTGACAGCTGTATCTTCCACAAGTGTGTCTGGTCACCTTTGAACATCATCTAAACTAGATGCCATCACATCTTACAGCAGCAAATTCCATAAATTAACCATGCACTATTTTCTTTTGTGTGTCCTGAATCTCAAGAAATTGCAAGTTTGCAGAGAGATTTTGAACGACACATAAATAATTTGCTACAGTGAGAAGATCAACTGTAACAATGATTCAGATTAAATGTAAGCTTTGTGAAAAATAGCTTCACATATACTTCTGAACTCCTTATCTGGCCATGATCACATATGCTTTGGTTAGATTTATGTTGGGTTGCTGCAGTATAGTCTATGTGGGGCAGCCTTTGAAAAGGGTTCAGAAACTACAGCTGGTGCAAAATCTCTGGAGCCTGCTTTGTGGAGCTATTACTCTTGTTTTGTGTGATCTGCACTGGCTTCCATTTGATTTCAGGATTTACGTATAAAGCCTTAAATAGCTTGGGTCTGAGATACTTGATGGGCTGCCGCCTCCCACATGAATGGGTGTTCAATATCTGGGACCTAGCTCTGTGTTCCTTGACTGTCAGAGGCATATTTGGTGGTCACACAAGAGCAGGCCTTTTTGATAACAGTACTGGCACCCAGGCTGTGTGGAACTGTCTCCCCAGAGAAGCGTGGTTGACCTCATTTCTTAATGGAGTTTCTTACAATTGTTAAGACAGTTTATTTCTCCAGGTGTTAAGTATGTACTGAATTTCCCCACACCCCCTCCCCAAAAAAACTAGACACTTTTGTTCTAATGTGCTGATTCCTGTTTTAATGGTTTTATGATCTTAGATTTCAGTGTGTCCTACCTGTGGGCCCCTTTTAAGGACCAAAAAGGTAAGGTACAAAGCTTTTACAGGAAAGAATAATAGATGTATAAATGCTGCTACATTGTGCTGGCTAATATACTAAACTACAGGCATACCCCGCTTAATGTCACTTCACTTAAAGTCGCCTCGCTATAACATACATGCTGCATATGCCTGTATTTCTCCAGAAACGCAGCGCAGCAGCAGAGGCTTTAGCGCGTGGGGGTGGAAATAGACATGATCGTGCCACCGCAAATCAGCTGGGAGGTGCGATCGCGATCAACTGAGAGGCGCGGCAGCGCAGCAGCAGAGGTTTTAGCGCGGGGCTTTGAGGCTCCACATGAAGGAGAGGTAAAAAGTTTTAAAAGGTAGTGCTTCACTTTAAGGATATTTTCGGTTTATGTACTCACTCTGGTCCCATTGAGTACGTTAATGCGAGGTATTACTGTATTGCTCCTGTTTTCTGGATATTGGTGCTCTGGTTTACTTGTATTGCCATGAGGTTTTCTCAACCGCTTGTCAGTGTGAGAAATTTGAAAATTGGGGCATCATGGAAAATCTTATGGTGACATTGTCACTGGCAGGGATCTAATAGATCCTGGTGAGTAATATGCCAGTTGCCACAATACACATGGTGGAGGAGTGGTGTACCCCCACATCCTGCCCATCATGCGCATAACATCTCACACCCAGTAAGCAGCCCACATGGAGGGCTATATGTGCAATGATCATGCTATGCTCAACCACCTGCTCAGATAGATGGCATATAAATCACTAAGGTTGACTTTGCTTTTACAATGCAACTTAGTTAATAACAATCTCTTTATTAAAAAAATGTTTTGTGAAGGTTTCTGCACTGTAATTTTGTTCTGTTTACAGTGCTTGTGCATTACTGTTGTAACTAGTATTTTGTTCTAAAGTATCCTCTAACTTTTTATGTTTAGAACTGTTTATTAAATAATCACATTTGTATCCTGGCCTTCTTTCAAGGGGCTTAGGATGGTATATTTGGGGCCATCCCATCTGTTCTCACAATAATTCTGCAAGATAGAGACTAGAGGGGCCTGTCTAAGGCTATTCCGTTTGCTTCATTGCTTAGTGGTGATTTGAAACCTGGTTGAAATCTAGCTCTTGTAATCAAATCTGGCTCCCAAATCCCTTTTCCTGAGGAGCTCAAGGGTACAGTTTATGTAGCAGTCTTATCCATATTTACTTGGAGATAAGTCCCATTGAGTTCATTAGGACTTACTCCCAGGAAAGCAGGGTGCAATCTTAGCCTCCAAACAAGCCTTAGGATCTTAACAAGCTGGTTAGGCTGAAAGACTGTGACTTTCTAGTTAGCTCATAGAAAAGGAAAGAATGATAATTCTGTAATAGGAATGTATAAATTTCTCAATTTCGTTCTGTAATTTGTTCTTTAAGTAGTTACTTTCTGATGTGTCTGAGACACATGAGAGATGCTTCTCTAAAAATATGAAATGGCATACCATGCAACTATATGAAGTATTTGTGGTTTGGAAAGTGTTAGTAAAGGCATCCATTTGAAATGATGACTGTAACATCTGCAAAGTCTCTGTAGATATAACCTGATTCTAGTTGTTTGTGTAACAAAATAGTTAAATGCTAATGATATGTGTTAGCTAATTCATTGCCACATAACCATGCTGTAATAAAGTAAAGGAGAGCCAGTGTGGTGTAGTGCTTAAGGTGTTGGACCTATGACCTGGGAGACCAGGGTTCGAATCCCCACACAGCCATGAAGCTCACTGGGACCTTGGGCCAGTTACTGCCTCTCAGCCTCAGAGGAAGGCAATGGTAACCCCCCTCTGAATACCGCTTACCATGAAAACCTTATTCATAGAGTCACCATAAGTCGGGATCGACTTGAAGTCAGTCCATTTCCATTTTTCAATAAAGAATACATTTCATTAATTTTTAACTGATTTCAGCATGGGCATGCTTCAGAAGGCACGCTGGAATAAATGATTCTTTTAACGTTTCATTAGGCTGTTTCACACATGAATGTTTATCACATGATGACTGCAACACCAAGTGGTGACATGCAAGTGTGAATGTGCTGTTAAAGATTCAAACATCATAGAATTTTCCCATCATCTCATGCCATCCCAAATGCAATGCTTTTTTCAATGTAGTTGGTTCATGGTCATAAAGGTTATCAAATGTGGCAAACTTATGTGTTGAGTATGTAGATGTTTGAACTAACCTTCAAGGCTATGACATGTTCTCCATGGTGTAAGAAAATGTGAAATCCTGCTTAGGATCATGGCATGCGTTTCAGCTTTGGACTAATTCCAGAGGTAGCCATATTGAATTAATACTGACCCACATGGGGTCTTGTGGCAACTGAAAGACTATCATTGTATCATGATAGAAGGTTAATTCAAAGCCCTCTTTGTCAGATGTACAAAGTGGACCCGAGTCCATGATAGTTTATGCATAATAAACCTTAAACGCTTCCCATCCCCACTCTTTTGGGACTCATTTGTTCAGAAGTGCCTAGTGATGGAGAAAGAATGGAGATGTATGTGCTGGAGGGCTAAAGATGTTCTGGGATACTGGCCCTCCTGGGTGTTTACATCTCAATTATTGCCAATTTTATTTAGGTATGTGTGGAAATATAGAAAAAGAGAATGGATCATTTGGGGGATGATTAACGACTAAAAATGTTCTGGAAGTTCATCACCAGTCATGGGTACATCAATGGAATAGTTTTACTTGCCTGTATAATTCTATATTCTATTGTTGCAACCTGCCCTGGGATCTTATGGTGAAGGGCAGGCAAGAAATCTAATAAATAAATAACTCTTCAGAGATGATGATGATATTGTCTGCAACAGACTAGCATAACTACTCCTTAAGAATACGAAATATGTTGGATACTCTTTTGGACAGGTGTTATTTCATGCTGGCTTCACAGGAGCTCATGCCACCTTGGCTGAAAGGGGAGGATATGGCTACGGCTGACTTGCAAGATTGATTTAAGTGTAATATTTGATAACTGAGCACAGCTGTGGTTAAGCTAAAAGAGCATGTCCAGGAAGCATAAAGACTGGTTAAACTGGTTTCAATCAGGCCAGGTGGGAACCATACTTCAGAAATATTTTTCTTATCTCTCCCATTTATGCCTATTTATGGTAACAGTCATTCCTCCTCTGAAACCATATGGGAAAAACAGACCTGTGTGCAGAAGGACAAATGATTGACAGAAACTATCCTTCTTTGGCACGTCTCTGATTTATAAACTGTTTTCTAAATGAGCTCCACTGGTGAAGATACAAGCTTTGTCAATGTTTGTATCATTAAATGATGGCTGAAAATGGTGCTGGAAGAAAGGCCAGAATATAGATATAATAAATAAAAAAATGCCAAGTGGAGCACCTGAATAGGGCTGCTGGAAGAAGTGTTTCTAGATTGGGAAAGGGTGAAGAGACAGTTGGAAACACACACTGGATTGGTGATGAGGGAGGGTGGGGATTGAAGATGCTCTACTTTGAGTTTTTGTGTTCTTGAATTGAAGAGCTGAATTTATTTGATATTGCTAGGAAAGCATCCCAGTGGCCCATTTCGAATATAACCCTAACCAATGTTTAGTGTTATGTGAATTAGCATGAGTGTACTTCCCCTTCATCTCTCCTTCTCTGGTGTGAAAACAAGGAAGAACTTGGAAGCAGTTTTGATCCTGGCTTGTTAAAATAAACCATAGGTCAAACCAACAAGTTTACAATATGGTTTGTATTTTTTGGACATAAGATAAATCATGGTTAATGTTAAGCTGGCATGTTCTTGAGAGGCAATCAGTCAAGTTAACACTAAACCATACCATTGCTATCCCCATGTATCGTTAACCATAAGTGTTATGCAAGGGGATTTATCTGGCACAGATATAGTGTAGAGTGGTGGTGTAATTTGTAATTGCAGATTAAGTGGAGAATAAGGAATTGATTAGAAATTGCATGGAAATATGAGGAAAACTGAAGTATGGCTTGAAAATAAAAGCTGTTTTGGTGCTCAAGTCTGCCTAATTAATTTTGTTGCCCTCATTTGGACATAACATTACCTTGGTTTAAAGTTATGAAAATTAGCTGCAAGCTTCCACACTCCCTCCTCCAGTACGGCTGCTAAATGGTAGTTGGAAGCTTTCACTTTCATTTTGGTTTAAATGCTCCTTTGGTTGACAGTCAAACCTAGACAAACAGGACAATCCTAAGCATGCTTACTCGGAAATAAGTCCCATTGAGTTTGTGGGCTTGCTCCAGATGTATGTCCATAGGATTGTAGCAAAGCTGTGGTTAATCTTAGCTGTGGTTTGTTGAAACAGGGCAACTTCAAACCAAAACATATCAAGCTGACTTTCCACAAATCACATTTAAGATTAACCACAGTTTAGGATTCAGATGACACACTAAACAACAGTTAATCTAAAAAGGAAGTGGAAGCCTCCAATATTTTCTTTGTAGGTATGCAAGGGTGGGGGAAGCATGGGCCTGAAGTTCACTGTGGCTTGTTCTTATAATGCTAAACCATGCACCTGCAGAGGCCTTCCCTGGAGCCTGTAGGATGCCACCCCCATGCTGAAATTAGCCAATAGAAGACTTTCTTCAAGCCTAATTGCAGTGCGGGTGAAGCGATTGGGGGGGCACAGCTGGGGAGGAAGGAATAATACTTTCCTCCCCAGCTGTGTCCCCTCCTGTCAACACCCCCTTGCACAGCAATCAGAATTCAAGCAGCCTTCTGTCCACTATAATAGAAGGCTTCTTTGAAGCCTAATTACATGGAAGAGGACTGATTTCATTGGGGTGACCTGCAGCTGGGGAGAGAAGTATTACCACCCCCTTCGCTGATGCTGCAATTAGGCTTGAAAAAAGCCTTCTATTGGCTACAAAGAAGCCTAATTACAATGGACCCTATGACCCTGCCTCCATGCGGACCAAAAACACTACCCCTCAATGCAGTTAGGTTTGAAAGAAGCCTTTTATTGAAGCCAAGAGAAAGCTTGTTTCAAGGCAAATTGCAAGCGGAGAGCCCAACTGCGCCCTCTCCTGCAATTGTTTCTTCTCCGCTACAGTTAGACTTTGAAAAAACAACTTTTTTTGACTCCTATGGAAGGCCTTTTCAAGTTTGGTGGTGATCTTCACAGAGAGAGGGGGGGAGGGGGAGAGAGGGGGGAGGGGGAGAAAGGGGGGAGGAAGGAGGGGGAGAGAGGGGGGAGGGAGGGCTTGGGGAATACAGCAAACATTTCTTTCAAGCTTAATTGCTAGCAGTCAGTGTGTATGTGTGGCTGTGCATATGTGGTTACAGTGCATATATAAAAGTGTGTATGGTTGTGTGTATGTAGTGCCCACAACAGTTTCCCTAATTTGCACATATGACCCTTGACCCAAAAAAGTTGGTGACCCCTGTTATGTGTTAAATCCAATACAGCCATTATGGCCTAGATGGAACAAGTAGACTGTAATGAGCCTTGAATACAAACCCCATTATACTAGAATCGCCTTCTATCCCCTCCTACCATCTTCTCCTGCATGCTGGGTGATTCAGGATGGATAAAAGAAAGTATTTCTTCATGTAGCACATAAACTGTGGAATTCGTTCTCACAAGATGTAGTAACAGCTTAGATGGCTTTAAAAGAGGATTAGACAAATTCATGGAGGATAAAACTGATAATATCTACCAGCCCAATGGCTGTGTTCTTCCTCCACTGTCACAGGCAGTATGCCCCGAAAGCCAGTTGCTGGGAATTGCAGGTGGGAAGAGTGCTGTTGCACTCGGGTCTGGTTAGCAAGCTTCCAGTTGGCCACTGTGAGAACAGGATGCTGAACTAGATGGGCCTTATGCTGACCCAGCAGAGCTCTTGTTTGTGATGTTATGACCCTCAGCTGTTTTCAAAAACTTCCTTCATTTTGTCTTCTTACAGCACCGGGCTTTTGATTCACATCTGCTAAATCTTGGTCTGTTTTCTCCTTGTGCTGACCACATTCACATTATATGTTTATTCCACTTTAAACAGTCATGGTTTTCCCTAAAGAATCCTGGCAAGGGTAGTTCATGAACGGTCCTGAGGGTTGTTAGGAGACTCCTATTCTCCTCACAGAGCTACAATTCCCATAGTTCCTGGGAAGAGGGATTGATTGTTAAACTGCTCTGAGAATAGTAGCTTTGTGATCTTCTAACAACTCTCAGCACCCTTCATGAACTATCCTTCCCAGGATTCTTTGGGGAAAGCCATGACTGTTTAAAGTGGAATAAATGTATGGTGTGAATGTGGCCTTTGTATCCCTGCTGCAGGAGGGGAGAAGTAGGCAGGGAAAGAGCCCTGCTTTTCTCCTCAGAGAACCATCTGGCCCATGGACCATCAGTGCTACTCCTGTGCTCAATCCTGTACTGTCAGATGACTTGTTCTAAGTTGCTTTTAAATTGATTACATGTATACAATCCAGTGGTTTCCACTGGAAAACTGAAACATCTGGTTTTAATTAGTCATATAATTGGCATGTAATCTGAATTACATCTGGATATAGTTTATCCACCCAATAATAAAATAATAGAATTTGGGGTGAAAACATTGCCTCATTGAAAAAGAAAATTCACTTCACAGTTTTTGACAAGAGATTGTTTACTTCTCTAGTAAGAATACTTTGTTTAGATAAAAGAGAGTAAAAATGATGAGAAAGGGTAATACATCTTGGAGATCAAGATGTTTGTAGCTTGCTTTCACAATAGCTTTGGAATAGCTTGCTGGATAGCATGCATACATTTCAGAATGATCTTGGAAGGATTCTGTGCTTTGAGTGTGCGTCTGCTAGCCAGCTGGGTGTGTTCTTGGGTGAAACAATAATTTCCATAATGTTTTCTTTTTAAGCATTGGAGTTCATGAGCTTTGTGGCTGGTGATTTTATCTGGAGACATGTAGTGATAAAGAGACATGAGATTGTTTTAGTTAGTGGATGATATTAATATTGATGTGTTCAGATAGGTATAGGGAAGCTGTGGGCCTTCAGATTCTTGTTGAATTACAGTTCTTATTATACCTGATCATTGGCCATGCAGACTGGGGCTGTTGGGAGTTGAAGTCCAGCAATACCTGGAGGGCCACACATTCTTCATCCCTGCTTTAGATGATTATACTTAACATGTATATATATTGCATTTCAAGTCTTAACGTGGTGCACATTCATCAGGTATAGCCAACATGGTGCCCTTTAGATGTTGTTGGACTCCCAACATCCATCACCACCAGCCACCATGACCAATGGTCAGGGATGATAGATATTGATATACATGATCTCAGTAATCATTAATACAAGCAATATTAAGGAAGACCAATATAATTATTCCTAAACTGTAGATGTGGGGAGTTAAGATGTACCATCAGCTTGTTGAAGGTTAGCTGAGATTAGCAGTAGGGTCTTTCTTGCTCACACAGTTAACCGCTAAGTTAACCAGCTAAGCTATAACAAAACCTAAATGTTGGTGTGGCTGAGCAATATAATTTACCCACTAATAAGTGAAAAACTATTCCTAGAAGTTGGCAGGAAATAAAAAATTAAGATTAATCAAGAACAGTTAGCTCCCACTTTTTATAGTATACAGAAGTGCGATTAAACATTAATATTTTGAAAGCAGTTGGCAGTACATGAAAGATTGTGCCATTTTGCTGACATGATTTTAACAAATTCCCCCAATGAAATAACTGCTCCAGATAAATGCATTTGTGATACTGCTTGCCTTCTGTTTGCTATCTGTTTTTGTTTTCTCTGACCTTCTGAATGACGTACCTTTCTGTCCCTGCTTTCCTCTCACTCACTCTCAAGAACATGCCAGCTGTTTTTTAGTGGCCCATTTCTCTCAGGATTCCATAAAATTTCAGATAATCAGCATTATTTTTGGTCACTGTGGAGAGCATAGCCTTTAAAAACTTTACTGGAAGTAGTTAAATGCCAGTAAAACTGGCACAATTCTTCATGTACTGCCAACTGCTTTCAAGGTATTGATGTTTTAATAGCACTTCTGTATGCTATAAAGAGTGGGAGTTAACTGCTCTTGATTGATCTTTATTTCTTCTTGTCTGCCAACTCCCAGAAGTGGTTTGTGGTTTATTAGTGGGTAAATTATATTAATCAGTCACACTAACATTTAGCAGTCAGATTTTGGGGATGAATGGAATTCAGAAAATTCACCTGAATAATTTGCAGCTGGATGGCATGCACCATTAATATTTAATTTAAAACGGCTATTTAGGCTTTTGAGTGAGTCATTGTGCAAGCAACTTAAAACTCTCCAGAACATTCTGTGCATCGTGTGGCAGTAAACATGGCTGCTTCATTGAACAAATCTGCTCCACAGTGACCCTGTAACCTTCCAGATGTTGCTGATTATAACTCCCACCACCCTTGATCATTGGCCATGTTGACTGAGGCTGATGAGAGTTGGAGTCCCAACAACATTCTTGAGGATCACCTTTGCATCACCTTTTTTTTAAAGGAGGCGGGGACACAGGCAAAAAAATTGCATGTGCATTTTATTTGTTTATTTCAACAATTTATATACCGCTTAATACTATGGTTTCCAAGCAATGTTCAGTGAGGTTATAAAAGAGATACAAAAGGTAAAACAACCATAAAATCAGAAAATATATAAAGATAGAGAAATATTCACTCTAATTTCAGTAGAAATGCAATACATCTCACCTTAGTCTGTGACCAGGTGTCCTGTGTGCCTGCCCAGTCAGCAGCCCAGGTCCTAACTGTTAATGGGCAATTTCAAGGCTCCTGCCCTTCCTTGTGACAGTTCTCTATCTTTCAGCCAGGCTCAGGATAATCCTTCAAACAGAGGGCATATTCAAGTAGAGGTCTGTCCTATAAAGTAGGAAACATGGGCACCTTACACAGGTTCTCCAACCCTGGTGAACAGTTTAAACAAAATTTAGTGTATATCTAAACTGAAGTTAACATATGAAGCCCTCAGATTTTATTTTTTATTTTTTTATTGAGCCAACACTCTGTACTTGCAGCTGCCATTGAACCCTTGATTTATAGGCTCTTGTCCTATTATTGTGGTCCTAGGACATAGCTGGGCATTCAGTATTAGAATTATTGCAGAACAGTCAGAACGTAAATACAGGGAACCTAATATATTTTAAAGAACTTTTATTGTCTTATTTCTTCATGAGAAATTGAGTAGTTTACATGCATTTCCTTATATCTCCACAGTTAGAAGTGCTGAGGACTTTTTTTTAATGATGAAAAGACGTCATTAAATATCACTGAAACCGGATAACAAAAGCTTCCCACTCACCCTCCAAATGGCTATGGCACAGGGTAATGCTTCTTGTAAACTAGCCTTTGCCAGCCTGGTACCCTCTAGATCTTTAGCACTACAACTCACATGAGCCCCAAGCAGCAAGGTATCAGATTATGCGCAGTAAAATGGCTGTATTAGTCATGATGGATCACTACTGTATACAGCACTCTCATCGCCCCCCCCCCGGGGGGAGGGAATTAATTCTTGTCAGAAATAAGTGAGTCTTGAACTGAATGGTAACCTATATCATTCAGTAGTCTTGGATTGATGCACCTCTGTTTTACTGTGAAAACCATATAAATGTATCTTCCTACCATATGCAATATGTTATACTAACCATATGTTTCATACCCCATAATTATCTTTGAGCTATGTGCTGCTCTTGTGTTTTATCACAGTTTGCTCCAGTCTGCAACTAAAGTTTAAAAAATAAAGCCAAACAGAGAGATTATAATTTTAAAAGACCACATACCATGGCTTGTTGCTGTTTCGTTATGGTTTGCAGAACAGTGGTTTATCAGTCCATGCTTCAGTTGTGGAATGTACCACAGTTGTGGTACAATGGCTGCATTGTTTTTCTGTTTTGTTTTGTTTGACTCCCAAGTCCCACCGCTGTCACTACTGTAGCCAATGATCAGGGGTGATGAGATTTGTAGTCCAATAGCATCTGGAGGGCCACAGGTTCTCCACCCCTGATTTAGCACTACGTGCACAGTCTTGAGCTCTCAGACTTGCTTCTCCAAGGAGAAGGACTTTGCCAGTGTTTACTTGTTGTTTCTCTTTATCTCCACTTCCTGTTGCATGAAAACCAGTATCATAGTTCATCACAAACTCTGGTCAGTTTCAAAATAAGCCAGTTTCACACAGTTGGTTATAAAAATGACTTGTGTAACTAACCAGAGTTTGTAATAAATCACAATCTCTAGTTCCCATGCAATGACAAGCTGATACTGGAGGAACTGAAAGTAAATGCCAATGAAGTCCTCCTTCTGGCTTCCCAGGAGAAAGGCGAAGAGCAAAAGGCTTCACTCGAGCTTGCTGTAGCTCATGTGCATTGTACCTACTACACTAATGTAGTAGGCAAGGACAGTACCAGAAAGTCACCAGCTTTTAAGTCCCTAATAGGGCTATATGTACTGAGAAATGCAGAGTTCTGTGATAAGAGAAAATTATGCAGGTAAAACAGGCATATGCTTATTTACACAACTCTGTCACTGTCGTTGATGGAAGAGGGATGATGACCTGTGCAGAATAATGAGGCCAGAGCTTAAAAACAACACCTGACATCAAATTGCAAGTTCCAATTTTCTTTCTGTTAATATATGAGCACTGAGTGACAAATTTTATACAGTACAACACTTTGTATGCATGTGGCTAATTCTTGTCTGTTTCATGTGTGTGGTGGTATTTAGTTTACATCATGCATGGCTATTGGTACAGTGTGTTTGTAATCTCACAGACAGAGTGGCAAGATAGCACTTTGCACCATAAGGATAGGCCAGTAATGTTTGCAGGTTATGTGTTGTGAGCATTGCAAGAAGCTAAATTAATTGAGGGCATTATTCTAACACATTTCTAGTTTGAGGCAATCCAATTCAGTATTAAGAAGTGGGGAGTAGAGGAGGTAAGAAAAGTGAATCCTGGTGGTCAGTGTATGTGGTTAATTTTGCTACTTACCTATGTGTGATACTTTGTGTGATGGTTTCAACCACTATTGAAGTAACCATCATATGGTCTAGGTGCTTCAACAGTGGTTGAAAATATTGTGTGTAAATATTGCAAATCTGTTGAGTTTTGTGCATCTGTAGAGGTGACCCTGACCCTACCAGTGTTGCAGCTCAAGGACTGGTATGCCCCAAAGGGAGGTATGCTGGGGGCATGCCATGGGAGGGCCAGGATCCATAGTCTTCCAGGCCCTTGACATGCCCCCAAAATGGGCAGTGGTGCAGCCAGAGCTGGTCACTGGGGCCAAAATGATGGCAGACAGGCCTGCGACGGCTCCTGGACCAGCATGCTATGCCTGGGTCCACTTAGGCTGACACTATGACATTTCTTCTTAATTTTTTAAAAAAGCCATCTTATTGTCAGGGTGGCTAGCTGGGCATGTACATGGTTACAAATCCTCATTTTATTATTTTGAACTTCAAAAATATATTATCCTTTTCTACAACAAATGGTGCTTAATCCCAAGAAAATGTGTTTAGCATCAGGACAGCAGAAGCAAACTCAATTTTATTTGTGTTGTCCTGATGGTGCTGGGCTTTAAGCGAGTTTAAACTGCACCTTCTCAGTGTATTTTGTTTTAATCGGGGTTGGCAAACTGTTTTATGTTTGGGTTTGTTTGTTGCTCTATCTTGAGACAGGGAGAGAAGAGAAATGTTAATTGCATTTCTTCACAATTGAAGTAATGCACATGGCCATCTAAAGGGGGCTCCCTGTTAACACCATTAAGTTCAGGAACAAAAATCACCTAGGTACACCAGCAAAAGCAGGTCAAAAATTACACCAGCCCAGAAGCTGGCATAATGCAATCCCTTTTATTTCTCTCTCATTGGGGACAATGGTAGGGAATATATTGCCAGAGCCCAGTAGGGCATTGTATAATACAAAAGCACTGCCTCCAGTTTCGAACACTTCCCTCTCCTTCCCCCATGCCATGGGATTCTATCCTTAATTCAGGGATAAGCAATGTGGTGCCCTCCAGATGTTTGTTAGACTACAACTCCCACCATCTTTGACCTTTGGACATGCTGTCTGGGGCTGATGGGAGTTGGAGTCCAGCAACATCTGGAGGGCATCACATTGGCTACCCTTGCCTTAGAGTATGTAGAGGTAGAGACTGTAGTTGACTGGCTTACTTTGGAATTGCTGTGACTTTTTTCCTCTTTCATTTTTGTTTGTAGTTCTGGGAGAATCTTGAGGGTCATCATGGGAAACCATGTTGGAAAACGAGAGCAGAGTACTGAGAAGGGAAAGGTAAGAGAAAGCCTTTTGCTTGAAATTAGACTAACAGGATAGCAAAGTAAAATAGTGTACAGACTTTTCATTGCATGTTACTGAAGTTTCTATTGCTATTAAAGTTCATGATTGAGAAAAGTTTGACAGGTACAATTTTTCTCAGCACAGGGTCAAGAAAGACTGTAACACACACACACAATTGTCTCTGAGCTATATAACAGATGTAAGCACAGTGTTCTTTGGATCAGGAGTTAGGAATGTTGCTCAATATAAATATCAATATTTTTTTATTTGACCTCTAAGATGCATGATTGTATTATACATATATATATGAGTAGATCTCCCAGACACAGTGCATCCAGTGAGGACTCAAAACAGAAGAGTTGTTTACTTTTTATTGCTGTGTTTTCTCTTTTTCCAATATGAGCAAAAGGGGGGGGAGCATGTATTTTTTGGGAAATTTGGAAGAGCCTCCCATTTACTCCAGTTAAGGAAAACAAAAGCCAGAGAGGTGGGAGTGTTTGTGAATAATACATTCATACAGAATTGTTCTGGAGCTTTGCAAAAAGTCCAAGGAGAATTTTGCTGCTTAAAGGAAGGGAAGTTCTGTGTGGTGATTGGATGATGCCAACTGTAGCATTGATACTGAGATATGCAAATAAAAGGATTCAGATGTTATGGTTTCATTTTAACTATTTCACTTTCTTTTCCTTTTTCCCTTAAAAGAAGAGTCAGCTATCTGCCTGTTTTTGCTAGATGTTTCCACATCTTCTAAAACACATCTCAAACAGCATACATGTGTGTTTCACTGAGCTATGAAAAATGGATCCTATATCAAAACATGTATGCCCTAAAAGCACAGTCAGAAAAAGGTCAGTGTTACCAAATGCTACTTTATTGGAAAGGAAACAAATGCACAGAGTGCTGAACATGTTGATCGGAGACTTGGCTGTTATTCAGGGTAGCACAGAATTATTTTTTTAGTTTTATTTTCTTAAATTTGTATCCCACCTTTCTTTCATCAAGGAACTCAAGGTGCCATATATGTTATTCCCAGGTGATCTCCTGTCCAGGCACTGATCAGACCCAGACCTGCTTAGCTTTAGCAAGATGGTGGCCTCATGTGGCTTCAGACCATACCCTGGGCCTAATTCCTAGTTGTACCGTCTAACCTACAATGTGACTTTATTCACATTGGGAATTAGGTGTATGACCTGTTCTAAGAGGGGTTATACTCCCCATGAAGAAGCAGGTTTGTAGTCTGGAAGTATTCATGGATTCCAGCTTGTCACTAGAGTCTCAAGTGGATTCTGTGGCTAGGAATGCTTATGCCCAGTTTAGACTGACTTGCCAGCTATGGTCATTCCTGAACCGAGGTAGCCTAGCCTCAGTTGCCCATGCTCCTGTAGTGTGCTGTATGTGGTGCTGCCCTTGAAAATGGTCCAGAGGATGTAGTTCTAGGCTGATAATTCAGGCAACCCAATGGATCCATGTGTCACCAGTCTTGAAAGTGCTGCACTGGCTGCCGGACCTGATTCAAGGTGATAGTACTAACATCTAAATCCCTAAATGGCTTAGAACCCAAGTACATAAAGACCACCTTTCCCAATATCAACCCATCTTGGATCCTACTGTTGTCAAGTGAGGCCTTGTTGGTGGTGCCACCACTGGGGGCTGCCTAGTTGGTGTTTATCTTTGACAGGGCCTTTTCAGCGGCACTTCCCATTTGTGAAATGCCCTCACTGGTGAAGTGTGTCTGTCTCCCTCATTATTGATTTTCAGGAGGAACTTAAAAGCATTCCTGTTTTTCCTGGCATTTGATGGCTGAAATACATTGTTCCTGGCAACCCTGAGATCACTGATAGAAATACTGTTTTCAACTGTTTTTAGAATTTAAAATTTATTATTATTATTATTATTATTATTATTATTATTATTATTATTATTATTGATGCGTTTGCCACCCTGGGTTCCTTTGGGAGGAAGGATGGGATATAAATCAAATAAATAAATAAATTCACTTTGCCTTTCTGTGAACCTTTCTGACTGCTTTTAGATCATACATGTTTTGGTATAGGATCCATTTTTCATATCTCAGTGATAGAGCATCTGGTTTCATGCAGAAGTCCTAAGTTCCATCCACAGCATCTCCAGATAGGGATTGGAGAGGCTCCTGCCTGAAATCCTGGAGAGCCACTGCCAGTGAGTGTTGACAAACTGAGCTAGATGGACCAATGGTCTGACTCTATAAGGCAGTTTCCTCAGTTCCTTCTTCTTTCTATGTGCATGTGGCAGGCTGGACAACTTGCCTCATCCCAGTGAGATTTCATAAGCAAATGTGCTTATCTTAGCTGCAGCCTGAGGAGAGATCTGCTGTATTTCTCCCTGCTTTTAGTTACTAACTTTTGCCCTTTTGTGCAGTCACATTATCACATCACTAAAAGAGTTGGAGCGTCTTAGCAGTAAATGCTGAGCAGCTACGGTAAGCTATAAAAAGAAGCAAAATCACCCTGACTCTTACAGGCATTGCCATCATACAAAGGTAACAAGAAATTGTTACAGCCTCATGATTTGAAGTAGCCGTGTTATTGCATGGAGATATGGTTTAGAGATGGAAAGCTGGTATGTAGGGCCTCCATCCCCTCTCAGATGCACACCTTAACATGGTGAGGGGGTTTAAGAGTGTTGAAGAAGCTAAGAGCAATGCCGTCAGGAGTCTAGACCAACAGGCTAGACTTCTAGCAGGGGCACCCAAGGCGGAATGGTCAAAGCTGAGACACCAGACTAAGATGCATCCAAACTCAGAGGAAGGTAATGGTGAACCACCTCTGAATATCTCTTACCATGAAAACCCTGTGAACAGAGTATCCAAAATGCAACACAAGATAGTGCTGGAAGATGAGACCCCAGGTCAGAAAGCACTCACCGAGCTACTGGGGAAGAACAAAGGACAAGTACGAGTAGCACTGTGACTAATGACACAGCTGGGTCAAAGCCGAAAAGAAGCCCAGAGGCTGATGTGCACAGATGCGAAAGGAGAGTCCGGAGTTGTACGATGCACACAATAGGAACATGGAATGTGAGAAGCATGAACCAGGGAAAGTTAGAAATTGTCAAGCAAGAAATGGAACACATCAACATTACAATACTTGGTGTGAGCAAACTAAAATGGACTGGAATGGGACATTTCCAATCAGGCAACTACAAAATATTTTATGCAGGAAATGAGAAATTAAGAAGAAATGGGGTTGCTTTAATAGTGAGAAGTGATGTAGCAAAAGCAATTAGGAGCTACAATGCAAGGTCTGAGCGAGTGACATCAATGAGATTAAATGGGAAACCTATCAACACAACCTTCATTCAAGTCTGTGCTCCAACAGCAAATGCAGAAGAAGAGGAATTGGAAAGATTTTACGCAGGAGTATAGGAAGAAATTGATCACACACCAAAACAAGATGTGCTGATAATCCTGGGGGATTGGAACGCAAAAGTAGGGACAGAGGAGAATTAAGAATTGTGGGGAAATGGAGCCTAGGAGACAGAAATGAATCAGGAGAAAGACTTATTGAATTCTATGAAGCCAATAATTTGTTTCTTGCAAAGACATTTTTTGAGCAACTGAAAAAACAACTGTACACATGGACATCACCAAATGGTCAATATAGGAATCAAATTGATTATATAATTGGTAGCAGAAGATGGAGATATTCCATACTTTCTGCGAAAAAAAGACCAGGAGCAGATTGCGGTACAGATCATGAACTGGTCATATCGAAAATCAGAGTAAAGCTAAAGAAGAACAACAAAGCAATCATAATGCCAAAAGACAATTTAAATAACATCCCAGAGGCATATAAAGATCAAATAAGGAACAGGTTTGAGGCTTAAACCTAGTTGACAGAGAACCAGGAGAACTATGGAATGAAGTCAGAGACGTTATCAAGGAAGAATGCAAAAAGACAATACCTCTAATTAAAAAGAGAGAAAGACCTCAATGGATGACTGACGAAACTCTTAAAATGGTTAAAGAGAGAAGGAAAGCAAAAGCAAAAGGAGATAGAAAAACAGTCAGAACCCTAAATACAACAATACAGCGACTAGTACGTAGGGACAAAGAACTATTACAATAGTTACTGTATAGAAATAGAAGAGGACAACAAAAAGGGAAGAACAAGAGCCCTGTTCCAAAAGATTAGAGAAGTGAAAGGGAAATTTAAACCAAGAGTAGGGATGTTGAATAATCAACAGGGGAACACACTGACTGACCGAGATGAAATAAAAAGAAGATGGAAGCAATACACTGAAGAACTCTATAAAAGAGATGCCAGGATGTCAGATTCATTCACGGAGGAACCATATGATGAAGAACCAGAACTTTTAGAATGCGAGGTGAAAGCTGCTCTTAAAATACTTGGAAGAAACAAATCACCAGGAATAGATGGCATACCAATAGAGTTGCTACAAGCTACTGAGACTGAATCTGTACAAATTTTGACAAAAATCTGTCAAGAAATATGGAAAACTAAACAATGGCCCACAGACTGGAAACGTTCCATATACATCCCAATTCTAAAGAAAGGAGATCCAGGGAATGCAGTAATTATCGAACTATTGCCTTTATATCCCATGCAAGTAAAGTAATGCTCAAGATTCTACAACAAAGGCTCTTGGCATATATGGAGCGAGAAGTGCCAGACATCCAAGCTGGATCTAGAAAGGGAAGATCATATTGCAAACATACGTTGGATAATGGAAAGAACCAAGGAATTTCAGAAGGAAATCACCCTGTGCTTTATAGATTACAGCAAAGCCTTTGATTGTGTAGATCATGAAAAACTATGGAATGCTTTAACAGAAATGGGGGTGCCACAGCATGTGATTGTCCTGATGCGCAACCTATACTCTGGACCAGAGGCTACTGTCAGGACAGAATATGGAGAAACCGATTGGTTCCCCATCAGAAACGGTGTCAGGGGTGTATTTTATCACCCTATTTGTTTAATCTATACGCAGAACATATCATACGGAAAGCAGGATTGGACCAAGATGAAGGAGGTGTAAAAATTGGAGGGAGAAATATCAATAATTTAAGATATGCAGACGATACCATACTACTAGCAGAAACCAATAATGATTTGAAACGAATGCTGATGAAAGTTAAAGAGGAAAGCACAAAAGCAGGACTACAGCTGAATGTCAAGAAGACTAAAGTAATGACAACAGAAAATTTATGTAACTTTACAGTTGACAGTGAGGACATTGAACTTGTCAAGGATACCTCAGCACAGTCATTAACCAAAATGGAGACCATAGTCAAGAAATCAGAAGAAGGCTAGGACTGGAGAGGGCAGCTGTGAGAGAACTACAAAAGGTCCTCAAATGCAAACATGTGTCACTGAACACTAAAGTCAGGATCATTCAGACCATGGTATTTCTGATCTCTATGTATGGATGTGAAAGGTGGACAGTGAAAAAAGCGGATAAGAGAAAAATCAACTCATTTGAAATGTGGTGTTGGAGGAGAGCTTTGCAGATACCATGGACTGCAAAAAAGACAAATAATTGGGTGTTAGAACAAATTAAACCAGAACTATCACTAGAAGCTAAAATGATGAAACTGAGGTTATCATAATTTGGACACATCATGAGAAGACCTGATTCACTAGAAAAGACAATAATGCTGGGAAAAACAAAAGGGAGTAGATAAAGAGGAAGGCCAAACAAGAGATGGATTGATTCCATAAAGGAACCCACAGACTGAACTTACAAGATCTGAACAGGGTGGTTCATGACAGATGCTCTTGGAGGTTGCTGGTTCATAGGGTCGCCATAAGTCATGCTCGACTTGGAGGCACATAACAACAACAACAACAGGGCCTTCATCCCAAGGGGCCTCAGACTAATTTTATGTGTCCCTCAGCATTTTCTGGCTTTTTGGACCCACCTGCTCTGTGGGCCACCTCTCTGGGAATCGCTTCCAGAAAGAGAGAGAGAGAGAGGAAGGATGGGATGGCCTAGACAGAGAAAGACCTAGGCAATCCCACAATGCTGCAAACCCAGCCCATCATCAGCTCTAGGTCTGCCCACCATCAGCTGTCTCCTCGCTCCCCCAACTTCTTTTGTGGGTCAATGGTCCTTCATAGGGAAAAGGTTCCCCATCCCAATAAAGGTATTATATAGGCAGGGTTCATTCTCCGAATAAATCGTGCATTCTGAATGCCTTTCTTTGAATTGTTCCCATTGTGACTGGATTAGATACCTCCATGTGTAGATAGCCTGCTCTGCCAATGGAGGAAGCATTAGAAGACCTGGACTCTAGACTTCCTTGAAAATTACAGAATTGCATTTATGATTCCTTTCTTGAATCATCAGCCTGTTTCTTTCTGCCTTTTTTAATGTGAGCTCCTGAAATAGCTTTGAAATTCTATTAAAACTATAAAGTACAGAGGTACAATTACATTAAGGAGGGAAAGTATTAACAAAAAACTTTTCTCTTTCTCTCACTCTCTGCTTTTTGCAAAGTGGTCTTCGAATTCTTTTGCTTCTGAAGGAGTCAAAAAGCTTAAAATGCAGCCTTCCCCCCCCCCCCCGGTGGTTGTACTGTTGATAACTTCTCATCAGTTGGTGTTTGATCCTTGTGCTTAAAATAATTAAAGCCCGGGCTGAAAGACGTTTGTGAAAGCAGGAAGTGGCAGTGCTCTTGTGGCTTTAGGCTTCAGAGTGGAAGAGGTAATGGGGAGAACAGTTATTTTTGCTTTCCCACATTCAGCAGACTTTAGTTTGCCTTCACTGCTGTATCTAGTCTGGTTGTAAATAATAAAATGGCATAAACTGCCCTACAAAAACCAAAATGTGACTTAATGGCAATTTTTTTAATTCTTCACATTTTATTCCCCCCCCTTGTATCACCTGCATGAGTCGTAAGAGGATACTTTTTTCTTAATTATAATGTTTAAGTATATATTGGGCTAAAAACAACAGAATGAAATTTAACAGGGATAAATGCAAAGTTCTACAACTAGGAAAAAGAAATCAAATGCACAGTTGTAAGATGGGGGATACTTGGCTCAGCAACACGATATGTGAGAAGTATCTTGGAATTGTCATTGATCACAAGCTGAATATGAGCCAACAGTGCAATGTGGCTGCAAAAAAGGCAAATGCTATTTTAGGCTGCATTTAGTATAGTTTCCAAATTACATGAAGTATTAGTTTGCCTCTATTCAGCACTGGTTAGGCCTCATCTGGAATACTTTGTCCAGTTCTGGTCCCCGCACTTCAAGAAGGATGCAGGTTGGAACAGGTTCAGAGGAGGGCAACAAAGATGATCAGGGGACTGGAAACAAAGCTCTATGAGGAGAGACTGAAAGAACTGGGCATGTTTAACTCAAACAAGTCAGCCAAGTTAAACAAGGAGCCCAATGGGTCCTTCTCAGACTGATCGGAAGTAATGAGTGGGGTACGACAGGGCTCGGACCTGCGCCCAGTACTCTTCAACATTTTTTTTAACGACTGGGATGAGGAGCTACAGAGCATGCTTATCAAATTTGTAAATGATACAAAATTGGGGGGCACAGCTAATACCGTGGAAGACAAAAACAAAATTCAAAGGGAGCTTGATAGGCTGGAGCGTTGGGCTGAAAACAACAGAATGAAATTCAACAGGGATAAATGCAAAGTTCTACACCTAGGAAAAAGAAACCAAATGCACAATTATAAGATGGGGGATACTTGGCTCAGTAATACAACATGTGAGAAGGATCTTGGAATTGTCGTTGATCACAAGCTGAATATGAGGTTTCAAAATCGTATGAAGTATTAGTTCCCCTCTATTCAGCACTGGTTAGGCCTCATCTTGCATCCAGTTCTGGTCTCCGCACTTCAAGAAGGATGCACACAAACTGGAACAGGTTCAGAGGAGGGCAACAAGGATGATCAGGGGACTGGAAACAAAGCCCTATGAGAAGAGACTGAAAGAACTGGGCATGTTTAGCCTGGAGAAGAGAAGACTGGGGGGAGATATGATAGCACTCTTCAAGTATATGAAAGGTTGCCACACAGAGGAGGGCTGGGATCTCTTCTCGATTCTCCCAGAGTGCAGGACACGGAATAATGGGCTCAAGTTGCAGGAAGGCAGATTTCGACTGAACATCAGGAAAAACTTCCTAACTGTTAGAGCCATACGACAGTGGAACCAATTACCTAGAGAGGTAGTGGGCTCTCCGACACTGGAGGCATTCAAGAGGCAGCTAGACAGCCATCTGTCGGGAATGCTTTGATTTGGATTCCTGCATTGAGGAGGGGGTTGGTCTTGATGGCCTTATAGGCCCCTTCCAACTCTACTATTCTATGAATTGGAATCTCATTTATGTTTTATCTTCTGCATTTCTGTATTTTAACTATTTTGATGTTTTATTGAGTATTTTATTTATTTTAATGGGTCTGTGACCATATATCAATGACCTAACTAACCTGCATGTGAATTTTTCTGCTTCTGCTTCAGTGCTATCTCTTTAAAGAAGAATTACAGGAAAGAGTTCCAACAAAATAGCCATGAGTTCCTGCAGGCTCATTCTGCAAAGTGTTCTTGACACAATAAAAGTGTGTTATTGGTGGATTTATTATGCTTTATTAGTCCTGCAATGCTTCATCAGTGGTACCACATTATTGCTGTCTCAAGGAGCTATTGTGCAACAAAAGCAGGACAGAAAAAATCCAGAACTATTTATGTGAAATGAGCCTGCCTGGCTGCTCCTCCCTGTCAGCGTTAATTGCCGATGAGTGATGTCAGAGCTCTGATTGATAAGTGAGTTGTTTGGCAGCTTAGGCTTTGGTTTAGGGATGGCATTGAGGAAAAACAGGGTTCTTGTGCTTTTAACAGCTGTATGGCAGGCGGAAATTCAACAGTTCAAGCCTTTATTCCAGTATGGAAATACAATCATGGGAAAAGCTTCACCATGACTACTTTCTAATGTTGTGTTATGCCATACCCCCATTTTGTGACTGGTGCCCCCAGTACTCTCTCAACATTTCAAATGTGCCTTCGAGGTTGGCGATCCCTCAGATAAGGAATTTCAACAGGAAGTTACAGGATATGCACTGACTTGAAATGAAGCAGCATGACTGCCCCAAAACTTTTGCAGGAGCAAGTAGTATGGAAAGTGGTAGTATGGAAAGATTGCATATGACTGCTCCTATAGCATCATGAGCACAAATCATCAGGAATGCGCGATAAAAAGGACATCTGGAGGGACTCCATTTTTGCATAGTGCAGCCTTTTTGGTTTAACATTATAACTTTGGAATGTATGTAAGGGAATATTCTGTTTCCTTACTACCCAGATCAAAAGCTACCTGCATGTGTGAAGCTAACTCTTTAAGATGAACAGTTCTGGGCTAGCTTTTCACATACAGAGAACCTTACATGTGCAAGTTTTCACCTGCATTCTCAAATGGTAATGCCTAGATAGGGCTAATAGGCAGTCCAATTAAGCAGACATTATGAAATTTAAGCCAGTTCAGTTCCACTAATGCGAACAAGTCTTTCCATTGAATTGGCTTATGGACTGGATGGAATTATTGCCAACATCTGCAGCCAAACACTCCTTTGCACCAGGCTGCTGGAGTGGACAGAGATGTCTCTTTTCACAGTCCTGTTGGCATCTGCCACTATCTCTCCTCCAGCATAGTGTGCTGTGTTCCACTTGCCGAATTTATTACATTTATATCCTGCCCTTTCCAAAAGAAGGAGCCCAGGGTGGCAAACAAAACACTAAAAACACTCTAAAACATCTTAAAAACAGACTTTAAAATACATTTAAACAAAACATCTATAAAAACAGATTTTTTAAAAAAAGCTTTAAAGACATCTTTAAAAGTAATTCCAACACAGATGCAGACTGCGATAAACTCTCTAATTAAAAGGCTTGTTGAAAGAGGAAAGTCTTCAGTAGGGCCGAAAAGATAACAGAGATGGTGTCTGTTAAATATTTAAGGGGAGGGAATTCCAAAGGGTATGTGCCACTACACTAAAGCTCAGTTTCCTATGTTGTGCAGAAGTGACCTCCTGATAAGATGGTATCTGCAGGAGGCCCTCACCTGCAGAGTGCAGTGATCTACTGGGTATATAAAGGGTAAGACAGTCTTTCAGGTATCCTGGTCCCAAGCTGCATAGGGCCTTATACTCCCAAACCAGCACCTTGAACTTGGCCTGGTAGCTAATAGACAGCCAGAGCAATTCCTTCAGCAGCAGTAACATGTTGGCGATACCTTGCCCAAGTGAGCAGTTGCACAGCCACATTTTGCACCAGCTGCAGCTTCCAGACCACCCTCAAGGGTAGCCCCAAATAGAGCACATTACAGTAATCCAGCCTAGAGGTTACCAGTCCATGGACAACAATGGTCAGGGTATCCTGGTACAGAAATGGCCGCAGGTGTCTTACCAGCCGAAGCTGGTAAAAGGCACTCCTAGCCACTGAAATCTCCTCGGCCTCTTGCAGCAAAGATGAATCAAGGAGCACCCCCAGACCACAGACCTGCTCTTTCAGAGGGATTGCAACCCCATCCAAAGCAGGCAACTGACCAATTATCCAAACTTGGGACCCACTAACCCACAGCGTCTCTGTCTTGCTAGGATTCAGACTCACTTTATTGGCCCTCATCCAGCCCACTACTGAGTCTAGGCAGCAGTCCAGGGCTTGCACGGCCTCTCCCGATTCAGATATTACAGAGAAATAAAGCTGGGTATCATCAATGTACTGCTGACACCTCACCCCAAATCCCCTGATAGCTGCTCCCAAGGGCTTGATATAGATGTTAAACAGCATGGGAGACAAGATGGTATCCGGCGGCACCTCACAGCACAACTGCCAAGGGGGCCGAAAGGCAGTCACCCAATGCTATTCTCTGAAAATGACACTGGAGATAGGTTTGGAACAACTATAAAATGGTGTCTCCGATATCCATCTCACCAAGTCGGCCCAGAAGGATACCATGGTGAATGGTATTGAAAGCCACCAAGAGATCAAGTAAGAATAACAGGATTGCTCTCCCCCTGTCCTCCTCCCAATAAAGGTCATCAGGGTGACAAAGGCTGATTCAGTCTCATAACCAGGCCTGAACCCAGATAGGAATGGGTCAAGATAATCTGTTTCATCCAAGAGTACTTGAAATTGCTGCATCAAAACTCTCTCAATCACCTTTCCTAAAAAGGAGGTATTTGCCACCAGGCAATAGTTGTCGCAAACCAATGGGTCAAGGGTGGGCTTTTTCAGGAGTGGTCGGATAACTGTCTCTTTCAGGGTGGCTGTCCCGTTCAGAGTGGGATCCATGAGGCTGAGACGCAGGTGTAATTAATTCTTGTTTTATTAGAGTAATGCATACATCAAAAGCAGTACATTTCATAGAGAGCACTAAACTAATTCACTAGAATTCCCTAGCTGCACTCTAGACATGCTCTGCAACGTATAAAGAAAGTTGACTCAGCAGCTCCTCCCCTGGAGCCGCAGGTTTAAGTAGGGAAACTCCTTGATCTTAATCTCTGACTCCTTCTCAAGTTCTGCCTCTGACCGGTCCGTTTCTCGCGACGATGAGCGCGGGGTGACGGGGGGAGGGCGTCCAATGGCTCGTCCGAAAGGGCCTCGGCAACAGGCTCAATGTCAGGGGGAGGTTGCTGTCCTGGCACCTCCCGAGAACCGCTAGGCAGAGGGGGAGGGAGCGCGCCCTCCAGAGCAACTTCCAACGGCTCCTCATCTTGCTCTGGGGGTGGGGCACGCTCTTCTTCAGAGAGCGTGCCATCCATGGAAACTGACCCTGGCTCCAACTCACTCAACAGCTCCTGCACCTACCGCTCCTTCTGACAGCTGTGGACCCTGAAACTCATGCCTTCCCCCTTCCTGGCCCCTGCAGGGGAGCTGAGGCCCAACAGTGTCTGGGACTACTCCCTCTTGCAAAGATGCGTTGACCACACCTTGAAGATCTGGGCAGAAGTGCCACTGATGGAATTCCTGCCAGCAGCAACTAAGGGAAAGCCCTGAAAGTAGGTTTTCTGAAGGCAAGTTGGGGGAGGATCCAGAGGGGTACTCTGGATTCTGAGCCAGTCCTACTGCCATCACATGATGGCATCAAGCATAATCTCTGCACCAGCTTTACCCTGTCCAGTATGAGTTGCAGGTCTGCAGATGCTTTGGTGGCCCTGCTTCTCCATTAAGTCCTGTCACTACCTAGTCATGGGTTGGATTGTACCCTTAACTACTAAAAAGGAGAAATCAAGATTAGTCAGTTAACTTTGATATCTACTTCATAAATCAGTTTCTAGCTTTATTCAAAAAGCTGCCAATTACTTTAGTATCACAGACATGTTTTTCTTTGTAGTTGCTCAGGCAAGAGCACTGTAATACCAAAGTCCAGTGATGTCTTCTAAAACAATTGCAATGGATTGCGTTGATGTCCCATAGCAGGGATGATTTATCAGTGGCATATGAACCACTTTGATTCTCTTGAACTGTTAATATCTTGGCTAAGAAGTCTTGTCCGAATGAAGAAAATAAAAGAGAACACAAACTCTGGCAAAAGAAATGCAAGAAGACAATAAGGGATGCTAAAAAAGAATTTGAGGAGCACATTGCTAAGAACATAAAAACCAACAACAAAAAATTCTATAAATGCATTCAAAGCAGGAGACCATCTAGGGAGGCGATTGGACCCTTGGATGATAAGGGAGTCAAAGGTGTACTAAAGAATGATAAGGAGATTGCAGAGAAGCTAAATGAATTCTTTGCATCTGTCTTCACAGTGGAAGATATAGGGCAGATCCCTGAACCTGAACTAACATTTGCAGGAAGGGATTCTGAGGAACTGAGACAAATAGTGGTAACGAGAGAGGAAGTTCTAGGTTTAATGGACAATATAAAAACTGACAAATCACCGGGCCTGGATGGCATCCACCCGAGAGTTCTCAAAGAACTCAAATGTGAAATTGCTGATCTGCTAACTAAAATATGTAACCTGTCCCTCGGGTCCTCCTCCGTGCCTGAGGACTGGAAAGTGGCAAATGTAACGCCAATCTTCAAAAAGGGATCCAGAGGGGATCCCGGAAATTACAGGCCAGTTAGCTTAACTTCTGTCCCTGGAAAACTGGTAGAAAGTATGATTAAAGCTAGATTAACTAAGCACATAGAAGAACAAGCCTTGCTGAAGCAGAGCCAGCATGGCTTCTGCAAGGGAAAGTCCTGTCTCAGTAACCTATTAGAATTCTTTGAGAGTGTGAACAAGCATATAGATAGAGGTGATCCAGTGGACATAGTGTACTTAGACTTTCAAAAAGCGTTTGACAAGGTACCTCACCAAAGACTTCTGAGGAAGCTTAGCAGTCATGGAATAAGAAGAGAGGTCCTCTTGTGGATAAGGAATTGGTTAAGAAGCAGAAAGCAGAGAGTAGGAATAAACGGACAGTTCTCCCAATGGAGGGCTGTAGAAAGTGGAGTCCCTCAAGGATCGGTATTGGGACCTGTACTTTTCAACTTGTTCATTAATGACCTAGAATTAGGAGTGAGCAGTGAAGTGGCCAAGTTTGCTGACGACACTAAATTGTTCAGGGTTGTTAAAACAAAAAGGGATTGCGAAGAGCTCCAAAAAGACCTCTCCAAACTGAGTGAATGGGTGGAAAAATGGCAAATGCAATTCAATATAAACAAGTGTAAAATTATGCATATTGGAGCAAAAAATCTGAATTTCACATATACGCTCATGGGGTCTGAACTGGCGGTGACCGACCAGGAGAGAGACCTCGGGGTTGTAGCGGACAGCACGATGAAAATGTCGACCCAGTGTGCGGCAGCTGTGAAAAAGGCAAATTCCATGCTAGGGATAATTAGGAAAGGTATTGAAAATAAAACAGCCGATATAATGCCGTTGTATAAATCTATGGTGTGGCCGCATTTGGAATACTGTGTACAGTTCTGGTCTCCTCATCTCAAAAAGGATATTATAGAGTTGGAAAAGGTTCAGAAGAGGGCAACCAGAATGATCAAGGGGATGGAGCGACTCCCTTACGAGGAAAGGTTGCAGCATTTGGGGCTTTTTAGTTTAGAGACAAGGCGGGTCAGAGGAGACATGATAGAAGTGTATAAAATTATGCATGGCATTGAGAAAGTAGATAGAGAAAAGTTCTTCTCCCTCTCTCATAATACTAGAACTCGTGGACATTCCAAGAAGCTGAATGTTGGAAGATTCAGGACAGACAAAAGGAAGTACTTCTTTACTCAGCGCATAGTTAAACTATGGAATTTGCTCCCACAAGATGCAGTAATGGCCACCAGCTTGGATGGCTTTAAAAGAAGATTAGACAAATTCATGGAGGACAGGGCTATCAATGGCTACTAGCCGTGATGGCTGTGCTCTGCCACCCTAGTCAGAGGCAGCATGCTTCTGAAAACCAGTTGCCGGAAGCCTGAGGAGGGGAGAGTGTTCTTGCACTCGGGTCCTGCTTGCGGGCTTCCCCCAGGCACCTGGTTGGCCACTGTGAGAACAGGATGCTGGACTAGATGGGCCACTGGCCTGATACAGCAGGCTGTTCTTATGTTCTTATGTTCTTAAACACGCCCTCCAGAAAGATCACAGCCACATACTTGAAGTCAAGGAAGTCTAGAAGAAATGTCAGTAGTGAAACTAGCACATTAAATTGTTTTTTCCAAGGATAGTGAGCCTGGATAGGAAAGGGAAGAAAGAAGCAACAGTGTGTATGAAGTTGGAGGATGGGGGCGGGGGGGAGAGAGAAGCAAAGATTGTGGGGAAGGAATGAAAGGTAGGTTATTATTAGATATAAATCTACTTATAAATAACAGGTTCATTGTGTCTGAAATTTCATCAGTTATAACCAAGGTTGTAGTCATCCAGGATCTCGGGGTCTTAGATCCCTTGCTTTTTCAGGAGCCAGGTCCGAGCAGGGTCCCTATGTCTCCAGGGCCCTGTGAGCCAATCAGCATGAACAGGGTGTGTTAGCCACTGAGTAGCACGTTCTAACTTGCTTTCTTATCATTTCCTGCTGATTGGAGCCATTAGAGTGAGAGAGTTCCTATTAGTTTCTACTTCAAAAAACAAGTTGTGAAGGGTGAGAATTCTGTAATTTCAGGAAAGACAGTGAATCCTGATGATAGCATCCCATCTACATCATCAAGCAGTTTGGTAGCAGCGGATGATAAATGTGCAGGCACTGAATTCAGTAATTCAGGCAACATCTCTGACAGTGAGAAAGGCTGGTCAAATGGTGACAGTAATAGGACAGCAGAAAGTAGTGCTCAAGACTGGCCAGATTATTCTGTAATCTTAGAAGGTTGTATAATTTTTGAAGAGGGCGTGGCTGTGACTATCATGAGAGACCTTGCAGTTCTGAATTTGTCACTACAGTACTGGTTATAGCTTTTCACTTTTTAAGTTTCTGGTCTTTAGGCTGACAAACTTTGGCCAGTCTATGTTCCACAGCTTGGTATGTTGGGCCCACTGTGTCTGTACCTTCTTGTGGCCCATTTCTAACGGCAATAGTTTTAGGCCAACAGATTCTGCTTCTGATGCCTCCAGAGACCTCAGTTTAATTAAGCAAAAAGCATTGCAACTTGTTTTATAGGAGCAAGCCATTTATCAACGGAAGATTAAAGCATCTCTTGGGAGGGCAGTATCTGGAAGAACCACTTCTCAGGAGAGCCTTAATTATGTTGAGGTTTTCCAAGCAACATTTTGATGATAAATAGACCTGACAAGATCTTTCTTAAGAAAAGATTTTCATGTTCATGTAACAATTTCAACTAGACGCAAAATTTGCCTCATTAGTTATTAAGACTGGCATGCAGCCATGAGATAGGCCCTGGGTAGATGGTGGTTGTGGTGGTGGGGGATACCCTGCAATCAACCCCCCAGTGCCACTTAAATCCTTGTAGAATCAGGAATTACAAAGAGGAGAAGAAAAGGTCAGATAAGGGCCGTAGAAGCTAGTGGAAAGGAGGGAGAATCTGTGACCTTCCAGATGCTGTTGGCTTCCAGTTTCCATCAGTCCGCATGACCAATGGTCAGGAATGCTGGGAATTGTAGTCCAACAACATCTGGAGAGCCATGGGTTCCCTATCCCTGCTTTGTGGAGTCCCCATTCCAAAGTAGCATCTGTAGACAAAAACAATCTGAGGGCAGGAAGATTGGTGAATGTCAGCCTCCCTCCATCTGGTGACCTCAAGATGTTTTGAACTATATCATCCATCATTCCTGACCATTGGCCATGCTGATTTGGTTTGATGGGAATTGTAATCCAACAATATCTGGAGGACATCAGGTTGGGGGAGGCTGCTGTAGGCAATAGGAACCATGAGAGAGGCAGGAAGAGGGCTGAGGGGAGATTCTAAAGAGCAACACACTGAGTTTTGGAGGGACAAACCAGAGAGAAAGAGTGCCTTTGTGGTGTGCATTGATGAAGATCAGCTAGTCAGGTCAAAAAGCATATGTGCTGTTGCAGTTCTTCAGTAGTGTGAAAAGGTTTCGCCTGATGGAATTGAGAAAGGTTATCCTCAGGAATCTTGATCCAGTTCATAGGTGAATGAGTTCACAGTAGGTATCTTTAGCAGAATTGTATCTGTGCTGCTAAAGAGCACAAGGATTCTTCAGCCTGTAGCTAGTGTAACAATTACACTGAGTATATTACACAGCAGGATCTCAGCTGAAGTCCAGCTGAAGTCTAATTATGTGAAAGTGCCTCTGTGTGGGGAAAAAAGAAAGGTTGTCTACACCACTTTGGATATCTAATGAACTTGAATGCTGTTTGATTTTTTTTTACATGTTACACTGTTGCTGTTTTTAATTAAACTTTTGCAGTTGGCAGTTAACATCCTGTGCCATTGTTATCCATTTGAAGATATATTGATTGATTTCCCTTTTGAAGAATAGAAAATGGAAATTTGCTTTATGTTATTGTGTGTATCTTTTTGATAGGCTATAGTGGTTTGTTAGTGTTTGTACTGTTCTAGATCACTGGTTCCCAAATTTTCCCCCCATGGACCACTTGAAAATTTCTGAGGGTCTTGATGGGCCACAATAATTTTTCTGCATATTGTCGCATTTGTAATTAGCTGTGCTAGATGCCGTATGATTTTTAATTGTATTTTTGTTTCTTTTATTCCTTACAATTTGACTTCCATAGAATGCAATATAAGAAAAAAGAAGCAATAAAATGCAATTAAGAATCAATATGAATATTTAGTAGATGTGCCATCTTCTGTCTTCAACCACAGATTCACAGACAAGCAGCAGACCATCTGAATGAAGCTCACAGACCACAATTTGGGAATCCCTGTTCTAGACAAAACCATAGCATCTGACATTTAAATGGGCCATATGGCGCCTCAAAACTTGCTTGCCAACTTTTCAGTACTTCTGAAAAGTAATGGGGAATAAACAAAGTTGAAATAATATGTTTTGTTGAGATATTGTGCACCAGATATATTTATAGCACATGGGCACATAAGTTGCACACATTTCTTGGTTCTGAAATTCAGATAAACATGTGCAACAAATCTAAAAGTGAGACCCAATATGACTTCCAATTTTAAAACAATGACACAAAACTTTTAAACTAAAATGAAAGTAATGAAGGTACATTGCTAAATGTTTATGGAGAGTACTAATCTATTTCTGAAAGAAGTGTTTCCTTGCATTCCTTTGTGTGGTACATAGCTGTTTTCCATGAAAGTTCTATGGCACCTTGTTGCCATAGCTTACAGATTGAGGTGAATGCAGCATTTTGTAGGACATGTAATAGAGTTCTCTTAGGATTATACCACTTCAGGTATGGAAATAGAAGGGTGGTATATTTGAATTCATTACTAAAATGAAAATCTTCCAGCACATGCAAAGCTGGCATGTAGTTTATGAAGTGCCCAGGAGAGGCTTGAAGACTTGGACATCAAAGGTAGTCAATGCTTCCTTGTAGAAGAGTGTAAAACTGCCTGTTCTTCAATAAGCAGTAGTGTGGCCCTTGATGAAGAAATCTATATTGAACCTAATGAATGTTGATAATTACCATCCAGTCTCTAACTGCCTCCTTTTTGGAAAGGTGTTGGAGAAGTGGTGATCTCTTAGCTCCAAATGGTTTTGGAGGAAACGGATCATTTAGATCCATTCTGCTCTGGATTCCAACATGATTTCAGGATAGAATAGCCTTGGCTACAATGGTGGATTACTTCTGCCAGGGACTATAGGGGGAATATACCAATGTGCCTTTCCAGGAAGAATCATGTGTTACGGGGGCCTAAAGGCAGAGTTAACAAAGGAGAAATATGGAGCCCAAACTGCCTTCATATTTTGCTAAACCCTTGAACAGCATGATTTCATCCTTCAGCTTTTCACCCAAGGCAATATGCCATACTGTTGTGTGCCAGTTACCAAAATATAAAGTTTCCTCATCATAACTAGGAGCATTGTGACAAATTCTTTTTGATGTAGTGTATTTTCTGCTGACACTGATAAAATCACTAATAAATAAGATTTTGAATCAATTTGTTGTGTTACTTTTGAAATGTGATCAAACATTTGGTCCCAGAACTTTTCAACATAGGACTAATGCCACCACATATGGATGAGAGTGACTCTAACAGCCACATTCCTGTAATCTAAGATCCTGCTTGTCTGAGGTCCTGCTTCTATGCCTGCTTATAAAATTCATTAGGTTGGCAATCACACAAGAAAGTGCATTTTTGGTGGTGGCCCCACAGTTGTGAAACTCTCTTCTGCTTTGCCCCTTTGGTGCTGTCACTCAAGAAGGCCTTTAAAACATTTTTTAAAAAAACGTTGCCTTTCTTTAAGACAATTTTGGTGATCTAATTCAGTATCTCTCGTGTTTCTGTTTGTCTGTATCCACTTAACTATTATTATGTCAGTTCATATTTAAGAACAGTGGTTATTTTTAATCATTATTTTTTACAGTTTATTTATATACCACTTTATATACCCCCAAAAAGTGAATAGCATATTAAAACAAAATGTACAGTAGAGTACAATAAAATGCCATGAATTAACAGTATAAGACAGCAAAATTCCAACTTAGGAGGGCAGCCTCCTCACATTAGAAGATTTGAGGGTGTTCTTACAAACCCTACATCTCGCACACTTAGGCGCTAAAAAGTGAAACAAATTAAAATGCTTGCATTTAAGTCCATTAATTTCAATGGGCTTCCTGTGAGTATGACTAATGTTGAATATTAATAGTTGCCACAAAAAGAAAGAATCTTCACCCCATGCTTTCTAGGCAAGTACAGTTCCCTAAAAGCATCGGATAAAAATGATGGAGGCCTAGCCCTTGTGTCAACCCAACAGGATGATCCACAGGGCTTTCGATAGTGATCCATCCTGATACTTGCTGGTGCCCTCTCACATGCTTCAGCTGGTTAGTCTCCATGTGCATTGGAAATGGAAAGTTGCTCCTCAGTCACCCACCTGCTACATCTTTGACTGTGAGTCACGGGCTAGGAGCTGTATGGGAAGTAGAACATAGGAAGCACCCTTATACTGAATCAGACCATTGGTCCATCTAGCTCAGCGTTGTCTACATTGACTGGCAGTGAATCTCCAGAGTTTCAGGCAGGGTCTCTTCCAACCTTACCTGGAGATGCGGAAGATTGAAGTTAGGACCTTCTGCACGCAAAGTAGATGCTCTACCACTGAGCTATGGCTCTTCCCTGTATGTTGTTACCTGGTCTGGAGAGCAAGAAAGGTTCAGTCGAGAGCACCAGGTTTGACTGAGATAATCCAATAAATTTGCATAAAAACAGTGAAGCAGATGTTTAGAAATACTTTACTTTGTATGGCAAAATAGACAAGATGCTGAGTATTAAACAGATTTCTGACACTTTAATGTATTTTCTTTGTTGTCCCATTGTCCATAAGATCTAATGAGCCAAACTTGATTAATGATATTTGAGGAGATAGAAAAGAAATGTGTTGGGAAGCTGCAAGTCAGCATAATATGGCTGTGTTCTCCATTGGCTTTGAAAGAATAATCAAACTGCAATATCTATTATGTAGTGCAAATGAAACCATCATTTCAAGCATAAACCTTACACATAACTCGTCATTTACAGGTGGGTAAATAGCCTTCTGTACTGCTTCTACTTTTACTGACATGGGGTGACCAGAACTCCTTTGAGTAATCCTGATTGCAAAGAGTACATGCTTGTGAGCTTCCCAGATGCTTGTGGCCTAGCCACAGCTGAAATGAGTACTAGACCTCTCATCACATCTTGAAAGTGAAATCTTGTGCTCCTAATGTAATAGAAGGACACTAATGTGTGTAATTAAGCTAAGCCATCAGCTATTTTGATAAGCCATGTCCACATTCGCTCATTTGATAAGTTTAGTCAGGTTTCTGTCTCTAATGGCAAAGTTGTGATTCTTCTTATTAAATAGATATTCAAGTTTCTGAAAAGATACAGGCCCACCTAGAAGAAGAAAAAAACCAGGGAAATTTGTAAATGGAAAGAGAACTGATCATTCACCGAAAAAATAATGCATTTCATTCAATCATATATTGCAGTACAAGAATATATATTCTTTTTCATCCTTTTTGCATTCCTGGCCCAGAATATGTAGGATATGCTTGATTAAAGTATTCAAGACATTCTTGCAATTTACAAGAATCCAAAGCTAATATTACTTCCTCCTTTTACAGTTCCTCTATTAGTTTTGATAAGCCATTAATTGTAGCAATCACAATTAAACTATTGTCGCATTTGATCTCTTTTCTTTAAAAAAAAAACGAGCAAAATGCGATTTTTAACTAGCCAATCTCAAGGGTGCTATATCTAATTTGATAAATATCCACAACATTTTCCCAATAATTTTCTTTGCCCAGATAGAGATGATGTCCTTATTCCCATAATTCTTTCCACTATTAGCTTTCATCTGTGTAGATTCCCATCTTTGCCTGCCTTGTTGGAAACAAAACGTGAAGAACAGTTGTGCTTACTGTGCTGTCATGTACCATTTTAATTTGAGACAGTTTCCCCCTTCAGTTTTGTCACCAAATAATGCTCAGCTGAAAAAAAGATGTAAAAGTTTCTTATCCCTAGTATGTTCTGGAAATTAACTTAGGCCTCTTTCTCGTATTGCTGTTCTCATGTCAGTACATGCACTTGTTACTGTCATCTGGAATTAGTTGTTTTCAAATATAAATTGAGTTTAGTGGAAATAGCACATTAATAAGATTCTGAAACGCTGTAAAGGCTTCAAGACTGTGGCCCCTATTGGAGGCAGAATATTATGGTGAATGGCATGTCTGTCAGATTTGCTGATTTCTTATTTTGTGAGAGAACTACAGATTATTTTCTGGTATGTCCAATCATAGTTAAAATTAATACCATCCTTTAACCAATATGTCATCAAACATCTCCCTTCATTTCCCGAGATAGTTTCTGTTGTGTTTGACCAATCGTAAAGCCATGAGATCAGTTTCTGTTCATTTTCAACTTGTAGCCCAGACATACAATATATCTTTTTTTAAAAACAGTGAAGATATAGATACGATACATGTTAGCTTGGCACAAGCACATAAATTGTTTCTAGCAGAACAGGAATGTATGTGAATCAGCTGTCACCTGGGAGTGAAGGCTGCAAGCCACTCCTCGGTAAGGTATTTGGGTGAATCATTTCCTTGTAATTTCAACATCCTAACTTGAATCCGTAGATACGTATCTGAAACTGACACTGAAATTTCATGTGATACGAAGTATTTTTCCTGCTGGCCTTTCTGGGGTCAACCAAATATTGTGCAAAACTTTGCTGTCGTATTTTATTATTTTATTTACAGCATTTCATATTTTGATGTATTATTTTGCTAGCCACATCTCCCCAGTTTTTATTCATTCCTTATTTATTAAAATCTGAGGGACATCTACATAATTCACTAACAGGCAAAAAAACCTTGCAGTTTAAGAACGTAACTATAGCCAACAGATATTACTCTCAAACTTTAAAAAGCAGGGAAATTGGGCAGCTATAGTGAATGCACCAAGGGAGCAGGAGACCTGACCTCCTCTCTGCAAACACAATTTGGGATTGGTCTTTCACAGTCCAATCCACTTCCTCTGTAGCTTGGAAGAATTTGGTAACGTGCAAATTTCGTAACGGAGGGGATAGGAGGGAGGAGGAGGGGAGGGCAGGTTTGATCATTTGAATGCTTTTTGAGTTAAATGGGATTTACTCCTGTGCAATCATGCTTAGGATAGGTGGAACTGACCTGGGGGAAGGGCAGGGAGATGGAGGGCAGGAAAGGGATGGGGAGGGGGGAGGAGATTGGGTGGGTGAGCACTGGACAGAAGGGAAGTCCCTTTCCTTTCCAAAAGGAAAACATTGTGAAGAGTATCATTCTTTTGCATGTTTCCCCCACCTTGTTATTCTTCTACAGGCACATGTAGCCTCCCACCTAGATTTAAACCAAAGCTGTCCCTGGCCACATCCACACCAGACCTTTATTTCACTTTAAACAGTCATGGCTTCTCCCAAAGACTCCTGGGAAGTGTAGGTAGTGAAAGGTGCTGAGAGTTGCTAGGAGATGCCCTGTTCCCCTCACAGAGCTTCAATCAGAGCAGCTGACTGTTGAACTACTCTGGCCAGTGGAGCTCTGTCAGGGGAATAAGAGTCTCCTCTCAGCACCCTTCACAAACTACACTTCCCAGGATACTTTGGGGGAAGTCATGACTGTCTCAAAAGATGGCGACTGAGTCGGACGCTCGTTTCTAGAGCTCCGCATTTTATCCTGTAACTCAGTCTTTTAATTGTTTTTAACATCTTAACTTACCAGCTTGCCTGCTACCCCAGGATACAAAATAGACTCGGGTCCGCCTGAACAGCCTGAACAGTCACTGTGGCAGAAGGTTACGGGGCGGCTGAGTGTGGTCGAGAGCGGCGCGGCGTGGCTTACCGTTTTTCCGGCCTTCACCGTTGGGGCGCCGCGGCTTTGGGTTGCCTTGCCTTTGCTGCCGTTGGGTCGTGGACCGGGCTGTTGTGCTGCGTTCGAGCGGTCTGGGTGCTGCCGTCGTTGCCGCTTTTTGCCGCTTGCGGCTGCTGCGGGGCGTCTTTGCGGGGCGTCTTTGCCGCCGTCGTCGCTGCTCCTTCTCTGGTCCTCTGGCTTCTGGCCGCTGTGGCGCGGCTGTTCTTGGGCCGCTGTCGTCATGGGTGCTGTTGCCGCTTGGGTTTTTGCCCTGTTGCTGCCCTGCTCGTTCTGCTCCCGCCTTGCTGCGTTGTCGGCCGTTGCTGTTCTCGCTGGTTGTGTGGACGTTGCTTTTGCCATCGCTGTCTCCGCCATTTTCGCCATCATTGTCATCGGAGGCGGAGCGGGTCATCATCTGTCTTTGGGGGCGTGAATGCTGCATTTGCTGCTCTGGGATGCTGTGTGACTCTGTCCCTTTTGTTTCATCGTCGTCTGGCCATCATTGCTGCTGTTGCTGCGGCTCCTTTAAGTGCGGCTCTGTTGCTACTATAGCTTAGCCTCTGAGATTGTAACATCTTGTCTCATTGCTGCCACCTGGAGGCAGCTAATATGGTTGCATGTGTATTATGTGTGAATGATTGAGTTGTGATGTATGTGAGTTTTTATTTGGAAGTTTTGTAGTTTTGTGGTCGGATTGTGGAATACGGAGATGACCCGGGCGGTTGACACGATCGCTCCCATGCGCCCCCTCCTATGTAGAGCTCATACAGCTCCATGGTATACCGTGGAGCTGAGAGTGATGAAGCAAGAGAGGAGGAGGCTTGAGTGCAGATGGAGGCGAACTCCTGACGAATGCAATTATGCCTTGGTGAGTGCCTCTTCTAAGCGGTATATAGTAGCGGTGAGGGCAGCAAAAAAGAGATATTTTGCTGCCACAATTAAGGCATCTCTCTCCCGCCCGGCGGAGCTCTTTAAAATCGTACGAGGGCTTTTACATTCTGGCCCTCGGGACATCATAGATTCATCTGTAGCCCGCTGTGATGAGTTCGCGAGGCACTTCCAGGATAAGATCGTATGCATTCGCCGGGACTTAGACTCCAATATTATGGCAGTGGGATCTAATGAAGCATCCAGAACACGGTCTTGTCCTTGTTTATTGGATGAGTTTCAGTCTGTACAGCTTGAGGATGTTGACAAGATCCTTGGACTGGTGCGGGCGACCACATCTGTGCTGGACCCTTGCCCCTCTTGGCTGGTGAAAGCTGGCAGGACCGGAACCGCTGGCTGGGCCAAGGAGATAATAAACGCCTCTCTGAGAGAGCGAGTGGTCCCTGTCTGCCTAAAAGAGGCGGTTGTGAGACCGCTCCTGAAGAAACCCTCTTTGGACCCAGATAACCTGAACAACTATAGACCCGTGGCGAATGTTCCGTTCCTGGGCAAGGTGCTAGAACGGGTGGTTGCCGGCCAGCTCCAGGGGCTCTTGGATGACACTGGTTATCTTGATCCATTTCAATCCGGTTTCAGGCCCGGTTTTGGCACCGAAACAGCCTTGGTCGCCCTGTATGATGACCTTTGTCGGGAGAGGGACAGGGGGAGTGTGACTGTTGATTCTCCTTGATCTCTCAGCTGCTTTTGATACCATCGACCATGGTATCCTTCTGGGAAGACTCACGGAGTTAGGAGTTGGGGGTACTGCTTGGCAGTGGCTCCGCTCCTACTTGGTGGGTCGCCACCAGAAGGTAGTGCTTGGGGAACATTGCTCGATGCCCTGGACTCTCCATTGTGGAGTCCCGCAGGGATCGGTACTGTCCCCCATGCTTTTCAACATCTACATGAAGCCGCTGGGTGCGGTCATCAGGAGTTTTGGGGTGTGTTGCCATCAGTACGCTGATGACACGCAGCTCTATTTCTCCTTTTCATCCTCTTCAGGTGAGGCTGTTAACGTACTAAACCGTTGCCTGGCCGCGATAATGGACTGGATGGAAGCTAACAGACTGAAGCTCAATCCAGACAAGACCGAGACGCTGTTGGTGAGTGCCTTCTCTGCCCAGATGGAGGATGTTCATCCTGTTCTTGATGGGGTTACACTCCCCTTGAAGGAACAGGTGCGTAGCTTGGGGGTTCTTTTTGATCCTTCCTTGTCACTTGAGGCCCAGGTGGCCTCGGTGGCACGGAATGCTTTCTACCATCTTCGCCTGGTAGCCCAGCTACGTCCCTATCTGGACAGTGACGACCTTGCCTCAGTTGTTCATGCTCTGGTAACTTCTAGATTGGACTACTGCAATGCGCTCTACGTTGGGATGCCCTTGAAGACTGTTTGGAAACTACAACTAGTCCAGAATGCAGCGGCCAGATTGCTGACGCGGACCAGAAGGTCCGCTCATATAACACCTGTTCTGGCCCGTCTGCACTGGCTTCCTGTTTGTTTCCGGGCTAGATTCAAAGTGCTGGTTTTGACCTATAAAGCCCTACACGGCATGGGACCGCAATACCTGGTGGACCACCTCTCCCAATATGAACCTACCCGGACACTGCGCTCAACATCTAAGGCCCTCCTCCAAGTGCCATCCCATCGAGAAGCTCGGAGGGTGGTGACTAGAACCAGGGCCTTTTCTGTGGTGGCCCCCGAACTGTGGAACAGTCTTCACGATGAGGTGCGCCTGGCGCTGACGCTACTATCTTTTCGGCGCCAGGTGAAAACCTTTTTATACTCCCAGGCATTTTAAAGTGTGTTTTAATAGCATTTTCATCATTATTTGTATTTTGGATGTTGTTTGGTTCTTTTATTGTTTGTTTGCTTTGTTTTCTTGATTTATTGTATTTATTGTATTTATACATTGCTTGTTTTTTATCTTTTTGTACACCGCCCAGAGAGCCTTCGGGCTTAGGGCGGTATATAAATTAAATTAAATAAATAAATAAATAAAATGACTGTCTCAAGTGAAATAAAGGTCTGGTGTGGGTGTAACCCCTTGATTAGCCAAGCCCAGCAGCTGTGAGTCTCACTTTTAGAACGCTGACAGTTGGTTCTTACTGAGCATGCCCAACATTATCATTGAGTTCAATGCTAAATTTCTTAAATTAATTAAAAATCAACCAGGCATTTTTTTAAACTGCAGACGATGAACGTCAGAGTATGGGGCAAGGTCAGTAATAGGATTGTAGGTACTCTGTGAACGGCTGTGAACATGGCTGATTTTTATTAATTTCAACAAATTATGAGAAAAAAGTCCAAAAGGGGTCTGGTTTTCCTCTCTCTCTTTTTACAGTTTGAACTCTCGATTCTCTCTATTTTATGTATTGCCATGAAAATTTAGAGGGTTGTTAAGTGTTTCTGAATTCAGGACTATAAGTTTTTTAAGGCTTTGTTTTGATATGAGCTTATGGGAAGCATCGGAATGGCATGGGGGGTATTTTCAATTTAACATTGCAGAATGCAAAACATCCATGCTGTCTATAGTATACAGCCACTCTCATGGCTGTATAATTAGCATTATTATCAAAACGTCCATAGTTTGCACTTTTTATGGTTGTGTAATGTCTGGCTGTTTGCATATCTACCTAAGAATAAAGTAATGCACCTGCTGCACATTTATTTTTATTTCATTATGAGATTTTAAGTGAGATATTTACACTGTAAAACAGGAATGAGGAAAGTGTTGTCCTCCAGGTAATGTTGGATTCCTGGCTCCCATCAGCCTCAGCATGGCCAAGAGTCATGAATAATGGTATTTAATATCTGTTGGTCTGATATCTAATAAGCCATTAGGAGTAGTCATTTGGAGATCTGGTGTGTGATGTCCCTAGTATGCTGATGCCCAGTTGTATTATTTTGTTACATCAGAAGAGGTTGTGCCTGTTCTCAGCTGGTGCCTGGACATAGTGGTGGGCTGAATGAGGGTCATTAAACTGAGGCATCAAAGACACTGTCTGTTCCATTTATACTGGATGAGTACTGATTACTGAAGCCTGAGGATGTGGAGAAGCTGCTTAAAAAAGTGCAGCCAATCACCTACCTCCTTGACCCATGCCCATCTTGGTATCTTAGAGCTAGCCATAGACTGTTAACTGGGTGTGTCTAGGGAGTGGTCAGTGCTTCACTAGGGAGGGTAAAGTACCATCTCCCTTGAAGGATCTCCTTAGACCCAGAAATGTTAAACAGCATTTAACAGGGGGTTGGACTTGATGGCCTTATAGGCCCCTTCCAACTCTACTATTCTATGATTCTATGATTAACTATTGTCGAGTAGCGAGTATCCCCTTTTTGGGCAAGGTGAAGGTGGTGGCAGTCCAGCTTCAGGCATATTTGGAGGAGACTGAATATCTGGATCTATTTCGGTCGGCTTTAGGCCTGATTATGGCGCTGAGACTGTCTTGGTCATCCTGGTTGATTACATTTGTCAGGAGAGAGATGGGGTGGTGCGGATGCAAGCCTGCTTGTTCTTCTTGATCTCTCAGTGACTTTTGATTCCACTGACCATGGTATCCTTCTGCAGCAGCTCAGGGGGTTGGGGGGCACTGTACTTCAGTGGTTCTGCTCCTACGTCCAGGAATTTTTCAGAAAGTAATTATGGGAAGCTACTGTTTGATGCCATGCGAGCTTTCCTATGGTGTCTCACAGGATTCCATCTTGTTCCCCATGCTATTTGTTTATTTTTATTTATTTATTATTTGATTTATATGCCGCCCTTCCTCCCAGCAGGAGCCCATGTATATTAAGCTGTTGGGAGCAGTCATCAGGAATTTTGGAGTGAAGTGTAACAAACATGCATATCTTTTTGTTTCATCTGAATCGTGAGAGGCAGTTGAGGTGCTAGACAGGTGTTTGGAAGCAATGACGGGCTGGATGTGGGGCAATAAATTGAAACTAAATCCTGAAAAGACAGAGATATTATGTGTTCAAGGTTCTCATGTCCAGGAGATGGGAAGATAGCCTGTTCTGGATGGGGTTGCACTCCCCCGGAATAAGCAAGTACATAGCTTGGGGGTACTCCTGGATCCAACTTTGTCACAGGAGGCCCAAGTGGCCTCACCTGGGGCCTATTTCAGCTCCAGCTGGTTTGGCAGCTATAGCCCCTTTTGGACAGAGATGACTTGGCCACAGTACTCCATGCTCTGGTAACTTCCAGATTGGATAATTGCAATGTGCTCTTCATGGTTCTGCCCTTGAAGATGACTCAGAAACTTCAACTGACCCAAAATACAGCAGCTAGATTAGTGCTAGGGATGCTTTTAGAACTCGTATAACCCCTATTTAAAACTAGAATTGTTGCCAATTTGTTTCAGGGCCCATTTTAAGGTGCTCATGCTAGTATTTAAATCCCTAAATGACTTAGGCCCCAAATATCTAAGATATTGCCTCCTACCCTACAGACCTTCTTGGGTGTTAAAGATCAGCAGAGGGAGCTTCTTTGTTATTCCGCCACCCTGAGAAGTTTGCGGATGGTGACCCGAGAGACGGCATTCTCTGTGGTAGCCCATAAGTTGTGGAATTCCCTCCCCAGAGAGGTGCATCTGCTACCTTCACTGTATAGTTTTAGGTGAATGCTAAAGATGCAGCTCCTTACTTTGGCCTTTGACACCTGAGGTGTATGTTTTCTGTATCCACCCTATTCCAGTGATTGTACTTTGTTTTAATTGTTTTAATATTGAATTTTAAACTATTGTAACGCACCCTTGGACCTGCTGTTGAATAATCATAATCATAATCTGAAATTGAATCTTGATAAGACAGAAACTCTGTGGGAGAGTGGTTCCCATGTCTGGGATTTGAGCAGTTTGCCTGTTCTGGATGCAATTGCCACTCCCTGTGAAAGAACTGATACATACTTTGGGGGTATTCCGAGAGGTGTTATTGCCTCTAGAGGCTCAGGTTTCCTGATCAGGCATAACTTGGCGATGACTCACGCATCAGTAACCTACATTTGGATTATTGTAATGCACTCTTGTTACAGTAGGGGCTTCCCTTATGATTGATCCAGCTGGTGGCAAGGGTGTTCAGAGGGGCACGTAGTTGTGCACATATCACACCTGTGGTATCACAACTGCACTGGCTGCCTGTTAGCTATTGAACATGCTTAAGGTCCTATTGTTAAAATGTAAAGCCTTAACAACTTGAAAGATCATCTTTCCCTTTACAGACCTGTTAGATTGCAAAGACGACCAAGGAAGATTTTGTTAGTGGTATCACATCCTGCTGACTATCATATGGCTATGACTCGGAAATGGACATTTTCTGCTGCTGTGCCTGTTCTTTGGAATATCCTTTTCCCAGCCAGAAGTAGATGGCATGGTGTAGACACACTTACCTGACCTCCCAGCAGATGAGTCACTGCTACTTACCAGGGATGGGGAGGAGAAAGGTGGTGGCGAGGCCAACATGGCGCAAATGCACCAGGCAAAGCTAGTCTCATGCTCTTGCTGGTGCTTTTGCACTGCATCACCCTCTCGGCCGCCTCACCCCTCTCCCTTCCGGTAAGCAGCAGCAGCTGCTCACCTGTTGGGAAGAGCAGGTAAGTACCTCTGCTGCACCATGCCCTCCACTGCTTCCTGCTGCTATACAGGAAGTGCCATTTATTAAGTGCATTAGACGTCTTTTGAAGGCATATCTCTTTGCTTGGGCTTTCTCTGATTATTGTATTTTCTGTATCCTTGTATTTTCTGATGCTACAGATTTAGTGTTACAAATTTTATGCTGATGGTTTTATGTTGTATATTTTTTGCTGCTGGTATACATAACTTAGAGATTATTTTAATGATGAGGGGTTTGGAAATAATATTCAATAAATAAATAAAACAATGGGCGTTGTGGTCCAGCAACATCTGGCAAGCCACAGGTTTCCCAACCCTGTGGGGATAGCATCAGGAAATTCTGGCCTTCATTTTCATTTTCATTTTTATTTTCTGTTCATGTTGAACAAACATTTTGCTGCAGGTGCATGCTGCTGGTATAATGGAAACACTATTCTTTTTTAATGTTAGAGAAAAAATTCATCCATTGTATGGTAATTGCTGTAATTGGGGGGGGGGAAATAGGAATTTCATTGATATTCTAACATTCACGTACTTGGAGTAAGAAAAAGAGAAACAAATTGCTTTCTTCATTGTTAGCAAGACAAAGAGGAAAAGCTACTTCTTTCTGTTCTTTTTTCTCTTCCTCTGAGATGACCGCAGAAAATAATCAGCCTTGAACATGGCAGGTGTGAAGCTGACCTGCAGATGAAAGTTTAGCTGAGGATTTAGGGGAAAGCTTTAGAGAAGGCAATCACAATGTATAGAAAACAGCCATATATATATATATATATATATAGGCTTTAAAAGTAAATTTTCCCAGCATTGTGAATTAATTTCCTTTCTAATCTTACATTTATTTAACGTAATTATCCCCTTGAGTGACCTGCCAAGTCACTTAAGGTATGGACTGACACCACCTAGCCCTCAAATCTGACAGTCCCTTATTAGAGTCCCTTGAAGTTGACACTTCTGCAGGTGAAGCACCATAGCTCACCTCAAGCAATTGAGGTAGGGCAGGTAGGATGTCATGCATCTCCCTGCCGTGGCAATTTTTCATGGAAAGGAATCATCTCCCGGGGTTAGCACAGCTCTGCTTCCTTGTACATGGGTAATCTGTTAACAGGGGTTCCCAAACTGTGGTTAGTGGGCTACCAGTGATCTGCAAGCTTCATTCAGGTGTCCATGTTAAATATCCATATTGATTTTTAATTGCATTTTTATTGTTTTTATTTTTATTGTGTGTTTTATTATATTATAATTTGAACTCTGGAATACAAATTGTAGTACTACAAAATACACCATAAGGAATAAAAGAAGCAATTAAAAGACAATTAAAAATCATACAGCATCTAGCACAGCGCATTGCAATTGTTATAACAGGCAGAAAAATAATTAAGTGGTCCACCAAGACCATCAGCAGTATATTACATTCACTGAAGACCTTCACTGTTCCCCTAGCTTTAAAAAAGCAAAACACCACTTTGCAGCCCATGTGGTATGTGTAATCCTATCTATGCTAGTGGCTGAACTTCCTTCCCCTTGGCAATCAAAAGTGCTTTACACCAACAGCCAACCGCTAAAAACAATTTTTGTATGTGTGTGCGAATGAAACTCTGTGTCTCTAATTGTCAGCCTTTCTTTCCTGTTTCCTAATTATTACTAATGAAAGCCTTTGTGTTTATTTGCTCTTTTATGGTATAGATATATTTTCAGCTCTCCATTTCATTAACTGTGATGTACTTGTAATTGGTGGTGCTAGGAAATCACATGATAATTCTAACTAGCTTTTTTTTTTCTCCCCAGATATTTTTAACACATTGTTTTTGCAGAGTCTGAGATGAAATGTCCATTTCATGTTGCTCTCGGGTAGTTTTAATTCCATAGATTTTTATTAGGCTGCCTCCGCGGTTCTTCAGTGTGAACAAGAAAAACATTGTGACTGCAATTTTCACATTTGCAGCCAAGAACATTTTGAGAGCATAGCAAAAAAATATCCATATTCTCCCCAGTGCTGGTTGCTAGTCATGTCAATGGGAGAGAGGTCTTTTCATTCACACATTTGCAGAACGTTTAGCTTGGCTGAGAGGCTTCACCATGGAAAGGAAAAGGCATTTCCTTAGCTATCTCAATGCTCTATGGATATTTCTCTGCCACTGACAACATTGTGGTGGTAAGTGAAGACAGGGACCTGAAGTCATCTGCATAAGCCTGCATATAGATCAAGGGTGATAAACACAAGACTAGTAAATAATATTGGCCACTATTAAGCACATGGTTGAGCTAATTGCAGTGGCATTTAAGCATTGGGGGGCTAGATTATTATTATTATTATTATTATTATTATTATTATTATTATTATTATTATTTCAACCAGCAGAGAATTGAGCATGAAATCTTGATTTGGACTTTCTGGTTATCCTAACAAAATACACATCAGTATCCCACTCTGTGGGTGGTATTTTGACTAAGTTAGTCCATGGATTTTAATAGGTCTACTCTGAATCATGGAGTTGGAAGGGGCCTTTAAGGCCATCAAGTCCAACCCCCTGCTCAATGCAGGAATCCAAATTAAAGCATACCTGACAGGTAGATAGGTGAACAGACTTAGTTATTACTGTGTATGTTTGCTTCTATGCATCTCTTGGTGAATCTCTTTATATCAACATTTATATTCTGCTCAGCTTCTAAAAGTGTTGAAAATTGATACATTCTCAATAAAGATTTATGCTTACAGAATCATATGGTAGTGGATAAACATTTAAAAGTCAGATAGCTCATCCATAAAAACCAAACATGCTGAAAAGCATGAATAATTCTTTGTAAATACTCACCTGGTGCCAAAAAGACAACAAAAATAGTGCCAGGTTAATCTCCTTGTTCAGAGGTAAGGTGCCACAACAGAAAAGGCCCTATCCTGGGTTGTCCCTCTCCTTAGCACAGGTACTTGCAGAAGGATCTTAACACCTGCATTGCAGATTTGTGTGGGAAAAGGAAATCATTGGCCTTGAGGTATCCTGGGCCTAAGCTGTTGGGGCCATACACAAAATGTTTATTGATCCATTGACCATTACAGATAATCCAGCAAGCATTACAAAGCTAGTTGCTCCATGAACTGTTGACTTTCAATCATTTTAGACCCAGTATCAATAACAATATTTTTAAAATTGGCAACATTTAATGTAATAGAAGAACTATTACCATGTAAACATATTTCAGTAGAACTGCATCAGATCTATCAGGAAATAGTTTTAAGATGGGGTGCAGCAATCTGTCCCTTGCACCTTTATAAAAATTACAATATAGAAGCATGTGTGCTATTGTCTCAGCAGTACCTGAGGTACATGGACAAAATCTCTGGTCACAGGCTATACCTTGAAAATATCCTTCCATCATCATAGGGGGCATGGCATTGACCCTAGCCAGAAAAAATGCTCCCAGTACTTTGGTACGAATAGAAAATTAAAACCAGCACTTTGAATAGACGAGGAGCCAGAGAAGCTGTTTCAAGACTTGTGAGATGTGTTCCATGTTTCCAGTCCTGGTTAATAAACCTACTTGCCGTATTCTGTACTAACTATAGTTTCTGGACTCTCTTTAAGGGCAGCTCCATGTAACAACCACATTGAAACAGTCCAAATGGAATGTTGTTAGAGTATTAGTAACTGTGGTAAGGCTGTATTTCCTAGGAGAGCCCATAGCTGGTACACCAGCCTAAGTCAGTGGGCGGTGCTTCATGCCACCAAGGCCATGTGGGTTATCACAAACATGGTCAGATCTAATAACACCTCCAGACTGTGAAGCTGATCCTTATAAGGGAGTGCAACACATATCTCCCAAAGGAAAAGAAAAATACTTAATGACGCTATATCCATGTTACCATGACTAGGTACAAACAAATCTGAATCTACAAGAATCTAATCTTTGCAATCCCAACTGCATGAAGAATTTATAAATGAAGAGGATGAGAATTTCACGGTGTTGTTTATTTATTAGTATTGTTGAACTTCCCCTTCAAATCATTGACATCACCCTGGAAACTTTTTTCAGTTCTATCCTATTATCATGGAGGAGTTTATATGATTTTCTTCTGTTAACTTCTTGGGATTATAGGTTTTATTGCTCTGCAGTCTACAACAAAATCACAACAGATGTTCACATTTTACAGAACTTCAAACATTCTTATCTCTGGAATGTACAGGTTTATAGCTTCAGGGCCATGCTAGGGTAGGGTTCCAAAATCAGTGTTGAAGTAAAACAATCTTTCATTTGGGAAAGTGTCCTTTATTTAGGAAATTTCTTTATTTATACCTCCATATTTTTGGCATTCTTTGGTATCTCTGTTGAATTGCTTAATGGCTGTAATTCCAAGACAGAAATATATCAACAGTTTAATGAATGAATTTCTATCCTTCACTTCTCTTGGAAACATCAGAGCAGTACAGGTGAAGTTCTTTTTCCATGTCTTACCTAGGTCCCAGGCCTGTTAAGCTTTAGACATCATGCACCTCCATTGCCCTTAAACTCTCAGGATTAGGCTTACATGTGCTAAGAGGAGACCAATTGAAGCAAACGAGCAGTGTAATTCAAACCTCTGATCCACTGTGCTGGAGAGGGTTTGGCTGAGGTGGTAATATCCCTCCACCCTGTCCTGTGTGGGTCTCTTGGCAGTTTGCCAGTGTGAAAAGAGATTTCCCCACAACCTTCGGCCCTGGGTTGCTTGAGTAGCTGTGGATGCAGTAGTGGCTATGCCACTCCATGAATTCTGGAGAGCCACTGCCAGTCAGCTTACATAGTCCTGAGCTAGATGGTCTGACATGGTATAAGGCAACTTCCTCTATTCTTTTGCCTACCAGAGGATTGGATTGCCCCCCTAAGATTGGATCCAACCCTCAATCTATGTTGAGGTATGGAAGGTTTGCCCCACTGCTGTTAAGGCTGTTTTCTGTGGTTGGGAAGTGGGGCAGAGCCATTTAAAATTCCCATGAAGTCATGTACTGGCAAAATCAGAGATAACAATGATGGCACATATTTGTAAGATGGCTTCATCACCACAGCGGTCTTACTCAGAGCTGCATAAATGCCAAGCAAGCAGACGGAGAAAGCACTGTGACTGAGATGTGTTTTAGTTTTGACAGAAGAATGATTGAAATCTGAGATCCTGCCACCTGACCTTATGTATGATTGTCCTTGTACAGGATTTTTTGTTGCATCTTCTCTTGTAACTCCTCTTTCACCTCCTAAAAATTATATTGCTTTCCCCCTCACTATTTTTTATCATTTTATTTCTTTCATATCCTATCTTTTTATTCCCTTTCCCTTTTTAAAAGTTCATCTTAGATTATTTGCCTGAAAAATAGGGCCTTATTTCTAGTAGCTGTTGTCCATTGCCTATCAAACTGCTTATCAAATTTATCATTATACAGAGGCTAGCTAGGCTGTCCATTCAAATGATGTGTTTATGCAGAAGTACAGGAAGAAATTGATCACAAACCAAAACAAGATGTGCTGATAATCATGGGGGACTGGAATGTAAAAGTAGGGAACAGAGAAGAACTAGGAATTGTGGGGAAATGGGGCTTAGGAGACAGAAATGAAGCAGGAGGCACTTATTGAATTCTATGAAGCCTATAATTTGTTTCTTGTGAACACATACTTTGAGCAACCGAAAAGATGACTTTACATGTGGACATCACCAAATGGTCAATATAGGAATCAAATTGATTATATAATTGGTAGCAGAAGATGAAGTTCCATACTTTCTGCGAAAACAAGACCAGGAGCAGACTGCGGTTGTATCGAAAATCAGAGTAAAGCTAAAGAACAACAACAAAGCAATCATAATACCAAAATACAATTTAAATAACATCCCAGATGAATATAAAGATCAAATAAGGAACAGATTTGAGGCTTTCAACTTAGTTGACAGAGAACCAGAAGAACCATGGAGTGAAGTCAGAGACATTATCAAGGAAGAATGCAAAAAGACAATACCTCTACTTAAGAAGAGAGAAAGACCTCAGTGGATGACTGACAAAACTCTTAAAATGGTTAAAGCCAGAAGGAAAGCAAAAGGAGACAGAAACACGGTTAGAACCCTAAATGCAACAATACAGTGACTAGTACGTAGGGACAAAGAGAACTATTACAATAGTTATTGTATATAAATAGAAGAGGACAACAAAAAGGGTAGAAGAAGAGCCCTATTCCAAAAGATTAAAGAAATGAAAGGGAAATTTAAACCAAGAGTAGGGGTGCTGAATAATCAACAGGGGAACACACTGACTGACTGAGATGAAATAAAAGGAAGATGGAAGCAATACACTGAAGAACTCTATAAAAGAGATGCCAGGATGACAGATTCATTCATGGAGGAACCATATGATGAATAACCAGAAATTCTAGAATGCGAGGTGAAAGCTGCTCTTAAATACTTGGAAGAAACAAATCACCAGGAACAGATGGCATACCAATAGAGTTCGAAAAAAGAGAGGGGATGTCCCCAGAATGTCAAGGAGGGAAGTTCCAAACTGTATAGATTTATTTGTTTATTTTCTTTAAAAGAGAAAAAAATTCTTCCTAAAATACCCAACGCGTTTCAGCCTCATAACTAGGCTTTCATCAGGGGATTTATGTTGTTGAAATGCTTTATTCAATAGAGTATTTCTTCTCACTTTCACTATGGATGGCTTCAATATCTTTATGACTTTTTTTTCTCTTTTAAAGAAAATAAACAAATAAATCTATACAGTTTGGAACTTCCCTCCTTGACATTCTGGGGACATCCCCTCTCTTTTTTCGATATTAATGAATGTCCACACCCTATATATATTTTGATACCAATAGAGTTGCCACAAGCTACTGAGACTGAATCTGTCCAAATTTTGACAAAAATCTGTCAAGAAATATGGAAAACTAAACAATGGCCCACAGACTGGAAGTGTTCAATATACATCCAAAGAAAGGGGATCCCAGGGAATGCAGTAATTATTGAACTATTGTCTTAATATCCCATGCAAGTAAAATAATGCTCAAGATTCTACAACAAAGGCTCTTACCATATATGGAGTGAGAAATGCCAGATGTCCAAGCTGGATTTAGAAAGGGAAGAGGCACCAGAGATCATATCGCAAACAAAAATTGGATAATGGAATGGACCAAGGAATTTCAGAAGGAAATCACCCTGTGCTTTATAGATCACAGCAAAGCTGTGACAAAATTATTAGTCATAATTGACAACTACAGCCATAGCATTTGAGAAATAAGACAATATAAGGTTGCTATTCACGTTTTGACTGTTGAACTATTCCTGTCCTCTGATATAAACACTGCCGGTGAATATCTGTGAGAAATATCTGTGAGAAACCTTTCGGTAAGCCTGTATTTTATCATCTATGACTCAGCAACTCCGAGTTGAAGAGGAAACCAATTTAATATTACCCAACAAGAGAACTGACACAGGACAGCTGTGTTGCTTTACGGCGGCCATTGCTTGGCTGGGTTATATTTGTGAGATTCTGTGGAAAACCTGCTCTTCCTCTGCTTCAGCTGATACTGGCTCACCATTACAGATTCAGGCTTTAAGAGATATAACCATCTACAGATATTCGAGAACATCTGTAAGGAGAGATACCCATTAAATAACATCTATATATGAGAGATACAGCTAGTGGATATTAATCATCTAACTGGAACCACGAAATTGCCCTGTTTTTGGCGTCTCCACGACTGGCCAGGCTGCTACAAGAATTGTATTATCATATTTAGAGCAGCGCAGGCCCCTAAAGACAGCTGCCACACCATGAATTGAATCTGGTGATGGCCAGGAAGAAGGAGACATCTCCAGCAGGCGAAACCCTTTCATCGGCTGCTAGTAAAAAAAACCACTATGCAGGAATTTCCATCTACTGCTCCGACCTACCAGCTGGAGAGGAGTGACTTGTAGTGGAGAATTGGATGCCTGTTGGACTTAAGATATTCTGGTGCTGTTTTGGGGTGGGGGGCTTGCCTGATTGGCGGATAAGGAGGGGGCATGTGCAGACCAGAGGGGGGTACCGTGGGGAGGGTGGGGAGCCACGATATTAAAAGGCTAGGCGGCAGATCCTGGAAAGGTGCGGGTGGCAGGCCACGCCAGTTTAGGGGAACAAGGGATAGATGCATAATATCCATCCCCTGTTCCGGGCCTATCCATAACCAGAAGATAACTGGGGGACGCAAGACTCCATCCGACCTTCGACTGCTGTTATGTAACGCCAGGTCTGTGGCCCAAAAAACAACGTTCATCCATGATATGATTCTGGATGAGAACGCAGACCTGATGTGTATTACAGAGACATGGCTGGATGAGGCCTCAGCTCCTACGCTTGAGGCCATGTGTCCAGCTGGTTTCCGATACGCACAGCAGCCGAGGATTGGTAGGTGGGGAGGGGGAGTGGCAGTCATCTATCGGGGGTCCTTGGTTTTCGCCAGACCCCCTCTCCATGAGACCAAGTTTGTTGACTGCATGTACTGGAGGTTGGGCCCAAAGGGCAGTTTAGGGATGCTACTTGTGTACCGCCCACCCCGCTGCACAGCAGACTCCCTGACCGAGGTGCTCGAGGTGGTCTCGGGCGTGCGGATGCTCTCCCCCAGCCTATTGGTTTTGGGGGACTTCAGTGTGCACGCCGAGACCGTCCTCACTGGAGCCCCTCGAGATTTCATGGAAACCATGACTTCCTGGGAACTGCACCTCAGTAATACGGGGCCCACCCATGTAGCCGGTCATGCTCTTGACCTTGTGTTTGTCTCGGGAGGGGAGGGAAATGATCTGGAAATGGGGATTGTTGTTTCCAACCCTGTGTCATGGTCAGATCACTACCTGGTGAATATGGACCTCTTAATGCCACACACCCTCCGCAGGGGACAAGGACCTATTAGGATGGTCCGTCCCAGACACCTGATGGATGCTAAAGGATTCCTGAATGCTCTGGGAGATTTGGAGCCAGCTGAAGGACGCCCAGTCGAAACCCTGGTGATGGAGTGGAATAGGGAGATCACTAGGGCAGTAGACCGGGTGGCTCCGAAACGTCCTCTCCCCCTGAATAGAACTCAGATAGCACCCTGGTATACACCACGGCTGCGGGGTCTGAGACAGGAGGTGAGACGACTAGAGCGCCAGTGGCGGAAATCTCGCTCTGAAGACGATCGGACACTGGTTAGAGCAGCAATAGCGGCCTACCAGGTGGCAACAAAGGCAACAAAGAGGGAATTCTTTGCTGCTTCTATTGCGTCTGCAGAGTGCTGTCCCAGGAGGTTGTTCCAAGTGGTCCGAAGCCTGGTCAGTCCAGTTGCTCAGGAACCCATGGAGCATTCTAAAGCCTCCTGTGACACATTTGCTAAACACTTTGCTGATAAAATCGAACGCCTGAAGAGCATGACTCCGTACGCCGTGGATACAGGAAGTGAGCTGGAGTCGGCCAGTTGCATTCCGGTTAAACGGTGGGATCGGTTTCAGCCTCTTCCCTCTGAGGAAGTGGACAAGGTGCTCTCTACTGTGAAGCCAACCACCTGTCTGTTTGACCCTTACCCTTCATGGCTCATTATGAGCTGTAAAGAGAAGCTGAGCAAAGGGATCAAGGCAGTGGTAAATGCATCCTTGGAAGAGGGTGCAATGCCATCAGCCCTCAAGGTGGCAGTAATAAAGCCTATCTTGAAAAAGCCCTCCTTGGATCCCCAAGAGTTGAATAACTTCCGCCCAGTCTCTAACCTACCATTCTTGGGCAAGGTGATTGAGCGAGTGGTGGCCAAACAGTTACAGACACACTTGGATGAAGCAGATTATCTCGATCCATTCCAGTCGGGCTTCAGGACTGGACATGGAACTGAAACAGCCTTGGTCGCTCTGGTGGATGATATGAGGAAGGCGTTGGATAGGGAGAATATACCTTCCTCGTCCTCCTGGACCTCTCAGCAGCGTTCGATACCGTTGACCACGGTATCCTTTTAGATCGCCTGGAGGGATTAGGAATAGGGGGCATTGTTCTACGGTGGCTCCGTTCCTATCAGACAGGCACCAACGGGTGGCATTGGGGGATGAAGTTTCAGACCCTTGGCCTCTTAATTGTGGAGTCCCACAGGGTTCTATTCTCTCCCCCATGCTATTCAACATCTATGTAAAGTCTCTGGGGGCCATCATCAGGAGATTTGGGCTGCAGTGTCACCAATATGCGGATGACACTCAGCTCTATCTCTCATTTAAATCCTCACCAGAGTTGGCTGTGAACACCGTGTCCAAGTGCCTGGAAGCCGTAAGTGGATGGATGGGAAGGAATAGGCTGAAACTAAACCCTGATAAGACTGAGGTGTTACTCGTGGGAGACAAGAGAAGGTTAGGAGATATTGACCTGGTGTTCAATGGGGTAAGACTACCCCTGAAAGACCAGGTCCGCAGCCTTGGGGTCATTCTTGACTCCCAGCTGTCCATGGAGGCTCAGATTTCGGCAGTGAGCCAGGCAGCTTGGTATCAATTACATCTAATACGGAGGCTGCAACCCTACCTTCCTATCCATCTGATCCCACGGGTGATACATGCCCTGGTCTCCTCCCGCTTAGACTACTGTAATGCGCTCTATGTGGGGTTACCCTTGAAAACGGTCCGGAAATTACAGCTGATACAGAATGCAGCTGCATGTTTGATTAAAAACAGCCGTCGCCGTGATGATATTACTCCGGTGTTAATAGATCTACACTGGCTGCCAGTTGTTTACCGGGCCCAATTCAAGGTGTTGGTGTTGACCTTTAAAGCCCTATACAGTTTCGGCCCAGTTTATCTGAAGGAGCGCCTCCAGCATCACCAATTATGCCGCCCAACGACATCAGCCATACAAGACCTTCTCTCGGTCCCACCAGTTAAAATAGCTAGGCTGGTGCAGACCAGAGAGAGGGCATTTTCGATTGTGGCCCCCACCCTCTGGAATTCCCTTCCTTTCGATCTTCGCCATGCCCCCTCCCTGATAGGTTTCCGCCGGGCCTTGAAGACCTGGCTGTTCAGGCAGGCCCACGGGATCTCTGGGGTAGATTAGCTTTTAATGTTGTTATTAACTGGAAGGGTGGTGTTTAGATTAATTATTGATTGTGGTTCTCATTGGTTTTATATTGGTTGTATTTTACTGTGTTATGTACGTCACCTAGAGTCGCCGTTCATTCGGCCAGATAGGTGACTCATAAATAAAATTTTATTTATTATTATTATTATCATGAAAAACTATGAAATGTTTTAAAAGAAATGGGGGTGCCACAGCATCTGATTGTCTTGATGCATAACCTATACTCTCGACAAGAGGCTACTGTAAGGACAGAATATGGAGAAACTGATTTAGGGCAGGTCCATGGTATTCCCGGTGTCTATGTATGGATGTGAAAGCTGGATAGTGAAAAAAGCGGGTAAGAGAAAAATCAACTCATTTGAAATGTGGTGTTGGAGGAGAGCTTTGTGGATACCATGGACTATGAAAAAGACAAATACTTGGGTGTTAGAACAAATTAAACCAGAACCATAACTAGAAGCTAAGAGAGCCAGTGTGGTGTAGTGGTTAAGGTGTTAGACTATGACCTGGGAGACCAGGGTTCGAATCCCCACATAGCCATGAAGCTCACTGGGTGACCTTGGGCCAGTCACTGCCTCTCAGCCTCATGAAAACCCTATTCACAGGGTCACCATAAGTCGGAATCGACTTGAAGGCAGTACACACACGCACAAAAGGATGAAACAGAGGTTATCCTACTTTGGACACAAAATGAGAAGACACTATTCACTAGAAAAGACAATAATACTGGGAAAAACAGAAGGGAGTAGAAAAAGGGGAAGACCAAACAAGAGATGGATTGCTTCAATAAAGGAAGCCACAGACCTGAACTTACAAAATCTGAGCAGGGTGGTTCATGACAGATGCTCTTGGAGGTCCCTGATTCATAGGGTCACCATAAGTCGTAATCAACTGGAAGGCACATAACAAAGTTTCAGAAACAGACTCAGAAGCCTTTATGTACAAGTGTCATTCAGCCTGAACATGTAAGGGCCAATGTATGTAGAGGGAAGGGGACCTGCATGTTGGTTCCACCCCAGTGTTTCCAAGCAAGCTGTGCTCATCCACTCCACACCCAGTCCACTCCTGTTTAGCACAAAGATCTAAAGGGGTATTGGAAGTAAAGCAGCTTTGCGGCCCAGGGGTGAAATAAGACACAGACACAATATATATTTGGGTTAAATAACGGGCCACTTTATTAACCAAATTCACATTGCATAATGAACCTACATTTCAGGATTCTCCTGGTGAGTCAGGCAAAGCCTGCTTGCAGCTATTGGGGCAATTCAACCCCTGCCAGGCAAGGGGCTGCCAATCTGCCAACCCCTTACCCTGACCACACCCATAGGGTGTGTAGGAAGGCCAACCTGCGTCACCGCCTGCCCCCGGTGCCCTGAAACTCTGAGTGGATGAGACATGTTGGCCCCAAAGGCGACCTGTATCCTGCCGTATAACCCGGAGCTGCAGGCCTCCGGAACCGCCAATCGCCTCCAAAGATGCCTAAAGGTGTCACCTAGCTGCCCTTCACCTTTACACTTTCCCGCACTTCCTTGCCACCAAAGAGGGGACAAACTTCTGTTTAGTCCCCACTTGCCCCACCTCCAAACAACAACTCATGCAGACCCCTCTGCAGGTCCCCTAGAAGGATGTCATTACCCATATCTGTCATATGGACTCCATCTGACCTATATAGCTCTATCCTACTGCGTCTTATCTCTGGATGGTGAATAACCGACCCACCAGAGCCCAAAAGAGCCAGCCTGAGTTGCCTATTGACTTTCTTGTGGGTCCTATTTATGCCCCTAGGGTCACCCTCACAATTCCAATACCTACGGGGTAAAACATCAGACGACACCAAGTGCACTCCCGGCCAGCATCCTTCGATGGCCCGGAAGTCAGCACACGCCTGCTCAATAAGAGCCCTGTCTTTCAGCATACCCAGGTCATCACCGCCCAGGTGAATAACCAAAAACTGTGGCACATGACGAACCACTGCCAACTGGGAAAGCGTAGGAAGGAGCCCGTCCCAGTGCATCCCTCGGCAGCCCAACCACTGTACTGTGGCCCACTGGCTAAGCCCCAGCTGTGTGCCAACATGTGGGAGTATGTCTGACCAAAGCAGACATACCCAAGGCCGACTTCGCCTTATTAACTGCATGCCATGCATGCCTGCCAAACTGAGGGCCATGCCCTTTTGTTGCAACTGAGGGCCATGCCCTTAAGTAATCGAGACCATCGTTGCCTCCTGAACTGCATGTCTGCACATGCCTGCCAAACTGAGGCCATGGCCTTCCGTTGCCTCGCCAACTGCATGTCCGCACATGCCTGCCAAACTGAGGCCCATGGCCTTCCGTTGCCTCACCAACTGCATGTCCGCACATGCCTGCCAAACTGAGGGCCATGCCCTTTTGTTGCAACTGAGGGCCATGCCCTTTAGTAACCGAGGCCATCGTTGCCTCCTGAACTGCATGTCTGCACATGCCTGCCAAACTGAGGGCCATGCCCTTCTGTTGCCTCGCAAACTGCATGTCCGCACATGCCTGCCAAACTGAGGGCCATGCCCTTCCGTTGCCTTGCCAACTGCATGTCCGCACATGCCTGCCAAACTAAGGGCTATGCCCTTCCGTTACTCGCCAACTGCATGTCCGCACACATGCCTGCCAAACTGAGGGCCATGCCCTTCCGTTGCCTCGCCAACTGCATGTCCGCACATGCCTGCCAAACTGAGGGCCATGCCCTTCCGTTGCCTCGCCAAGTGCATGTCCGCACATGCCTGCAACTGAGGGCCATGCCCTTAGGTAACCGAGGCCATCGTTGCGTCCCAAACTGCATGTCTGCACATGCCCGCCACCTGAGGGCCTTGACTCAAATACTGAGGTCATTCCCAACTCGGGGAATGGCCACCACATGCAGAGATGTCTGCCCTGAACCAAGCTGGAACAAAGTGGGTAGGAGCCCGTCCCAAAGTATTCCTCGCCAGCCAAGCCACCACACTGCAGCCCATTGACTGAGGCCTAACTGTAAGCCCAGGATAGGGTGCGCAGCTGCTCCATCCCTGTCCAGCAACATTGCCGGTCCATCAATGTTATACAGGTACAACTCCCTTCCATGGAGACATCTGATTGCTGGAGGGCCCATCGAGACAAATCTCCCTTGGATCCTGCCACCACCTCACCTATCCTAAAAGCTCCAAAAACCAGCATAAGGGCTGCCGCCTGGAATAGTCTGGCTTCATAGCTTAAGGAGCATACTGTTTTTCACTGGCCCACCATACTCAATAAAATGTCCTGTGAAAAAGGGCAATGGGGATCGAGGGTGGCAGGGTGTTCTCCAGCCCACCCAGCTAACATACAGCGGACTCTAAAGTCCCTGGAATAAGTGGGAAAATCATCAGCCTTTACCTCGAAGTGCTTGGACTGAGAGGCCCAGTCTCCAGCCATTCACTAGGCAATCCCAGCAGGTGACTCACCGAATAGGCCACTCTGGCGCATAGCCCTTGCCGGCTCAGAAGTCCTGGGGAAAACCTCTCCTGCATTCTGATAGCTGTTGAGCATGCTGGGGTGACAGACCGGCTTATGGCCATCTTTGACTCCGCTCCCCAATCTCCCAATGTGCGGTTGCACAGCACAGCTGAACCGCTCCACCTGAGTCCATGACAGCACCTCAATAAAACAGTGTCGATACTCTACCTTACCATGCCTCAAAAGAAAACATTAAAATCTGGGCACTAGAGAACAAAGGAACAGACAAGGGCCATAACCCTACCGTTCCGATCACAGACCTGTCCCATGACCATGTTATCCCACTAAAATGGACGGGAGAGTTCCCAAGCCTCACTGCCTATAAGTCCAAGCCTGCAGCCAGCACAAAAACCCCGATGCATCCATGGACTTCCAGTTCTACCTCCCAGCCCTACCTAGAGATGCTATGGACCTTCAGCTCGCAGTTCAGAGGCTCTGGCCCTGAGCTATGTCACATAATTCTACAGCAAGTTAGGTAGTTCTTCCCCAGGAGTGTGGGAAAACTAGACCAAATGATTTGGGCCAGAATAGAAAATGTTGCCTGCAGTTTGGCTCTAATTTCTTGATCAATATTTGATCACAGCAAGCATTAAATTATTATACAGCCATAACCCTGAACCTGTAGTAAGGCTGTGAAAACCCTGCTATGACCTCATAAACCACCGGAAAAGACCTCTAATACCTGGAGGGCAGACAAGAAACACTTTCTTGGCCTAACTGGCATGAAGCCCTTACTGACTGACCACATGAGTATGATTGGTGGTGAATTAGGTGGTATGCCCAGGAAGGTTAACACCGGGCAGAATGGTCCATTGACACAGCCATTAAGATGAACCAGTTACATAGCCATTCCATAATCTGTGACATCAGGTGTTAGCATGCACCCAAATTTTTTACCCTCTCGTCCCGACAGCCCCTTCAAGGAAGGAGCTGAAGCGCTCCGTGCAAGAATAAAGTAGTCCATATGTAGTCTACCTCATAGAATTGACTGAAAAGGCAAAAAACCCAGCAGCTATAAATCCCCTTGTAACCCCACTGGTAGGAAGCCATTACTGATTGCCACTGCGTCTATGCCCAAGACAAATTTAAGAGTGCAGTCCCTTAACACAAGCCCTGAGACTACAATATGGGATCCAGAAACTGAAAGAAAACCCCATAACAAAACAAACCTCCCCAGGAACTGGGCAGTCTGCAAGCAAGGTCCCAGTACCTCGAGCTTAACAGGGGAAGAACGCTTTCCTTGAGCAGCTACTGCTGGGTGCTTCTCCTCACTGCTGTGAGGGCCACTGGCCTCATATTTCCCTGTTTCACATAAAGAAAGGAAATAATTTATGAGTAAGCACACTTTCCCAGCCACCATTTTAGTGCAGCTAACCCAGTTCCCCAAAGCACAGATACTGGGGATATGGCACTGGCCACCCATATATGGCCCACTGCAGCGGCCTCCCCCTTGTAGGCTTCCAAACACCTATATAATAGATGTCCAAAATGCAAAATTAACATCCTATATCCCTTTCTAGTAAATGATATCATAAATCCAAGAGCAGCAGATGCTGAGGATGTGTTGCTGTCACCAATATGTGGCTGCACTATAGCAGGTTTTCCAACACATATCAAAATAGATGACCCAATGCAACCGTTGCACGCTATATGTAATTCCAGGTAATGATATCAGAAGCCCTAACTAAAATGTAATTTCAGGTAATGATGTTTCGTTGTTGGTGCCACAATCCTCAGTAAAGGGGGGAAGAGTCTGCCTGGACCTTAAAAGGCAGCCCTGTCAATAAACAGTCTAAGATCCTGTAATATGAGGGATCTCTATTAGGCAAATTGGGCTTTCCTCTTTATTCCTATTCCCCAATCAATATGATTACCATCTGCTAAACTTTCCATTCCTAACTAAATTCAGGTAAATGCTTCTTCTGTCTCAGAGTGAATAAATAGCCTGAAATTAACACTTGGAATGCAAAAGGATCGCTCACTTAAGATACAGCGATTTAGACATTTTCTAGCAAACTGTTATCTCCGCCCTTATTATCATATAACTATGAAAGGCCCAAAGGCTAAAAAGGCTCACTAGGCCCCACCAATATACTAGTATGTAGTATAATAATCATATAATTAAGTACTTCAAACCTCCTACATGCCCGGGCCTAGCAAGAAGTTGTACCTATGTCTGGGCCTAGCAAGAAGTCATAAGCCTCACGAAAGGGCTCTGCCATCACATCATGCATCCACCCTGTAATAATATAGTATCAATCAATTGCTTTATTTGCTTTTAGCCATAAGCCATTGCATGCCAAACAACAAACAGAACAAAACAAGCAATAAAACAATATGATACAACTATGACCGAACTGGGTATATTACAAACATATCAAAATTGTTAATTTAGAGTTTTGGCGTAATTTGCTCTGATTTTTCTGGCTGCAAGAGCAAAATTTGCCACCGCAATTATAACCGTGTTTTGGTTATCCGCCAAGAGGTCTGGTATTAAGATGCTGGTAGGGCACCCCACCCTAGAGCTAATCAAGGGCTTTAGAAATTTGTGTCTAGGGCTATTGTACAGTGGGCATTTCAGCATATAATGTGCAAGATCCTCCGGCTCATTGCAGCCACAGATACAATAGCGCTCCTCCTTTGGGATTCCCATGTATCTGCCCTCCAGAAAAGCTGTGGGCATCGTCTGTAATCTAATTTCGGTGTAAGGTCTACGTAGAGACGGACTAGTTAAAAGAGTAAAATATGGATAAATAACATGATTACTTTTAAAAAAGGGGTACCATCGTGAAAAGGGAGACACCATTATGGTTGCCCTATCCTTATTTGCATCAGAATTTAAAACCCAATTACGGAGCTCCAATGGTGAAAAAGTTAAAAGGTTTCTAGGGGAGAGATTATAACAGCCAAACAATTTCCTGGAGGTTTGAGCCCAACCTCCAATCAGAAGCTGCTCTTGCCAGCAGAGTTTGGTAATCGAGGAATCTTCCATCATTAGAATTTTCCTCCAGAACCTTAAAACAGCCAAATCGATTTTAGCTGACAATGATGGAAGACCTAATTCAGCCCTTATATGAGCAGATGAGGACCCCCGGGGAAGTCCCAGGATCTGTCGCAAGAAAGAGTTTTGCAAGGGTTCTAAGGAGGCTTTGAGCGAGTAACCCCAGAGTTCTGCTCCATAGAGGATTTTGGGCAAGGCTTTGGCAATAAAGATTTTCAACATTGGGGTAATCAGCTGCCCTCCACGGGAATAGAAAAACCTTTTTATTTGTCCAAGAACTCTTACTCCTGTTAATTTGGTTAGTTCAAGGTGTGGCTTCCATGAAAGCTTATCATTAAAAATTATGCCGAGATATTTAAAAGAATGGACTTGTTCTAGCGGTCTCCCATTCAATGTCCACTTTGTCTTGGTCCTCCTTTGGTTCCCGCAAACCATGATTTTGGATTTTAAATGATTTACTTGTAAATGCTGAGCTTGACAATATTCCTCTAGGCGGGTCAGCATTCTTTTTAATCCTATCTTATTTAGAGAGATAAGAACCAAATCATCAGCATATAAAAGGGATGAGATTTTTCTTTTTCCCACTGAAGGAGGAAAAAATTCGGGAGAGGCCAATGCAGGCACAATATCATTTATAAAATAGTTAAAAAGGAAGGGGGCCAATATACATCCTTGCTTGACCCCCGTTGTTGCAGGAATTTCTCGGGAGAGAGCACCGTTCCTGCCAAGATGGACTCGTAGGAAATTAGATTGATGGAGAGATCTAATTAACCACACGAGTCTCTTGTCGATATTGGTAGTATTCAGCTTATGCCACAACAACTCCCTATCTACTGAATCAAAAGCTTGGGCAAAGTCAACAAAAGCCAGAAAGAATGATGCTCTGTGGCCTGTTAGGGTCTTGGTTATTAAATGTTGGAGGATGTAAGCTTGGTCTATTGTATTTCTACCCTTCCTGAAGCCCGCCTGATCTGGGTGAATAACAGAGTATTTAGAGTCCCATTCCGCAAGTTTGTTTAAAAGAAAACGCCCATAAAGTTTGGCAGAAACATCGAGAAGGCTGATAGGTCTATAGTTGCGGGGGTCCGAAGGGTCCCCTTTCTTGAAAATTGGTACAATGATACTAGTACGCCAACCCGAAGGGAAAATACCCGTGGCGTTAATATGAGTAAATAGTATAGCGAGAAGAGGACCCCAGCAAGAAATTTCTGCCAAAAAAATCTCCGGAGGCAGCATATCCTCTCCGGGAGCTTTGTTTGCACGAAGGGACAAAATCAAATCACTTATCTCTGCAATGGTAACTGGGGGCCATAATGGTAAAGCAGACAAATCCTCAGAGGGAGAGGGCGGTAAGAGTGATGCAGTCCCAAAAATTAAACTAAAATGTGAAATCCAGGTTTCGGGGAGGACCGGGGGGATAGAAACAAAATAGTTTTGGTCAACCCCCCCCTGAACTAATCTCCAGAATTCGGAGTCGTTTCCCTGGAGTAGGGCTTGCCCTAAGGCTCTCCAATTATTTGCATAAAAGGCCTGCTTTTTCTCCTTAAGCAGCTTTTTATATGCCCTCTTCAATAGCAATAATTTGAAAATGGCTTCATCTGAATTATTGCGTCGAGTAATTCTAATTTGGGCACCTAGTTCTCGCTTCTTTCTTCGACATTCTCCATCAAACCACGATTTGAGACCACCAGTAGGTCTGGTGGGAAGTGAAGCAGTCACCAACTGCTTAAGGGCGGTGGAGATTTCTTCATATGTCTTTAGAATATCCACTGGGGAAGAGATGGCCTGTTGACGAAGGTCTAACAAGGCCATGGATTCTAGCAAATGTTTTACTGCCAATGCGACATCAGGCATCCATTTTAGATGCTTAGTACCACTCAAACTATCTAATACTGGAATATGAGTACGTGGTAAGGTGGATGCAAGCGGGCCTTGAAGTTTAAGGCAAAGGGAGAGGTGATCGCTATCTGGTCTAGATAAGGTAGCGAAGTCCTTTACAATAGACACTAATGAGGGGGATATAAGAATATAATCCACCACACTAGCCCCTCTCCCAGAAATGAAGGTAAAATATCCTTGGGAAGAGTCCAGATACGTTCCGTTTAAACAAATTAGTTGTGATCTAATTAGGAGATGAAATAAAGCACTCCCATTTTGATTTAAAAACTTATCTCTAGAAAACCGGGATAAAACTATCTGGTCGTCTAGAGAAGCACTGACTAGGTTTCTTAGGGGAGGGTAACTGGGGCCCAATCTAGCATTTAAATCACCACAAATTATGAAAGAATGTGATGGAAAATCAACTAAAAGTTTATCCAAATAATTTTCTAAAATATTCCAATTGCACAATGAAATTTTAGGGGATGTGGGGGGTAAGTAAACATTCAAACATATAATAGGAGGATATTCGGCGACAGTTATTATTAGAGTCACACAGAAATCTGGAGTTGGTTCAGGAAGCTCAGTTACGATTACATTTAGAGTGGTAGCTATTAGAGTTGCTATATCTCCACTACCACGACCCCTGGAAGCTCTCCTCACTGCCGTTTTCTCCCACACTTTGTAACCTTGTGGGAAATGTGAGTGCGAATCCAGGAGCCAGGTCTGTTGTAGGCAGAGGATGTCAAAGGATTGTATAAAATTTATAAACTCTAAATCCCCTGCCTTATTATTCCATGCCGCAATATTCCACGAAAGAAGGGTCACGACAGAAGATGAAGGGTGCAAGCAAGTCATGGGAGGCGAGATGTTAAAGTCTCCTAGGTGGTGCGAACGAAAGGACTGGTTAAGGGGTTGAGGGATAAGTTGATTTTTAGTTAGTTGATTCTGTCATTCCTCTGAGTTACTCAATTTTGTAATTTCGTTCAACTCTGGGGCTAACATACAGACATTTGAAGAAGGCCAGTTAGTGTAATTTCTCGCAGGACATGGAGCAGGAGCCCGTTCCGGCGGTGAGCCTAACTCTTCTGGGTCTAGACAGCGCATTTCATTCCACGAGGGACCAATTAAATTCGTCGTACTCGCGGGTCGGTTGGTAATCAAGGGTTTATTTCCCATGACATTTAAAACTTGGTTGTACGACTGCAGATTTAATTCAGCAGCCACTTGGTCAGGAATGCTACTCAACTGGATAAGACTTGTAGAGATGTCCAGAGGGCCAAGTTGAGACGCAGGAGTAGATGGAGGATTAAAAGAGGGCGACGTCTGCTGATTGGGAGACATAGGCGCTGCCTCATCAGAGGGGAAAGCTTTGCCCTCTTGTAAGCTTTCTAATAATCTTGTGAGGCGAGTTAGTCTTAAGATAATATCAGTTTGCTCTTTCTTCGGGAGATCGCAGAAAGACAATCAATTGCGTTTCTTCCAGTAGAAGGGGATCGTCCGGGAGGCCTAAGGTAGAAACTAAAGCTTGTTGAGTGCCCAAAACCTGCAGAGACTGCCCTACGTGGGGCGCATGACTTGGCTTACTGGTAGAAAGAGGTTGAAAAAGGTGCTGCCCTTTGTTATTTGGAATCGGTTTGGTAAGGCCTAGAGATTGTGGAGAAGCCCTATTTAAAAAAAGCCTTGTGATTTGGACCCTGATCCTCTTGAATACTGTTCTGTTTTCATAGACCATTCCCGCTAGCCTTGGATTCGCGAAGGAGACAATGGCCCGTGCTGACTGTTGAGTATTAGGAAGGAACTCGATAGATTTAATATTGGCAGTGTGGAAACAACCAGGCACACTGCCTGTAATAATATAATAAAGATCCAACCTGTGTATATCATCGGGGGGGGCTAAGCTGGATAACCTGCGGGGGTGGGCAATCCTCCCCCTATGTCTGGGCCTAGCAAGAAGTCATAAGCCTCACAAAAGGGCTCTGCCATCACATCATGCATCCACCCTGTAATAATATAATAAAGAACCAACCTGTGTATATCATCAGGGGGGGCTAAGCTGAACCTGTTGGGGGGAGAGTGCTCAGAGGGAACTTAAACTAGAAGGATTAGATACTATTTTGTTTGTTCGTCCCTTTTATTCTGATTTATTTTTAATTTCCCTTTATGTGCATGAGTCTGTCTTTAACCAGTGTATTAGCATGACTATATTTAATTTTGTTTGTATATCCAGTATAGTCTCATTTATTTTTAAACTTCCTTTTAGTATGCTGTGTGTCTTTCTTTTAACCACCAGTAGCACTAACGTCGCGCTACTTAATAAAAAGCCTCAATCAACCCCTCCACAACTGCTAGGTGGGGGGGCATTGGACGTGCCGCTGCTAGGCCCCACTACAAGGCCCGCTGGTCAGGCCCCTTTACGAGGCCTGCCCCAGTCACAGCCACGCCGCAGTGCTACCACCCACAGCTGTTGGGGCTCCCAAAACCCCCTTTGGGGGTAACCAATTAGGCCTAATAGGCCCAACCAACGCCAACTGTCCTGCAGCTCTCTCTGCTATGTCCCTCATCGTCCTCTCGTTGCTCGCCGAAGAAGAAGAGGAGGGTGAGGGGCTGGCGCGAGCTTAAATAGGCTTGGCCGGTCGTCACCCGTGGCACGCCTTGATGATGTCATGCCAGTCCTGGCGCGCCTGCCCTTCCTCTAAATGGCGGCTAGGGCTTCACCCCAGGCTGCAAATCTCGCCCCGCAGCCGGTAAGTACCGTGCGGAGCGGGGAGTTGCCTGAATATCCTTACAGGTCTCTTCATGATCATTGTGTACATGTGTGAGGCTCAGAAGCAGAAGGGGCACTCCTGGTGATGTTGGGAACGAGACCAATGTGCATTCATGCCCCTCTACACACTTCTGTCATTGTGTGTCCAATGCCTGAAAGGGGGTTTATACCTCAGTGCTTTTTCTTGTCAAGAGGCCCTTTGGGAGGAAGAAATTTGGAGGGGCTGCTTAATCTTTTCACCATGTGCCACATCTCTACACCACATTCTCTTCTACAGAAGCTCGCTGTGGCTTCAAGTTGGCTCATGAGTGTGGCTTGGTGGGGTGCATGGGGCAAGGAGAGCGAGGGGAAGTTCCACTGCGTGAGCGGAAGTTAACCTGCTCACGCAATTACTTCATTTCATATAACCCTTGTCTGTGATATAAGAAATCGGCCTTTTCAGCAGATATGATATTATTTAATATTAGAAAGCTTTTTTTTAAAAAAAAAGAGGAAGAACAATTTATGTTTGCCATTCAAAACTAATCCACTCTGGTCTGCTTTGATAACAAATCATTCAGAAATTTTACACTTCACAGACAACTTTGTCCTTTAAATAAGAAAAACTTGCAGATACCTAAGTAAGCACAAGAGAGCAGTAGAACATTTGAGAAGGAATGTGGAAGATGACTAATTCTTGCCAGAGATTTTCCATAGCACAAGAACACACAAAGCACCAGTGAGACAGAAATTACTCAAGGAATCTTTGATTCCTTCAAGAACAATGGCTTGTGTTCTGAAACTCTGTGGAAGAAACTTGACATAACTACATAAGTAAGGCTGCCACTTCCAGAAAATTTCTATCCAAGGTTGTAATTTGTCTTTTAAAACAAAGAAATGACAGACATAACATGATCCTATAAAATAGGCTGTGTTCACACGAATACCAGCTTCCTATTTGACAAATATGTAAGATACGAGAACACCTGCTCTTTCTGAGGACTGATTGAAATATGGTGAAAACTACTTTTGCTGGGTCCAGGCTTCATGCAGTTGTAACATCTTATCAGCCTTCCTTTGTAAAGGTGGCCAGATGGTGTGGCAGTGATCAGTGCCAATGTTGTGCCAGTGCTTTTATGGGTTCTTTTCATGGCTTGGGCAGATCACAGGGAAAAGCCAAATCTTATAATTTTTATGTAATTTTTTAGCAGATTTAATACTGTATTTTTGTGGTGGTGTAACCCACCTGAGACTTTGTGGTGAGGGGCGGATAAGAAATTCCATAAATAAAATAAATAGGAGCTATCACAGCAATGTGGATTACTAACCTCCTGGAAGATGTTTTCCATGGCAACCACATTACTGTAGTGAATGGCAGCAGGGGTAAAAACTTGTTTGAAAAGGAGTCTGTATCTCTGTTTCTAAAATGTGTGTTCATATCATCTGAGCAAGACCAACTCATAGAATCATAGAATAGTAGATTTGGAAGGGGCCTATAAGGCCATCACGTCTAACCCCCTGCTCAATGCAGGAATCCAAATCAAAGCATTCCCAACAGAATGCAAAGTCCATCCTTTGCAGGTTGTTTCAGGTCACCACAGAGAGGAGCACTACTTTTTCACTATGGATGGATGGATGAGAACTCTGGAATACCATTGCACATCTTCACTGAATATGGGGGGAATGTGTGTGAATACAGACAAGTGTGGCCAAGCCCTTGATTAATCCACTGAAGAGAATGTAAGGCACTAATTTGAATGCAGCTATATTCAAATGATGTGGAACATAATTGTAAGATGTCAACAATATTTTCTGCTGCTGGAAATGAACATCATTTATGTTGTGAATTTCAATCTGAAAATTATTTAACAAGATTTATATACCCCTCAATTAAAAAAATTAAGCGATTTACATAAAATGATACAAAATATTCATTAAAATAGCAATAAAAACAGATTTAAGATCGCAAACATAAAATTATAGATAAAATACAGGTTGCAAAAATGGATGTACTTTATAAAATTACAAGTCTGGGCAGGCAAACATTTAAAGCATTAAGACGATATTAACTGTAAGGCCTGTCTTACAAGTTTGGTGGAAATATCAAAGAGGAGATTGAGGAATAATTTCTGGGAATCATTCCAGTGAATGAAACAACAAATTGAACATTATTAGACAGTTATCTATACCACGAGGAGGACTGGGCTATCATAATTAATTTGAACATGAAAGGGGGAGAAGAAGGGAGCCCAAATGTACAATATAACATAGAATTAGGAAACAGACCTATTTGTGCCAGATAGAATTTCCATGAGTAGAATCTGCTTGCTCACAATTGTTAAGAATAGCATAGCAATTTGCAGAAGCTTTATAACAGGGGTAGCTAATGTGGTGCCCTTCAGATGATGTGGACTTCCATTATACACCAGCCAGCATAGCAAATGGTCAGGGACAATGGGAGTTGTAATCACAACATTCAGAGGGCACCACATGCCTGTCTTAGAATGTTACTATGGCTTTAAAATGTGCTTCCTCCTTTATATATTTGTAAGAACACTGTAAGCATCTAGAAAGCTAATTAAATCTATCAAGGGGTGGATTAGTCACCCTTAATGATGGCAACTGCAGAAATTACACTTTGCTGTTTATTTTGAAGTTATTCCTTCAAACCCATTGTAAATAATAATAATAATAATAATAAATTTAATTTTTGTGTCGCCTATCTGGCCGAAGCCACTCTAGGCGACGTACATGTTAAAATGCAATAAAATATAATATAAATACAGTATAAAATACAATGCAGTCAACAATGTAGGATCCATACTTGGGTTATTTTCCCCTCATAATTTAGGAGTCTGTTATAAAGGCTGAGAGGTGTGGGTTTATGTTAACATTATTTGAATCAATTTCAAGGAAATGGAAAAGTGGGTGGTATTCAGTGGTAGTCCCACTCAGAACAGTTCCATTGAAGTTAATAGATATGACTAACTGAGGTTTGTTAATTTCAATGGGTCAACTCTGAGTAGGACCTAGTTGAATACAACCCAATGTATTCTGTGTTACGAGAGATTGGAATAATCTTATAAACTTTAAGTGAATTTTACATTTTCATCTGATTTGTTAAAAAATGCAAAGCAGTTTAGACTGCAGGTTCAAACCCCATTTTAAAGGCCTTGTTTAAGCCAATCCATCCATTGCAACACATCATAAACATATTTCCAACAAGTCTTGAAGCATCATGAATGTACTTCATGATAAAGATGAGGAAGGGATGATACATGCCTGCAGCAAATTGTGCTTTTAACCTCTCTTGAGTGAAGCTTATCCCCCTTCTCAGCAGTGTCTCAAGAGGAATAGTGGAGGCAGTGGCATCTTCATAGTGGCTGAGGGAGCTTCAGGTTGGTGGCAACAAATGTGACACCAGCACCACTGTGAAGAAGAAGATGATTACAAATCAAGTATATCTTCATGTAATATAAATAATTAAGAAGCATTTCTCCGTGTCTCAATATAAAGTTAAATAAGATACAAAATAGAGATGTGGACATGTTACTTAATTGTGAAATTACCTGGATGCATTAGCACCCTTCACATGTTGCACATGTGAAGGAGGCTCCATGTGATGAAGGGTCTGTAGGGATGCAAAGCCGACCCTGCCTCCAACATTGTGCATGCTGACAATCTCTAGCTATGATGTCAATGCCCTGAATAGGGATATCTGCACTGGGAGAACCTATACACATAGACTATACACGCATAGGCTTCCATGTGTCCTATAAGCCCAATTGCACAAGATTCTAGAATATATAGAAGCCTACATGTAGAAGACCCTCCGTGGTGCAGAGTGGTAAGCGGCGGTAACGCAGCTGAAGCTCTGCTCACGGCCGGAGTTCAATTCCAACAGAAGGAGGAAGTCGAATCTCCGGTACAAGGGGTCGAGGTCCACTCAGCCTTCCATCCATCCGTGGTCGGTAAAATGAGTACCCAGCATATGCTGGGGGGTAAAGAAAGGCCGGGGAAGGAACTGGCAATCCCACCCCATATATACGGTCTGCCTAGTAAATGTCGCAAGACGTCACCCTAAGAGTCGAAAACGACTCGCACTACAAGTGCGGGGACACCTTTACCTTTTTACATGTATAGAGAACTATGTGCGTAGGCTTAGCTCTTTGCCTAAATCATGGGAAAAAAGCAAGGGATGGGCATTAAAGGCTGCAATCCAATACGCTTCATCTGAGAGTAAGTCTCATTAAACTCAATGGGGTTTATTTCTGAGAAGTCATCTATGGAATTGCACTCTACATCATAGTTGGTAGGCTTCATAAAGTAGTTTTAAGAGGGTTTATAAATATATGTAGACAAACTCACAATTTCACTTTTGTGTTAGAATAAAAACAATTCAACGTTAGTGGAAATATAAAGCCCATAAATATAAGACTTGGGGACTGTCATTAAAATACACCATAAGCAGATCATGAATCTCTCCAGCCAGCTGAGAGAGAGTAAAGGGAATATGCTCTCTCCACTCTTTTCATTAAATTTTGAGCAGTATGTTGCAGGACATCATAGGACACCGGGAAAAGAAATTAAACAGCTAGATTAGAATTAGGTTTTCAAATCCTTCTGTGTAGTGGAAAATGCTCACAGCATCTGGTAGCCCTAGCAACTGAGCCAAGTTCAAGGGGCTTGTTTGAGATATAAAGCCCTGCACAGCTTAGGACTGAAATACTTGATGGATAACCTGCTCCCATATACACCTGGTGGGGAGTGCTCTCTTATCTGTCCCTCGTCTGCTATATATCTGCTAGGCGTCAGTGAGTGAGAGGGCATTAGTCATCATGGCACCCTGATTATGGAATGTTCTCCCTTTCCAAGCTCAACTGCTGCTGACCCTGTCCTTGATAGATTTTCGCATTGTTGAAAAACATATTTATTTGCCCAGGCCTTTTGTTAACTGTTCATTGGGGAGGTTGACACTCTTGCCCTTGCTGGACCTGTTTGTAACTATTGTTTTAAGGTGATGTTGGTTTTATATAAAGTTGGTTTTCTTCTGAACTGTACTGTATCCTGCTCTGGAATTATTATAATGAAGTGCAGACTAGAAATTTCTTAAATAAAATAATAGAGAGCCACACCTACATGGGCTTCTCCCTGCACTTAAGGGGAAGGGAACAGCTTGAAGTGAAAGGTGACGTGTATCCGTTTCCTTGGAACTATAGATCAGAGCATATGAATTTAAGACTCCTGCTTTGTAATTAACTAGTTTTAACTGCTCCTCCTTCAAAATGTCTCTGGAAGGGGAAGGGAGATTTTCTCAAGTCAAGTGTGACATGGTGCAGAAGAATCACCTGCCAGTATCATGCAAGCAGCAGGACTCACATTGAGCCCACCCTGCTCAGTGTTTGCTACCCAGTCTGACACTTATCTCAGGATGCTTGCGGAGATTCTGTATGCTGACTGAAAGCATTCAAAGCCTCGAGGGGAAAAGCCCTGTGTAGTCCAGGAATTCTGGAGCCCAAGGCTTCATTCTATATGTCTGACCTGTCGTATTTCACTATCTCTATCCATCTGCATCTCTATCCATCACAACATCACACAGCAAATGCCATATGGTTCAGTCCATCTTTTGAACAAAACCACAAAGAAAACACATCACCGTGAAAAACATTTCAAGAGAAATAGATTGCCAGTGGTTGTTTTGCACACATGGAAGTGACAGGGATCCTGAAAATGGAATGCATTTTAATCTAAGAACTAAGCTCATACAAAGAGAGTTGTACTCGTTATAAAGTGACAGCATTCAAAAGCAGCTTATCTTTAACAAATGTTAGCAATCTTGCCACTGAAAGATACCCAGTTTTATTGACCCTTGAGAATCACATTTGCTACTTGAGGATTATGTGTGGAAGTTCATTAGCTGTGTGGAAACAATAGTCCTTAGCCACTATCACTTCTTTTGGCCCAGCTATGCCAAACAGTGACTTCATTCTTTGTATGCAGTCTTTTTTCACCTCTGCATCAGAAATTCCACTTCTTTTCCAATGGTGTTGTCCACAGCGATTGGCAGCAACTGTCCAGTGTTTCATATCATGGTCTGTCCCAGCTCTACCTGTTGATGCCAGGGATTAACTGGGACTATCTGCATGCAAAGCAGATGGCTGTATGGCCCTTCCCAAAGTCACAAATTGGTGGGTCAGTTAGAGACTGCAGGCATGGCAAGGCAGTTAGAATATGGACTAGGTTCTCACAGTTTCACGGCCAACATGCTGCTTCCTAATCTGTGCTGGCTTTTGATGTTCTCCAGCACCTTTTGTTTCCACATTCACAGTGTTAGGACAGCATGTGAGCTGAGACACATTTGTTCTCAACTTCTAACTTTAATAACATCTTTCTATTGCTTTCATAAAATCAGGAATTAGCCTTGGAACCTGTATTTACTGTCAACACTCTCCACAGCCCATGTAAAGAAGTAATTTAAATAGGATCCATAAGCATGTACAGAGTCTATTTTCTGTACTCTTTATCTTGGATTAAGAGTCAGACTTCAAAGCAGCATCCGCTTTGCTCCTAATGTATTTCTTTGTAGAAATTGAGTGCCTTAAGTGATATATTTGCTGATGTGCAAACATTTCTTACAGCTGCCCCTTTGCTGATTTGTGTAATGTATCTTTTCAGAACACTGAGGCAAAAGTGGAGGAAGCTGAAAATAAACCAAGCCCCAAAGCAGTACGGCTAACTCAGGAGCCCTCGGAAGATAATGAAGTTTTTGGTATGTGTCCTAAGAACTAGAAACTTGATGCTTCATCCTCTAACAGTTTCATTGTGTGTGACCTTAAGAGCAAAACTTACAATTGTGTATCTGTTACTGGGTTAAATGAAATCTCTTTGTAGATTTGTGAAATACTGACTCTGCAATTCTAGGCTCATTGCAAAAAAGGAAAAAAAGTTCTGATTTAAATGGGACTGAGGCCAAACTGGACATGATGGCTATAGTTCTGGCACAGTGTGGGCCCCAGTTACAAAGAACAAGAGGAAGGTATGCTTTTAAAAGCACCCTTCCCCTGTCTGTGACTTACCTGTCTCTCTAGAAATACTTTGCTTCTTAGCCAGTTTGACCACGTGGAATAAAAATGCTTGCAGAAAAGGGCTGCAAGGAAGTAAGGCTGGTGGGAGGATTCTGCATTTCTCCTCCGCCCAACTTTTTATTAAAAGCACACACTGTCTTTCTGTCCACATGATTTATGCAGATCCGTGCTTTTAATGTTAGGACATGTTTACAAGTAGCTGCATAGCTTAGCCAGTTGCACTAACTGTGGCTTCTTTGTGTTAACTTTCACATTTCAACTAAAATTGCAGTTATAAATGTAGTCTTTCTGCAACTTCCCATTCTCCCCCAGGAGGGGTGAACGTTGTTCAATCTAAATTATTTCAAGATACCAGATTTTTGTTTTGAAAATGTAGAATAGAATAAATCTGTATTGCTCAGAGTCATAGGCCACATGAAACGTGTGTTCATTTATTAAGGTGAACTGTCCAGTTCTGGTGACAAATCCATTGATTTGTGCAAGATGGAATTCTTGTAATGCTTCTCGTCTGGGAGTTTGGAGGTTTAGTTTGCATGGCAAGCAACATATAAGTCAAGTGAGGCCAGAGCTAGACATCAGAGAGCATGGCCAAAAGCAGCAGCCCTGTGTGCATACTCCTCTCCCCCCACCTCATAACATCTTTTGTTACAAAAACACAGGTCATGGCATTGTTGCAGTGTGAGTCCCCCCCCCTTGCAAATGAGAGCCAGTAAAGCTGAACATGAAGTCATGTCACTCATTTTGTATCATTAAATGTTATTAGGGGATGGAGGAGGCCGAGATGTGTGGTTCCTGCTCTTGGAACATGTTGTTGCAGCCTGGATTTGTTTAAACCTGGGGGGGGGGAACCTGTGGCCCTCCATATGTTGCTGAACTTCACCTCCCATCATCCCTCACCATTGGCCATCCAGGCTGATTGGATGATGGGGCTGAGGGAGTTGGAGTCCAAGAGCTTTGGGAAGGCCACAGGTTCCCCACCCCTGGTTTAAACCATGTTTGATTTGTTGAAGTTTTGTATTGTGGTTTCAAACGACACCCCGATCCAACCCCTCCCAAATAAATCAGCTATTTATTTTGCCAAAAAAAGGGAGTAAACTAAACATGTTAAAATGAGCCAAAAGGCTTTCCCAGCTTGAAAAACAAACTGGAGAAGGAATTCAGAATATGCAATTCACATACACATGTTGTAATATGGAAACTAGAGGGGAACACTAAATGCCATTTTAAAATAAGTAAAGTTTCAGTGAAGTCAGCATGCTATATATGTAACATTGATCACCAGCATAGTGGCTACAGATGAGGTCAGCGATGCCATTGCAAAGAAATGAAACAGACAGAAGGGGGAGACATAGTTCTACATGTTTAACATGATACTGT